>NC_092397.1:2287552-2955978 GCF_030028105.1 Mobula birostris | reverse complement strand
ACCCCGACTCCCCTCCCTCCAGCAAGCAACGATCCCCCCTCCCCCATTCAGCAAAATAAAAACATCGGCACCCACCACCGAGCACTCAAGCGTGCAGCAGAAGCAACAGCAAAGACAGAGACTTGCAGTACCCCAAAGACTACTCGTTCACCCAGTATTCGACATACCACCGGCTCTCTCTCACCTTAATAAGGGAGAAAGAGGTGTCTCTGTTTCACAGCGAGGGGGGAGACATAACAAACAACTCACTGGTTTATGATGTTAAAACATCGTTGCATCGCTTTGTCCGAGCTCTGTGCCCGAAGATCTCAGGTCTCTGGGCACACAGCCTTAGATATTCCGACTCTCACAACACACAGACCTTCTGCCAAGACACCGACCTTCGATCCGCCCGTCTCTAAATCTTGAACCTCCGAAGGCGAATGAAGCTCTTAGGCCACGTCCTTGGCATGTCAAATAACGGCCAGTCGTGAAACCTTGAGAGTTCTCCATTCCCATGAAGAACTCTAGTTAGCATGCAACTCCAGGTCAGGGTCTTCAAAAGAACCCTGAAAGGGAAAAATGGAGAAATTAAAGATGGAAATAGAGCTGTTTCCAAAGATGCAAGCAAAGCAGTCGCTGTCAGGCCCCACTGACTCTCCTGATTCCTAATCAGAGTTTTCCTTCTCTGAAATAAGCTGTTAACCACGGCTGACGAGACTTGTCTGCCCATCGGGAGCATTTAATAGGTAGTGGGAGTTTATCCCCATCACTACCCACAGCATAATAACCTTAAGGATAGAAGGAGATGGTCCATAAAGTATAGGAGCGGAATCGGGCCATTCAGCCCATTGAGTCTGTTCTATCATTCAATCCTGACCATTTTCCCCAACCCCATTCTCCCCCCTTCTCCCCTTAAATTTAATCTTCTTAATGATCAAAAACCTGTCAACCTTTGCCTCAAATACCCCCAGCGATTTGACCTCCACTGCTGTCTGTAACAACGAATTCCACAGATTCACCACCCTCTGGCTGAAGAAATTCCTCCTAATCTCTGTTGTAAATGGACCTCCCTGTATTCTGAGCTGTGCCCTCTGGTCCTAGACTCCCACGCCATAGGAAATCCTCTCTACAACCACTGCATTGAGGCATTTCAATATTCAAGGAGTTTCAATGAGGTCCCCCCTCGTTCTTCTGAACTCAAGCGAGGACAGTCCCTGAGGTGTCAAACACTCCATGTACATTAAGGAGGGGTGACACGGGAGCGTAATGGTTAGCGCGACGCTATTAAAGCTTGCGGCGTTCTGGAGTTCAGAGTTCAAATCCATCAGGTTTGTACGTTCTCCCTGTGAACCTCGAGGGTTTCCTCCAGGTGGTTTCGTTTCCTTCCACAGCCCAAAGGTGGGAAGGTCTGTAGGTTAATTGATCATTGTAAATTGTCCTGTGATTAGCCGAGTTTTACACCGGTGGGGCATTGGACCAGAAGGGTCTGTCCCGCGCAGTATCTCTAAATAAAATAAAATTAACCCTTTCATTATGGGGATCACTCTCATAAACCTCCTTTGGACCCAAGAGTCCAAGGTGGTGACGTAGACAGTGACAATACTGACCGATCTCCTGAGCATATCTGACCATCTGGGTAACAGACGTCCAGTGAGTATAGCACCTCACCTTTCCAGCTCTCTGCCCTCAATAACTTCCCTGTTCATCCATCTCCTACCGACAGTTCACTCACACTTCACGAGTCCCTCCTCACCCTCTCTCAAGCAGAGCCACCCACACCTTCAGCATCTCCTGGCCTTCCTTATTTCCTCCAGGGTCAGGAGTGGTGGTTTGTGAGGGTGGGGGCGGTGGAATATTCATCAGCTGGGGAAGTGTGCCAAGGAAAAGCAAAGGGAGATTGGTTTGGATAAGTGCAAGGGGTTGTGTAACCCAGGTAAATTAAGCCCAGACATGTAACATTAGAACCATCCACCTGTGGGGGGGGGATGAAAATGAGGTTTACCTAATTTTCTTTAAAAAAAAAGAGAACTTGAGGGGAGAAAAAACTATGTGAGAATGAGATGTCACTGACACAGGCGCGGATGAGCGAGGGAAGTGCAGCAGACTATTAGAAACTAAAAAATAACTGTTAGAAGTAGAATGAGTAGTGAGTATCTTTCCCCTGCTTACTGACAATCCTCAGTGTGAAACTCCTGCGGGAGAGGCGATATCAATAAAAGGTTTATTGAAACCATGGCTATAACAAGCAGAAGCTGTGATGAGACAGTATCGGCACAGACGAGGATCCAAGATCTCTACCGTGTAACTGGGAATCAGTTCTGTCAAATCATATCAAGGGATTTCGCCAAGTTTTTGTTTATAAGTTTTGTTAATCAACTGTCCGTGGATGATCCATTATTTCATCCAATGAACCAAGGAACACGAATTCGAATTTGTTGACTTACTGACCTGGAACTGAAACTGAGGTTAACCAGAATATTGAAGACTAGGAATTTAATAAGTTTTCAAACTAATTGGGGACAAACAAAAAGACAAATGTTAATCTGAAAACCTATGAAAAGGGAGTAACACGACATCTAATTAGTTATAGAGAAACTGGAGTAACAAAGGTTAAGGAATATCATTCATTCTAATTAAAAAAGAATTTGGTTTTCTTTCTTTTCAAATCTTTTTACTGTTATATTATACAGGAAAAATAACATGAGTACATTGAAGTAACAACACTCACAATGCATCAAAAAAAACATTATTTTAGGATTGAAAAAAAATTTATGATAACAAAAAAAACTAAGCAGAAAAGTGCTCTTTTTATAAACTTACTTCCAAAGGTCTCTGTTTTCTATTCACTGTCTCTTTCCGATACCTAGAGCTTCTGATATCCTACTAGCACCTATTGTAGTACCATGTAACACACATAAAAGTTGCTGGTGAACGCAGCAGGCCAGGCAGCATCTCTAGGAAGAGGTACAGTCGACATTTCGGGCCGAGACCCTTCGTCAGGACTAACTGAAAGAAGAGCTAGTAAGAGATTTGAAAGTGCAAGGGGGAGGGGGAGATCCAAAATGATAGGAGAAGACAGGAGGGGGAGGGATGGAGCCAAGAGCTGGACAGTTGATTGGCAAAAGGGATATGAGAGGATCATGGGACAGGAGGCCTAGGGAGAAAGAAAAGGGGGAGGGGGGAGTCCAGAGGATGGGCAAGGGGTATAGTGAGAGGAACAGAGGGAGAAAAAGAATGTGTGAATATAAATAAATAAATAATGGATGGGGTACGAGGGGGAGGTGGGCATTAGCGGAAGTTTGAGAAGTCAATGTTCATGCCATCAGGCCGGAAGCCACCCAGACGGAACACGAGGTGCCATTCCTCCAACCTGAGTGCGGCCCCACCTTGACAGCAGAGGAGGCCGTGGACAGACATATCAGAATGGGAACGGGACGTGGAATCAAAATGTGTGGCCACTGGGAGATCCTGCTGAGAAAGGATCCTGCTTTACCCAACTTCACTCACCCAAACATTGAAATGTTCCCCCATCCTATGGACTCACTTTCAAGGGTTCTTCACCTCATGTTCTCAATATTTATTCTTTATTTATTTATTTATTATTATTACTTGAGATTTTTTTTCTTTTTATATGTGCGTATTATATATGCTTAGCAGTCTTTTGCACATTGGTTGTTTGTCCATCTTGTTCAGTGTGCGGCCTTTCATTGATTCTATTGTGTTTCTTTGTATTTCCGACGAATGCCACAGGAAAATGAATCTATGGTGACATACATGTCCTTTGATAATAAATTTATTTTGAACTTTGAAATTTAATGGCAGAGGACTGTTCCTAAAAAGTCTTCAGCCTCCTGCACCTCCTCCATGATGGTAGCAATGAGAAGAGGGCATGCCCTGGAAGGTGAGGGTCCTTTATGATGGATGCCATCTCCTTGAGGCATCGCTGTTTCAAGATGTCCTCGATGGTGGGGAGCCCATGCCCCTGATGGGACTGGTATTTCAGGTAGACATGACAGTGAGGAAGGCACTGTCCTTTGCTTAACGCCCTGGTGAAGATCTGACTGCTAATGTGTAGGTTTGTTCATTTGATGGCTTTTTGTGTGAGCAAGGTGATCTGCTGGTAGTGTAAGGTTAGTTTTATTTGTAACATTTTACCTCGAAACATACAGTGAAATGTATGATTTTGCATCAACAACCAACACAGTCCGAGGATGTGCTGGGGGCAGCCTGCAAGTATCGCCACGCTTCTGGCGCCAACCTAGCTTTCAACGCCCATAACACACTAACCTACATGTCTTTGGAATGTGGGAGGAAACTGGTGCACCAGGAGGAAACCCATGCAGTCACGAGGAGAACGTACAAACTCCTTACAGGCAGCGACCGGAATTGAACCCTGATCGGTGAGACTAAGGTGTATAAATCATGAGTAAATTTATTGTCAAAGTAAACCATGTCTTTGCATAATACTTTGAGATTCATTTTCTTGTGGGCATTCACAGTAGAATAAAGAAATACAATAGAATCAAAGAAAAACTACACACAAAGAATGATAAACAACCAACATTAGCAGTGGGCCAATCGATTCGCAGAGAGAGAGAGAGTTTCACACAGGTCGGGGAGAAGAGTTTAAAAAAGAAGCATTTTGCAGGATGGCGGATTAGCGGCAGGCCAATCGATTCACAGAGAGACAGCTTCACGCAGGTTGGGAGAAGAGTTTAAAAAAGGAGTGTCTTTCAGGGCTCAGTGCATTAGCAGTTGACCAATTGTGTGTGTGTGTGTGTGTGAGAGAGGGAGAGAGAGAGAGAGCGCGCTTCGCACAGGTCGGGGAAAAGAGTTTAAAAAAAGAGCGTTTCGTGGGGCTCGGCGCATTAGCAGCAGGCCAATTGATTCGCAGACAGAGTGAATTTCGCACAGGTTGGGGAGAAGAGTTTAAAAAAAGGAGTGTTTCACGGGGCTCAGCACATTAGCTGTGGACCAATTGATTCACGATTCATTAGCAGGAGCAAATAAAAGAAAAGCAGGGTCAAAGCAGAGCGGCCATTGTGTGAGTGGACCAGTGCAGGAGTGGGATCTTGAGGCTTTGGCTTAAGAGGTTTCAGCGAGGAGGAACAGGTCAGTTGCAGGTAAGGCTTTTGTAGTGGTTGAATTAAAAGTCACTGGATTACAGCTAATTAAATAAAGTAGGGATGATGCAGGGTCAGGTGATGTGCTGTCATTGCATGCTGAGGGAGCTGGTGGACCCCGTTGTGGTTCCTGGTGACCACATCTGCAGCAAGTGTTGACTGCTCGAGGAACTCAGGCTCAAAATTGATGATACAGAATCTGAGCTTCAGACACTGCGGCACATCAGGGAGGGGGCAGAGTTACCCGGATTCTCTGTTTCAGGAGGTAGTCACACCCATTATATTAGCTGCCTCAAATTCGGTCTGTGGTCAGGGACTGCGAGTGAGGCAGGTAGTGGGATCCAAGTGCTGGAGGAGCCTCAGCCCTTGAGCTTGTCCAACCGGTCTGAGATTCTTGCTCCCTGTGCGGATGAGAGTAGGGGCTGTAGGAAGGATGAGCAACCTAACTGTGGCACCGCAATTCAGGGAGCCATTCGGGGTTGGGGGGGGGAAGAGAAGAGAAGTGTAGTGGTAATTGAGGATAGTATAGTCAGGGGAATAGACAGAATTCTCTGTCACAAGGATAGAGCATCCCAAAGGCTGTGTTGCCTGCCTGGTGCCCAGATTCGGGACTCTTATCTGACCTGCAGAGGAATTTGCAGTGGGAGTGGAAATATCCAGTTGTGGTGGTCCAAGCAGGTACCAACGACATAGGTAAAACGAGGAAAGGGGTTCTGCTGAGGGAATTTGAGCAGCTCGGGACTAAATTAAAATGTAGAACAAAAAACGTGATAATCTCTGGATTACTACCTGAGCCATGTGCAAATTGGCATAGGGTCAAGAAGATTACAGAGTTTGATGCATGGCTCAAGGATTGATGTGGGTGAAGTGGGTTTGAATTCATGGGAAATTGGCACCAGTATTGGTAAAACAGGGAACTAATATAAGCAATATCAGTAGGAGTCAGCTATCTGGCCCGTCGAGCCTGCTCCGCAATTCAATAAGATCATAGCTGATCGGACCAGGGACTCACCTCCACCTATCTGCCTTTTCCCCATAAGCCTTAATTCCCCTACTATGCAAAAATCTATCCAACCTTCTCTAAAAATATATTTACTGAAGTAGCCTCCACTGCTACATTGCACAGAGAATTCCACAGATTCACCACTCTCTGGGAAAAGCAGTTCCTCCTCATCTCCGTCTGAAACCTACTATTGATCTCCTGAGATCCACAAGAAAAATGCTGGAGGAACTCAACATCCAGGCATCATCTATACAAAAGAGTACAGTCAATGTTTTGGTTCCAGCAGCATTTTTTGTTAGTTGCTTGGGTTTCCAGCATCCGTAGATTTTCTCTTTATTTTGATCTCTTGGGATTTTCACGCACCACAATAGTCTCCAGAGTTTACAGAGAATGGTGTGAAAAACAGAAAAAAATCCAGTGAGTGGCAGTTCTGTGGGTGAAAACGCCTTGTTGATGAGAGAGGTCAGAGGAGAATGGCCAGACTGGTTCAAACTGACAGGAAGGTGACAGTAACTCAAATGACCACACGTTACAACAGTGGTGTGTAGGAGATTATCTCTGAACACACAACGCATCAAATCATGGAAATGAATGGGCTACAGCAGCAGAAGACCACAGACATACACTCAGTGTCCACTTTATTAGGGTTAAGAGGTTCCTAATAAAGTGGCCACTGAGTGTGACTGTGATCTCTCAAACGGCAGGGTGAATTCTATCACCCTATGCTCTCAACGGCTCCTTTAAATTCTTCTTCTGGCATTTTACACCTTCCTTTCCAGTCCTGATGAAGGATCTCTGCCCGACATGTTGACACAGATGCTGCCTGACTTGCTGAGTTCCTCCAGCATTTTATGTGTGTTGCTCTGGATTTTCAGCATCTGCAGAATCTCCTGTGTTTACAATTCCTTTACCCTGTGCTCGCAAGAACATGATTTCACAATAACAGTGATCATTAAACTTACATTAACAGTTCAGAATGATTAATTAACTCTTGTTATCAGCATGTTACACATTACCGGACATCACATACAAAAGGCTGAGTGTGGGTTTAGGCATCGATTGCCAGCACAGTCTGCCTCAGTACACCTGGTCTGCCCTCCTCCTGCTCAGACCATGGCTTTTGGGGACCTCCTGGAGATGGCTGGGGGCTCTGGGAAGTTCCAAGCCATCAACATTGCCCTACTGTCAATTTTGTCCTCGTTCATAGCCTGCAACAATCTGCTCCAGAACTTCGTCACCGCCGTCCCCGACCACTGGTGCAAGATGCAACAGGGAGGCGAGAGCTCGAGGTACCTCAATGTGACGGAGGAGTTTCTCCGCGTGTTCCTGCCCATGGACCGGGAAGGGAGGCCGGACAAGTGCCGCATGTACGCCTCCCCGCAGTGGCATCTCCTGGGCACCAACGAGACGCAGGGCAACGGCAGCCAACCTGACACACAGGCATGCACCGATGGGTGGGTGTACAACCACTCCCAGTTCACGTCAACAATCGTGACGGAGGTATGGCTGGTAATGCCCCCCTCACTTCTGGGAGATGGTGCACTGAAGGGGATGGTGTACTGAAGGGGGTGGTTTGACGGAGTGAACAGAATGCATGGTGACACAATGCTTTATAGCACCAGAGACCCGGGTTCAATTCCCGACAGGCTCTGTAAGCAGATTGTCTATTCTCCCTGTGACCGTGTGGGTTTCCTGCCACAGTTCAAAGACGTGTGGGTTAGTAGGGTAATTGGTCACACGGGTGTAATTGGGCGGCGCGGGGTTGCCGTGTCCTCAGTGACGGTCAGTTGTGCCCTTGTTTCGGCAGTGGGACCTCGTGTGTGATCGGAAGTCTCTGAAGCGGATGGTGCAGTCCATCTACATGGCCGGACTGCTGATCGGAGCCAGTGTCCTGGGCAGACTGGCCGACAAGTAAGTTCAACGTTCCAAGTACATTTATTATCAAAGTACAGTGGTGAGATTCGTCTTCTTGCTGGGAGCCACAGAAAGAGAATCCACAATAAAACCCCACACCACAGCGACAGTCACACATCCAAATCACTCAAAGGATAACACGCAGATGGGTTAACAAGTAATCTCTGAATAAGCTCAATAGGTCAAACAGTATTGGCGGGGAGGGGAGGCAACTGCTGAATGAGAGTGTTTAACCTGCTGTGTGGTCTAACCAGAGTTTTACAGAGCTGCAACATTACCTCGAGCCTCTTGATCTCAATCCCCCGACTGATGAACACAACATACCAAAAGCCTTCTTAACCACCATATCAACATGTGCAGCAAATTTCTGGTAACTACAGACGTGGGGGAGGTGGCTCATACTGGAAGTCACACTTTTAGGGTGATTAGTGGGAAGTATAGGGGGGATATGGAAAGTATATCGTTGGGCAAAGTGTAGCCGCTTAGCAACAGCCACCCCACCCAGCATCGATCAGGGTCACTTGAAGCCCTGGAAACAGGTGGTGGATGATCGTACGGGCAACTGATGCCTCACAGGTCCTGGTGATGTGACCATGACGCCAGGCAGACAATCTCTGAAGAGTATTCATAATGGCTTGGGTCACCCCTCTTGTAAAGACGCTGCCCAGAAGATGCCAATGGCAGACCACTTCTGTCGAAAAATTTGCCAAGAAGAATGATGAGCAAAGGTCATGACTGCCCACTTCACACGGCTTGGCAGATAATGACGGTGAGGACAGGCAGGGCAGTGGATGTCGGAGGTAAGATTTTTTACACTGAGTGCTGGGTGTGTGGGATACACGGCCTGGGTTGGGGTACAGGGAGACACATTCGGGAAGCTTCAGAAACTCTTAGATAGGCACCTGGATAACAGAAAAATGGAGGGCTATGTGGGAGGGAAGGGTTAGATTGATTTTCCACTGGTCTAAGGGTCTGTACAACATGATGGGCCGACAGGTCTGTACTGTGCTGTAATGTTCTATGTTCTATGACGGCTCTGGAACCATTCAGACTCCTGGATAACATCAGTCAAACATCACACAGCCGTTCAAACATTAACCACATCACAAGGACCAGAGAGCCACTTACCGATACTCTCCTGTAGTCCCATGTCAACATGGGCTCCTGTTCACTGGCGCTTACCCAATGCTTCTCGCCCGTCAGGTATGGCCGCCGAACCCTGCTGCTATGGTCGCACTTCATGGTCGCTGTTTCGGGGACGTGTGGAGCGTTCTCCTCCTCCTTCCCGCTCTTCTGCTTCTGGAGATTTCTGTCCGGGTTTAGCTTGTCGGGTGTCATCGTCAACAGCCTATCTCTCAGTGAGTAAACAGTCGCCTCAGAATAGAAGGATATTCCCTTAAGAACAGACATGAGCAGGGATTTCTTCAGCCAGAGGGTGGCAAATCTGTGGAATTAGCGTTCACTTCCAGAGGGCTGGAATATAAAAGCAAGGTTAAAACCCTGAGAATTTATAAGGCATTGGTCACACCACAATTGGAGTGTTGCAAGAATTTTGGGACCTTAACTAAGAAAAGATGTGCTGACATTGGAGAGGGTCCAGATGATGTACAGAGAATGAACCCAGGAATGAAAGGGTTAATGTATGAGGGGTATTTGGTGGCTCTGGGCCTGTACTCGCTTGAGTTTAGAAGAATGAGGGGGATCTCACTGAAACCTATCGAGTATTGAAAGGCTGAGATGGAGTGGACATGAAGAGTCACTGTTGTTGGAGGGGAATGGAGTCGTCGACACTAAGGTTTTCTTCTTTTCCATTTTTAAATTGTTAGTTTTGCCCAAGTCTTTTAGTTTAGTTGATTAATTCTGTTTTTCTTTGGGGATGGGGTTTGTTTTTTTTTCTTTTTCGTGATTTTTTTTCAGTTTTTTTTAATTTGTATTATCCATTGTCAGTTCTACATGATTGGGAGCTTTGTTAACTTACACTATTTGATTTTACAATTACTTTTCCTAAGTGTAACAATCTTTCTCCTACTATTTGTATTATTGCTATGTTTTGTTTCTATACTTCGAAATTAATAAAAAGATTGAAAAAGAAAGGAGTGGACATGAAGAGGATGGTTCCTTTAGAGTGAGAGTCTCGGGCTAGAGGGAACAGTTTCAGAATAGAGGGACGTTCCTTTAAAACAGAGATGAGGAGGAATTTCTTTCGGAGAGGGTGCTGAATCTGTGGAATTCATTGTCACAGTCAGCTGTGCAGGCCAAGTCGTTGGGTATATTTAAAGTAGAGTATGAGTGTTTTTCATTAGGCAGGGGGTTAAAGGTTACGGGGAGAAGTCAGGAGAATGGGATGGAGAGAAAAATCAGCTTTCACTGAATGGTGGAACAGATTCGATGAGCCAAATGGTCTGATTTAGTAGTTTAATGATTCAAGCATGTATACAGTGTACAACCTGAAATTCCTACTCTTCACAGACACCCATGAAACAGAGAGAAAACTTCCAAAGAATGAATGACAGGGAAAAGTTAGAACAACAAAGCTCCCCGCTCCCTCCTCCCAGGCATAATCAGTAACAAAAGTATCAACCCTCCCCCCCTTCTCCCCCTATTTGTCCAACAAAAGTATCAACCCCCCACCCTCCTTCTCCCCCTATTTGTTCAACAAAAGTATCAACACCCTCACCACCCTTCTCCCCCTATCTGTTCAACAAAAGTATCAACCCCCCCTATTTGTTCCAACAAAAGTATCAACTCCCCACCCCCTCCCCCTATTTGTTCCAACAAAAGTATCACCCCCCCACCCCTCCCCCTATTTGTTCAACAAAAGTATCAACTCCCCACCCCCTCCCCCTATTTGTTCCAACAAAAGTATCAACTCCCCACCCCCTTCCCCACCTATTTGTTCCAACAAAAGTATCAACCCCCACCCCCCTCTCCCACTATTTGTTCAACAAAAGTATCAACACCCCACCCCTTCTCCCCCTATTTGTCTAACAAAAGTATCAACCCCCACCCCCTTCTCCCTATTTGTTCAAAAGTATCAACCCCCCACCCCCTTTCCCCATTTGTCCAACAAAAATATCACCCCCCACCCCCTTCTCCCCCATTTGTTCAACAAAAGTATCAAACCCCCACCCTCCTTCTCACCCATTTGTCTAACAAAAGTATCACCCCCCACCCCCTTCTCCCCTAATTGTTCAACAAAAGTATCAACCCCCCACCCGCACCTACCACCAGAGACCATGATCTAGACTCCATCAAAAACTTCTGTCCATCCCAACACTTTGAAATCTCAGGCAGGCTCCCTGTCACTCGCGAAGGAGGGAGATATGGCACCTACCACAGTTGAGATGGGAGACTAACAGCTCTCTACTTCCTTCCATGTTACAATCGGCCGTGTCTCTTGTCCGAGTTCCCCAACTCAAGGACCAGCAGACCCTCACTCACCATCAAGATGGAGAGAGTCCTTGCTCGTGTACAGAGGCCTTCTTCCAACAGTAGTGTACACCGCCTGCCGGCTGTCTCGATGTTTCAATCTCCTGCGAAGCTTCAGTCAGCCAGAGCAGCGAGGAATCGGGTCATCCACAGGACCGCACCCGAGAGGCGCACGTCTTTCAGGCGGCAATGCGTCGCCCCGGTCCCCAAACACCGCTGGCGCCATCTTTAGCTGATATACCCAATGGTGTTATGACTCGGTCACAGGGACGGGACCCTCCTGTGAGGTAGAGGGGTCTGAAGGGGTGAGAGGAAGAAATTTCCCCCTCTGAACCTTCATGATTGACCAGCCACTTCCAGTGATATCACGCCGTTCTTCAATTCCCACAGAAATCCATCAGTCTCCGCTTTGAGTGTGCTCTCACCGATAACTACACTCTGTAAACTCTCTCGTTCTTCAATCAGACTTCATTTCCTCATGCACAAGGAGAATGGCCCGGTCCCTGTCACCAAAGTGTTGTCACGTCAAACAGAAAATGCCATTGTTACACATAATTGACTCGCAGTTACGGATGTTGCCCATTCGTTAAACTGTGTGTAGTCAGATTCCTTCCTGGCTAGATCAATTGCCATTCACAATAGAGCTGTTAAAGTCAATAGAATCTACAAGCTGTCAACCTAATTTGAAGTGCGTAAAGCAATTTTCCCTTCCTTCATGTGTGTGTTTCACACCCTCATTTCATCTCCTGTGAAATGTCTCCAGTCCCCAGCTGTGCACAGGGATGCGATGCTCTGCAAAACTTTTCTTCCCGGGCTTTCTGCACTCTATCCTTGCCTGGATATTATGTTAACCCTTCCCTCACCTGTGTTACTTCTGGAGAAAAATTTGCCAAGAACAATCACAGTCATGGAAAGACCATGATCACCCACATCATATGACACTAACGAATGAACGATTCTTAGAATATGCCTGTTCTTACCCAGATAACCTTATATAAATCTCCCCACAGTCTGGTCCTGTCGATAAGTAGATTGTATTCTACTGTATGTCAGTTGAATAACAGCCGATTTGGAATCGACACACAAAATGCTGGAGGAACTCAATGGATCAGACAGAATCTATGGGGAGAGACGGACAGTTGACGTTTCAGGCGGAGACCTTCAACTTGGACTGAAAGGGTAGAGGGAAGATTGCCACTATAAAGAATCTATATCAGGTTGTTTTGTGACAGCAGTACATTGCAATCTATAAAATATAACAAGTCAACATACGAATGTCTGAAAAACATTAATAAGTTGTCCAGAAAGAGAGCAAAGTACTGAGGTTGAGCTCATGACTCGACAGACCTTTCAGAAATCTGATGGTGGTGGGCAAGACCCTGTGTGTCTTCAGGCTCCTGTACCTCCTCTCTGATGGTAGCAATCAGAAGAGAGCATGTCCTAGATGGTGAGGGGACTTTATGATGGATGCCATGGTTCTGAGGCATCGCCGTTTGAAGGTGTCCTCGATGCTAGGGGGGCTGGTGCCCATGATGGAGCAGACTGAGTTTAAAATTCTCTGCAAATTTTTCCAATCCTGTGCAGTAGGCCCCCTCCCCCTACCCCTCCCTCCATACCAGACGGTGATGTAACCAGTTAGAATGCGCTCCACTGTGCATCTGTAGAAATTTGCAAGTGTCTTCAAACCCATCAAACTCCTAATGAAATATAACCACTGCAGCAATGTGCAACAACTTGAAAGGGTGGGGAATGTTCTGGCAGCTGACGGGTGGAACTAGGTGAGGGAGGGGTGAAGGGCAGATGGAGGTGGGGGGAGAGTGGGAATAGGGACAGGGGCTGGGAGGTGATAGGTGAGGATAGCAAGGTGGTGCAATTTGATAGGAGAGGAGGGTGGAGTGATACGTAAAGGGGAGGGGTTGAGGATGACAGATGTCGACAGGGTGGGGAGTAGACCTAGCAGAAAGATTGGCAGGTAGGGAGGGTGGAGGAGGGGAAAGAGGCTCGGACAGACTGCACTTTGATTTACTTGCTGTCTCTCCCCACTTTCCACTTAGAGGTTGAATGGACTCCAACCAGACTTCGACCTCTTGTTTTGATGTGTAGTTCCTTCTGTTTCACGATTGGTCAGGTCTTAATGGCTGGGATTGCCTACAGCATCAAAGACTGGCGTTGGATCCAGCTCTCGGTCTCCGTCCCATTCTTTGTCTACTTCCTTTATTCCTGGTAAAGTCCAACGCCACTCGTCTCTTACTTACTCTAATCAAAAGTCACCATTGTTAGTCTGTCATATTTATTTCATTTGGAGCTACTGCAAGGCTCAATTACACCCATGTGACAATTCACCTACTAACTTGGGAGGAAACCAGATCATCCACATGAAACCCACGTGGCACGGGGAAAACGTACAACAGTCCTTACAGGCAGGGGTGGGAATTGAACCTGGGTCGCTGGGACCCAACCACGACTATCTCGGTCCACTGGGAGCGGGGACAAAGGGAAGAGTTTCAGGGGCAATAATGAAAATGGTCAATTAAACAAGGAACAATGGTGTCAGAGCTTTATCAATCCACAGTGAGATTCCACAGAGCACTGATAATCAGAAATCCTGTCTCACTGTGTTCAATTTAAATACTGGAGCCCAATTTCCCACACTCCCTTTAAATACCGGGTCCCCATTTCCCACCCTCTGAGTGAAGAAAATCCCCCTCACATTCTCCTTAAATATATCACCCTTCACCCTTAATCCATGATTCCTGGTTGTGGTCCCACCTAAATAGGCCTGCTGGCATTTACCTTATCTATACCCCTCACAATTTTGCATACCTCTATCAGATCTCTCCTCATTCTCCTACTCTCCAGGAAATAATGTCCTAACCTATTCAGCCTTCCCCTATAACACAAGTCCCGGCAACATCCTGCACTCTTTCAATCAACCTGCAATGAGTTATCATCCTTGCTGTCACAGGTGGCTCTCGGAGTCGGCCCGATGGCTCATCGTGAACGGCAAGGAACACAATGCTCTAAAGCAGCTGAAGAGGGTGGCGAAGATTAACGGTCGGGAGGCAGAAGGGGAGAGACTCACTGTTGAAGTAAGCACCATTCTCAGAAACAGATCATACTGGTGTTCGTGATCTGGCACTCCATGGCACCTTAACTCCGGCACACAGCCGCTGTTTGATGGCCCGGTAGTGTAGTAGTTTGTGCAACGATTTTCAGAGATGGTGATCCGCGTTTCATTCATGCCGCTGTCTGTGAAGAATCCTCCCTGTAACTCTGCGGGTTTCCTCCAGGAGTTCCAGTTTCCTCCCACATCCCAACGACGTACAGGTGTACTGTGGGTATGTTAAGTCAGCACCAGTTCAGTGAAAGGCATCGTTTGCGTCAATGACCAACACAATCAAAGCAAGTGTCGCCACGCTTCCCGTGCCAACATAGCACACCCACAACTCACTACCCCTAACCCATACTGCTCTGTAATGTGTGAAGTAACCGGAGCACCCAGAGGAAACTCCATCCATAGACGCTGCCTGACCTGCAGATTTCCTCCAACATTTCGTGTAGAGCAATGACTATGTTTGCATTTTTTGTTCTGTCTGACACCACGTGTTCCACAGATTCTCAAGGCGAGTGCGGAGAATGACCAGCTCGCTGCCAAGAAACAGAGTGTGTTCGATCTGTTCCGGACACCAATAATGCAACGGATCACCTGTTGTATGATGGTGGTTTGGTGAGTGAACTTCTTTATCCTTGGACCTGGACAGTGACCACAAACACAAGAGATTCTGTAAATGCTGGAAATCCAGAGCAAAACACACACAAAATGCTGGGGGAGTTCAGTAGGTCAGACAGCAGCTATGGAGAGGAATAAACAATCCATGTTTCAGGCCGAGACCCTTCATCAGGACTGAAAGGATTTGGGAAGAAGACAGAATAAGATGATAGGGGTGTGGAATCTGTAAGAAGCTGGGTGGTGATTGGTGGAGGAGGTGAAGGGCTGAAGAAGAAGGAATCTGATAGGAGAGGAGAGTGGACCACGGGAGAAAGGAAAGGAGGAGGAGTACCAGAGGGAGGAGATGGGTAGGTGAGGAGAAGACAAGGTGTGAGAGGGGAACCAGAGTGGGGAATGGAAAAGACAGAAGGTGGGAGGGGGAGAAATTACCTTAAAATTGAGAAATCGATGTTTATGCTGTCAGGTTGGAGGCTACCTGTGTTATATATGTATATAGAGAGAGGATACTATAGTATATAATCAAAATACAATATAGACATCCAGAGCATAGCAAATTTTAAATTGTCCCATTCACGACTAAAGACTTTATCACTGAGGAGAATTTCTTACTCTTGTGGGATAACGTCTTTCCTCACGGAGGGAGGGGAGTCACTCTGGTTCAGTGTCAGTGTAGTGTGTTCTGCTGACCTTGCCCGCAGTGTGTTCTTTAGACTCTGGACAAACCTTTCTCCCAAGACATTTGTAGCTGGGAGGTGCAGTACAGATGTAATATGTCTTATTCCATTGATGTTCAGGAATAATTGAGACTGTTCTGAAACAATCTGTGATCCGTTGTCACTGACGAAGTTGTCGGGACAACAGTCCTTGAGATGAGGCTTCACGACACATCAACAGTGTGCGAGGCTGTAGTGGAGACTGTTGGGAACACTTCTGGCCACTTTGTAGGTGCATCTACTACTACCACCAAATGGTCTGGCAAAATCCACGTGAGTCCTCTGTCAGGGCAATGTGGGCAATTCCCAGGGACGGAGAGGTGAGCTCCTGGCATCTTCTGGACATGTTGGCATCCTGAACAGTGCACATCAAGCTGCCCGATATGCTGGTCTATGCCAGGCCACCAGACAAAGCTTCGAGCCAATGTTTTCATTTAGACCACGCCTAGATGACTGGCAGGTAGCTCCATTAAGACTTCAGCTCTCAGCTTGCATGGTACAGTAAGTCTCTATCCCCACACAAGGCAACCCACAGGAAGGGCAAGGTCATCCTGGCTCTGGTAAAAACAGAGGATCTGTGATTTTTGCTGCACATTCCAGCCATTGTGGATACCCTGAGAGTGGAGACAGTGTGGGGTCTTCTCTGCTCTCCCTCTGAATCGTCTCTGCCGTTACAGGGAGACTTTCAATTTGCATGAGGGAGATTATGTCACGAGAAGTGTCCGCTTTTGTAAATGTTTCAGGTATTTCCTTTTCCGAGGGTAAACAGGACAATCTGTCAGCATTTCCATGGTTAGTTGACCTCGTGAATTTGATCTTGCCCTTCAAGAGACAGAACCCATCTCTGCATCTGTGCTGCTGTTGTTGCCCACAGCATGGAACACCCTTCTGGGGATTGAAAATGGACACCAGTGATTGATGATCAGCAACGAGGGTAAACTCGCTCCCATGCAAGTACTGGTTCAAATGTTCTGCACCTCAAACCAGGCTCAATGCCTCTCTGTCAATCTGTGTGTAATTTCTCTCTGCATCAGTACACTGTAGTGATTTGATCTGTATGAACAGTATGCAAGACAAGCTTTTCACTGGCTCTCGGTAACAAGTTTCAAATACACATGCACACAGGGTGAAGCTGTACCAGAGCTGTGTTCTGTCCACACTCTCGTACAGGTCATAACGCTGGCGCACGACAGAGAGTGACCCTGTCAGGTTCTCGTCATTCCACACCACGAGCCTCCAGAAGAACCTCTGTATTTTCAGCCTAGAAAGATCTCCAACCACGCTCTACTCCTTCAGCCTCACCAAGAGGAGGGTGAGAAGTTGAGAGGGTGAGTAGTTTCAAGTTCCTTAGTAAACTCATCACCGAAGATCTCCCCTGGACTGTACACACTGGCTGTGTGGCAGAAAAAAGCACAACAGCATCTCTTCCACCTCAGGTCTCTGAAGAAGTTCAGCATGAGCCTCCCAATCCTCAAGAGGTTCCACAGGGGCACCATCGAGAGCATCCTGACTGGCTGTTTCACCGCCTGGTGTGGAAACTGCACCAACCTTGATCGCTGGGCACTGCAGAGTGTGGTACAGATAGTTCAGCTCATCTGTGGATGTGAACCTCCCTCCATTGAGGACATTTATAACAGCAGGTGCATAAAGAAGGGATGAAAGATCATCGAGGATACAAGTTACTCCAACCATAAACTGTTTCAGCTGCTTCCGTCTGGCAAACGCTACCACAGCATTAAAGCCAGGACCAACAGGCTACGGGACAGCTTCTTTCTACAAGCCAATAGACTTATAAATTTATATGTCTGTATAAAGGCAACAGTGCCTTTATTTCCTGCGGAGCATGAAGAAAGCTCACCTCTGTCCCGGGATACTGACGGACTTTTACCGCTCTACCATTGAGAGCATACTCACCAACTGCATCTCAGTGTGGTATGGCAATTGTCCCGTATCGGACTGCAAAGCACTCCAGCGTGTGGTGAAAACAGTCCAGCAGATTATCGGCACCCAATTTCCCACCATTGAGAACATCTACCATAAACGCTGCCTGGGCAGGCCGAAAAGCATTATCAAGGATGCATTTCACCCTAACCATGGACTTTTTGCTCTCCTCCCATCTGTAGGCACTACAGGAGCCTCTGCTCCTGCACCAGCAGGCACAGGAAGAGCATCTTCCCTGAGGCTGTGACACTGCTGAACCTCACATCACAGCGCTAAGCAGTATTGCATCCGTATTGTACTGTCTCAGTACTTGTATATTTGTGTGCTGTAGCACTTTTTTTATTCGCCATTATTTTGTACATAACACTATTCTTTGTATTTCTCGTTAGATGCTAAATGCATTTCATTGGCTTTGTATCTGTACTTGGCACAATGACAATAAAGTTGAATCTAACCTAATCTAATCTAATATTGCGATAGAGCCACAATATAAGGGTTTTTACTCCCTCATGTTGTGGGATGGATATAAGTTTTAAATAAATTCTAAATTCTAATTTCCAATCACATTAAAATCCTTCCCCCTCGTATTACCCATTTCCACTCTGGGAAAAATTTCCTGGCTGTCCACTCGATCTATGCCTCTTATCATCTTGAACACGTCTATCAAGTCACCTCTCATCCTCCTAAAGAGAAAAGCCCGAGCTCACTCAACCTATCCTCATAAGACACGCTCTCTAATCAGACAGCATCCTGGTAACTTTCCACTCTGCACATTCTGTGTGAACAGGTTTTCAACGAGCTTTGCCTATTATGGGCTGTCAATCGACCTGCAAGGGTTCGGAGTTGACATCTACCTCATCCAGCTCACCTTTGGAGCCGTAGACATTCCGGCGAAGATCGTGGCCTACCTGACACTGAGCCTGATCGGGAGAAGATTCACACAGGTCACCTCACTTACCCTGGCAGGAGTTTGCCAGTGGAGTCCTAATGTCCTGAGATCTCTCAACAGGATGTTTGCGCTTGTGGCAATCCAGATGCAGAGGTCTCCACTGGTAACTGAATATTTCTTTATCAATCTCCAATCAAGGGAAATTTCCAGCCAAGGTAGTGCCGAGCTCCAGTCTCCATCGAGATTGTGGCTCTGAATTATTTTTAGCCAAAGAGCAGTTAACCTGTACAATGCTTTGCCACAGACTGCGGCGAAGTTGGTAGTTTCCTAATTGGTCAGGGCATCAAAGGAAATGGTGTTTGGGATTGAGTGGAATCCGGGATCAGCCATGATGAAATAGCAGAGAGAGACTCGGTGGGCTGAATAGTCTAATTCTGATCCTAAGTCTTATGGTCTCACACTGACTGCTTCTCTGTCTGTTTTAAGAGTTTCGGTGCCTTAAGTGAGGCTCCTCCCATTTGAAAGGCGAGTAACCGCCTGCCACCTCTGTTCCCCTTGCAGACTTGCAGACTGTCCGAACCTCGCTCGCTGCCTTTGGCAAGGGCTGTCTGGCAGCCGCCTTCACCTGCTGCTACCTTTATGCCACTGAACTTTACCCAACGGTGGTCCGGTGAGTACCACAGACACTCTGCGGCTGATCCGGGTCTGGAACTGAACTCACATCCCGGTTGGGGTGGGTCCCTGACGACCATCCAGAGGGCTGGAGTCAAACATAATTTTAATTTAGAGATACAGGCCATTCCGGCCCAATGAGCCCTTGCTGACCAGTGACACCCACGTGACCAATTGACCTACTAGCCCAAAGGTCTTTAGAATGTGGGAGGAAACTGTAGCACCCAGAGAAAAACCACGTGGCCAGCGGGGAGCGGACAAACACCTTACAGACAGTGGATATTGTGAAGTCTATTGTCTAGTGACGGCAGGACAGTGCAAGACAGAAATGTCTATAAGTTACAAAGTTCTGAAAACAGTTTTCCCCCCTTTTCCCTTTAGAGCAGAGGTTCCAAACCCGGGGCCCACGGACCCATTGCTTAATGGTTTTGGTGCATAGCATGGACCAGTTTGAGAAGCCTGGTTCTAGAGAGACATGGGCCAGATAGGGAAATAGGACAAAGTCAGATGGACAACTTGGTGTGCATATCCGAGATGGGCCGAGGGGCCTGTCTCTCCATGGACGTTGCCACGTACCACACAGCTCCTGCCTTAAGATCTGTTATAACTGATAACTCGTTCCGTTTCTCTGTGTCCCCTCCAACAGGCAGACAGGAATGGGGCTCATAGGTACCATGGCCCGGATGGGCGCAATGGTGGCACCCATCGTAAGAATGAGTGGCGATGACATCCCCTTTTTGCCATCTACGATATATGGCGGAGTGGCTGTAATAGCAGGATTAACTGCCTTCTTCCTTCTGGAGACACGGAACGTCCCTTTACCGGAAACAATCGAAGATGCAGAGAACAGGTTTGTATCTGTCGCGTGCTGACTGGGATTCCCAAAACACCAAGGTCAACAGAAACAGTACGTTTCTGGGTCTCCGCTCGGTGGGAGAGACGTGCTTGAGCCAGAGAAGGTACAAGAGAGATTCTCCAAGATATTCCCTGGAGAGGAGAGGGTACAAGAGAGATTCAGCAAGATATTCCCTGGGGTGGAGAGGTTTGGTATGATGAGAGACCGGAGAGAGGTACAAGAGGGATTCACCAAGGTTATCCCTGGGGTGGAGAGGTTCAGTTATGAAATGAGAACAGTGGCGGGGGGGGGGGTCTTTATATCAAAAGTACATACAAGAGCAAAATAGTGAGGTAGTGTTCATGAGTTCTTTGTCCATTCAGAAATCTGACGATGGAGGGGAAGAAGCTGTTCCTAAAACCTTGAGTGTGTGTCTTCAGGCTCCTGTACCTCCGCCCTGATGGTAGCAATGAGAAGAGCCATGTCCTGGGTCATGATGGATGGGAGATGTGACAGTTGTAATCAGCAGGGTATTTTTTTTCTGTTTAGCAAGAAGAGCTCTAAAAGGGTCAGCAAATTACGTAATAAAGACGTCCCACTGCAGGAATCTCATGCATCACTCATGAAACAGACGGTCTAAACACACCCGACGTCTCATCCAGACCCGTCACACTGTGGACACTTGACGGCAGGTCGGCCATGACGGTATGGACAGGACAGGCTGGACGGGCCAAATGGACAGTTCTTCCTTCAGTTTCTGATGTTGTGATGTGGAAGTGCACAGAGATTTTCTCACAAAACGATCAATAAAGTGAACAGAAACTCTAATTCCTCTGAAGTGACGTTGAACTTGAGATTTTCACGGAAACGTAAAAAGGCAGAAAGGCCTAACTTTGGTTTTGATTCCAGACCAGATTCAGGTTAGATCAGATTCACACACAAAATGCCGGAGCAAATCAGCAGGTCAGACAGCATCTATGAAGGGGAATGAACAGTCAATGTTTTGGGCTGACAGTCCTGATAAAGGGACTTGGTCAAATATGTTGACTCTTTGTTCCTCGCCAAATGCTGAGTCCCTCCAGCATTTTGTGTGTGTTACTCTGGATTTCCAGCATCTGCAGGATCTCTTCTGTTTGTGTAGGGTGACACAGTCGCGTAGTGGTTAGCACAATGCTTTATAGTACACGTGACCCGGGACAATTTCCAACGCTGTCTGTAAGTTTGCAAGCTCTCTCCGTAATCGCGTGGGTTTCCTCCTGGTGCTCTGGTTTCCTCCCACAGTCCGAAGGGTAAATGATGGTGAGGTGGTTAGATTAGATTATGAGGACACTCAGTCCTCGTTTATTGTCATTTAGAAATGCATGCATTAAAAAATGATACAATGTTCCTCCAGAAAGATATCACAGAAACACAGGACAAACCAAGACTAACTGACAACCACATAATTATAACATATAGTTACAACAGTGCAAAGCAATACCGTAATTTGATAAAGAGCAGACCATGGGCACGGTAAAAAAAAAGTCTCAAGTCTCTATAGCCCCACCATCTCACACAGACGGAAGTGCCCCAAACTTGCCGATGCATTGGAGCACCTGACCGCAGCCAACCCTGAGTCCGTCCGAAAACTTTGAGCCTCCAACCAGCCCTCCAAAACCGAGCACGGTGTTCATGGAAATCTGATGGCGGAGGGGAAGAACAGTAACAGAATGCAGAATCATAAATGCAAGAGATTCTGCAGATGCTGGAAATCCAGAGCAAAACACATACAAAATGACAGAGAAACTCAGCAGGTCAGGCAGCATCTATGGAGGCAAGTAAAGAGACAACAGAATGCAGAGTATAGTGGCACAAGTGCAGAGGAAATCAATGAGGGGTGAGGAAGAGCATGGTGTTAAGGGTCTATCTTATTAGAAGACTCCATCCATGTGCCTAACAGCCTCTAATACGCCTCTGTTGTATCTGACTCTACCCCCACCCCTGGCAGTACATTCCACACACCCACCACTCTCTGTGTAAAAAAACTTGCTGCTCACATCCCCTTTAAACTATCTCCCTCTCTCCTTCAATGCATGCCCTCTGGTATTAGACATTTCAGTCCTGGGAAAAATGTACCGTCTCCCAGCCTCTGCCACCGCACAGAAAATATTCCAAGTTTGACCAACCTCTCATCTCAGCTCACGGTCTCTGATCCGGGCAGCATCCGGTGACCTGCTTCTGCACCCTCTCCAAACCTTCAACATCCTTCCTCTACTGGGCTGACCAGAAATGGAATGCTGCAACCCAGAAATAGGCCCTTCGGTTCAGCTACTCCATGCTAGCCTGGTTGTCCACCTACATCCCGACCATAGCCCTCCATTCCCCTCCTATCTGTGCACCTATCCAAACTTCTCTTCAATGTTGCAATCGAACCCACAATCACCACTTCTGCTGGCAGCTGGTTCCACCCTCTGAGTGAAGAATTTCCCTCTCATGTTCCCCTTAAACACTTCGCCACTTACCATTAACCCATGATCTCCAGTTGTGGTCCCACCCAATCTCAGTTGAACAAGCTTGCTGGCATTTACCCTGTCTATACCCCTCATAATTTTGCACACCTCTATCAAATCTTCCCTCAATCTTCTACGCTCCAGGAAATAAAGCCCTAACCTGTTCAACCTTTCCCTATAACTCAAGGTGCTCAAGCCCCGGCAACATACTTGTAAGTTTTCTCTATACTCTTTCAAGTTAATTGATTTCTCTCCTCCAGAACTGTACACAATGCTCCTAAACAAGGCCTCACCAACATCTTATACAACCTCAATATAACATGCCACCTCCTGTACTCAATACATTGATTTATAAAGGCCACTGTGCCAAAAGTTTCCTCTACAACCCTATCTGTGATGCTACTTTCAAGGAATTATGGATCTGTATTCCCAGATCCCTCTGCTCTACCATAATTCCCAGTGCCCTACTGTTCACTGTGTAAAACCTAACCCGGTTGCTCTTCCCATTAGATAAGAACATAAGAAATAGGAGCAGGAATCGGCCATCTAGCCCGTCGAGCCTGCTCTGCCATTCAACAAGATCATGGCTGATCTGGCCATGGAGTCATCTCCACCTACCTGCCTTTCCTCCATAACCCTTCATTCCCCTACTATGCAAAAATCTATCCAACCTTGTCTAAAGTATATTTACTGTGGTACTCTGAAGTGGTATATGCGGGCTCACTTTTATCATTTAAGAAAAACTTGGACAGGTACATGGATGAGAGGTGTATGGAGGGATATGGTCCAGGTGCAGGTCAGTGGGACTAGGCAGAAAAATGGTTTGGCACAGCCAAGAAGGGTCAAAAGGCTTGTTTCTGTGCTGTAATGTTCTATGATTCTATATCTAATCTGTTCAGGCCTTTTAACATTCAGAATGTTTCATTGAGATCCCCCCCCCCCATTCTCCTGAACTCCAAGGAATACAGTCCAAAAGCTGCCAGACATTCCTCATACGGTAACCCTTTCATTCCTGGAATCATTCTTGTGAATCTTCTCTGAACTCTCTGTAATGCCAGCACATCCTTTCTAAAATAAGGAGCCCAAAAGTGCACACAATACTCCAAGTGTGGTCTCACAAGAGGCTCAACATCAATCTGGAGGTTAACTTTAGGGTATCCTGCACAAGGGATCCCAATGCATTTCTGCATTTTGAATTCTCTCCCCATCTTCTTTAACTGCTTGTCTGAATAGAACTGATCTTAGACTAGACAGTATCTGCGACACTGCTGCAGGGCTTATGGAGGCCACATCTACAACTGATTTGGTTCATGATGTGGGTTAGAGTGCTGTCCAACATTTACTCTTTTACTCCTGCAGTGTGCTGCCACAGGGAGACTACCAATATCTGACCCTGTATCAGCAGTCACAGGCGCTATAGTCTGAGTTCCAGAAGTTCTGCTGACAAGGCTGGGGTCGTGATTCTATACATCCTGTTCCGACACATCTTCTCCCAATATCACGCCATTCTCTGAATCCTCAGAATCTGATTCATGTCACAGGGGAGGACTATCCTGAATTACAGGAGTTTGCAGTCTCCTTTGAGGAACTGGGTTAGGAACGTTCTCACAGGGCCTCATGTCTACCCTGTTCATCCTCTTGATAGGCCCTCCCTCCAAAAGTACAGTCGTGTATGTGTTGTCTAGCACCTCTAACACCCTGTAGACAGTTGATTTCCAGCTTTTTGGTACAATTGCACCATAAATAATAAATAGTAATAAAACCATAAATAGTTAAATAGTAATATGTAAATTATGCCAGGAAATAAGTCCAGGACCCGCTTATTGGCTCAGGGTGTCTAACCCTCCAAGGGAGGAGTTGTAAAGTTTGATGGCCACAGGCAGGAATGACTTCCTATGATACTCTGTGTTGCATCTCGGTGGAATGAGTCTCTGGCTGAATGTACTCCTGTGCCCAACCAGTACATTATGTAGTGGATGGGAGACATTGTCCAAGATGGCATGCAACTTGGACAGCATCCTCTTTTCAGACACCACCATGAGAGAGTCCAGTTCCATCCCCACAACATCACTGGCCTTACGAATGAGTTTGTTGATCCTGTTGGTGTCTTCTACCCTCAGCCTGCTGTCCCAGCACACAACAGCAAACGTGATAGCACTGGCCATTACAGACTCGTAGAACATCCTCAGCATCGTCCGGCAGATGTTAAAGGACCTCAGTCTCCTCAGGAAATAGAGACGGCTCTGACCCTTCTTGTAGACAGCTTGACCAGTCCAGTTTATTGTCAATTCGTATCCCCAGGTATCTGTAACCCTCCACCATGTCCACACTGACCCCCTGGATGGAAAAAGGGGTCGCCAGTACCTTAGCTCTCCTCAGGTCTACCACCAGCTCCTTAGTCTTCTTCACATTAAGCTGCAGATAATTCTGCTCACACCATATGACAAAGTTCCCTACCGTAGCCCTGTACTCAGCCTCATCTCCCTTGTTGATGCATCCAACTATGGCAGAGTCATCAGAAAACTTCTGAAGATGACAAGACTCTGTGCAGTAGTTGAAGTCCGAAGTGTAAATAGTGAAGAGAAAGGGAGACAAGACAGTCCCCTGTGGAGCCCCAGTGCTGCTGATCACTCTGTCGGACACACAGTGTTGCAAGCACACGTACTGTGGTCTGCCAATCAGGTAATCAAGAATCCATGACACCAGGAAAGCATCCACCTGCATCGCTGTCAGCTTCTCCCCCAGCAGAGCAGAGCGGATGGTGTTGAATGCACTGGAGAAGTCAAAAAACATGACCCTCACAGCGCTCACTGGCTTGTCCAGGTGGGCATAGACACGGTTCAGCCGGTAGACGATGGCATCCTCAACTCCTAGTTGGGGCTGGTAGGCGAACTGGAGAGGATCTAAGTGTGGTCTAACCATAGGCCGGAGCAGCTCCAGAACAAGTCTCTCCAGGGTCTTCATGATGTGGGAGGTCAATGCCACCGGTCTGTAGTCATTGAGGCCGCTGGGGCGCGGCATCTTCAGCACAGGGACGAGGCAGGATGCCTTCCACAGCACAGGAACCCTCTGGAGACTCAGGCTCAGGTTGAAGAATGGTGAAGTACTCCACATAGCTGAGGGGCACAGGCTTTGAGCACCCTGGTGCTGACACCATCCGGGCCTGCAGCCTTGCTTGGGTGGACACGTTTCAACTGTTTTCTCACCTGTTCAGCTGTGAAGCCCACCGTGGTGGTTTCGTGTGGGGAAGGGGAGCAGGGTGGGGGACTGTGAGGAGGGGTAGGAGGGGAGAGTGGAATATGTCTTGGTTGGGGGCCGACAACAGATGACTCATGTGGGGATGGACAGGGGCCACAATGTCAAATCTGTTAAAGAACAGGTTAAGTTCGTTGGCCGTGTCCACACTGCCTTCAGCTCCTCTGTTGCTAGTTTGCTGGAACCCAGTGATGGTCCTCATCCCACTCCAGACCTCTCTCATGTTGTACTGCTGGAGTTTCCACTCAAGCTTCCTCCTGTACCTGCCTTTAGCCTCCCTGATCCTGGCTTTCAGGTCCCTCTGTATTGCCCTCAGTTCCTCCCTATTGCCATCTCTAAATGCCTTCTTTTTAGCGTTCAGGATGTCCTTAATGTCCTTTGTTACCCATGGCTTGTTATTTGAATAACAAAGGATAGTACTCGTCAGAACATTACAGTCCACACAGATGTTGATGTAATCAGTGATGCACTCTGTGAGCCCACAATATCCTCTCCATGTGGCTCACAGAGTGCCTGCCAGTCTGTCACCTCAAAACAACCCTGGAGCGCCTCATAAGCCTCCTCCAACCATTTCCTCACTTTCCTCCAGGTTGCAGGTTTACTCTTCACCAGAGGCACATAGCAGGGTTTTAGATGCACCAGGTTGTGATCTGACCTTCCCTGTGGGGGGAGGGGAGAGGAGCTGTATGCATCCTTAACGTTAGCGTACATCAAATCCAGAGTCCTCTCCCCTCTGGTTGTACAGAGGACTCTTCTGAAAACCACAGACAAACCTCCTCTCGCACTTCTGTCATTGTCTCAGGGTTGTTCCACACGAATTTGTGGAGTTCCCTTCTAAGGGAAGGATCTCTGATGCCCTCTATAAATTGATCTCTGAGCGCCACCCTTTTATTAGAAACATGGAAACATAGAAAATCCACAGCACAATACAGGCCCTTTGGCCCACAATGCTGTGCCGAACATGTACTTACTTTAGAAAATACCTAGGGTTACCCATAGCCCTGTATTTCTCTAAGCTCCATGTACCTATCCAGGAGTCTTTTAAAAGACCCTATCCTATCTGGCTCCACTATCGTCACCAGCACTCACAACGCTCTGCATAAAAAACTTACCCCTGACATCTCCTCTGTATCTACTTCCAAGCACCTTAAAACTGTGCCCTCTCATGTTAGCCATTTCAGCCCTGGAAAAAAGCCTCTGACTATCCACACAGTCAATGCCTCTCATCGTCTTATGCTCCTCTATCAGGTCACCTCTCATCCTCCGCCGCTCCAAGGAGAAAAGGCCAAGTTCTCTCAACCTATTCTCATAAGGCATGCTCCCCAATCCAGGCAACATCCTTGTAAATCCCCTCTGCACCGTTTCTAAAGTTTCCACATCCTTCCTGTAGTGAGGTGAGCAGAACTGAGCGCAGTACTCCAAGTGGGGTCTGACCAGGGTCCTATAAAGCTGCAACATTACCTCTCAGCTCTAAAATTCAATCCCACGGTTGATGAAGGCCAATGCACCATATGCCTTCTTAACCACAGAGTCAATCTGTGCAGCAGCTTTGAGTGTCCTATGGACTCGGACCCCAAGATCCTTCTGATCCTCCACACTATCAAGAGTCTTACCATTAAATCTATATCCTGCCATCATATTTGACCTACCAAAATGAACCACCTCACACTTATCTGGGTTGAACTCCATCTACCACTTCTCAGCCCAGTTTTGTATCCTATTGATGTCCCGCTGTAACCTCTGACAGCCTTCCACACTATCCACAACACCCCCAATCTTTGTGTCATCAGCAGATTTACTAACCCATCCCTCCACTTACTCATCCAGGTCGTTTATAAAAGACACGAAGATAAGGGGTCCCAGGACAGATCCCTGAGGCACACCACTGGATTCTGAGCATCATGCAGAAAATGAGCCAACTACAACCACTCTTTGCCTTCTGTGGGCAAGCCAATTCTGGAACCACAAAGCAAGGACCCCTTGGAGCTCATGCCTCTTTAATTTCTCAATAAGCCTTGCCTGGGGTACCTTATCAAATGCCTTGCTGAAATCCATATACACTATATCTACTGCTCTACCTTCATCAATGTGTTCAGTTACATCCTCAAAGAATTAAATCAGGCTCGTAAAGCACGACCTGCCTTTCACAAAGCCATGCTGACTATTCCTAATCATATTATGCCTCTCCAAATGTTCATAAATCCTGCCTCTCAGGATCTTTTCCATCAACTTACCAACCACTGAAGTAAGACTCACTAGTCTATAATTTCCTGGGCTATCCCTACTCTCTTTCTTGAATAAGGGAACAACACCCGCAGCCCTCCAATCCTCCGGAACCTCTCCCGTCCTCATTGATGATGCAAAGATCATTGGCAGAGGCTCAGCAATCTCCTCCCTCGCCGCCCAGAGTAGCCTGGGGTACATCTTGTCTGGTCCCAATAACTTATCCAACTTGATGCTTTCCAAAAGTTTCAGCACATCCTCTTTTTTAATGTCTATATGCTCACACCTATATGCTTAGGTGAATAAGATGATGAGAGGCATTGATTATGTGGATAATCAGAAGCTTTTTCCCAGGGCTGAGAGGGCATGAGAGGGCATGAGAAGGCACAGTTTTAAGGTGCTTGGAAATAGGTACAGAGGAGATGTCAGGGTTAAGTTTTTTTATGCAGAGAGTGGTGAGTGCGTGGAATGGGCTGCCGGTGATGGTGGTGGAGGCGAATATGATAGGGTCTTTTAAGAGACTCCTGGACAGGTACATGGAGCTTAGAAAAATAGAGGGCTATGGGTAACCCTATATAATTTCTAATGTAAGGACATATTCGGCACAGCTTTGTGGGTCGAAGGGCCTGTATTGTGCTGTAGGGTTTCTGTGTTCTATGTTTCGCACTTTTCAATCCACTGTAAGTCATCCTTACAATCGCCAAGATCTTTTTCCGTAGTGAATACCGAAGCAAAGTATACTATAAGTATCTCTGCTATCTCCTCCAGTTCCATACATACTTTTCCACTGTCACACTTGATTGGTCCTATTCTCTCACGTCTTATCCTCTTGCTCTTCACATACTTGTAGAATGCTTTGGGGTTTTCCTTAATCTTGCTCGCCAAGGTCTTCTCATGGCCCCTTCTAGCTCTCCTAATTTCATTCTTAAGCTCCTTCCTGCGAGCCCTATAATCTTCTAGATCTCTATCATTACCTAATTTTTTGAACCTTTCGTAAGCTTTTCTTTTTTTCTTGACTAGATTTACAACAGCCTTTGTACACCACGGTTCCTGTACCCTACCATTCTTTCCCTGTCTCACTGTAACGTACCTATGCAGAACACCATGCAAATATCCCCTGAACATTTACCACATTTCTGCCATACATTTCCTTCAGGACATCTGCTCCCAATTTATGCTTCCAAGTTCCTGGCTGATAGCTTCATATTTCCAGTTACTCCAATTAAACACTTTCCTAACTTGTTCCTATCCCTCTCCAATGATATGGTAAAGGAGATAGAATTGTGATCACTATCTCCAAAATGCACTCCCACTGAGAGACCTGACACCTGACCAGGTTCATTTCCCAATACCAGATCAAGTATAGCCTCTCCTCTTGTAGGCTTATCTACATATTGTGTCAGGAAACCTTCCTGAACACAACTAACAAACTCTACCCCATCTAAACCCCTCACTCTAGGGAAATGCCAATCAATATTTGGGAAATGAAAATTTCCCACGACAGCCCTGTTGTTGTTATGTCTTTCCAGAATGTCTCCCTATCTGCTCCTTGATGTCCCTGTTACTATTGGGAGGTCTATAAAAAACACCCAGTAGAGTTATTGATCCCTTCCTGTTTCTAACGTCCACCCACAGAGACTCAGTAGACAATCCCTCCATAACTTCCTCCTTTTCTGCAGCCGTGACACTATCTCTGATCAGCAATGCCACGCCCCCACCTCTTATGCCTCCTTCCCTGTCCTTTCTGAAACATTTAAAGCCTGGCATTCCTGCCCCTGAGCCAACCACATCTCTGTAATGGCCACAACATCATAGCTCCAAGTACTGATCCACGCCTTAAGCTCACCGGCTGCGTTCATGATGTTTCTTGCAAATTAGCCACAGCATCAGGAGAACGCTTCAGTAGCAAGTTAAGAGCTTGGGCTAGAGCATGCGAAAACTCTTCACCCGCATGAAGCTTGCAACTATAGAAGCTATGCAACAGCTGGGGTGTACTCCTGAAATTGGTGAACGAGTCATCCGCCTGATCTTTCTCGGCATCACTGTGCATATGTGCTTCTTCTGGAGCTGCACCCCTGAGCAGTGACATAACAAAATCATACTGATCCTGGTCAGACTGATTTCTAGCACGAAGCACCCTTTCGACTTCTTCAATATAGTCATCAACAGACCTCCCACCTTTCTCAACATCCCCTGTGAATGGAATGATGTGTCTTTCCCTTGCAAGGTATACATTGCACCTCTTGGTTAATTGATCTATAGTTGCCACGGCCAGGGCCGGATTTAGTGGGGCCGGGGCTCCTGGGCTGGAGGCCCAGGTAGGCCCTGCCGACACCATAAAATGCTGCTGTACCAGGTAAGAACAAGAGCAAAGGTCGTACCGGTCTAAATATCGAAGCTGTGGACCGAGACATTGGATTAGTACAATACGTAGGCAATAAGCTTGCAGGCCTTAAGAGGAAGGACAGAAAGTAATGCAGATTCTTAGTTTGAAGGACAGCATCTAAAGCTCTCAAAAATTGACCTAGGCTTAGCTGGCTTAGTAAAGTCATGAGGGAGACGAAGTATGATGTACCCAATCTTAAATCTTTATTTAGCTATTGCTGCACATACCATAGGCCTTATTTCTCAAACAATGCCAAAGCATTTTTATCTAGGTACTTTTCTCAACCATGTGTTCTGAGAAAATAAAATGGAAATGAGAGACAAAAAGGCCAAGAGAGATGACACTATGGCAAACTGGGAAACTTGACAATACTCCAACAATCTTTTTGAAAAATGAGATCTAGCACATACTAACCTATTGCTGTACTGTGTGGCTTGCAGAGTAAAGACGACTTATTACTTTCTAAGTTTGTAAACTGTCAACTATTAGCCTATTGCCACAAAAACAGGAACAGCACTGACACACAAGCCTAGATATTTACAAAGTCAGATGCTTGTCTTTCAAAATTAAAGCCTAGTTCTTCTGGATTTCTTCACAGCAAAGTCCTTGATCAGATCACTAAAATCCAGTTTCCAAACCAAATCCAGTACCAAATTCTGTAGCCTGGAGAAAAATACACATGCAGGGCAACAAATACGTTTTCGGGTCAAATTCCTTTATCTGTTTTAGATGTTTTATTGCAGAAAGAGGGTATCAAAATAAAAACGACAAAACAAATTTAAAAAACAGCTCCAGCTATTACAATCCCAGTTTAGCTTTGGCCGAGTGGTTAAGGTGTTCGTCTAGTGATCTGAAAGTCACTAGTTCGAGCCTCAGCTGTGGCAGCGTGTTTGTGTCCTTGAGCAAGGCACTTAACCACACATTGCTCTAGTGTCTGTGCGAGGAATGGCGCCCGACACAGACTTCCAACTTGTACCTTGTAAGGCATGAAAATGCCCGACACTGGCCTCTCATGGTCTGAGTCAACGTTCCACTCCCCCTTAATTTCAGACCACACCCTTGTCCCGTATGCAGAATGAAAGTAACTAAAACAAAATATACAAAACTGATACAGTAGTGGCAAATCTAAAAAGAAACAATACAAACAATGTTAGAATCCCATCAAGCCTGTACCTTTTACACAACATTGAAAATATGAATAAATACCTCTCATCTTAACTAAGAGATGTACTCACTCTGGCACACACATGCTTAACTTCCAAACACACATAGACTGGACCTTGAAGTGAGTTCTCCTCGCTCATGCTGGTAGGCCGATTAAGAAATTTCGCAATCTCGGTATTCCAGCATCGATCAATGTTACTCCTGAAAATCTTTCCTCACCAAACCTGGGTAAAGTATTCAAATGTGGTCATTTCTAGACATGGCAACTCTTTGTTCTCCTCCACCCATACAAAACGACATTACTGTTTTCCCTTAAAGGCTCGGCAGCTATTTCGGCATTACCAAGGTGAATACACAAGTGCACATTAACAATGAAAAGTGATATTCAGCACTTATCTGGTTACATGTGTGTCGATAAAGTGATGCTAGACACAGGAGTGACTGCCAGGGACTGAGAAGTGATTCGAGAATTGAGTTTATTGATCATGTGTACATCGAAACATATCTGTGTTAATAACCAACATGCCCAAGGAATGTTCGGGGCGGGGGGGCAGCCCCAAGTGTCGCCACAAATTCTGGCAACAACATGGCATGTTTACAATGTCCAGTCGAACACAGAACAAAGAACGAGCCCCGTTCCTCTCTCCCTCCCTATGATCCTATGTGCTATGTGACCGCGCGCATGCGCGCGCGCGCACACACACACACACACTTACACAGAGCCAAACAGACACGCACACAGACACAGAGACACCTACACACACACACACACTCACAGAGACATAGACACACACACACACACACACACTTACACAGAGACAGACATGCACACAGACACATAGACACAGACTCACATACACACACACTCAGACACACACAGACACAGAGACACATACACACTCACAGAGGCATAGACACAAACACACACACACACACACACACACACACACTCACAGACACAGACACTCCTCCACTCGCAGGACAATTTGAGGGGAATGCGCAGAGTGAAAAAATATATACCTAACTTGGATTTGTGTTTGTTTGTGAATTTTAACCAGGGTTAACTTCTCCCTTAATAGAAAATGTTATCACCTGAAAAGTGTTGAACTGGAAGGGTGATAGATTATCCTCTCTTCTCCACTGACTCAGCATCCCTCAATCAGTTGTCACACCTCAGTTGGTTCAGTAAAATTCCAAAATAAATGTCCTCGTGAGCACCGTTCTCAGACAGGAAGGGAGCCGTGTTTCTCCCTGTCAGGCCATTCTGCTCCTCAGCTCTGAGCTAGCCCCCTATTTAAAGGATTAAGGCATTGGAGCTGACGGAGAAGGACGGACCGGTGTTCAGCTCACTACTCTGGGAAGCTCTGTTCACCTCAGCCCTGAACCTAGTCCATGGCTGTAGCCTGCAATGACCATCCCTCACCTCAGCACTGAACTGACTCTGGCTGTAGTCTACAATGTCCGCCCCTCACCTCAGCACTGAACTGACTCCGTGGCTGTAGCCTGCAATGACCATCCCTCACCTCAGCCCTGAACTGGTTCTGGCTGTACACTCACTTTCAGGGGACACTGCAGTTCCTGTTCTGTGTTCTATTCACTTACTTTTTAAAAATTGTTTACAAGATTCGTTGTTTTTAGTCGCACATCGGATATTTAACAGTCTTTTCGTGGATTCTGTTGTGTTTCTTTATTTTGTGGAGGCCTGCAAGAAGGTGAATCTCAGGGTTGTATAAGATTTACATACATTGATAATGAATGCACTTTGAACTTTGGGGCAATGTCATCAGTCCCATCCCCTCCCTTATCTCCCTGAGGCTCTTCTCAATCTCACTCATAGAACCATAGAACACTACAGCACAGAAACAGGCCTTTTGGCCCTTCTTGGCTGTGCCGAACCATTTTTCTGCCTAGTCCCACTGACCTGCACTCAGACCATATCCTTCCATACACCTCTCATCCATGTACCTGTCCAAGTTTTTCTTAAATGTTAAAAGTGAGCCCACTTTTACCACTTCATCTAGCAGCTCATTCCACACTCCCACCACTCTCTGTGTGAAGAAGCCCCCCCAATGTTCCCTTTAAACTCTTCCCCCTTCACCCTTAACCCATGTCCTCTGGTTTTTTTCTCCCCTGGCCTCAGTGGAAAAAGCCTGCTTGCACTCACTCTATCTATACCCATCGTAATCTTATAACCCTCTATCAAATCTCCTCTCATTCTTCTACACTCCAGGCAATAAAGTCCTAACCTATTCAACCTTTCTCTGTAACTCAGTTTCTCAAGTCCCGGCAACATCCTTGTAAACCTTCTCTGCGCTCTTTCAACCTTATTAATATCCTTCCTGTAATTTGGTGACCAAAACTGCACACGATACTCCAGATTCAGCCTCACCAATGCCTTATACAACCTCAGCATAACATTACAACTCTTATACTCAATACTATGATTAATAAAGGCCAATGTACCAAAAGCTCTCTTTACGACCCTATCTACCTGTGATGCCACTTTTAGGGAATTTTGTATCTGAATTCCCAGATCCCTCTGTTCCACTGCACTCCTCAGTGCCTTACCATTTACCTTGTATGTTCATGTTACACCCTTCCACTCAAAGTCAAAGTCAAGTTCATTGTCACATCCACAAGTATGTTTATGTACAGGGACGATGACACACAGCTCCAAAACACAACCTCCAGAAGAAATGCGAGATATGATTTTAAACCGAGATTAGTTCATTTGTCACGAATATCAAAACATGCAGTGAAATGTGGTTTCAGTGTAAAAGGCTTGCTTGCATAATTTTGTATACCTCGATCAAAGCTCCCTGCATTCTCCTATGCTCCACGAAATAAAGTCCTACCCTGTTCAACCTTTCCCCGTAATTCAGATCCTCAAGTCCCGGCAACATCCTTGTAAATTTTCTCTGCTCTTTCAATCTTATTGAAACAGCAATGCCTTTCAATGGAAAATCCTACAAAAAGTAGTGGATACGGCCCAGTCTATCACGGGCAAATCCCTCCCAACCATTGAGCACATCTACGCAGAGCATTGTCACAGGAAACAGTGTCCATCACTAGGAAGCCCCAGCACTCTCTTCTCACTGCTGCCATCAGGAAGAAGGTACAGGAACCTCATAACAGCACAAGGTTCAGCAATAGTTATTACCCCTCAAACATCAGGCTCTTGAACTAAAGGGGATCACTTCACTCAACTTCACTTACCCCGTTATTCAAATGTTCCCACATCTGATGGACTCACTTTCAATGACTCTTCATCTCATGTTCTCGATATTTATTGCTTATTTATTATTATTTCTTTCGTTTTGTTTTTTCACACTAGTTGAATGCCCGATGTGATTCTATTATGGTTATTCTAGAGATTAATTAAGTATGCCCACAAGAAAATGTATCTCAGGGATGTATATGGTATAAAATTTACTTTACGTGGCCAAGTGGTTAAGGCATTGGACTAGCGACCTGAAGGTCGTGAGTTCGAGCCCCAGCCGAGGCAATGTGTTGTGTCCTTGAGCAAGGCACTTAACCACACATTGCTCTGCGACGACACCGGTGCCAAGCTGTATGGGTCCTAATGCCCTTCCCTTGGACAACATTGGTGTTGTGGAGAGGGGAGACTTGCAGCATGGGCAACTGCCGGTCTTCCATACAACCTTGCCCAGGCCTGCGCCCTGGAGAGTGAAGACTTTCCAGGCGCAGATCCATGGTCTCGCAAGACTAAGGGATGCCTTTACTTACTTTACTAAAATTTACTTTGAATTTTGATAAGTAAACTTGAATCTAATATCTAAAAAGAATAGTGGCAAAAGTGAATAAATTTTTAAAAATCAACTATGCTTTGAGGCAAATAGTTCCAGGTAGATAATTCGGGCGTCTTCCGAATGGATAAACAACGTAACTGTTGGTTACACCTTTGACCAAGAATTTACTCAATGGTTTGGACTTCAGACTTCAAAGAGACTTTATCCATCACCTATACTGGACTGTAGTTAATCAGCGACATTCAGGATGGTCAAAGGCACACTGTAAGTGACCAGCCTCATTAGACACAGTCTCCCATTTCATTAACCATCTCTCCAGAAGTCATCAGCAACCATGGGGTTCGACAGTATCTTGGAGATCGTTGGAAGTCAAGGGAAGTTCCAAGCCATCCAGATATTCCTGATGACAGCCCCAGTGTTATTCTTGGCCTGCCAAAACCTCCTCCAGAACTTTCTGGCCGCTGTCCCCAAACACCGGTGCAGGGTGCGGCTGGGAGGTGAGGATTCGAGGTACCTCAACGTGACAGAGGAGCCACTGAGGGAGGAGTTTCTCCGGGTGTTCCTGCCCATGGACCAGGAAGGGAGGCCGGACAAGTGCCGCATGTACACCTCTCCACAGTGGCATCTCCTGGGCACCAACGAGACGCAGGGCAACGGGAGCCAACTTGACACACAGGCGTGCACCGATGGGTGAGTGTACGACCACTCCCAGTTCACATCGACGATTGTGACAGAGGTATGGCTGGAAACGTCCGTTTTATTCATGGCTTCGGTGACCTGCTCGGTGATGTGTGATCATGACGTGCAAGGTGTGAGGGACAGTAACGTATCCCTTTGTAGTGCTAGCTACCTAGGTTCACTTCCTGCCGCTTTCTGTAAGGAGTGTGTACGTTCTCTCTGTGACCATGAGGGTTTCCTCCTGGTGCTCTGGTTTCTGCCCACTTTCCAAAGACGTACAGATTAGGTAAGTAGGGTGAGCACTTCTTCATCTATGAACCTGCTGGGGTTGTCTATTGTGTCCGGTGCACTCAATACGGCCTCCTCTACATTTCTGAAACCCGTCGTAAATTGAGGACTGTTTCAGCGGCCTCCTCCGTTCCATCTGCCACAAGTGGGACTTCCTGGTGGCCAAATATTTTAATTCCAATTCCCAAACTCGTTCCAACGTGTTGGTCCACGGCCTCAGGGTGGAGGAGCAACACCTTATATTCCGTCTGGGTAGCCTCCAACCTAAAGGCATGAATATCAATTGCTCCTTCCGGTAAGAAAAAAAATCCCTCCTCCTCGTCCTCTCTTTCTCTATTCCCCACTCTGGCCTTTTACCTCTTTCTCACCTGCCTATCACCTCCCCCCGGTTCCCCTCCTCCTTCCCTTTCTCCTACGGTCCACTCTCCTCTCCTATCAGATTCCTTCCTCTCCAGTCCTTTACCTTTCCCACCTACCTGGCTTCACCCATCACCTTCTAGTTATTCTCCTTCCCCCACACCCCCCCCCACCATCTTTTTTATACTGGTTTCTTCTCCCCTTCCTTTCCACTCCTGATGAAGGGTCTCGGCCTGAAACATTGACTGTTTATCCTCTTCCATCAACACTGCCTGACCTGCTGAGTTCTCCCGGCATTTTGGGTGTGTTGCTCTGGGTTAGTACGTTGTGGGCATGCACTGAGTAATAAACTAGTATCAATAATTATGGACTTCCTGAAGGATTTCTGTTGCTTACTGGCCTGTACTCTGCTATTATTCTACTATTAATAAAAGCATAACAAGATTGGTTAATTGAAAATCTAACCTCCGGTTGAAGACGACACTGCTGAGAGTCAGTGGCAACTTACTGGCCATTTTCAAAGCAAAAAAATACAACTAGATACTTTATTAATAACATTTTTACTGTAAAAGTATTCTGGTAAATGATCACTGCAAACAATGCAGAGGTGAGCGAAGGCGAGGCTGAGTGGAGGGTCAAAAAGGCAAAGTCGGAGCGAAGTCAAAGCATATTCGAGGAGAAGTCGAAGCAAAGTGGACGTACATTTGAGACCAAGTCAGGGGAAACGGAGAGAAGGAATGTTGGAGTGAAGGAGGAGATGCAGGTTCAGGGGCTGCCCACCTTAACCGAGAGTGAGGTTTGATCGATCCAAGCACCAGGCCGACTTAAGAAAGGTCAGGTACGGTCTGAAATGTGGCGATGGGGTCCAGACCAGAGCATATCGAAACGCCAGCTTAGAGCAAGGAATGACCCAAAGTTTGGACAATTTAAACGCCGGGCCAGATGGATTGAAAAGGCCGGGGTCTGCTCATTGCTCCTCAATCCTTACTCTGCCCTTTGCTGAACTGAGGATGATACTGCGGGCCTGCTCTGGCCAATCGGGCTTCATGTCCGCGACGTTTTATTCCCATGTGCTGAACTGCGGCTGCGGCTGAGGCTGAGGAGCTGCTCCGGGCTTCGTGGCTAAGGGCTCACTTTAGTTTGAAATGCTTACTTTATTGTTTGCATGAATTGTTTCTCTCTCTCTCTCTCTCACACACTGTCTCTGCACATTGGGTGTTTGTCCTTCCTTCTTTTATGTTTGTTATTTGTGGCTGTCTGTAAGGAGACAGATCTCAAGATTGTATAATGTATACATACTTTTATAATAAATGCACTTTGAACTTTGACCTTTGACTGAAGACTGTTCATTGTCATTTGTTGGTACACGAGTGTACATGAGAACAAAATGATTGTTACTCCAGACCTGATGTTTCATTAAAATACACAATAAGATCAAGAACTCAATAAATATAAATACAGAAGATAGCTTACAGACATACATAGATTTCAGGGCCATAAAGTGACACTATGCACAGGAATGTCTGTACGTAAGGTGACTGACAGGAAATGATAGAGTAGTGGTGATTGGGGGTGTGGAGGGGTGGGTTAGTGGGTGGATCAGCCTCACTGCTTGGGGAAAGAAACTGTTTTTGAGTCTGGTGGTCCTGGCGTGGATGCAGAGTAGCCTCCTCCCTGATGGGAGTGGGACAAACAGTCCATGAACAGAGATAGGTAGAAATAACAAAGCATTTTAGAAAACCCATCTGATAACTGATCAATATTAATGTTTTTAAAACTTACTTAGTTACCATCACTCCTACCGAGGCACTGGCTGCCGAAAGCTGCTCACCAGAGCCCTCTGTCCTGGGCCAGTCTTTCAAGTCATGCAGCCCATCTTCGAAGACCCTTCCTCTCCCAGGGATGAGGTCCTCAGAGCTGCTGTCGGTGTTTCTGTAGCTCTGGGCTTTTACGGGCTGAGGTTGTTAGCTCCCTGTCCAACTTTCCTTGTTCACAGCCGGGCTTGAGACCATCAATGGCGGAGCTAATATTTCAAAAAGTCATCTGAAAAATAGCATCATTCCAAAATAGTAATATTACTACAGTCAGAATCAGGTTTAATATCACCAGCACACATTGTGAAATTTGTTGTCTTTGCAGCAGCAGTACAATGCAATACAGAATAAAAACTATAAATTACAATATATATAACATTAAATTAAGTAAGTTGTGCAAAAATATAGCAGGGAAAACAAAATAATGCTCCCGGCAGGTATGCCTGGAAGCAATGGAAATGCTACACCTGCCCATTCACCTCCATTCAGGGCCCCAAACAGCCCTAACAGGTGAGGCAACACTTCACCTGCGAATCTGCTGGGGTCGTCTATTGTGCCCAGTGTTCCCGGTAAGGCATCCTCTACACTGGGGAGACCTGATGTAAACCGGGGGACCGCTTCGTCGAGCACCTCTGCTCCACCCCCCACCGAAAGCGAAATTTCCTGGTGGCCAAGCATTTTAATTCGGATACCCATTTCCATTACGACACGTCGGTCCATGTGCCTAGATGGTGCCACCCTCAGCGTGGAGGGAGCAAGATCTTATATTCCATCTACGTAGCTGCCAACCTGATGCAATGAATATCCATTTCCCTCTTTCAATTCCCCACGCTGGCCTCTTATCTCTTCTCATCAGTCTATCACCCCTCTCCCTTGGGTGTCCTCCTCTTTCCTCTTCTCCTGTGGTCCACTCTCTTCTCCTATCAGATTCCTTCATCTCCAGCCATTTACCACCTAGCTTCACCTTTCACCTTCCAGCTATCCTCCTATCCCTCCCCCCTTCCTTTCCAGTCAGGAAGAAGGGTCTCGGCCCGAAGTGTCGACTGTTTATTCACTTCCATAGATGTTGCCTGATCTGCTGAGTTCCTCCAGCATTCTGTGTGTGTGTTGCTTAGTGGGGTAGTGTGTATTGTCTGTTCATAAATCTGACGGCGGAGCATAAGAAACTGTTCCTGAATCGTTGAGTGGCTCCTGTACCTCCTCCCTAATGGTAGCAATGAGAAGAGGCCATGCCCTGGGTGGTGGTGGATGCTGGCTTTATGAAGCATCACTTTTTGAAGGTGTTCCCGGTGCTGGGGAGGTTAGTGCCCATGAAGAGCTGGCTGTCTACCATTTACTTTCCAAGTACTGATGTGTACACACCAGGTCTGTGGTGTGTTTGCTCATCGCCAGCTACTGTAGGAAGAAGGCCCCTATACTCCAGCGATCCCTCACTCTCTTTCAATGGACAGAGGGAGCCTGTCAGTCCTCGAGATGGCGGGAGAGAGGGGGTGGGGGCTTGGACAAGTGACATGGAAAATTGTAAGATTGGTACAGCAGCTGCTGGTCTGTGCTCTCGCTATTGTAGGAGAGCGACCTCTTTCTTCCTCACTGGAGAGAGTGAGCCTGTCTGAGATACCAAAGTGCTAGGTTATGACCTGCAGTTTTCACAGACTCTGGATCAAGGTCATTTTGGGGGCTTCTGCTGTTGCTTGAATGGTGGGGGTGTGGTGGGGGTGGTTGGTTCTTCTGTCGGTGCAAGTGGGGAGGAACGGGGGGGGCTGATGCTTTTGTAAAGGTGGGAGAGTGTTTCTCAGGGTGTCGATGTTCTATCATTCATTCTATGGAGTCTTTTGTTTGTTGGGTGTCTGTGAAGCATATGAATTTCAGGCTGTATTCTGAGTACATTTTTGAACCTAAATGAAATGAATTTGAATATGTATCATCCAACCCTGGTGTTCTCGCAACCATCTCACTTCTGTCTGGTTGTAAAAATTCATTCACCGCGTCACTTGGCAGTAAAGATAACCATTGTGCATCGTATTATTATTACAGAAAGAATCGAGGGACAGCACTGCATGAGGTGTGCTGACAGATTTATTGTGCATGCCACCTTGGGCACACACCTGCTTTGATCAACCCTGTCAGATATTAGTGTAGAAAAGATATATGGTATAGGAGCAGAATTAGGCCATTTGGCCCATCGAGTCTGCTCCGCCATTTCATCATGGCTGATCCATTTTCCCTCTCAGCCCCAGTCTCCTGCCTTCTCCCCATATCCTTTCATGCCCTGACCAGTCGAGAATCTATCAACTTCTGCCTTAAATATACCCAATGACTTAGCCTCCAGAGCCACCTGTAGCAATGAATTCTACAGATTCACCACCCCCTGTAAAGAAATTCCTCCTCATCTCTGTTCTAAAAGGATGCCCCTCTATTCTGAAGCTGTGTCCTCTGGTCTTAGACTCTTCCAGCTTAGGAAACTACCTCTCCACATCCAATCAAGGCTTTCATCATTCGATAAGCTTCTTTGGATTCCAGTGAGTACAGGCCTAGAGCCGTCAAACACTCTTTATGTGCCAAGCGGTTCAATCCTGGAATCACTTTCCTGAACCTCCTTTGAACCCTGTCCAGTACTGGGTTTGGAAAGCAGTGCAGAAGGGAGGATGGCATGGTATTTTGGTGGTTAGCATAACTCTATTACAGTGCCAATTCCTGTCGCTGTCTATAAGGAGTTTGTGACTGTGTGGGTTTCCTCCGGATGCTCTGGTTTCCTCCCACAGTCTAAAGACATAAATCTAATCGAGTCTGAGAGATGTGTGTAAACTTCGTTTTTGTGCGCAAGGATGATGTGGTGGCATGATGACGTATACCATGCACGTACTTTCACATATAACCCGTTATAGATTATAGAAAAATCAAGAAATGCTTAATCAAACAATATATTCACAATATTACTCAAATATTTCTGAAACATTATCTACATAAACAGCTCCCACATTAGGGTTAGGGTTAGTACGTTGAGGGTACGCTCCACTGGTGCAGGAAGTACGGTGACACTTTCGAGCTGTTTCCAGCACATCCTTGGACTGTGTTGGGTCATTGATGTGAATGGCACATTTCACAAATAAAGATGATCTGTAAATTTTTATCTTTAAATCTTGCACTGTCTAGACTATGTAAAGGTAGAGTCATAGAGTCAAAAAGCACTACAGCATACACACAGGTCCTTCAGCCCATCTAGTCCATGCAAATGATTATTCTGCCTAGATACATTGATCTGCACCTCTACCATAGCCCTCCATACCCTTCCCATCCATAAACCTATCTGAATTTCTCTTAAAGGTTGCATTAGAACTTGTATCCACCACTTCCACTTGCAGCTTGTCCTACACTCTGAGTGAAGATCCTCCCTCCAGTTTCTCTTATACACGTCACCTTTCACCCTTAACCCATGACCTGTGGTTGTAGTCTTACCCAACTTTAGTGGAAAAAACCTGCTTGTATTTACCCTATCTATACCCCTCATAGTTTTGTATATGTCTATCAAATTCCTTCTATGTTCTAAGGAATAAAGTCCTAAATTACTTAGTCTTTCCTTATAACTCAAGTCCTCAATTCCCAGCAACATCCTTGTAAATTTTCTCTGTAATCTTTGAATCTTATTGATAATCTTTCCTGTAGGTAGGTGACCAGAACTGCATATAATACCCCAGATTAGGCCTCATCATTAACTTCAACATAACATTCCATCTCCTCTACGCAATGCTTTGATTTATGAAGGCCAGTTTTCTGAAAGCTCTCGTTATGACCCTATCTACCTTCAGAACATCCTTGTAAATTTTCACTGTACTCTTTCAATTTTATTGATATAGTATTTTTACAGATATCTTACCACTCTTCACATGGTCTTAGATCACCTGGAGGATACAAACATCTATTCCAGAATGCTGTTTGTTGACTATAGTTCAGTGCTTAACACCATCATTCCCACAGTCCTGATTGATAAGTTACAGAACTTGGGCCTCTGTATTTCCCTCTGCAACTGGATCCTTGACTTCCTAACCGGAAGACCACATAGAACATGTTCTATGTTCTAGTCTGTGTGGACTGGTGATAACATCTCCTCCTCACTGACAATCAACACTGGTGCACCTCAGGGCTGTGTGCTAAGCCCACTGCTCTACTCTCTCTATACCCGTGGTATAGTTCACATACCATCTATAAATTTGCTGATGATACAACCATTGTTAGTAAAATCTCAGAGGGAGATGAGAGGATGTAAAGGAGTGAGATATACCAGCTAGCTGAGTGGTGTCGCAGCAACAACTTTGTACTCAACGTCAGTAAGATGAAAGAGCTGATTGTGGACTTCAAGAAGGGTAAGACAAGGGAACATGAACCAATCCTCATATAGGAATCAGAAGAGGAGAGAGTGAGCAATTTCAAGTTTCTGGGTGCCAATATCTCTGAGGATCTAACCTGGCCCCAACATATCGATGCAGTTATAAAGAAGGCAAGGCGTTTATAAAGAAGGCAAGGCGTTTAGGAGTTTGAAGAGATTTGCTTTGTCAACTAAAACACTCAAAAACTTCTATAAGTGTACCATGGAGAGCATTCTGACTGGTCACATCACCATCCAGTAGGGGGCGGGGGGGGGGCTACTGCACACAATCGAAAGAAGCTACAGAAAGTTGTAAAATCAGTCATCTCATCTTGGGCACTAGCAGCCTCCAGAGTATCTAAGATATCCTCAAGGAGTGATGTCTCAGGAAGGCGGCAGCATCCATTAGAAGGAGCACCACCGCCCAGGGCAACCCTCTTCTCATTGTTGCCATCAGGAAGGAGGTGCAGAAGCCTGAAGGCACACACACTCAGTGATTCAGGAACAGCCTCTTCCCTCAACTTGCTATGTGATAGGGAAATTTCATGGTGACTTTCATGATCAGCAGCCCAAAATCCCAAAGATCCGACCAGCAGTATTGAGGATGCAAAATTTTTGTGTTCCAGTGCTTTAACTCTGATCCTGCATCTCATCTGACTTCCTGAGTTCCTCCAGCATTTTGGGTGTGTTGCTCTGGATTTCCAGCATCTGCAGAATCTTTTGAGTTTCCGCTTCTAAATTTGCCTCTTTCTCAGAGTGTCCTCAGTGACGACCACTTGTTTTTTTTTGGCAGTGGGACCTCGTGTGCGAGTGGAAGTCTCTGAAGAAGATGGTGCAGTCCATTTACATGACGGGACTGCTGATCGGGGCCTGTGTAACGGGCAGGATGGCAGACAAGTTGAGTCAAATTGATTGTCACACACTCCAGTGCATGCGTGCGTAGATGCGATGAAAATCTTACTTGCAGCAGCATCAAAGGCACAGAGCGTCTGCTACACAGCATCCGCGCCAGGACCACCAGACTCGATTGCAGGCTGGATCTGTGAGCTAAGGGATGGCAGGTGAGCAGCAGAGAGCATCCTAACAAGCTGCACCACCGCTCAGTACAGGAGCTGTGTGCGACGGACAGGAAGTCTCCACAATGGGTAGTCAAAATTGCCCCATACATCACTGGCACCAGCGTACCCTCCAGCAAGGACATATACACAGAAAGATGCTGGAAGGATCCCATCATGGACCGTTTGTCCCTCTCATTTCAGCGGGGAGGCTATGTAGCATCCAACAACATCATCATTACGTGCCATGTCGTACGACGTGGGCGATCGTAGTCTTTCCATGACCATGATTGTTCTTGACAAATTTTTCAGAAGTGGTTTGCCATCGCCTTCTTCTGGGCAGTGTCTTTACTGGGTGACCCCAGACATTATCAATACTCTTCAGAGATTGTCTGCCTGGCATCAGTGGTCACATAACCAGGACCTGTGAAATGTACCAGCTGCTCATATGACCATCCACCACCTGATCCCATAGTTTCTCGTGACGCTGATGGGGGGGAGTGAGGAGGCTAAGCAGGTGCCACACCTTGCCCGAGGGTGACCCGCAGGCTAGTGGAGGGAAGGAGAAGGAGCGCCGTACATCTCCTATGGTAGAGATGTAGCTCCAACTCCACCAGGAGCACCAGACTCAGAAACAATTCAATTCCCCCCCCAAGCAGCTCCACCCACTAACCCACCCCGCCACAACCCCCACCCTACTGCTTTATCACTTCCTGTCAGAGTTACTTAATGTACAGACACTCTTGTGCCTAATACACCACAGAGTGGTGAACTCATGGAATTCATTGCTTTAGACTGTGGAGACCAAGTCATTGGATAAGATGATATTGCCAGGTCTGGATAACTTGAGTTCTTAGGAAATACTGAACATGTTAGGACTTTATTCCTCGGAATGTAGAGGAAATTTGACAGAGGTATTCAAAATTCTGAGGGGTATAGACAGGGTAAATGCAAGCAGGCTTTTCCCACTGAGAGTGGATAGGACTACAGCCAGAGATCATGGGTTAAAGACCACAGACCATAAGACAAAGGAGCAGAAGTCGGCCATTCGGCCCATCGAGTCTGCTCCGCCATTTTATCCTGAGCTGATCCATTCTCCCATTTAGTCCCACTCCCCCGCCTTCTCACCATAATCTTTGATGCCCTGGCTACTCAGATACCCATCAATCTCTGCCTTAAATACACCCAATGACTTGACCTCCACTGCTGCCCGTGGCAACAAATTCCACAGATTCACCACCCTCTGACTAAAAAAATTTCTTTGCATCTCTGTTCTGAATGAGTGCCCTTCAATCCTTAAGTCATGCCCTCTCGTACTAGACTCCCCCACCATGGGAAACAACTTTGCCACATCCACTCTGTCCATGCCTTTCAACATTCGAAATGTTTCTATGAGGTCCCCCCTCATTCTTCTAAACTCCAAGGAATACAGTCCAAGAGTGGACAAACGTTCCTCATATGTTAACCCTCTCATTCCCAGAATTATTCTAGTGAATCTTCTCTGTACCCTCCCCAACGTCAGCACATCCTTTCTTAAATAAGGAGACCGAAACTGCCCACAGTACTCCAAGTGAGGTCTCACCAGCGCCTTATAGAGCCTCAACATCACATCCCTGCTCCTATACTCTATTCCTCTAGAAATGAGTGCCAACATTGCATTCACCTTCTTTACCACCAACCCAACCTGGAGATTAACCTTAAGTGTATCCTGTACCAGGACTCCCAAGTCCCGTTGCATCTCAGAACTCTGAATTCTTTCCCCATTTAAATAATAGCCTGCCCGTTTACTTCTTCTGCCAAAGTGCATAACCATACACTTTCCAACATTGTATTTCATTTGCCGTAAAGGTGAAAGGTTAAAAGTTTAAGGGGAACATGAGGGGAAACTTCTTCACTCAGAGGGTGGTGAGAGTGTGGAACGAGCTGCCTGCACAAGTGGTGCATGCGAGCTCGATGTCAACATTTAAGAGAAGTTTTGATAGGTATCGTGGATGGCAAGAATATGGAGGCCTATGGTCCCAGTGCAGGTCGATGAGAGTATGCAGTCTAAATGGCTCAGTAGATAAGATGAAGGGTTTGTTTCTGTACTTTTCTATAACTCTCTATTTAAAGTAAAGGTTGTTGATTAGTCAGGGCATCAAAAGTTACGGGGAGAAGACAGGAGGATGGGTTTGAGAGGGTTGGTACATCAGCCATGATGGAATGATGGAGCAGACTTGATGGGCTGAATGGCCTAATTATACTCCTATGTCTTATGGTCTTTAAATCTCTTTTTCTCTGTTGATACATTTTCAGTATCTGCACTTTATTAACTTTTCAGTTACAATCAGAATGGTGGAAGGGTTCTCTGCAGTATTCAGTGAGTCTTTACTGTAGAGGTTAGTGTGACGCTTCAGAGCACTGGTTGTTAGACTTCAGTTCCTGCCGCTGTCTGTAAGGAAATTGTATGTTCTATCTGCGACAACGCGGGTTTCCTCCAAGCATTCCAAAGATGTAGGGGTCAGGGTTAGTAAACTGGAGGCATGCTATATTGGTGCCAGAAACATGGCAACACTTAAGATGCCCGCAACCCATCCTCGAACCGTGCCAGTTGTTGACGCAAACAACGCATTTCGTTGCATGTTTTGAAGTTTTGATATCTATGAAATAAAGAGTCACCAGTCGTAGAAAAGTGCAGCACAGAAAGTGGCCCATCTAGTCCATGCCAAACCATTTAAACTGCCTACTGCCATCGACCTGCACCGGGACCACACCCCTCCATACCCCTATCATCCATGTACCTATCCAAACCTCTCTTAAACGTTGGAATCGAGCTCGCATCCACCACTTGTGCTGGCAGCTCATTCCACACTCTCACCACCCTTTGAGTGAAGAAGTTTCCCCTCATGATCCCTTTAAACCTTTCACCTTTCACCCTTAACCCATGATCTCTGGTTGTATTCCCACAAAGCCTGCTTGCACTAACCCGATCCATACCCCTCATAACTTTGTATACCTCTATCAAATCTCCTTTCAATCTTCTATTTTCTAAGGAATAAAGTCCTAACGTATTTAACCTTTCCTTATAACTCAGGTACTCTTTCAACCTTCATGTTGTTTTCTCTGTTGGCAGGTATGGACGGCGGACAGTGTTGCTTTGGACGAGCTTCCAGCTGACTGTCTGTGGGACATGTGGGATGTTGTCCCCGTCCTTCACCCTCTTCTGCTTCTGGAGATTTCTCTGTGGCACAGCGATGGCAGGCATCATACGTAACACTTACTTCTTCAGTAAGTAAATCTTTTGGAATTTATTTGCGTCATGTTAGTGCTTAGTACAGCAACTGCTCTGCCCGTGACCACAAGAAACAGCAGAACGTTGATCCTTAACTTTGGGAAGAGGAATGGTGCATATGGAACACCCGTTTCTACATCAATGCTATTCAAAGGTACATTTAATGTCAGAGAAATGTATACAATATACATCCTGAAATGCTTTTTCTTCGCAACCATCCACGAAAACAGAGGAGCGCCCCAAGAATGAATGATACTTAAATGTTAGAACTCCAAAGTCCACCCCCCCGCAGCTCCCCTCCCTTCTGCACGTAAGCGGTAGTGAGCCACGATCCCCCCTCTCCCCACCGGCAAAAATAAAGCACACCTGCTACCAGCACTCAAGCGTGAGCAAAGCAATAGCAAAGACACAGACTTGCAGTCACCCCAGAGACTACATTGTTCACCCGATAATTCCACATGCTGTAGGCTCTCTCTCTCCTAACAAGGAAGAAACAGGTGACTCCATTTTCCAACCAGCAGGGAGACATAACAAACAACTCGCTGGTTTACGATGTTAAAAGTCCTTTACGTCGCTGTTGAGGTTGAAAGGGTTGAGAGCTCAAGCTCCTAGGTGTGAACATCACCAACGACACTGAACAACGATTTTGTTTCCTGAATATTTTTGAGTGCATCTGATTGATTTTGGGCTACTGATCATGAAAATCATCATGAAGTTTCCCTATCACGCACCATTTTTTTAAAATCACCTGTATTTGTTATTTCAATTCATGACTCAAGTCAATTAAAATGTTGCCCATAATGTAAGCTGAAGTTTTCTATCTTGTCCAGACATGCTTATGCATTCCTAGGCAGGGCGGATGCTGCATGGCAGGACAGGTTTTAGGAAGGTAAAAATTTCCATGAAGGATTTTGATGTTTGAGACAGAGATTTTTTCCAAGAATAACTGATGCCAAGATAAAGGAAGGCATTTCTTTTGGTCCACAAACCAAACAGGTCATCAATGACGGGAAATTTGAAAAACTTCTAGTGGGACCGGGAAAAAATCACATGGAAGGCTTTCAAGAATGTTGTTGAAATTTTTCTTGGCAACTGCCGAGCACCAAACTACGTGCAGCTGGTTGACAAGATGCTTCAAGCGTCCAAACCATGATGTGCAACATGTCACTAAAGATTCATTTTCTGCAATCCCATTTAGAGTTCTTCCCTGCAAATCTTGGTGCTGTCCGGGACGAGGATGGTGAAAGGTTTCACCAGGACATTGCGGTCATGGAGAGACCATATCAGGACAACTGGAATGCTGGCTGAATATTGTTGGACACTAGAGCAAGAAGCCTCAGACACTGAGTACAAACGAAAATCATCAACAAAACATTTTTAGCTCAGTTCAACTACTGCAAAGCATCAGCACCATTCTGCAATTCAATGCATTATATTTAATAGTTAACTTCTTGTTTCTCCAAATTCCCATGTGATACAAGTGGTCTTAAATTATATTTGTGTTCAGCTTCAAACAGTCTATCCGAAACAAAACAACTTTCTGAAGAAGCAACACTTCCAAAGAATTTGTTGTCCAGTGTAGCCTGTTCTGATCCACTCACATAGACAGCACAATGAAGCTCACCAATCCTTTAGGAGTCTAAAGGAGGTTATTTTACAAGAGATCTGTCAATAGTCTAATAACAGCAGGGTAGAAACTGTCCTTAAGCAACACACACAAAATGTTGGAGGAACTCAGCAGGTCAGGCAAAGACTGTAAAATGGAATAAACAGGCATTTCTGGCCGTGATCAGAAGGAAGAGGGGAGAAGCCAGTATACGAATAATAGAGTGTCACAATTACAGAGGAAGTGTAGTGCAGGCAGACAATAAGGTGCAAGATTATAACAAGGTAGATTGTGAGGTGAAGAATCCAATTCATCTTATTCATCATCATTGTGTGCCATGACGGATGACATCTTCATGATGTGCCTTGCCGTATGACATCGGGGGTTGTGGTCACATGACCATGACTGCTCTTGGTAAATTTTTCTACAGAAGTGGTTTGCCATTGCCTCCTTCTGGTCAGTATCTTTACCAGATGGGTGACCTCAGCCATTGTCAATACTCTTCAGAGATTGTCTGCCTGGTGTCAGTGGTCACATAACCAGGGCTTGCAATGTGCACCGGCTGCTCATACGACCATCCACCACCTGATCCCATGGCTTCACGTGACCCTGATCGGGAGCTAAGCAGGTGCTACATCTTGCCCAAGGGTGACCTGCAGGCTAGCGGAGAGAAGGAGCAGCTTACACCTCCTTTGGTAAAGACGTATCTCCACCCCACCACCTCATCATACTTGGAAACAGTTTAATAGTCTGATAACAGAGGGATGGATTCTGTTCTTGAGCCTGGTGGGATGTGCTTTCAGGGTTTTGTATTTCCTGCCCGATGGGACAGGGAAGAAGAGAGAATGTCTGAGGCGGGTGGGGTTTTTGATTATGCTGACTACCTTACCGAGGCGGCAGGAGGTATAGACAGAGTCCATGGAGGGGAGGCTGGTCCCTGTGATGTGCTGAGCTGCATCCACAACTCTCCGCGGTTTCTCGCGGTCGCGGGCAGAGCTGTACCAAGCCGGACAGGATGCTTTCCGTGGTGTGTCGATAAAGAGAGGGATGAATGTCTGTCTAAGGCCAGCAACCGCTGATCAGGGTTCAATTCTCGCCGCTGTCTGTAAGGAATTTGTTCATTCTCCCTGTGATAGTGTGGGATTCCTCCGGGTGCTCTGGTTTCCTCCCACATTCCAAAGACGTACAGGTTAGCGTCAGTGAGTTGTGGGCATGCTCTGTTGGTGCCAGAAGCATGGAGACACTTGTGGGTTTCCCAGAATGTTTCGATGTTTGATGTACAGTACATGTGACAAGTACGGTGAATCTGATTGGGAGGCTACACCTGCCCTTTCACTTCCTCCTTCACCTCTGTTCAGGGCCCCAAACAGTCCTTCCGGGTGAACCAACACTTCACCTGCGAATCTGCTGGAGTTGCCTATTGTGTCTGGTGCTCCCAATGCTATCTCCTCTACAGTGGTGAGACCCGTCGTAAATTGGGGGACCGCTTCATTGAGCACTTCCTCTCGATCTGCCAAAAGCAGAACCTCCCCGTGGCCAAACATTTTAATTCCGATTCACATTCCCTTTCCAACATATTATCCATGGCCTCCTCTTGTGCCAAGATGAGGCTACCCTCAGGGTGGAGGAGCAACACCTTATATCTCATCTGGGTAGCCTCCAATTTGATGGCATGACTATCAATTTCTCCTTTTGGTAAAAAAATTCCCTCCCCCTCCCTTCTATTCCCCATTCTGGCCTCTTACCTCTTCTTGCCTGCCTAATACCTCCCCCCAGATCCCCTCCTCCTTCCCTTTCTCCTATGGTCCACTGTCCTCTCCTATCATAAGACCATGCAACATAGGAGCAGAATTAGGCCATTCAGCCCATTGAGTCTGCTCCACCATTCCATCATGGCTGATCCCGGATCCCACTCAACCTCATTCACCTGCCTTCTCGCCACATCCTTTGATGCCCTGACTGATCTGGAAATGATCAGCTTCCACCTTAAATGTACCCGCAGACTTGGCCTCCACCACAATCTGTGGCAGAGCATTCCACAGATTCACTACCCGCTGGATGAAAAAAAATCCTCCTTTTCTGTGTTCTAAAAGGTTGCCCCTCAGTTTTGAGGCTGTGCCCTCTAGTTCTGGATACCCCCACCATAGGAAACATTCTCTACATGTCCACACTATCTAGTTCGTCCCCCCCACCCCCGTATGCTTCTAAATTCCAGTGAGTACAGGCCCAAAGCGACCAAACCTCATATGTTAACCCCTTCAATCCTGGAATGATCCTTGTGAACCTCCTCTAGACTCTCTCCAACGACAACACATCCTTTCTGAGATACGAGGCCCAAAACTGTTAACAATTTTCCAAGTGCAGCCTGACATCAGATTCCTTCCTCTCCATCCCTTTATCACCTGGCCTCACCTATCACCTCAAGTTCTTCTTCTTCTTCTTCTTCTTCCTTGAGTTTTTATGGCAGTTGGTATCCACACTGTTGCATTACTGCCATCTTCAGGATTTATTGTCCCTCATTGTCCATCACTTTAAAGCCGTCTTTCCAGTCCCATCGCCCTTAAAGAACTGAACAACCATTTCCTCTCCTGATCACTCTCCCCACATTCCAATAAACCCTTAACACTCTTCTCTACCAGTCCTATTTTGCGTAATTGTTGTAACATTTGTTGCCCCTCCTGTGCAAATTTCCGGCATGAAATAAGGATATGCTCTACTGTTTCAGTCTCCTGACATAGATCGCAAAAACCTGTTGGATGCCTGTTTATGATGGCCAGAGTGCCATTAAGGTTGCTGTGCCCAGTTCTCAATCTACTTATACTGTAATTACTTGCTCCTTCCGCTTTACTCCCCTACTTCTGCCCATATCTACTCTGTTCTGAATTGAATGTAAATGTCTTCCTTTTATTGCTCGATCCCAATGCTGCTGCCACTGTTGACTTATCCTTCTCCACACTATGCTCTTCCCCTCTGATTTTGATAGTTTAATATTGACCTCTAGAGATCCTTTTTGACTGCTGCTTTTGCCAGCTTATCTGCTGTCTCATTTCCCATAATACCCGCATGTGCTGGAACCCATATGAATGCGATATTTTTGCCTTGTCTAGTCAGTCTTGAATTTGCAAACAGGATTTCATGGTGACCTCTAGCTGTACCCGCCCTAATGCTTGCAAGGGCCGAGACAGAATCGCTACATATCACAAAATTATTACAATCAACCTGCTCACTCCATTCTAGTGCTAACAATATGGCAAACATTTCAACTGCATATACACTCAAGCAATCAGGTGTTCTCTTGCTAATTTCCACTTGATAAATTGGCACAACAATTGCAGGCCCTGTTGCACCTGTTTCTGGATCCTTTGATCCATCCGTAAAAATCCATATATCTTTATACTTACATTCCCCATAACTATGATATTCGCTGGGTATATCAGCTGTTTTATTACTGATTTAATCTTAAGCAATTCCAAATCTACAGAGGGATTTTCTAATACCCAGAAAGGTCTGACAGACCACACCACACTTGGACAAAACTCTTTTATCATATACACCCATATCTTTTGCTGTTTGCTCTTCTGTCCAGCCAAAACTTTCTTTTTGTGTCCTCTCCTTCTCCCAGCATGTCTGCAACACCCTTTTTGTAGGATGGCTATCACCATGCCCCCTTAAATTAATCCAGTAATTGGCCTCCAGCTGTTTACGCCGCAGCCCCAATGGCATTTCATTTGCTTCAACTTGGAGTGCACACACTGGGATCACCTCAAGTTCTTCTTCTTCTTCTTCTTTGTTTAATGGCGACTGGCAACCAGTTTTCAGTGCATTACCGCCACCTGCTAGACTTGTGGTGTTCCAGCCAAATATGTCCTGGAGTTCTCTACTTTAGACAATCTAGTTCAGCCTGCAGTTCTCTATTAGCTTCACTCTGTAGTTGCAATTCCTCGTGAATGCTTAATGCGCTCATTAGATAATGCCGCAAACTACTATTCTTCCCTAATTATGTCACGTTTTCGCGTAGTTACATTACCTTAATTATATTGATTTCATCTACATCACTTGTAAGACTAAAATCATCTTGTTAAAGAATAGTAATTATCGCATGTTATACTTTTAAACCTCTTGTTTTTCCAAGTCTGTCTGCTTTTTCAGGTTTTCCTTTTCTTGGATCGTAGCCTGCAGTTGTTTACTGAGACCTCGGAGTTCTTCTTCATTCGCTTCCATATTTTCATTTTATAATCTGAATGTAGATAATTCACTTTGCAACAAATTCCTTTTCCTTTTGTATCCTTGTAATAATTTCCTCCACTTTCCAATCTCTTTCCAACTCATCATTGTTCTTGTCGGGTACTTCTATTTGCTGTTGTAGTTCTGCACATTTACCCTGGGCTTCAACCATAAAATCTGAGGATTTTCCTTAAGTTCTGAAACATTTAAATTCTTGACCATTTGCGATAAGTATACTGGAATTAAGATTCCATCTCCCCTGCCTGTGAACTGTTGGATCCTCCATTCAGCGTTTCTTTTGACTTCTTCCCACCTAATTCCTTTAATACCAAGATACTTTTCTGCAGACTTGACGATAATTGTAATTTTCTCAGTTCTTTTGCTTGTTTGCGCTGAACAATTAATTGCATCCACCATAAAAAGCACGAACTTCTTTCTACTCATTAATAGTGTATCCTTATTTTTCATATTACAGCTCTCACAATTCACAAGTTTATTATTCCCTGTATTTGTCTGCTTGACAGCCTTTTTTTCAACTTCTTTCACTGCCTCTGCACAACTGATTCCTTGAGTTACTTTCACATATTGTATCTCAGCTGCCTTCTTGCTATAAACGCACCCTCGATAAGCTGCGCTGTGTTCCTCGCCACAATTGCAGCATTTCAGCCCAGCGCCCGCTTCACATTTCCCATATTCATGTATTCCAGCGCATCTCCCACATCTTTTGTTTTCCTCTGCAGACTGCCGCAATGTGCCCAAATTTCTGACATTTATAGCATCTTAAAGGTGGTGGTATATATATTCTAACCACATAACACATATACCCAAAGTAAACATTAGTCGACAATCTCTCTTCATCAAAGTTAATCATTACCGATAAACTATCACACATTTTCCTGTTTCTTGTAACTTTCAAACATTTGGCCTCAATAATTTTTGCTCTTTTTATGTTCTGTTTAATCTCATCCATAGTAACTTTTGTTGATATCCCCGTAATAACTCCTCTAGTCCACTTTCTATTGTTGGGTATTGAGAATCGTACTTCTTTGCCGTCTATTTTACATAATCTTATCACTTTGCCTTGCTGAGAACTATCCCAACAAATCACTAATAGCGATCCATTTCGTAAAATCTTTGCTCCTTTAATCTCGCCTAGAATTTTATTCAGCATCTTCGTCAAGCGAATCGGGTTCCAATCACCAAAAGACGCTCCGTCCTTGCTTAGTTTTATAATTGCTTTAATCTCATCTTCTTTCCATTGTTTTGCTGTCCTGCTTTGATCATCCGCTGATTCCTCAGAGTCTGATATCCCATACCTCTGCTTTCTTTTCTTCCTCTTTCCATTCCGTTTCACTTTCCCGCCGACCTCCATCTCTAGTTCACTTCCACTCTCACCAAAAACTTCCTGCAACAGCTTGGCTCTTTCCTTGATGTTCTCCCTCTCCACCATTTTCCAGTCTCATCTCATCTCAACTCAACTCAACTCAACTCAACCCAACCCAACCCAACCCAACCATCACCTCAAGTTATCCTCCTTCCCCTCATTTATATTCAATCCTTACCAATTCAAATATTGCATTCCAGTGTCATTGGCTGTAGGTCATGTGTCTCACCTTTAACACCTTTTTATTGGCTCTGCTCCAGGCCAGCATCCATTACTGCCCTCTTCCCAGCAGGTGACAATCAGTAATTTATAGCTTTCTGTTCTCAGTCAGCAACCAGCTTGAATTGCACAGGGCAGATACAGCAGACATCCCACCCTGCAAAAACTCATTTCAGGGAGGTAGCACCATCAATCTGCAGGAGACTTTCGGAAGAGGTGGGATGTCTACAATAGAGTAGCTCCTTAGCAGCCAGCCAGCTGGATTAAATAACGTTAGCTATGCTAATGAACGAATGACACCTGTTAAACTCACCTCAACACGTCTCTTACAGTCTTAACCCCCCATGGGCAATAGAAAAGTCACTGTTGCAAACAGTGCAGCGAGCAACACTGTCATTATTTTTGACCCCTGTTAGGCAGGGGTACACTTTACTGTAGTCTGGGGTGACGTACGGTTTATATTTTTTTTGTAATACTCTGCCACTGACTTTTTTTGGAACTCTCGCTCTTGCCCTTGCTCTGGCTCGTGGTCGCTCTCATTCGCGCTCGCTCTCTCACACTCGCGTTCTCGCTCTCGCGCTCTCTCTCTCGCGCTTGCTTTCTCGCTCTGTCTCGCGCGCGCTCTCTGTCTCTTTCGCGCACGCTCTCTCTCGCTCTCTCTCACTCGTGCTTGCTTTCTCGTTCTCGCTCTCTCGCGCTCTCATGGTCGCTCTCACTCGCGCTCGCTCTCTCGTGCTTGCTTTCTCGTTCTCGCTCTCTCGCGCTCTCATGGTCGCTCTCACTCGCGCTCGCTCTCTCGTGCTTGCTTTCTCGCTCTTTCTCTCGCGCGCTCTCTCTCTCGTGGTGGCTCTCACTCGCGCTCGCTCTCTCGCAAAAAAATTGATTTCCGTGATATTGTATATAATTTGCGGGCATCAGGGAGCCACTATTAATATGCGGGAGATTCCCGGAACTTCCGGGGGAGGTGGGATGTCTGAGATAAAGGCTCCAACTGTCAAAACCCTGCATGTTATATCCAACTACAGTTCACTTCACAAATAACTTCTTATTTGGAAATGATCTGTAGTCCAGCAGATTACCTTAAGCATCATTGTGTCTTCTGTGTTAAGCTCACAAAATGGAGAACAGAGTGTCTTCACAAAATGGCAGCCTCCATCTCCTTCAACCACATGGTGAGAACAAAGACAATTGGTCTGCCTGCTTCCCCATCCTTGGTTCATTCAAATTCACTGATTTGTCAACAGTAGTTCTTTCTGGCCAACAACATATCAACAACAAAAGCAAGATTTTCTTTTGTTTTAACAAGTTTACTTTCTCCATTCCTGTTCAGTAAGTGCTTTTCATTCTTTGTGTCATTCTTCATGGAGCTCTGATGGTCTTCAGTTTCAGTTTGTGCTTTACGTAGTCTGGAATGTTGTTCTGTCACACATGTGCCTCCACGTCTCACGAGTACCACAACTCCATCCTGACCAATGACAACTCCAGGACCTCTCCATTCCATACAGTCTGCTCTTTTGTAATACACTTTGTCTACTGTGTCGTATTTCTCATTTGTAGGATAGACCTGTGTCCTCAGTGCTCTTCAAATTCTCTCTGAACACTCTGCTTCAGTGAGAGCCTTCTTTGATGCATGCAGTGCTGAAATGTTTCCCAACTCCCACGAGGGGAGGGGAAGATGGTGGCGCGACGCAGCGCAAGCGGCCGCTCCGAAATGATATTGGTATTTGTTAAATAGGTACCGTGCACAATCCTGATTTGATGGAGACGGGCGTGAGAAGCACGGAGGAACATCTGGAGAAACTTCTGAAATGCCTGATTCGCTGCCGCTGCTACTGTGCAATCGAGAATCTCCAGAGGGGAAGGCCCCGAATCCTCGGCTTTGCTTGATGCCTGTTGCTGGGGTCGGGGTCAAGCGCTCGGCTGAGATGGTGTTCGGTGTCGGAGGGCTGGCCGGAGGCTCGAAGTTTTCGGACGGGCTGAAGAGTCAGCTGTGGTCGGGTGCTTCCAGGGTGCTGCATCGGCAAGTTTGCGGCGCTGGAAACTCAAGTCAGGGAGAGTTTTTCTTTCTTTCACCGTCTGCGTGAGATGATGGGGCTTTCAAGAGACTTTGAGACTTTTTTTTAACCATGCCCATGGTCTGTTCTTTATCAAATTACAGTATTGCTTTGCACTGCTGTAACGATATGTTATAATTATGTGTTTTTTGTTAGTTTTTCAGTCTTGGTTTGTCCTGTGTTTCTGTGATATCATACAGGAGGAATATTGTATCATTTCTTAATGCATGCATTACTAAATGACAATAAAAGAGGTCCTCATAATCTAAAAAAAATTTAATCTAAAAATTCAGTCGCTCCTTGTAGTGCCCTCTGGTCTATCAACCGGTACAGAGGGAAGGTTTGGATTCTGGCCAAACACCAATTGCTACAGCCATGTACATTGTGCTTGGTATTCTTCACCATAAGGGCCCAGTCAAGCGCTGTGTTCCAATCACAGCCATTGCTTTTGTTTACCTTCAGCGTTATTTCGGTAAGTGTTTGATTGTGTTGCTCCAGAAGTCCATTACTCCAAGGACTGTATACCATTGTTGTCTTTGTTTCAATGTTAAAGTTCTCTGCCGTATCTCTGAATTCATCATTATAAAATTCACCACCGTTATCATTGAATGCTTTCCGAGGTGGGCCATGCACACTTATCCAGGAATGGATGAAGTTTTTTACTATCTCTGGGGGTCTCTTTGTATTTACGATGCTACCAGCACTGAAACGTGTGAATTCATCAATGATGTGGAGATACCACACCCCTTGCTCCAGTTCATGTAGGTCTACTGCTACTGTTCCATTGTATTCAGATGCTAGTGGCAGACCAACCGTAGGCTTGGGGTTTCCAAACCTTTGGCATGTCTCACAGCTGTCAACTATCTGCTTTAGAATGGAAAAATAATCGGCATCTTTGTTTCCTGAACCTCTGAGCAGTCCCTGAAGTCTATCAGTCAAAGCATGTCCAAACTGCTTGTGAAGTTTGAGCAACACCTTGCATTTCTCATCTGGGGTCATGTTCTCTGTGACAATTAGTACCTCATTCGCATATTGATTCTCAGTAATGTCTTTATCGGGAATGTGCACACAGTAGCGTCCACAGCTGGGGAGCTCAAACAGCTGTTGAAACAGCTTTGCTTGGTCATTCTCCATATCCAATAGTGCTCCTGCTTTCTTTAGGGAAGTTTTACTCGAGTAATGGAATGTTCACTGGTACCACCTCTGCTTCAATGTAACATTTTGCCTGCCCTATTTTTACAGGAATTTTTGCTCTTTTTGTAGAAAGTACAATCTTTCCATCTCCAAATTTGAATGCTTTGTAACTGGGTGTATCTGTGTTCACCAATTTATGCACTTCATTCTGATTAGTTTACCTACATAGCTCTCGAGCCATTTTTCTCCACACACTGTGCATGTCCATGCTGTATCAGTAACAACAGATCGTAATAACGCTATCATCCAAATTTCTGCCTCAGATGTCGCTGCATGTGTAAGTGATTCCTTCACAAATGGGATATGACACTCTTCTTCATTTTCAGATTTGTTAGTTTCTTCAGTTCACCTAATTTGTTTGGTTCTGTAAGGACAGTAGATAAGTACAACTACTAGGACTTGACGTTTCAATCCCTATGGTAAGTCGACACGCTCGATGTTGGCAGTGGGCTTGCTTGGAGTGGTGACAAGGAGGGAGGGTAGGTACTTCATCAGGGTCATCAGGTGGGCACCCTCCTTCTTTGACGTTTCGTTGATAAGCCCACAATGTCTCCAGAGGGCTCAACGGTGCTACCTGGCGTCCCAGATACACCCCTCTCAGTTCTATACCCTCCTGTCGTCATCTTGCAGCCCAGTTGTTGTCTTTCCTTTTAATCCAAATCCAATTGTTGCGTTCTTCTGCTGCATCTGACAAGGACTTGATTGCTTGTTGGAGGAAGTGACCCCTCACCCCCAACTTCTTCAATAGACTGGTCGTAGATGTAGCCACGAGTCCCCTGCATCCCACTTCTACAGGGAAAATCTTGGTCTTCCAGCCATTCTGGGCAGTTTCAGTTGCCAGTTCAGAGTACTTGGTCTTTTTCCTCTCATAAGCTTCTTCAACACCATCTTCCCATGGTACTGTCAATTCCACAACATATGCCAGCTTGGCTGTTGTGGACCATAGGACCATGTCTGGCTGGAGTGTTGTAGCCATAATGTCTGGGGGAAACACAAGCTTTTTTTCCAAGTCCACATCTAGTTTCTTATTCAGTGGTAAATGCTTTGACATACCGCACATTTTGATCTCCTACTGTACTTGTTTATTGGATTTGTACCAGGTAATGGTGCCCTTGTCTGGCCCCTCTGGGATCTATGCTTGCTATACTCATGCTTCGGCTCAGTGAAGTACGCAGTTTCCTGACTCAAACTAATTCCAACTGTTATCTCAGTGGCCTTTTTTCCAAAAAACCCTCTTCAGTGCCAATTTCATATATACAAATCACAAACCAGTGAAAATCTGCAGGCGCTGGAAATCCAAGCCACACACACAGAACACTGGAGGAACTCAGCAGGCCAGACAGAGTCTATGGAAAAAAATACATTCGACGTTTCAGCCTGAAACTGTACTTTTTTTCCATGGATGCTGCCTGGCCTGCTAAGTTCCTCCAGCATTTTGTGTGTGTTGCTCATATACAAAAATATAAATTCTGTACATGCAGTTAACTCTAGCTGTCTGTCCTTTATGTCTGAACACTCAGTATCCAACTCTTTTAATGGGTCAGAAAGCTCCATTTTGTATTTACGCATGCAACTGTACTTTTGTTCAAAATCAGTAATATAATCAGCCAAATTTCTAGAACTGTCTCTGGAAATTTTGTCAAAGTCTGAATATGCCTTATAAATCCAATCCTTTTCTTCCTTCAGAAAAAAAGGAATCACATGCATTTATTTGCATAGTCATGCCGTCAAGTCTTCCACCGAAATTCCCATGCAGGTCTCTCTCGCTGTTCCCGAAAGCGACAGCTCTACTGCACGGGCCTGCTTCTCCTTCTCGAGCTCCGTATCACGAGTCCACATTTCAATTTCATTTTTTCCAGCTTTCGTTTGGCTTGCTGTCATCGAAAGTCGCCAGGATCCTATAATTGGAACCATCCTCTGCTACCACTGATGACACCTCAACCACAAAGACGAGTTTTATTTGTTTAAATAACTTTACTTGCTGCGCTCACGTTCAGGACACAAGGGCTGCCATTTTCTTACTCACAATCCCCTTCCAGCCCTCACACACATGGCCATGACAGGAAAAAGGAGCAGCCCAATTAACTGCTGCAATGAACCATGAGCTGAACAAGCACTACGCTTGACAGCAGCAGTGACCCCGGTTGAATTTCCTGCCGCTGTCTGTAAGGGCTTTGTGCGTTCTCTCCGGGATCATGTAGGGTTTCTTTGGGCACTCTGGTTTCCTCTCACATTCCAAGGATGTAGCATAAGACCCAATCATTCGGAAGGAGGGAGGAGAAGATGGTAGCGCCACGCAGCGCACGCGGCCGTTCCAAATGAATATTGATATGTGTAACTAGGGGTGCCGTGCACAATCTGGATTTGATGGGGACGGCCATGAGAAGCGCAGAGGAACACCTGGAATAACTTCTGAAATGCCTGCTTCACTGCTGCTGCTACTGTGCGATCGAGAATCTCCGGAGATGAAGGCCCCAAATCCTCGGCTTTGCGTATCGCCTGTTGCTGGGACCGGGGTCGAAACACTCGGCAGAGATTGTGCTTGGTGTCAAAGAGGTGGTCGGAGGCTCGGAGTTTTCGGATGGACTTGGAATCGGACTGTGGTCGGATGCTTCCGGGATGCTGGGGACTTCCAGTAGAGCTCATGGAGTGAAGTCGTGTTCTTGACTCGCTCCATTACCTCTGAGTTTTTCTTCTTATGATCAGCTATATTTTAATTAACCATTAAGGCATCGACTTTTACAATATTTTGAAATAAATTGGGCTCTTTGATAATCGGATGCTTTTAAGGTCTGCTATGTCTAAGAATGGAAAAAATGGGAAGGACGGCAAACCTCCGGTTAGACCGAAAGGTACCGATTTTCCTCCGACTGAACCACCGGTGACTTTGAAAGCTATATCGGATCTAATTCAAAGGGAAATTTCAACCTCTATTATGGAGCTGATTCGTGCGGAAATTTCAATTAATTTCCAGAAAATTGCCAATTCAATCTATAAGATACAAACATCTATTACGGAACATCAGTCGGCTGTATCTGATCTTCAAAAATCCATGCAACAAAATGAACTTAAGATGGAGAAAATCGAAGAAACAATTAATGTAATGAAGAAGAAACTTGACTTTCTGACCTTTAAAAACTCTGACTTAGAATCCAGAATGCGACGGCAGAATCTTCGAATGATTGGGGTGCGTGAAGCTGTGGAATCTGATAACCCTATGAAGTATTTTTCTCAACTTTTAAAAGATGCATTTCCTACTGTATTTCCTGACCAACCACCGTTATTGGACCGTGTTCACAGAGTTCCATCATACTCGTCTAAGTCAGATAAACCTCGACATGTCATCTTACGTTTTCATTACTTTCAAGACAAGGAGAAACTGTTTCGTTTCGTTCGATCTAAAGGTTACATTGATTTTTTTGGATCTTAAGTTCCGATTCGTGGAGGATTTCAGTAAACCAATTCGGGATCAACGGATTCGTTAAAGATCTGTGATGTCGGAACTCTACAAGATGGATTTAAAACCAGCGCTGCTTTACCCAGCACGTCTAAGGATTCGTACGTTGGATGGAGCCCTCCGTTTTTTTGAATCTCCATCGGATGCCCAGAGTTATCTGGATCAATTTTCACCTTCAACATCTTAATTGTAATTTTTAACTATCTCCGTTTGATCGGAGGTTGTGAATTTGTCGGCCTTAATTTTTTTTTGCCTTATATGGGCAGAGAAGTTTATTTTTGATTAATTAATATGGTTGCTAAACTTTCTTTCTATCTGCATCATTCCTTTCTTTTTCCCAGGGGATTCTGGGTGGTTATTCCTTCACCGTCATTCTACGTATTTCCTTTGAGGCCTTAAATTTTGTAGTTTTTAAATCTACTTCTTTTTGTAGGTTTTCATAACTAGTTTATGTTAATAATTTCATTTCTTTTTTTGTTTATTCATAGGCTCTGGGGTTTGTTGTGGTTTTTTTATATTTTCTGGCTTTTTCTCTGTTATATTAAGTGTTTGTTTTAGTTGATTTACTTTTTTATTCTTTTACTGTTTTATAACTAGCTGATCTTTTTTATATTTACACTTTTTTTTAGGGAGCGTATACCGGAAGTCATGGGGGTAGTTTTAGTGCTTGCTTCTTTCTGGCTGGTCTGTGTTAGATTTCGCCTTGAGGTCATGGGGTGGGGGGTGGTGGGAGGGGCTTCACGTTTTAGTTTTTTTCTTCTTGGGCTATGTACACTATTGAAGTATTGGTTGCGTTCTCCTTCCTGGCATCTCTTATTTGTTCTGTTCCCTTTCCGGGTTCGTGGGTCGAGCCTATCGTCAATCCTCCTTGTTGCGGGTTGACTTTAGGGTTTATGGAGTCTATTATTAATTTTGTCTCCTGGAATACTAATGGTCTTAACCATCCTATTAAAAGGAAAAAAGTTTTTAAAGTGTTCCGGAGACTTAAAGCACAAATTTCATTTTTACAAGAGACCCATGTGCGGAGGGGGGACAGACTACGTTTTTTTAAATTCTGGAAGGAACAACAATTTCATTCGAACTCCAACGCTAAGATTCGAGGCGGCTCTATTTTTATAGACTCCTCAGTTACTTTTATACAACATGATATTATCTCTGATCCGAATGGTAGATTTCTACTGGTTAGTGGTCTACTATTTAATAAAAAGGTAGTTTTGGTTAATGTTTATGCTCCCAATATGGACTGTCCGGAATTTTATAAATCATTGTTCAATCAGTTCCCAAATTTGAATGAGTTTTCATTGATCTGGGGCAGAGATCTTAATACCTGTTTGTCTCCAGCTTTGGACCGTTCGGCTCCTCTACGGACCTTACCTAATAAATCTGTAACTTTGATTAATTCATTCCTCTCTGATTCTGGGTCGACGGACATTTGGCATTTTTTGCATCTTCAGGAAAAAGATTTTTCTTTTTTTTCACATGTGCACCATTCCTATTCAAGAATTGATTATTTCTTTATTGACTCTCATCTTATTTCTTCAGTGATTAAATGTGATTATGACTCTATAACCATTTCGGATCATGTTCCACTTAAGCTTTCTATTAAAATTCAGGCCAATACACAAAATAATAGACAATGGCGTTTTAATTCGCTGTTGCTTCAGGACTCGGACTTTGTTAACTTTATGAATGAACAGATTGATCTTTTTTTTACAATCAACTGTACAGAAGATATTTCTGTGAACATTCTTTGGGATACTTTTAAAGCTTATATTCGTGGTCAGATTATCTCGTATTCTGCTGCTTTGAGGAAGAAGCTGAAGTAGGAGGAGTTGGTAATTGTGGACAAGATTAGGGAAATTGCTAAGAAATATGTTACAGCTCCCTCTGAGGAGTTATATAAACAAAGAACTGAACTTCAAATGGAACACAGTTTATTACTTTCGTCCTCGATTGTAAACCAATTAAAGAAAACAAGAAGTGAATTTTATGTACACAGTGACAAAATTGGCAAACCGTTGGCTAACCAATTAAAGTCTAATTATGCTAAATCTCAAATTAATCAGATTTATAATCAAAATGACCAACTGATACTTGATCATGCGGGGATTAATCAAACCTTCTTTGATTTTTATTCTTCTTTATATCAATCAGAGTCTCCTCGAGACTCTAAATATATGAATGATTTTTTAGATAACCTAGACTTCCCTGAGATTTCACAGGATATGTCTTTTATGCTAGATACTCCCATTACCACTGATGAGATTAAGAATGTTAGTTCCTCTATGAACTTGGGGAAAGCTCCTGGCCCTGATGGGTTTACCGTAGAATTTTATAAATGTTTTGCACCTTCATTAATCCCTTGGTTCTGTAGGGTTTTCGAGGCTTCATTAAAACTTGGTAAACTTCCCGAATCTTTCAACAGAGCGTCAATCTCTCTAATATTAAAGAAGGATAAAGATCCTGCTCAATGTGCATCTTATAGACCAATATCTTTATTAAATGTTTATTCTAAAGTTTTTTCTAAGTTATTAGCAAACAGATTAGAAAAAGTACTTCCTTTTATTATTTCGGAAGACCAAACGGGTTTTATTAAAGGTCGTTACTCTTTTTATAACATTCGCACACTGTTAAATATTGTTTATACCCCCTCACAAAATGTTCCTGAGTGTGTTATCTCTCTGGAGGCTGAGAAAGCTTTTGATAGAGTAGAATGGCCTTACTTATTTAAGGTGCTTGAAATGTTTAATTTTAGCTTGAAATTTATATCCTGGATCAAACTGTTATATCATTCTCCTGTGGCCTCGGTCCGTACTAACTCTCTAAGCTCACCCTTTTTCCCTCTTTTTCGAGGTACTCGACAAGGTTGTCCTCTTAGTCCTTTATTATTTGATATTGCATTAGAACCTCTTGCAATTGCCATTCGAGAATCTCCAAATATTACTGGGATAACTCGGGGCTTAAAGTCCCATAAAATATCACTCTATGCTGATGACTTACTTTTATATATTTCTAATCCTCAAAAATCCATCCCTGCTGTTTTAGAGTTATTAGCACAATTTGGTCTTTTTTCAGGTTATAAATTAAATCTTAGTAAGAGTGAACTTTTCCCGATTAATAAACAACTTCCCTTATATCATAACTTTCCATTTACATTGATTAATAATTATTTTTCATATCTTGGTATTAAAATTACTTGTAAATACAAAGATTTATTTAAGATTAACTTTTTACCCTTAATTGACTATATTATTCAACTTTCATCTAAATGGTTCCCTTTATATTTAACTTTGATTGGTCATATTAATGCAGTTAAAATGTTTTTTCTGCCAAAATTTCTATATATATTTCAGGCATTACCGATTTTTGTTCCAAAATCTTTTTTTGATAAAGTTGACTCAAAAATTTCTTCATTTATTTGGCAAAATAAAAACCCGAGACTGGGTAAAATACATTTACAGAAAGCTAAGAGAGATGGAGGTTTAGCATTACCTAACTTTAGATTCTATTATTGGGCAATTAATATTCGACATATGAAATTTTGGTTACTTGACCAGGATATACTAACCATTCCTAAAAGGGTAGCATTGGAATTACAATCTGTTCAGGGTTATACACTTGGCTCTATTTTAGGTTCCTCTCTTCCTTTTGATTTGAAACGCCTCAAACAGGTAGCTAACCTGGTAGTTAAATATACCTTACGTATTTGGTTTCAATTCAGAAAATTTTTTGATCTTAACCAATTTGGGCTAGCGGTTCCTATTTTAGGTAACATATTTTTTCCTCCCTCTTTTACGGATCGTGCTTTTCAAATTTGGAAGACTAAGGGTATTTCACGGTTTTTGGATTTATTTTTAGATGGTTCCCTTATGTCTTTTGAACAATTATCTAATAAATATAATTTATCAAGAATACATTTTTTTAGATAGCTACAAGTTAGAAATTTCCTAAGTACTATACTTTCTTCTTTTCCGATGCTTCCTCCTACATACATTTTAGATACTATAATTAACCTTAATCCATGTCAGAAAGGTGCATCGGCTATGATTTATAATATTATTATGAAACTTAGGAAAGCTCCATTTGATAAGATTAGGGTAGATTGGGAACAGGAATTGGGGTCTATCATTTCCGTGGATGACTGGGGGCAGATTTTACAATTAGTCAATACTTCCTCTATCTGTGCTAAACATTCCCTAATTCAATTTAAAGTTGTTCATAGAGCACATATGTCCAAAGATAAATTAGCTCGCTTTTATTCTCATATTAATCCTTTTTGTGATAGATGTCCGGGGCAGATAGCCTCTTTAACTCATATGTTTTGGTCTTGTCCTACTCTGGAAACTTTTTGGAGAGACATTTTTAATATTATCTCAAAGGTATTGAATATAGATATCTCTCCTCACCCTATTACTGCTATCTTTGGACTACCTAAAATTTCCAGTAATCTTTCTCCTTCAGCCCGTAGAATGATTGCATTTCTTACTTTAATGGCGAAAAGATGTATCTTACAACATTGGAAAGAGCTTAATGCTCCAACCACCTTTTTTGGTTTTCTCAGATGATATTATGCTTGAATTTGGAGAAAATTAGAAGCAATCTTTATGATTCCTCACTTAAATTTGAGCAGATCTGGAGATCTTTTATTCAATATTTTCAATTAATGTAATTTTTTTTCTTCTCTTTTTTGCTCCATATTTATATACCCTTGTTTTTTTTTACTGTTTTTAATGAGGTCGGGTTTGAGGACGTGATTTTAAGTTCTTTAACTCTACTTGGTTCCAAGTTAGCCCATTGCTTTGCTTTGCTTTTAGTTAGTTGCATGGTGGGTTTTTTTTTGGGGGGGGGGTTCCTTTTCTCTATTGATATATATACATATATAATTAGTATACTATTATGTTACCTTAGTATGTTATGTTTAAATTACATTGTTTGTATCACTTTTTTTTTCTGTATTAATATCTCCTGTAATTTTATTATATTCTAATAGTGTATTAGTGCCTATATGGCTTACCTTTTTGTATAATTATTCAATAAAAAGATTTTAAAAAAAAGAGAAAGAAAGAAAGGATGCTTCCGGGATGCTGCATCGGCAAGTTGGCGGCGGTGGAGGTTCACCGTCTGCGTGAGATGATGGGACTTTCAAGTGACTTTGAGACTTTTACCGTGCCGTGGTCTGTTCCTATCAAATTATGGTATTGCTTTGCACTGTTGTAACTATATGTTATAATTATGTGGTTTTTGTTAGTTTTTAAGTCAGTTTGTCATGTGTTTTCGTGATACCATTCTGGAAAAACATTTTTATCATTTCTTAATGTATGCATTACTAAACGACAATAAAAGGGGACTGCGTGTCCTCATAATCATAATATAATAACCATCGAGTCTGCCCGGCATTCTACTGTGGCTGATTTATCATTCCTCCAATAGGTTAAGGTCAGTAAGTCGTGGACATGCTAAGTTGGCACCAGAAGCATGGCGATACTTGCAGGCTGTCCCTGGTACATCCCCAGACGGTGCAGCCTATTAACGCAAATCATTGCATCACATTACAAAATATTACATCAATGATGTAATGTTGAGACTATATAAATCACTGGTGAGGCCTCACTTGGAGTATTGTGTGCAGTTTTCGGCCTCTTATCTGAGAAAGGATGTGCTGAAACTGGAGAGGGTTCAAAGGATATTCACAAAAATGGTTTCAGGATTGAATGGCGTGTCATATGAAAAGCGTATGATGGCTCTGGGCCTGTATTTGCTGGAATTCAGAAGGATAAGGGGTGACCTCATGGAGTAGATGTAGAGAGGACATTTCCTATGGTGGGAGAGTCCAAGACCAGAAGACACAGCGTCAGAATGGAGAGGCATCCTTTTAGAACTGCAAAGAGGAGGAATTTCTTTAACTGGAGAGTGGTGAATCTGTGCAATTCATTGCCCCAGCTGTGGAGGCCAAGTCTTTATGTATATTTAAGGCAGAGGTTGATAGAATCTTGACTGGTCAGGGCATGAAGAGATGCACGGAGAAGGTAGGAGATCGGGGCTGAGAGGAAAGTTGGATCAGGTCGATGGGACTAGGCAGAATACTAACTTGGCAGGGACTAGAAGGGATGAAGGGCCTGTTTCTGTGCTGTTGTGTTCCATGAACATCCGGTTGAAAGTTCAATGCCGGAGTTCTTTGGGAGTTCTGATTGCTGTTTCTTTTCTCCTGCAGTCATTGAATGGATCCCAAAGTGGATCAGCAAATTGGTTATCACGGCCATGAATTACACGTATTCGCTGGGCTCGATAGTACTGGCCAGCATGGCCTTCTGGATCCAAGATTGGCGCTGGCTTCAGTTGGCCGTTTCCATCCCGTTCGTTGTCACCTTCCTCTACTCATGGTAACAGACCTCCTCTCCCAGACACCGCGCAGTTCGATCCTGGCTTCGGCCACTCGCTTGTTCATTATCTTCTGTGTCGTATGACGTGGGCAATCGTGGTCTCGCCCTGATTGTTCTTTGCAACTTTTTTCCTACAGAAATGCTTTGTCATTGACCTCTTCTGGGCAGTGTCTTTACAAGATGGCTGACCCCAGCCATTATCAATACTCTTCAGATGCTGTCTGCCTGTTGTGTGGTCGCATTACCAGGACGTGTGAAATGCACCGGCTGCTCATACGACCATCCACCACCTGCTGCCATACCTTCCCATGACCCTGACTGCTGGGGGGAGGGAGGGGGGCTAAGCAGGTGCTACACCTTGCCCAAGAGTGACCTGCAGGCTAGCGGAGGGAAGAAGAGCCTTACACGTCCTTTGGTAGAGACATATCTCCACTCCGCCACCCACTCAGACATCAGAAATTCATAAGCGCATAAAACACTGGAGCAGAATCAGGCCACTCAGCCCATCGAGCTTGCTTTGCCATTCCATCATGACTGATTTATTATCCCTTTCAACCTCAATCTTTTCTCTATAAGTTTTGACGTCCCTGCTAACCAAGGACCTATCAACCTCTGCTTTAAATATACCCAATGAGTTGGCCTCCACAGCCATCTGTGGCAATGAATTCCACAGATTAGACTGATTTGTCACATGTACATCGAAACTTTTTCCAGCTCAATACCACCTTTCCACATAGGAAAGGTGACCAGAACTGAACATCATACTCAGAATGTGGCCTTGCCAACTGTAAGGGTCACTAGCAAACTCAGGTGCCGGAATCACAGGAACTTCCGCAATTCAAACAGAACTAAAGATTTATTACAGAAATTAACAAGATCATCAGGCAAACCATACAGAATCCTGACAAAGTGAAATTACTTACGTTACACAGAAGACTTTCACTAGACAAGGAAGCACAATGACCCAGTAAAGAGGGGTTGGAATAACCTCCGGAAATACACCCTGGAGCACATAGGAGCTCAGGACCATACAGTAGCTGTCCAGATGAAACAATAGTCTCCAAAGACGACAGCTACAAAACAAAACCCTGAAAATACTGCACTAGTTAAATGATCCCAAAGTGAATAAAAGTGACAAATACAAAGAAGTTCAACAAATGAGACAATTGCAAAATTAATTGAAAACCCAGAGCTAGCCCAAAGATAAACAATTAGACAGAAAAGGTAAACAGTACAAGGAACACTGCACATCCACGGGACACTGAGAAAATACAGTCCACACACTAACTTAAAAACTTATCTTTCTTTTTTAAAAACGACTCCTGGTTGTGACACCAAAGTCTTGTACAACTGCAATGTAATGCCCCAACAGCTGGATTGCTAATGAAGGCCAGCATGCTAAACGGCTTCTTCACCACCCTGTCTACATGTGACACCACTTTCAGAGGACCATTTGCCTGTCCTCCATGTCACCCTGTTCTACAACAGTCCCCAGGACTCTGCAGTTCACTGTGAAAGTCTGACCCTGATTTGACGTCCCAAAATGCAACACCTCACACTTACCTGAATTGCAGGTGAGTTCTAACCAAGAACTGCAACATAATGTCACAACTCCTGCACTGACTGCCTTGACTGATGAAGGTAAGTGTGCCAAAAACCTTATTCACCACTCTGTCTACCACGCTCAGGGAACCATGTACCTGTTTCGCTACATCCCTCAGTTGTACACTAATGACTCCACTTTAAGGAAACCATGTTCTTGTATCCCCATGGCCCAACATCACCATGTAGGATATCAAGAGCCCTGCACACTGACTCCTTTACTCAATTGAGAAATCACCCTCAGGTGAAGAAGATAACCCTCAGTTCCTGGTTGAAAATCTACCCTCTGGGTGAAGGAATTACCCCTAGGCGGTATTTCATTGGAAAATGGGGAGCAACTTACTTCACCCAGAGGGTGGAACAAACTTGCAGGGGAAGTGGTTGGGCCAGGTACATTAACAACGTTTAAAAAACATTTGGACAGGTACATTCATGCTCTTTTCTCACTGCTACCACCAGGAAGGAGGTACAGGGGCCTTCAGTACGACACCACCAGGTTCAGAAACAGTTACTACCCCTCAACCATCAGGGATAACATTACTCAGTTTCACTTGCCCCATCGCCGAACTGTTCCCACAAACTACGGACAACCCATGGACTTGCTTTTAAAGACTCTACAACTCATGATCTTGAGATTTGTTGCGTATATATTTATCATTTCTTTTATCTCAGGTTTGCACTTGCAGGATTTGTTGTCCTTTGCACGCTGGCTGTTTGAACATCCTGTTGGGTGCAGTCTTTAATTGTGTTTCTTTGCACTTCATGTGAATGCCTGCAAGAAAATGAATTGCTGAGTTGTATATGGTGACGTCTATGTACCTTGATAATAAATTTACTTTGAACAATTTTGAACTTTCACATGGACAGTAAAGGTTTAGATTAGTGGAATGTGTGACAAATCAGACCAGCTTGGATGGAAATCTTGGGTTGGCAAGGTTGGCTGGGCCAAAAGGCCTGTTTCCATGCTGTGTAATACCTCGGGATGCCCCAGTAGCGTAGCAGGTGGTGCAATGCCTTCCAGCTCCAAAAATCAGGGTTTGATACCCCGCTGCCTGTAAGGAGTTTGTACATTCTCCCTGTGACTGTGTGGGTTTCCTCCAGGTGCTCCGGTTTCTTCCCACAGTCCAAAGTCATTTGGGTCAGGGTCAGTAAGTTCTGGAGACGCTGTGTTGGCGCCAGAGGCATGGCGACACTTGCAGGCTGCCCCCAGCACATCCTCGGACTGTGCTGGTCATTCAAGCATTTAACTGTATATTGTGATGTTTTGTTGTACATAGAGCAGCACAGGAACAGGCCCTTTGGCCTACAATATACAGTCAAATAAATTAATAATTGACTGTCAATTAAATTAATAATCAAATGGCCAACAGAACTAATTCCTTCTGCCTACACAATGTCCACATCCTTCCATTTTCCTCACAATTGTCTCTTAAAAGTCTCTAATGTTCCTGCCTCTACCACCAACCCAGGCAGCACATTCCTGGCACCCACCATTCTCTGTGTAAAACACTTGCCTTTGAAATTACCCCCTCTCACCTTAACTGCATGCTCTCTGGTATTAGACATTTCAACCCTGGGAAAAATATACTATCCGTCTACTCTATCTATGCCTCTCAAAATCTTATAAACTTCTGTCAGATTTTCCCTCAGCCTCCAGAGAAAACAGCCTCCCTTTATAGCACATGCTCTCTAATCCAGGCAGCATCCTGGTGAACCTTATTGAATTGAATTGACTTGACTTTATCAATTACATCCTTTATATAAGTGAGAAGTAAAAATCTCTTTGTAGCGTCATCTGCACCCTGTTCTTGATAATTTTCGATCCCCAGTTCAATGAGAGAGAAATTTTGATTCTTCACCATTGTTTATTTTAAAGTTTACACGAAGGAACAGATACTACACAAAAAAAGAACAGCGATATAAAGCAGATGAGACACACGACAAAAGTGTTAATAAGGATGGCACTTTTGAAACATCGATGACCTCTATAGTTCAGATAACAGAAATTCCTTCGATAAGAAAACCCAATCAAAAGGCTACACAGTTATAACACATAGGTAATGTGCTAACACTTAGCCCACTAAAAACGAAAAGGAGGCAAACCATTCTGTAACTGTTATACTGCGTTCTCACCGGCAGATGGGAAAGAATCACCACATACATGAGTTTGTTAAAGATACAGATCATTAAAAATACAAATCATGTCAGCAAGAAAGAAAGTACGATTAAAACTACAATTTTAGCCTTGCATTAATTCAACTAAAAAGTATTTTTTAAATAAACAACCAATTCCAACAATGCTTCCTGTAGTGGGGCGACCAGAACCGAAGACTGTGACTGATAAAGCTAATCTCATCTCAGTGAATGGATCTGGATCTGAATCTGAATCGATGAATTATCGTGCTTCTCCCTGCAGGTGGATCCCCGAGTCTGCTCGATGGCTTCTCATGAACAACAAGACCAACACTGCCATCAAACAGCTGCGGAAAGTGGCAAAACTAAACGGCAAGGAGGCAGAAGGGGAAAAGATCACCGCCGAGGTAGGTGCACCCGTAGACGTGATCTGCCATGTCTGAGTAGCCCTATTTAGGATCCACTCTGCTCACCTTGAACTGGGAGGGGGCTAGAAAAGGTGCCCTAAAAGTAGTCTGCTTCACCCCATCCTGTCTGAAAAGCCGCATCCAGAGGGATCACCATCATGCGGTCGAAAAACATCGAGAAGTGAAACTATGAAATTTGGAACCTGAAATATACGACCTCTGATGGATAACCCAAACGCAGACCAACCAGAGAGGAGAACTGCCTTTGATGCCCAGGAGCTCCAAAAATTCAATTTTGACATTGTTGCTCTGAGTGAGACCCACAGAGCTGGAGAAGGGCAACTAAAGGAAGAGCAAGGTCAATACACCTTTTTCTGGAAAAGACTTGATCCTTTACAACGAGGATCCATGGAATAGGTTTTGCCATCCGAAACAGAAGCTGACACTGGGAATCAACGAGCGTTTCATGACTCTGCGAATCCAGCTCGTCAAGAACCAACACGTCACCATCATCAGCGCCTATGCTCTAACTCTGGACGCTGAAGATGAAGTAAAGGCGAACTTCTACGCCCAGCTTGATGACGTCCTTTCCTCTGTTCCCAACAACGACAAGGTCATTCTCTTGGGAGACTTCAAAGCTAGAGTCGGGAAAGATCATAGGTCTGGATTAGAATAATAAGCAAGGAAGGAGTTGGCAACGTCAACACCAATGGAACCAAATGTGCTGAACACAACCTGGTGATTGCAAACGCCCTATTTCACCAGAAAAACAGACACAAGATCTCCTGGCAGCATCCATGCTCCAAACACTGGCACCTCACTGACTACCTCATCATACAATCTCGGGAGCAACAAGAGCTGTTACTGGTGCTGATGAGTGCTGGACAGACCATCGACTCATCTTGTCCGCCATGAGAATGAAGTTTCAGCCAAAAAGGAAACACCAAAATCAGAACACTATTAAGAAATTAAACATTGACATCCTTCAAGACATCAACCATCTACAGAAGTTCCAACAAAATCTTCAAGAACAGCTGCCTCAACAAATCCCACCATCTGTAGAAGAACACTGGAATCAATTAAAGAACACTTTCGTCACCCCCTGCAAAGAAACAATTGGGTTTAAGACGAGAAAACATCAGGATTGGTTTGATGACAATGACAAACTACTCTAATAACTCATCAACGAAAAGAGAAAAGCTTTCATCACCTTACAAAATGACTAACAATCAGCTACCAAGAGGAAACACTATCAGGAATGCAAGGCTGCAGTCCAGAAGAGCACACAAAACCTGGAAAACCAGTGGTGGAGGAAGAAAGCTCAGGAAATCCAACAACCAGCAGACGCCAACGACACTCGAGGCTTTTTCAACACAACTAAAGCTATTTTTGGCCCATCCACTCACGGTCAAGCCCCTCTCTAAAGCAAAGATGGTTCAACCAACCTGAAGAGCAATGCTGACATCAATTCTAGATGGAGGGAGCATTTTGAAGACCTTCTAAATCAAACAGTCTCATTTGACAGGAATGTGATTAACGACATTCCAAAACAGCCTATTGACGACTCCCCAAGCAAAATACTAATACTTGAAGGAGTCAAGGAAGCCATCAAAACCTTGAAAAACAACAATGCCGTTGGACTCAATGGAATACCAGCCGAGGTCTACAAAATTGGGAATAATCTGCTTCATTATCAACTGCATCAACTTCTCATCAAGATCTGGATAAATGAAGACGTACCAGAAAACCTTAGAGACTCAGCAATCGTTACCATCTACAAAAGGAAAGGTGATCGATCCGAATGCAGAAACTATCGTGGAATTTCCCTGTTAGCAACAGCAGGAAAGATCCTCACCCACGTCATGAACAACCGGCCCAAGCTTTTAGCCGAGAAGATCCTTCCGGAGACACAAGCCGGTTTTAGGCCATCACATGGAGCAATCGACATTATCTTCACAATGCGACAACTACAAGAAAAATGTCGTGAACAACTTCAACCTTTGTACATGGCATTCACTGACCTCACCAAAGCCTTTGACTTGGTATCAAGGGAACTCCTATGGGATGTCCTATCCACCTATGGATGCCCTGAAAAGTACATTCGAATCCTGAGACTCCTCCACGATGGCATGCTTGCCACAGTCATGGTCAGCAACAGTAACTGTGAGCCTTTTCAAGTTAGATCAGGAACAAAACAAGGATGTGTGACTGCCCCAACTTTGTTCACCACCTTCATTGCAACAATCATCCACATCATCAAGGACGACCTACCCCCAGGAACCAAAATTGTCTACAGAACAGATGGCAGACTTTTCAATCTTGCCCATCTCAAGTCCAAAAACAAGACATCCACGAGTTCCCTCATTGAGTGCCAATACACAGATGACAACAGTGTTGCAGCTCTTTCAGAAACCCATCTACAACAGATTCTGACTGCCTTCAACCGTGCATACACAAAACTTGGACTTACCATCAATTCCAAGAAGACTCAGATCATCTATCAACCGTCACCAACTGAGACAAAATGGATAGAACCATCAATTCAACTTGGCAAAACAACCCTGGAAAACGTGGACCACTTTCCGTATCTTGGAAGTCACCTCTCCTCCAATGTCGACCTTAAAGACAAGATCCAACATTGTCTTAAATGCATTGGAACAGCTTTTGGACGTCTCCAAACAAGAGTCTTTAATGATCGTGACATCCCAACAGACACCAAAATGTTAGTGTACAAAGCAATGGTGATCCCAACGCTCCTGTATGCATCAGGAACCTGGACAACATACCGACGATATTTGAAGGCACTTGAAAAGTTCCATCAACGCTGTCTTCGAAACATCTTAAATATCTGCTGGGAAGATAGAAGAACCAACGTCAGTGTGCTAAATGAAGCAAAAACAACAAGCATTGAAGCCTACATCATCAAGAATCAACTAAGATGGAGCAGTCATGTTGTTCGGATGAAAGACAAACGTCTGCTGGAACAAATCTTCTACTCCCAGCTTAAAGAAGGCAAATGTAAGAGAGGCGGACAACAGAAGAGATTCAAAGACATCTTAAAAGCCAACATGAAGAAATGTAACATCAACATCAACAATTAGGAAACCAATGCCAAGGACAGAAAACTCTGGCAAGCCATCATCCGAGAAGGAACAGCCACTTTCGAAGCCAACAGATGTGCATAATTAGAAGAAAAGAGAAGAAAATGGAAAGACAGGCAGCAACAGCCAAAGCCCGATCTGCCATCTGGAACTACCTGTCCTAAATGCAGAAGAACTTTCAAAGCCAAGATTGGACTCATAAGCCACTTGAGAGCCCATAAATAGATCAATGGAATGAAGACCATCATCCTTGACCTCGAGAGATAGCCACGATGACATCATCATCTGGTTTGGACGTGCCACTGCAGAGAGTTGTAAACTCAACCAACTCCATCATGGACATCTCCACCATCGAAGACATCTCCAAAATCAAAGTCTCAAAAAAGGTGGCATTCATCATTAAGGATGCCCATCCCCCAATAATTAACTTCTTCTCAAGGAGGAGGGACAGGAGTTTGAAAACAAACACTCAAATGTAAGTCCCTCTAGCCTCCATGTGATTTAGCTCACTGGCTATGTTATCACAGATGATATAAGGAACTTGGGTGGCGGGGTGGAGATATATCTTCACCAAAGGAGGTGTAAGGTGTTCCTTCCCTCCGCTAGCCTACAAGTCACTCTTGGGCAAGATGCAGCATCTGCTTAGCCCCTCAATCAGGGTCATGTGAAGCCATGGGAGCAGGTGGTAGATGGTCGTATGAGCAGCTGGTGCATATCAGAAGTCAGGCAATGGCCTGGGTCATCCGTCTTGTAAAGATACTGCCCAGAAGAAGGCAATGGCAAACCATTTCTGTAAAAAATAACCACTGAGAACAATTATGGCCATGGAAAGACCATGATCGCCACATCATGCAACACGGCATATAATGGAGAAAGGGCTAGCTTTGTAAAACTCGAGCCTGGCATTTTCAGTTAACACTAGTTTACCCTTGATATGTTTGAGTTTCCCAATGCCATCTTTGAACACTGCCGTGATATCATCCAGTACCATCCTTAATTCACTTTCTGTTGATTCTATTTCAGAGGATGTGGTATGCAAACGGTGGATGGATCCCCAATCAAGTTGTAGTTGTCTTAGTCAATCATGTCCCCACATGACGACCCTCCTGTTTTTACCACCTACAAGCCCAATATGGCCTGTTGGTTGTTGTATTTCACTGTGATGAATGTCATTCCTACAGGAGTTATCTTTTCTCCAGTATAAGTTCTTAGTCAGATATCTGCAGGTTTCAAATCAGTATCTTTGAAAAGCCATTCAACCTCGTTTTTGTGGAATGACTGAAACAGCTAAGCCAGTGTCCAATTCCATTTGAAATAATTTGACGTTTACTTCTGGTGTAAGCCATATCGTGTGTCCATTGTTAGTTTTCACATGTAAATCTCAAGGCTACCCAATCTTGTGTCACTCAGAATCAGGTTTATTATCACCGGCATGTGTCATGAAAGTTGTTAACTTAGCAGCAGCAGTTCAATGCAATACATAATCTCATCATTATCAGATTTTTCATCATCAGCATGACTCGACTTTTTATCTGTTTCTCTTCTCTTGGCTGACCAACATGCTCTTTGCATATGTCCTAGTTTGTTGCATTTTCTGCAAGCCTCGCCTTTAAACCTGCATTGGTCTGGTGTATGTGAGCCCCTACCACAACGGTAACACAATCCGTTCGACCAGGCAAATTTCTGTTCCAACTCAATTTCATTTCTGTCCACTGTTTCCATTGATACAGCAATTTCAACTGTGAGTTCTGCTTCAGTTAGGAGCCATTTTTGAATGCTTTCTTGTAAGATTCCACAGACTAAACAATCTCTTAGTACATTATGAAGTCCATCACTGAACTGACTGCTCAATCAATTCAGTCACATACACTGAAATGGACTCTCCTTCCTTTTGATTCCACTTATGAAACCTAAAGTGTTCTGCAATCAACAATGGTTTTAGTTCTAAATGTTCCTGCATTTCTTTCACGATATCGTCAAAGCACATTTTGTCTGATTTGGTTGCAGCAGTTTAAACTTCTAAACAAACTGTATGCTCTTCCACTCACTTACTCAGCAACACTGATTCATTGGCTATTTCATTTGCTTCAAAATACTGTTCAATTTGCTCAGAATACAATAACCAATTATCTTTTGTAACAACCAACAAATACCCTGAACATGATATGAAGAGTCCTTGAAAGTGAGTCCACAGGTTGTAGGAACAGTTCAGTATTGGGGTGAATGAAGTAATCCATGTTGGTTCAGAAGCCTGATGATCGAGGGGTGATAACTGTTCCTGAACCTGGTGGTGTGGGCCCTGAGGCTCCTGATCGCAACACCATGAACAGAGCACGGCCTGGTTGGTGGGAGTCCCTGATGATGGATGCTGCTTTCCTGAGACAGTGCCCTGTGTAGATGTGCTCAGTGGTGGGAAGGGCTTTACCCATAATGGATAAAACTAATCTTTCGACACTGTAACTGAATATTCACCTGAAATTCTTACTCTTCACAGACATCCACGAAACAAGAAACTCCACAGAATGAATGATAGAAACATCAGAACCCAACTGCCCCCACCTCCCCCCTCCTATGCACAAGCAGTGGCAGAAGCATTGACCCTCCCTACCCTCTTCCCCACACCACCTGCAACAACAAAAGCATCACCTCCCCCCCACATTGCAAGCAATAGCAAAAGCCTCCCCCAAGGAGATCTCAATCAAGAGCCCATCATGAACTACAGTTCATAGTCCAACACTTCGGTATCTCGGTAATGTACAAGTGATATTTAAAGCTAATCTTAAATCTTAAAATCTCCAGGTGTTGACTGTCTACTCCCCAACCAACACCCTCCCTGCCCACAGAGGCTGCCCTGAACTGCTGCATTACATAGAAACATAAAAACAAAGAAATCTAGAGCACATTACAGGCCCCTCAGCCCACAATGTGGTGCTGACCACGTAACCTACTCTAGAAATTGCCTAGAATTTCTCGACCGCACAGCTCTCTATTTTTCTAAGCTCTATGTACCTAAGAGTCTCTTAAAAGACCCTATTGCATCCACCTCTACCACTGCTAGCAGTACATTCCATGCACCCACCACTCCCTGTGTGAGAAATTTACCCCTGACATCCCCCTTGCACCTACTCCAAGCACCTTAAAACCTTAAATGCAGGAGATCCTCCTGCACTTTGATTTTTGCTCCTGGGTGTTATTAGGAACATGTCAGTAAAAGGCCTGTGAAGCTCAGATGTATGAATTCACTGTAACTTGCAGCTTCTCCTATCAACTATGGAAGAAGACCTGTCAAACAGCAAAGGTTCCTACAGCATGCTTGATCTGTTCCGGACTCCTGGAATGCGCAAGATATCCTGCTGTACCATGTTTGTCTGGTAAGCTGCGAGTTACTGAAACTTCATGAAGTGTCCAGTTTTCTGCCACGTTCCAAAGATGTACAGGTTAGGGCTAGTGAGTTGCAGGCGTGCTATATTGATGCCGGGAGCACAGTGACACTTGCGGGCTGCCCCCAGCATGTTACGCCAGTCGCTGCATTTCGCTCAGTGGTATACTTTGATGTTTCCATATGCATGTGAATCAGAGTCAGGTTTAACATCACCGGCATATTCCGTGACATTCGTTGTCTTTGAGGCAGCAGCACAATGCAATGAATCATAATAGAGAAAAAAAGGTGAATTACTATTAAGAATATATATATATTAGTTAAGTTAAATAAGTAATGCAGGAATAGAAATAACAAAGTAGTGAGGTAGTGTTCATGGGTTCAATGTCTATTCAGAAATTTGATGGCAGAGGTGTTCTTGAATCACTGAGTGTGTGTCTTCAGGCTCCTGTACCTCCTCCCTGATGGTAGCAATGAGAAGAGGGCATATCCTGGGTGATGGGGTCCTTAATGATGGCCATCATTGAGGCATTGCTCCTTGAAGAAGTCTTGGATATTACGGAGGCTGCTGCCCATCATGGGGCTGAGTTTACAACTCTCTGCAGCATACTTCAATCCTTTGCGGTAGTTCCCAGAGGGTGATACATCCAGTTAGGACGCTGTCCAAGATACATCTCTAAAAATTTGTCAGTGTCTTTGTGTATGGTTGAATGGTAACACCAGCAACAAACATTTTGCTTCCTGAATACTTCCGGGTGTACCTTATTGATTATGGGCTGCTGATAATGAAAATCGCCATGAAAGTTCCCTATCACACACCATTTTTTAAAAATCGCCTACATTGGTTATTTGAATTCACAATTCAAGTCAGAATAACCATGCCAAGATGAAGGAAGGCATTCTTGTTGGTCCACAAATCAAACAGCTCATCAATGACAGGCAATTCGAAGGACTTCTGGTGGGACCAAAGAAGATCACACGGGAGGCATTCAAGGATGTTGTTGAAATTTTTCTCAGCAACTACAGAGTACCAAACTACATGCAGCTGGTTGACAACATGCTTCAAGCATACAAAACCATGAAGTGCAACATGTCACCAAAGATTCATTTTCTGCATTCCCATTTAGACTTCTTCCCTGCAAATCTTGGCGCTGTCAGTGACGAGCACGGTGAAAGGTTTCATCAGGACATTGCGGTCATGGAGAAACGGTATCAGGGCAACCGGAAATGCTGGCTGAATATTGCTGGACACATAAGCGAGAAGCCTCAGACACTGAGTACAAATGAAAATCATCAACAAAACATTTTTAGTCTAGTTGAACTATTGTGAGGTGTCAGCACCATTATCTATTTCAAAGCATTATGTTCAATAAAAGTTAGTTTCTTGTTTCTCCAAATTCCTATGTGATACAAGTAGTCTGAAAGTATATTTGCACTCAGTTTCAAGCAGTCTACCATAAACAAAAAAATTCTAAGGAAGCAACACTTCCGGAAAACTTGTTGTCCAGGATAATTAAGCTTGGAATCGAACTTTTCTCGGCAGGTTTTCAACTAACTTCTCATACTACGGCTTGGCAATTGACCTGCAACGGTTTGAGATGAACATCTACCTGATCCAGGTTATCTTTGGAGTAATTGATATCCTCGCAACCTTCTTCACTTACATCCTCATGAGATATCCTGGCCGATGCCTCACAGAAAGCATCACCCTCATCCTAGCCGGGAGCATTATATTAATAAATACCTTCATCCCCACAGGTAAGGAATAAAATTTACAACTTGTTTTTACTTGTCCGATATGAGTGTTGCGGTTAGCGCGAAGCTATCACAGCTCAGATTGTCAGAGTTCAATTCCAGCGTCCTCTGAAAGAAAGATTGTAGGTTCCTTCCTGGGATTCCTCCGGGTGCTCCAGTTTCCTCCCACATTCCAAAACCGTACCAGTTAGGAGGTTAATTGGTCATTGTAAATTGTCCCGTGATTAGACTAGGGTTAAAATCAGTGCATTGAGGAGCCAGAAGGGCCTATTGCACACTGTACTGCTAAGTAGGACCAGAGGGCACAGCTTCAGAGTAGAGAGACGTCCATTTAGGACAGAGTTGAGGAGGAATATCTTAAGCCAGAGGGCAGTGAATGTCGAAGTCAAGTCACACACATCAAAGTGGGGAGGGATGGGGGGGGACGAATGGACAAGGGAGTCACGTAGGGAGCGATCCCTGTGGAAAGCCGGGGGGGGGGGGTAAGCACATCTTTCCCTCCCCCCCCCCCACTTTCCGCTTGCCCATGGCTGTGGAGCTCAAGTCACTGGGGTGTACTTAGTTGATGGGTTCTTGATTAGTCAGGGTGTCAAAGCTTATGGGGAGAAGGCAAGAGTATTGGATTGGGAGGGATAATAAATCAGCCATGATGGAATGGTAAAGCAGACTTGATGGGCTGAATAGCCTGATTCTGCTCCTATGTCCTATGGTCTTATGACTCAGTGTGAGACATGAGACCACTCAATGAAAGCCCAGAGAGAGAAACAGAAAACCTACAGCACAAGATAGGTCCTTCGGCCCATAAAGCTGTCCCAAACATGTCCTTACTTTAGAAATTACCTAGGGTTACTCTTAATTTTTCTAAGCTCCATGTACCTATCCAGGACTCTCTTGAAAGACCCTGTCGTATCCGCCTCCACGACTATCGCCGGCAGCCCATTCCACGCACTCACCACGCTCTGCGTAAAAAACTTACAACTGTCATCTCCTCTGTACCTACTTCCAAGCATCTTAAAACTGTGCCCTCTCATGTTAGCCATCTCAGCCCTGGGAAAAAGCCTCTGACCATCCACACAATCAATGCTCCTCATCATCTTATGCACCTCTATCAGGTCACCTCTCATCCTCTGTCACTCCAAGGAGAAAAGGCCGAGTTCACTCAACCTATTCTCATAAGGAATACTCCCCAAACCAGGCAACATCATTGTAAATCTCCTCTGCACCCTTTCTATAGTTTCCACATCCTTCCTGTAGTGAGGCATCCCTCCCATGACTTCCTCCTTTTCTGTAGCTGTGACACTATCTCTGATCAGCAGTACCACGCCCCACCTCTACTGCCTCCCTCCCTGTCCTTTCTGAAACATCTAAAGCCTGGCACTCTCAGTAACCATTCCTGCCCCTGAGCCATCCAAGTCTCTGTAATGGCCACAACATCATAGCTGCAAGTACTGATCCATACTCTAAGCTCACCTGCTTTGTTCATGATGCTTCTTGCATTAAAAGACACACCTCAAACCATCGGTCTGAGCATATCCCTTCTCTATCACATGCCTATCCTTCCTCTTGCACTGTCTCCAAACTTTCTCAATTTGTGAGCCAACTGCCCCTTCCTCTGTCTCTTCAGTTCAGTTCCCATCCTCCAGGTATTCTAGTTTAAACTCTCCCCAATAGCCTTAGCAAACCTCCCTGCCAGGATATTGGTCCCCCTCAGATTTAAGTGTAACCCGTCCTTTTTGTACAGGTCACACCTGCCCAAAAGAGGTCCCAATGATCCAGATATCTGAATCCCTGCCCCTGCTCCAATCTCTCATCCACACATTTATCCTCTACCTCACTCTATTCCTCTACTCACTGTCGCTGGCAGTGTCGCCCGAGATTACTACCTTTAGGGTCCTCCTTCTCAACTTCCTTCCTAACTCCTTCTCGTCTGTTTTCAGGACCTCCTCCTTATCCTACCTATGTCATTGGTACCAATGTGTACCGTGACCTCCGGCTGTTAACTTTCCCACTTTAGGATATCGTGCACGCAATCAGAAACATCCCGGGGCCTGGTCCCTGGGAGACAAACTGCCATCTGTGTGTCTTTCCTGTGTCCACAGAATCGCCTGTCTGACCCTCTAACTATAGAGTTATCTATTACTGCTGCCTTCCTCCTTTCCCTACCCTTCTGAGCCACAGGGCCAGAATCTGTGCCAGAGGCACAGCCACTGTTGCTTCCCCCAGGTAGGCCTTCACGCCCGACAGTACTCAAACAGGAGTACTTATTGTTCAGGGGGACAGCCACAGAGTACTCTCCAGTATCTGACTCCTGCCCTTCCCCCTCCTGACTGTTACCTCCTTATCTGTCTGCCGAGGCCCCGGTGTGACCACCTGCCTCTAGCTTCTCTCTATCACCTCCTCACTCTCCCTGAACAGACGAAGGTTATTGAGCTGCATCTCCAGTTCCCTAACACGGTCTCTAAGGAGTTGCAGCTCGATGCACCCAGCGTAAATGTTGCCGTCCGGGAGGCTGGGAGACTCCTGGATTTCCCACATCTGACACCCAGTACAGAACACCAGCCTCATACACATACTTCCTCACAGGTGACTTACCTCACCTCGATCCTTTATCGTTGAAGCCCAAATGAGCCAAAGCCCTGCACTCTGCCTCAGATTACTCCTTTGATGACCACTCCACTAGGCAGTGTCTCCCTTTTATGCCTGAACCTTCCCTGCTATTTAAGTCACGATTGGTGCTCTGCTCCTGGCCACTGACAGGCCATGTACAATGGACTAACACTCTCAAAGCTTCCTTTTTAATTAACTGCCACCGACCTGCGAGAAATTCCTGTTGGTAAAACACTCTTGACGCCGCTGATAGGCCACGTACAATGGACTAACGCTCTTGAAGCTTCCTTTTTTTAATAAGAGTAATGTCTACAGTGCGGCCTCTGTTACAGAGATGCAGACTTTACGCAGTCTACTTGCTGCAGTCGGTACGGGCAGTGTCTCGGCAGCATACGCCTGTTTGTTCCTCCACACCACTGAACTCTATCCAACAGTCATCAGGTGGGTACCCGTTACGTTCTTTCTTTTTCTTTTTCAATCTTTTTATTAGTTTCATAATAATGAACATACTATAATACTGATACAAAGTTATTGGAAATACATTGTTGTAATTAACAGAGTTAAATATAAGCCCAGTTGACACACGAGTGTTAGATCTCCCAATCATACAGGATACAGGTGAACAATATAAAACAAAACAAAATCATGAAAAAGGAAAAAAAATATATATCCCCCCAAAAAAAACTAACCTAAACAGTGTTAATCAACTAAACTAAGAAGAAAAAAAAGACATGGGCTGTTATGTAACATCCTAAAAAAAAGGAACCATTAGTGTTGTCGACTCCATTCCTCTCAACATATATTACAAAGAAATAGAATAAGTTTGGAAAAGATCAAATTACATCATATGAAAATGTTGAATGAATGACCTCCAAGTCTTTTCCAATTTAATAGAGGGATCATAAACAACACTTCTAATTTTTTCCAAGTTTAAACACGACATAGTTTGAAAGAACCAATGAAATGTGGTGGGAGGATGTTACATTCTATAAATGAGACCCAGCGACATAACTCAGAGGGGTGTGTGGTGTCCCCGCTGTTCTCTGAACCTTCCTCAGCATGTTTAATACAATAGGAAGAGTGGCAGATAAGGTTCAAAGAAAATTTATTCTCAAAGTACATTTATTTCGCCATATATAACCCTGAGATTCATTTTCCTGCTGGCATTCACAGTAAATAGGTGCAAAGAAACACAATAGACTCAATGAAAAACTGCACACAAGAGATGGACAAACAGCCGAGGTACAACAAACAACAATCTTTGCCGTGTTGTACGACATGGGTGATCACAGTCTTCACACCACCAATTATGTTCATGGCAAATTCTACAGAACTGGTTTGCCATTGCCTTCTTCTGGGCGATGTCTTTACAAGACAGGTGATCCCAGCCATTATCAATACTGTTCAGAGATTGTCTGCCTGGCATCAGTGGTCGCATAACCAGGACTTGTGATCTGCACCGGCTGCTCATACATCATCCACTACCTGTTTCCATGGCTTCACATGACCCTGATCGGGGGCTAACCGTGCCCAAGAATGACCTGCAGGCCAGCGTAGGGAGGGAGCATCTTTCATCTCCTTTCGTACAGACATATCTCCACCCCGCAACCCGAGTAAATAAATAAGCAATAGATATCGAGAAAACGAGTGGTAGAAACTTTTGAAGTGAGTCCACAGGTTGTGGAATCAAATCAGTGTTGGTGTGAATGAAGTTATCCACATCAGTTCAAGAGCCTGAAGGTTGAGAGGTAATAATACTAAACGCAAGGATTTCTGCAGATGCTGGAAATCCGGAGCTACTCAGGCAAAATGCTAGAGGAACTCTGCTGGTCAGGCAGTTGTCTTGTGCTGCAACCCATCATCAAAGATCAAAGCTCGAAGTAAATGTTATTATCAGAGTACATATATGTCACCCAATGCAACCCTGAGATAAATTTTCCTGTGGGCATACTCAATGAATACATAATAGAGTAGTTACACTAACGGAATCAATGCAAGATCAACCAGAGTACAGAAGACAACAAACTGCAACTGCAAATATAAATAAATAGCAATAAGTAATGAGAACATGAGATAATGAGATAAAGTGAGGCAATTGGTTGTGGGAACATCTCAATGGATGGGCAAGTGAATATAGTTATCCCTTTTGTTCAAGAGCCTGATGGTTGAAGAATAGAAATTGTTCTTGAACCTGGTGGTGCAAGTCCTGAGGTTCTTGTACCTTCTACCTGATGAAGAGCATGTCCTGGGTGGTGAGGATTTTTGATGGTGGGTGCTGCTTTCCAGCATCGGGTGTGTAGATATACAGAATAAAGGGACCACTGAGTGTATATGGTAAATAAAGTTGATCACTGGATTAATATGGGAGGGTTAGCATGAATGAGTAGGGCTAAATGGTCCATTTCCCTGCCATACAGTTCAACTTTTAAACATCTGCTGGTAAATTTATTTTGTCTCACCCTTGCAGGCAGACAGGACTGGGATTAGTGCTCATAACGGCACGGGTAGGATCTATCATTTCGCCCATCATAAGGCTGATCGATGACTATGTACCATTCTTGGCAATGACCATATATGGTGGAATGGCAATAGTGTCTGGGATCACAGTCTTTACCCTGCTGGAGACACGGAATGTTCCTTTACCGGACACCATTCAGGAAGTGGAACGCAGGTTGGTATTGGGAACGTATCATCATGATAGCAGAGTCAGAATCACACTTATTACCACTGATATGCAGTACTGTGCAAAAACTCTTCGGCACATCTATATAGAGATAGAGTATCTAAGACCTTTGCACATTACTGTGGTACTTTTATCTATTGCACTGTACTGCTGCCACAAAAAAAAAGATTTCATGACATATGTGAGTGATGATAAACCTGATTCTAATATCGGTCTCTATTGTGGACTGAGAGTGGGAAGGGGGCAGAGAGAGGGGAATCATGGTTCGGAAAAGGGGAAGAGGGGAAGCACCAGAGAGACATTCTGCAATGACCAATTGTTTGGAATCAAATGACCTTGGTGTCTCAGGGCTGGGCATGTCTGCACCAGCGCCACTCCTCTCCTTCCCTGCCCCATCCCACACACCTCCCATGGCACACCACCCTCACCACTCCCAACATCCTTTGCTCCCGCCAAACTTACAAACCCACTGCCCCGTTCCATGTTGACCGATACAGTGTTGTGCAGAATTCTTAGGCACCCTAGCTATGTATAAACTGTATGTGCCTAAGACTTGCACACAATACTGTATGTGGTGAAATTTGATGTTTTGCAGCAGCAGTACAGTAAGGCATAGCAATTCCTATAAATTACATTTTTAAAAATTAGAAGTTACAATAAGAAATAGTGAAAAATTAGTAGTGTAGAAAGAGACCAAAATAGTGAGATAGTGTTCATAGTCCATTCAGAAAGCAGTGCGATAGTGTTCATGGACCCTTCAGAAAGTAGTGAGATAGTGTTCATGGGCCCTTCAGAAAGCAGTGAGATAGTGGCCATGGACCCTTCAGAAAATAGTGAGATAGTGTTCAGAGACCCTTCAGAAAGCAGTGAGATAGTGTTCATGGGCCCTTCAGAAAGCAGTGAGATAGTGTTCATGGGCCCTTCAGAAAGTAGTGAGATAGTGTTCATGGGCCCTTCAGAAAGTAGTGAGATAGTGTTCATGGGCCCTTCAGAAAGTAGTGAGATAGTGTTCATGGGCCCTTCAGAAAGTAGTGAGATAGTGTTCATGGGCCCTTCAGAAAGTAGTGAGATAGTGTTCATGGGCCCTTCAGAAAGCAGTGAGATAGTGTTCATGGGCCCTTCAGAAAGTAGTTAGATAGTGTTCAGAGACCCTTCAGAAAGTAGTGAGATAGTGTTCATGGGCCCTTCAGAAAGCAGTGAGATATTGTTCATGGGCCCTTCAGAAAGCAGTGAGATAGTGTTCATGGGCCCTTCAGAAAGTAGTGAGATAGTGTTCAGAGACCCTTCAGAAAGTAGTGAGATAGTGTTCATGGGCACTTCAGAAAGTAGTGAGATAGTGTTCATGGGCCCTTCAGAAAGTAGTGAGATAGTGTTCATGGGCCCTTCAGAAAGTAGTTAGATAGTGTTCATGGGCCCTTCAGAGAGTAGTGAGATAGTGTTCATGGACCCTTCAGAAAGTAGTGAGATAGTGTTCAGTGACCCTTCAGAAAGTAGTGAGATAGTGTTCATGGGCCCTTCAGACAGCAGTGAGATAGTGTTCATGGGCCCTTCAGAAAGCAGTGAGATAGTGGCCATGGACCCTTCAGAAAATAGTGAGATAGTGTTCAGAGACCCTTCAGAAAGCAGTGAGATAGTGTTCATGGGCCCTTCAGAAAGCAGTGAGATAGTGTTCATGGGCCCTTCAGAAAGTAGTGAGATAGTGTTCAGAGACCCTTCAGAAAGTAGTTAGATAGTGTTCAGAGACCCTTCAGAAAGTAGTGAGATAGTGTTCATGGGCCCTTCAGAAAGCAGCGAGATAGTGTTCATGGGCCCTTCAGAAAGTAGTGAGATAGTGTTCAGAGACCCTTCAGAAAGTAGTGAGATAGTGTTCATGGGCACTTCAGAAAGTAGTGAGATAGTGTTCATGGGCCCTTCAGAAAGTAGTGAGATAGTGTTCATGGGCCCTTCAGAAAGTAGTTAGATAGTGTTCATGGGCCCTTCAGAAAGTAGTGAGATAGTGTTCATGGGCCCTTCATAAAGTGGTGAGATAGTGTTCAGAGACCCTTCAGAAAGTAGTTAGATAGTGTTCATGGGCCCTTCAGAAAGTAGTGAGATAGTGTTCATGGGCCCTTCAGAAAAAGGAGAAATAGTGTTCATGGGACTTCAGAAAGTAGTGAGATAGTGTTCATGGGCCCTTCAGGAAAGAGTGAGATGGTGTTCATGGGCCTTTCAGAAAATAGTGAGATAGTGTTCATTGACCCTTCAGAAATAGTGAGATAGTGTTCATGGACCCACAAAAAGTAGTGAGATAGTGTTCATGGACCCTTCAGAAAGCAGTGAGATAGTGTTCATGGGCCTTTCAGAAAGTAGTGATGTAGTGTTCATGGACCCTTCAGAAAACTGATCGCAGTGGAGAGGAAGCTATTCCCAAATCGTGAGTGTGTTGCTTCAGGCTCCTGTACCTCATCTCTGATGGTAGTAATGAGAAGAGGGCAGGATGAAGAGGCGGAAGGATGTGTGAGTAAGTTTGCGGATGACACACTGATTGGGGGAGTTGTGAATGGAGCTGTAGGTTGTCAAAGGTTACAAGAGGATATAGACAGGATACAGAGTTGGGCAGGAAAGTGGCAGATGGAGTTCAATCCAGTTAAGTGTGAGGTGATGCATTTTGGAAGGACAAACCAGAAGGTTGAGTACAGGGTTAATGGCCGATTATTTAAGAGTGTGGATGAACAGAAGGACTTTGGGGTTCAAGTTCATACATCCCTCAAGGTCGGTGCACAGGTTGATAGGATAGTTAAGAAGGCCTATGGGATGCCAGGCTTCATTAATAGGGGGATTGAGTTCAAGAGTAGAGAGGTCATGTTGCAACTCTACAAATCTCTGGTGAGACCACACTTACAGTATTGTGTTCAGTTCTGGTCACCTCATTATAGGAAGAATGTGGAAGCTATGGAGAGGGTGCAGAGGAGATCTACCAGGATTTTGCCTAGATTGGAAAATAAGTCTTATGAGGCAAGGTTAGCAGAGCTGGGACTTTTCTCTTTGGAGCGTAGAAGGATGAGAGGGAACTTGATAGAGGTCTACAAGATTATGAGGGGCATAGATAGGGTGGATAGCCAGTACCTGTTGCCCAGGGCACAAATAGCAAACACCAGAGGGCACATGTACAAAGTTAAGGGAGGGAAGTTTAGGGGAGACATCAGGGGTAAGTTTTTTTACACAGAGGGCTGTGGGTGCCTGGAATGACTTGCCAGGGATGGTGGTGGAAGCTGAAACATTAGGGGTATTTAAGAGCCTCTTGGACAGGCACATGGATGAAAGAAAAATAGAGGGTTTCGAAGTAGTGTGGGTTTAATACTTCTTTTTAAGGAATATATGGGTCGGCACAATATCGAGGGCCGAAGGGCCTGTACTGTGCTGTAGTATTCTAGTGTCTAGGGCATGTTCCAGATGGTGAGGTTCCTTCATGATGGATGCCACCTTCTTGAGGCATTGGTTTGGGGTTCATGTTGAAACAAGGGAACAGACTGCCACACATTCTAAAACAGTGGTCAAAGGTCCAGCATGGTCGGCTGGCCTGGAAGGTGAGGTCCCATGAAATCCAAGGAGAGCTGCTAAGGTGGATTCAAAAATGGCTCAGAGGTAGAAATGAAATGACTCTTTGGGTGTCTGGAGAGAAAGGGGCTTTGGTATCCTTTCTCAGGGCTCTCACGTGAAGAACGGTCACTGTGTTAGAGAAGGTGATGAAGTGACGAACATACAGTTTCTGATCACTGAAGAACAGGTGTTTTGTTTTTTCCAGGGCAAAACAAAGAGCAAATAAAATCAAGAGGTCCAAGAAAGAAGAAATTCAGCTCCAAGAGGCATAAATATCACTGCAGAAACAGGGTGTTAAACCCACCTCAGGCTGAATACACCTTTGGAAATGGAATTGGAGTTGGTTGGTTATTGTCACATGTACAAAGATACGGTGAAAAGGTTGTCTTGCATACTGTTCAGACAGATGAAATCATTACACAGTACACTGAGGTAGAAAAGTTCAAAGTACATCTACTATCAAAGTATATATACAGAATATAACCCTTGAGATACATCCTCCTGCAGGCAGTCACAAAACAAAGAAACACCATGAAAAACATCAAACACTCATCACACCAGAAAAAGAACAGAAGGCGCAAACAGCAAAAAGCAAGCGAACAACACACAGAATATCAAACCGGGGGTCCAGGAGGATTCAGTTTAGTTCAGTTCAGTGCTGTGTCGCTAGCCGACTGTAGGCCACAGAGCCAGGCTTCACCGAAGCTCCCCAGTCCTCACCAATCACCCTGGTCAAACTGCTCCAAAATAGCAAAAAAAGTCACCAGAATCCAGTAACACATGTACCATTCACCTCAAAGTCCCCAAAACCTCGAGTCTTGCCAGTCAATCCCTGCAATGTGGAACCCTCAGCAGCTAGCGAGAGGTAGTGGTCAGCCCATGCTCTGCTCTGCTATTTTTCATGAACTTCTGTTCATTACATTTGTGAGGTCTGCGGTGCGCAGAGACCTGCTCATTGCCTGGGAACTTTCCCAGTGCCGTGTGGAATTTTCCATTTGTGACATCACGTCAGTGCTAAAAAGAATGCCCCGATTGCAGAGGCTTTTGGGTTTTAGAATTTTGGACAAGGGGTTCTCGGTCTGTATAGAGCAGGACTAGACACAGAAGACGTCCTGGTCATCCACTGCGCCTAGTCCCATCTCCAGCCGTCTCTACTCTGTCTTGCCACTGGATCCAGATGGGAATTGGGAAGAGGGTGTGAGGCTAACGGTGCACAACTCTCCCTCACTTAAATCCAAATCACGCACTAGTCTCGACACCATCATAATGGTGTCGAGGTCCTCATCAACGTTGACGATGGACAAACATTGGAGAGCAGGTAAAACAGTAACAGAATGCAGAATAGAGCGTTACAGAGAAAGTGCACAGCAGGCAGACAATAAGGTGCAATGTCATAGATTCATGGAAAAGTACAGCACAGAAACAGATCCTTTGGCCCATCTAGTCCATGCTGAGCCATTCAAACTGCCTACTCCCATTGACTTGTGCTGGGACCATAGCTCTCCGTACCCCTACCATCCACATACCTATCGAAACTTCTGTTAAACATTGACATCAAGCTTGCAAGCATCACTTGGACTGCCAGCTCATTCCACACTTTCACGGCCATCAAAAGAAGTTTCCCCTCTTATTCCCCTTAAACTTTTCACCTTTCACCCTTAACCCATGACTTCTAGTTGTAGTCCCACCCAACCTCAGTGGAAAAAGCCTGCTTGCATTCACCCTATCTATACCCCTCAGAGTTTTGTATATCTAACAAGGTAGATTGTGAGGCCAAGAGTTGATCTTATCATCTCAGGGTTCAATACTCTTATCACAGCGGGGTAGAAGCTGTCCTTGGGACTGGTGGTATGAGCTTTCAGGTTTTTGTATCTTCTGCCGGATGGGAGGGGGGAGAAGAGACAATGTCCGGGGTGGGTGGTGTCTTTGATTTTGCCGGCTGCTTTACTGAGACAGTGAGAAGTGTAGACAGAGTCCATGCAGGGGAGGCTGGTTTCCGTGATGCGCTGAGCTGCGCCCACGACTGTGTGCAGTTTCTCACGGTCACGGGCAGAACAGTTGTTGCACCAAGCTGTACAATGAGGAGTCATGGTAGCCACAATGCTATTACAGCCCGGGGTGTTCCAGAGTTCCGAATTCAATTCCAGCGCTGTCTGTAAGGAGTTTGTATACGTTTTCCCCATGACCACAGTCCAAAGATGTACCGGACAGCAGGTGAGCTGGTCATTGTAAATTGTCTTGTTAAACAGGTGGGTTGCTGAGCGGTGCGGCTCGGTGGGAAGGAAAGGCCAGTTCCGCATTGTGCCTCCAAAAAATATAACTGATAGATAAATATTGAGTCAACAGGGACACACCTCATATTTTTTTCCCTCTATTCATGATGAAGGGCCCAAAAAGTCAACTATACTCATTTCCATCAATGCTGCCTGGCCTGCTGAGTTCCTCCAGCGCTTTGTGTGTGCTGCTTCAATTTCAGGCTGAAGGCCTTTTAACAGAACTATAATATGAAAGGATAGTCACATCACATGCATTTTTCACCTGAAGTCTTTCCAAGAACTTATGACGTTCAAGAAGGAATATTTGAATTTCCATAGTTCTGTTCACAGCACTTGAACAGCTGAAGAGTTTTACAGCTGACTTCTGAAGGGAGGACATGTTGAAAAGTTGGACAGGTTGTTGAATAGAAAAGCTGTTTTACTACGAAGAGCTTGTTGCCAACACAGTCCCAGTCCCTCAAACTGTTGAATGCTGAATACTTGAAACAATTACCTTCAATTTTCAGTCCGCTATGACAGATCTTTGCTTGCTTCATGATCAGTCTACCATTAGGCAGCAAATATTCAGGCCAACACATCCACTCTTTCAATACACAATCGAGATCTTCTATCTATCTACTTCAAGTGACTCTTGACAGATGCCTCACTTTCAAGAATCACATCAATAAGACAAAGGCAAAAGTGAATGCACGAAACAACAGCCAGAATAAGCTCACTAACACAAAATGGGCAGCAAGCTCGAAAACATTGCCAGCCAGTGCACTTGCTCTTTGCTATTCCACTGCCGAATACGCCTGCCCTGCATGGGAAAGATCTACTCATGCTGAGAAGATGGATGCCGTTCTGAATGCAAGCTGCCAACTTATCACAGGTTGTTTAAAACCAACAAACACCAACAGCCTATATATCCAGCGGGTATAGCTCCCCCTGATATAAGAACAATGGTAGCCAGCAAGAAAGAACGACTCTGTCAAACATCAGATGAGGGGCACCCTCCACATGGTCACACGCCTACACCCAGCCACCTAAAGTCAAGGAAGAGCTTCATGAACAGTGTTGCTCCATTACAATCAACCCCATCTGAAGCCCACATCGCCTTGTGGAAAGACCGGCTTGCCAGTCTCAAACGACCCTCAACTATGGAAATTCCACTGAATGAAAGACTTCCCCCAGGAGCTAATTGCAACTGGGCAACCTGGAAGTGCCTTAACAGACTTAGGACTGGTGTAGTTTGTTCCAAGGTGTCACTGAGCAAATGGTGATATACAACCAGCCCGACAACTTGGGAATGTGGAACTGAGCCACAAATTATGCAACATCTCCTGCAATGCCCATTGCTAGAGGATCCCTGTACTGTTGGAGATCTTGCCGAATTCAACAACAACAAGGCGCAAAAGTGTGTCCATTCTGGCTGGGCCACGTATAGACTGTCCATGGACACGATAAGGAGAAGATCTTCATTTTTCACTTTAATCAGTGTTTTTCTATTTTTCTTTCACTTCTGTTCGTTACGTACGTGACGTCACTACACTGTCTGTGGTGCATGGAGACCTGTGCATCGTTTGGTAACATTTCCAGTGTCATTCCAAATATACCACATCCACTAGTTCTCCCCTATCCACTCTACTAGTTACACCCTCAAAAAATTCTCTAAGATTCATCAGACATGATTTTCCTTTCACAAATCCCATGCTGACTTTGTCGGATGATTTCACCGCTTTCCAAATGTGCTGTTATCACATCTTTGATAACTGACTCTAGCATTTTCCCCACCACCGATTTCAGGCTAACCGGTCTATAATTCCTCGCATGACAAGGTTGCTAACTAACCCTTCCTCATTGCTCAATACCCAGTCTAGAATGGCCTGCTCTCTAGTTGGTTCCTCAACATGTTGGTTCAGAAAACCATCCCGCATACATTCCAAGAAATCCTCTTCCTCAGCACCCTTACCAATTTGGTTCACCCAATCTATATGTAGATTGAAGTCACCCATTATAACTGCTGTTCCTTTATTGCACGCATTTCTAATTTCCTGTTTAATGCCATCCCCAACCTCACTACTACTGTTAGGTGGCCTGTACACAACTCCCACCAGCGTTTTCTGCCCCTTAGTGTTATGCAGCTCTACCCATATCGATTCCACATCCTCCAGGCTAATGTCCTTCCTTTCTATTGCGTTAATCTCCTCTCTAACCAGCAATGCTACCCCACCTCCTTTTCTTTCATGTCTATCCCTCCTGAATATTAAATGTTGAGCTCCCATCCTTGATCACCCTGGAGCTATGTCTCTGTAATCCCAACTATATCATATTCATTAATAACTTTCTGCACATTCAATTCATCCACCTTGTTACGAATGCTCCTTGCATTGACACACAAAGCCTTCAGGCTCGTTTTTACAACACTCCGAGCCCTTATACAATTATGTTGAAAAGTGGCCCTTCTTGATTTTTGCCCTGGATTTGTCTGCCTGCCACTCTTACTTTTCACCTTACTACTTTGTGCTTCTACCCTCATTTTACACCCCCCTGTCTCTCTGCATTTGTTCCCATCCCCCTGCCACATTAGTTTAAATCCTCCTGAACAACAGTAGCAAATGCTCCCCCTAGGACATTGGTTCCAGTCCAGCCCAGGTGCAGACCGTCCTGTTTGTACCGGTCCCATGTCCTCCAGAACTGGTTCCAAAGCCTCAGAAATTTGAATCCCTCCCCCTTGCACTATTTTTCAAGTCACATATTCATCTGATATATCCTCCTATTTCTACCCTGACTAGCACGTGGCACTGGTAGTAATCCAGAGATTATTACCTTTGTCGTCCTACTTTTTAGTTTATCACCTAACTCCCTAAATTCACCTTGTAGGACCTCATCCCGTTTTCTACCTATATCGTTGGTACCTATGTGCACCACGACCACTGGCTGTTCACCCTCCCACTCCAGAATGTCCTGCAGCCACTCAGAGACATCCTTGACCCTTGCACCAGGGAGGCAACATACCCTCCTGGAGTCTCGTTTGTGGCTGCAGAAATGCCTATCTATTCCCCTTACAATTGAATCCCTTATCACTATAGCTCTCCCACTCCTTTTCCTTCCCTCTTGTGCCGCAGAGCCACCCATGCTGCCATGAACTCGGCTGCTGCTGCCTTCCCCTGATGAGACATCTCCCCCAACAGTATCCAAAACAGTATATCTGTTTAGGAGGGAGATGACCCCCGGGGACTCCTGCACTACCTGCCTACTGCTACGCTGTTTAGTGGCCACCCATTCCCTTTCTGCCTGTGTAGCCTTTACCTGCGGTGTGGCCAACTCACTGAACGTGCTATTCACGACTTTCTCAGCATCGTGGATGCTCCAGTATGAATCCAATTGCAGCTCCAGCCACTTAATGCGGTCTGCCAAAAGCTGCAGCTGGACACAGTTCCTGCACACATAGTCGTCAGGGACACTGGAAGTATCCCTGATTTCCCACATGCTGCAGGATGAACAAACCACGGGGCCGATCTCAGCTGTCATGACCTACCCAATACGTTGCCTCCACTTTTGAAATGTGGATGTGGAATGTTGCCGATTGCCTCGGGAGTGGTATGGGCCTCACTGGGAGCAAGCTTGTCCTCAGCCTCTGCTCGCCGAAGCCTCTCGAGACAAAGCCTTCCTACTCTGTCTCCCACTACTCGGTCACCCGCTACAACATCACCCACTCCATCAAACTGGGAATGGCAGGCAGTGACTAGTTTAATATGTATAAATAAGACGTACTATTTAACTGAGTGATCAATTATGTATTTAAATGAAACACAGAACAAATTAGAGCACTACCAATACCGAACTATAAAGCTACCTATTAGTTCCTCATAGTTATTGAAGGAGGAATTCATCCAGTGTACACCGCTGTGTTCTTTTGATTGACTGTAAATGAACAAAATCAGCTCTGACACCAAGCACAGATAATGGACTGCCTTCATAAAGTGTGCTCAATAATTGCATCCTCCATATCTTTATTCTCATCAGAATATTCAAGATGACCATTGATACCTTCAAATTCATTGTAGTTCCTAATTTGTAGAAGTAGTGAAACCCTTTCATTTTCATGCGCGGCCGTTTCTGACATCTTCAAGTCTGAATGCTTGAAACTGCAGTGAGCTAAACAGTTCTGAGCTGTCTTACTGCTTATTTAGACACATAGAAACATAGAAAACCTACAGCACAATACAGACCTTTCGGCCCACAAAGCTGTGCTGAACATGCCCTTACTTTAGAAATTACCTACGGTTACCCATAGCCCTCCATTTTACTAGGCTCCATGTCTCTAATATCAACCTAAGCCTTCCCTCTCACCTAGCCCTCCATTTTTCTATCATCCACATGCCTATCTAAGAGTCTCTTAAATGTCCCTGGTGTATCTGCCTCCACCACCACCCTTGGCAGGGCATTCCACACACCCACCACTCCTCTTTTAGGAGTCTCTTAAAAGACCCTATCGAATCTGCCTCCACCACCGTGGCTGGCAGCCCATTCCACACACTTACCACTCTCTGCGTAAAAGACTTAGCCCTGATCTCTCCTCTGTACTTACTTCCAAGCACCTTAACACTGTGCCCTCTCATGCTAGCCATTTCAGCCCTGGGAAAAAGCCTCAGACTATCCACACGATCAATGCCTCTCATCACCTTATACACCTCTGTCAGGTCCCTTTCATCCTCCGTCACTCCAAGGAGAAAAGGCTGAGTTCATTCAACCTATTCTCATAAGACATGCTCCCCAATCCAGGCAACATCTTTGTAAATCTCCTCTGCACCCTTTCTGTGGTTTCCACATCCTTCCTGTAGTGAAGCGACCGGAATTGAGCACAGTACTCCAAGTGGGGTCTGACCAGGATCTTATATAGTTGCAACATTACCTCTTGGCTCTTAAATTCAATCACATGATTGATGAAGGCCAATGCACCTTATGCCTTCTTAACCACAGAGTCAACCTGCACAACAGCTTTAAATGTCCTATGAACTCAGACACCAAGATTCCTTTGATCTTCTACACTGCCAAGAGTCTTACCATTATTACCATTAATACTGTATTCTGCCATCATATCTGACCTACCAAAATGAACCACCTCACACTTATCTGGGTTGAACTCCACCTGCCACTTCTCAGCCCAGTTTTCCATCCAATCAATGTCCCACTGTAACCCCTGACAGCCCTCCACACTATCCACAACACCTCCAACCTTTGTGTCATCAGCAAATTTACTAACCCATCCCTCCACTTCCTCATCCAGGTCATTTATAAAAATCACCAAGAGCAGGGGTCCCAGAACAGATCCCTGGTCACCAACCTCCATGCAGAATATGACCCATCTACAACCACTCTCTGCCTTCTGGGGGCAAGCCAGTTCTGGATCCACAAAGCAATGTCCCCTTGGATCCCATGCCTCCTTACCTTATCAATAAGCCTGGCACCTACACTACATCTACTGCTCTATCTTCCTAAATGTGTTAGTCACATCCTCAAAAAATTCAGTCAAGTGCTCATAAGGCACAACCTGCCTTTGACAAAGCCATGCTGACTATTCCTAATCATATTATGCCTCTCCAAATGTTCATAAATCCTGCATCTCAGGATCTTCTCCACCAACTTACCAACTACTGAAGTAAGACTAACTGGTCTATAACTTCCTGGGTTATCTCTACTCCCTTTCTTGAATAAAGGAACAACATCCGCAACCCTCCAATCCTCTGGAACCTCTCCCGTCCCCATTGATGATGCAAAGATCATCACCAGAAGCTCAGCAATCTCCTCCCTCGCTTTCCACAGTATCCTGGGGTACATCCCGTCCAATCCCGGTGACTTATCCAACTTGATGCTTTCCAAAAGCTCCACCACATCCTCTTCCTTAATATCTACATGCTCAAGCTTTTCAGTCCGTTTCAAGTCATCCCAACAATCATCAAGATCCTTTTCCATAGTGAATACTGAAGCAAAGCATACACACTTTTCCACTGTCACACTTGATTGATCCTATCCTCTCACGTCTTATCCTCTTGCTCTTCACATACTTGTAGAATGCCTTGGGGTTTTCTTAATCCTGTCCGCCAAGGCCTTCTCATGGCCCGTTCTGGCTCTGCTAATTTCACTCTTTAGCTCCTTCCTGCTAACCTTATAATCTTCTAGATCTCTATCATTACCTAGTTTTTTGAACCTTTCGTAAGCTGTTCTTTTCTTCTGACTAGATTTACAACAGCCATTGTACACCACGGTTCCAGAACCTTACCATCCTTTCCTTGTCTCATTGGAACATACCTGAACATTTGCCACACTTTTTCCCTGAGAACATTTGTTTCCAATTTAGGCTTCCAAGTTCCTGGCTGATAGCCTTATATAATCAAATAACCATATAACAATTACAGCACGGAAACAGGCCATGTTGGCCCTTCTAGTCCGTGCTAAACTCCTACTCTCACCGACCTGCTCCTAGTCCCACCGACCTGCACTCAGTCCATAACCCTCCATTCCCTTCCTGTCCATATATCTATCCAATTTAACTTTAAACGACAACATCGAACCTGCCTCAACCACTTCTGCTGGAAGCTCGTTCCACACAACCACAACTCTCTGGGTAAAGTTCCCCCTCATGTTATCCCTAACCTTTTGCCCTTTAACTCTCAACTCATGTCCTCTTGTTTGAATCTCCCCCACTCTCGATGGAAAAAGTCTATCCACGTCAACTCTATCAATTCCCCTCATAATTTTAAACACCTCTATCAAGTCCCCTCTCAACCTTCTTGTTCAACCTTTCTCTGTAACTTAGGAGATGAAACCCAGGCAACATTTTAGTAAATCTCCTCTGTACTCTCTCAATTTTATTGACATCTTTCCTATAATTCGATGACCAGAACTATACACAATACTCCAAATTTGGCCTTACCAATGCCTTGTACAATTTCAACATTACATCCCAACTCCTATACTCAATGCTCTGATTTATAAAGGCCAGCATACCAAAAGCTTTCTTCACCACCCTTTCCACATGAGATTCCACCTTCAGGGAACTATGCACCATTATTCCTAGATCCCTCTGTTCTAGAGCATTCTTCAATGCCTTACCATTTACCATGTATGTCCTATTTTGATTAGTCCTACCAAAATGTAGCATCTCACATCTTTCAGCATTAAACTCCATCTGCCATCTTTCAGCCCAATCTTCTAACTGGCCTAAATCTCTCTGCAAGCTTTGAAAACCTACTTCATTATCCACAACTCCACCTATCTTAGTATCATCTGCATACTTACTCATCCAATTTACCACCCCATCATCCAGATCATTAATATATATGACAAACAACATTGGACCCAGTACAGATCCCTGAGGCACACCGCTACACACCGTCCTCCAATCTGACACACAGTTATCCAGCACTACTCTCTGGCGTCTCCCATCCAGCCACAGCTGAATCCATTTTACTACTTCAATATTAATGCCTAACGATTGAACCTTCCTAACTAACCTTCCGTGTGGAACCTCGTCAAAGGCCTTACTGAAGTCTTTCCCCTTACTCCAATTAAACGTTTTCCTAACTTGTCTGTTCCTATTCCTCTCCAATGCTATGGGAAAGGAGATAGAATTGTGATCACTATCTCCAAAATGCTCCCCCACTGAGAGATCTGACACCTGAATAGGTTCATTTCCCAATACCAGATCAAGTACAGCCTCTCCTCTTGTAGGCCTATCTACATTGTGTCAAGAAACCTTCCTGAACACACCTAACAAACTCCACCCCATCTAAACCCCTTGTTCTCGGGAGATGCCAATCAATATTTGGGAAATTAAGATCTCCCACCACAACAACCCTGCTATTATTACACCTTTCCAGAATCTGAATCCCCATCTGCTCCTCGATGTCCCTGTAACTATTGAGTGGTCTATAGAAAACACCCAGTAGAGTTATTGACCCCTTCCTGTTTCTAACTTCCACCCACAGAGACTCTGTAGATAACTCCTCCATGACTTCCTCATTTTCTGCAGCCATAACACTATCTCTGATCAACAGTGCCACGCCCTCCACCTCTTTGCCTTCCTCCATGTCCTTTCTGAAACATCTAAAGCCTGGCACTCGAAGTAACCATTCCTGCCTTTGAGCCATCCAATTTCTGTGATGGCCACATCATAGCTCCAAGTACTGATTCATGCTCTAAGCTCATCCGCTTTGTTCATAATACTCCTTGTGTTAAAATAAGACACAACTCAAACCGTCAGTCTGAGCGCGTCCCTTCTCTATCACCTGCCTATTCTCTCTCTTGCACTGTCTCCAAGCGTTCTCTATTTGTGAGCCAACCGCCTCTTCCCCAGTTTCTTCAGTTCAGTTCCCACCCCCCAGTGATTCTAGTTTAAACTCTCCCCAACAGCCTTAGCAAACCTCCCCGCCAGGGTATTGGTCCCCCTGGGATTCAAGTGCAACCCGTCCTTTTTGCACAGGTTACTCTTGCCCCAAAAGAGGTCCCAATGATCTAGAAATCTGAATCCCTGACCCCTGCTCTAATCCCTCAACCGCACATTTATCCTCCACCTCATTCTATTCCTATACTCACTGTCATGTGGCACAGGCAGTAATCCAGAGATTACTACCTTTGAGGTCCTGCTTCTCAACTTCCTTCCTAACTTCCTGTAGTCTGTTTTCAGGACCTCCTCCCTTTTCCTACCTACGTTGTTGGTAACAATATGTACCATGACCTCTGGTTGTTCTCCTCTCCACTTCAGGATATCATGGATGCAATCAGAAACATCCCGGACCCTGGCACCTGGGAGGCAAACTACCAACCATGTTTCTTTTCTGCATCCACAGAATGGCCTGTCTGACCCCCTAACTATCACTGCTGCCATCCTCTTCCTTTCCTTACCCTTCTGAGCCACAGGGCCAGATTCTGTGCCAGAGGCACAGCTACTATTGGTTAAAAAAAACCTGCTGATTTTTGAACACACACACACCCAACTGCTGCTTTCTAAAACCATTGGCTTAAAGCACGTTGTCGTGTCTAAAGGCTACATAAGTGCACGTGACTGACACTGTTAGAAGCTGCTCGGCAAGTCTCCTGTCCTAATTAAGCAGCATAGTGTAACAGATAAATGAAGGGAATCCTGGCTATTTTCTCAAATTAGTTTTCATTCTTTAAGAGTTGTCCCATGTGCTATAATTATGAAACTCTTACCCCTGCTAAATTAAAAATGGTCCACTTAAGTTTGGCACATTAATGCATGGCTAAGAAGGTAGTGCAGGGGGCTGGGCTTCAGGTTCTTGGATCACTGTGATCTCTTCTTTTGTACAAAAGTCTCAGGTTGCACCTGAACCCAAGGGGGATCAATATTCTCGCAGGCAGGTCTGTTAGAGCTGTTGGGCAGCATTGAAATTAACTTGACAGGGGTGTGGGAACTAGAGTGAAGGGACTCAGGACAGATGGTAAAACAGCAAAGATAGAATACAGTCAGACTGTCAGAAAGGGCAGGCAGATGATAGAATATAATTGCAGCCAGTAGGGTGAGTATCAGTGCATTAGGGATGGAAAATCAAAAGGGGTAGCAAATACAGTACTCAAAGTGTGATATCTCAATGCATGGAGTATAAGAAATAAGGTGGATGATCTTGTTGCAATATTACAGATTGTCAGGTATAACGTTGCGGCCATCACTGAATCATGGCTAAAGAATGGTTGTAGTTGGGAGCTGAATGTCCAAGGTTACACATTGTATCGGAGGGATAGGAAGGTAGGCAGAGGGAGTGGTGTGACTCTGCTGGTAAAGAATGGCATCAAATCAGTAGCAAGGTGTGACATAGGATTGGAAAATGTTGGATCCATGTGGGTTGAGTTAAGAAACTGCAAGGGTAAAAGGACCCTGATGGCAATTATATACAGGCCTCCCAATGGTAGCTGGGATGTGGGCCACAGATTACAACAGGAAATAGAAAAGGTGTGTCTAAAGCGCAATGTTATGATAGTCATGGGAGATTTCAACACATAGGTTGATTGGAAAAATCAGGCTGGTAATGGATCTCAAGAGAGTGAGTTTGTTGAATGCCTAAGAGATGGCTTTTTAAAGCAGTTTGTCGTTAAGCGTACTAGGCGATCAACTATACTGGATTGGGTGTTATGTAATGAACGGGAGGTGATTAGGGAGCTTAAGGTAAAAGAACCCTTAGGAACCAGTGATCACAATATGATTGACTTCAACTGGAAATTGGATAGGGAGAAAGTAAAAACTGATGTAGCAGTATTTCAGTGGAGTAAAGGAAATTACAGTAGTTTCAGAGTGGAGATGGCCAAAGTAAATTGGAAGGCGATGCTGGCAGGGATGACAGCAGAGCAGTATTGGTGTGTGTTTCTGGGAAAAATGAAGAAGGTGTAGGATTGATGTATTCCAAAAAAAAATGAAATGCTCAAATGACAAAATAGTACAACCATGGCTGACAAGAGAACTCAAAGCAAATATAAAAGCAAAAGAAAGAGCACACAACAAAGCAAAAATTAGTCGTAATATGGACAACTAGGAAGCTTTTAAAAACCTGCAGTGAGCAACTAAAATAGTTATTAGAAGCATAATATGAAAACAAGCCAGCAAACAATATCAAAGTGGATAACAAAAGCTTCAAGTATGTAAAAAATAAGAGAGAGATGGTAGTGGATACAGGACCACCAGAAAATGAGGCCAGAGAAATAATAACGAGGGACAAGAAGATGGCAGATGAACTAAATGGGTAATTTACATCAGTCTTCACAGTGGAAGACACTAGCAGTGTGTCAGATGTTGAAGGGTGTGAGGGAAGACAAGTGAGTGCAGTTACTATTACGAGGAAGAGGGTAACCAAAAAGCTGAAAGACCTGAAGGTATATAAGTCACTCAGACCAGGTGAACTGCACCCTAGGGTTCTGAAAGAGGTAACAGGAGAGATTGTGGAGGCATTAGTAATGATCTTTCAAAAATCACTGGACTCTGGCATAGTGCCAGAGGACTGGAAAATTACAAATGTCACTCCACTCTTTAAGAAAGGAGAAAGCAGAGGAAAGGAAATTATAGACCAGTTAACCTGACCTCCGTAGTTTGGAAGAAATTGGTGTCAATTGTTAAGGATGAGGTTATGGAGTACTTGGTGACACAGGACAAGACTGGACAAAGTCAGCATGGTTTCCTTAAAGGAAAATCTTGCCTGACAAACCTGTTGGAATTCTTTGAGGAGATTTCAAGTAGGATAGATAAAAGGGATGCAGTAGATATTGTATATTTGGACTTCGAGGAGGACTTTGACAAGGTGCCACAAATGAGGCTGCTTACCAAGTTAAGAGCCCAAGGTATTACAGGAAAGTTACTGGCATGATTAGAGCCTTGGCTGATCAGTAGGAGGCAGCAAGTGGGGATAAAAGGATCCTTTTCTAGTTGGCTGCCAGTGACTAGTGATGTTCCACAGGGTCAGTTTTGGGACTGCCTCTTTTTATGCTGTATATCAATGATTTAGATGATGAAATAGATTGCCTTGATGCCAAGATACAAAGACTGGTGGAGAAGCAGGTGGTGTTGCAAAAACAGGGAGGGTGCAGAAGAACTTAGACAGATTAGGAGAATGGGCAGGAAAGTGGCAAATGAAACACAATGTTGGAAAATCCATGGTCATACACTTTGGTAGTAGAAGTAAATGTGTAGACTATTTTCTAAAAGGGGAGAAAATCCAAAAATCTGAGATGGGAGTCCATGTGCAGAACACCCTAAAGGTTAACTTGCAGGTAGAGTTGGTGTGAGGAAGGCAAATGTAATGTTGGTATTCATTTCAAGAAAACAAGAGTAGGGATGTGATGCTGAGGCTTTATAAGACATTGGTGAGGTTTCAGCTTGAGTATTGTGAACAATTTTGGGCTCCTCATCTGAGAAAAGTTTGTGCTGGCATTGGAAAGGTTCAGATGAGGTTCACAAGGATGATTCCAGGAATTAAATGGTTATAATACGAGGAATATTTGATAGCTCTGGGTCTGTACTTGCTGGAATTTAGAAGGATGAGGGAGGATCTCATTGAAACTTTTTGAATGTTGAAAAAGTAGATGTGGAAAGGATGTCTCTCATGGTGTGGGAGCCTAGGACAAGAGGGCACAGCCTCAGGATAAAGGGGTGTCCATTTAAAACAGAGATGCAGAGAAATTCCTTTAGCCAGAGGGTGGTAAATTTGTGGAATTTCTTACCACAGGCAGTTGTGGAGGCCAGGTCGTTGGGTGTACTTAAGGCAGAGATTGATGGGTTCTTGATCAGACATGGCATCAGAGGGTACGGAGAGAAGGCTGGGGAATGGGGCTGAGGAGGGAACAAAAGGATTCAGCCATGATTAAATGGTGGAGCAGAAGGCCGGGGAGTGGGGCTGAGGAGGGAACAAAAGGATTCAGCCATGATTGAATGGTGGAGAGAAGGCTGGGGAGTGGGGCTGAGGAGGGAACAAAAGGATTCAGCCATGATTGAATGGTGGAGCAGAAGGCCGGGGAGTGGGGTTGAGGAGGGAACAAAAGGATTCAGCCATGATTGAATGGTGGAGAGAAGGCTGGGGAGTGGGGCTGAGGAGGGAACAAAAGGATTCAGCCATGATTGAATGGTGGAGCAGAAGGCTGGGGAGTGGGGCTGAGGAGGGAACAAAAGGATTCAGCCATGATTGAATGGTGGAGCAGAAGGCCGGGGAGTGGGGCTGAGGAGGGAACAAAAGGATTCAGCCATGATTGAATGGTGGAGCAGAAGGCCGGGGAGTGGGGTTGAGGAGGGAACAAAAGGATTCAGCCATGATTGAATGGTGGAGGGAAGGCTGGGGAGTGGGGCTGAGGAGGGAACAAAAGGATTCAGCCATGATTAAATGTAGCAGACTCGATGGGCCAAATGGCCTCGTTCTGCTCCTGTCTTATGGTCAAGTTGATCCTCCAAGAGTCCACAACCTTGTTGTTGGGTTTGAAGGCTTGTGTGCCTCAATGACCTGGAGAGCTATATTGGCTGGACCCTAAGTGGACTTCACAGACAAAAGTCACACCACACTCTTCGGCACAATTCTCCATGCCCGGCGACACACCCATCCTAGCTTTTCATTTGCCCACATTTGCTCCACGTCCCTCTAAGCTTTCCCTATCCACATACCTGATTAAGTGTTTTTAAAATGTTGTTACTGTACCTGCCTCAACCACTTCCTCTGGCAGCTCGTTCCACATATACACCAGCCTCTGGGTGAAGAGGACGTCCCTCAGGTTCCGATTAAATCTCTCCCCCCTTTCACCTTAAGCCTGTGCCCTCTTGTTACTAAATCGCCAACCCTGGGGAGTAGACTGAGTGCATTTACCCTGTCTGTGCCCCTCGTGATTCTACACACCTCTGTAAGGTCACTCCTCGATCTCCTATGCTCCAATGAATAAGATCCAAACCTCCCTCCACGACTCAGTCCCTCGAATCTTGGTAGCATCCTCGTCAACCTCCTCTGAATGACTTGCCAGCTTGTGCTCTTCCCCCTCCCTTGGTCTATTTCATGTATTTCAGAGATACAGTGCAGAGCAGGTCCTCCCGGCCCAACGAGCCACACCACCCAGCAACCCACCGATTTAACCCAGCCTAGTCACAGACAGTTTACAATGACCAATTAACCTACCAACCGGTACTCTGGGAGGAAACTGGACCACCGGAGGAAACCCACGTTCTCACGGGAAGAACGCACGAACTTTCTTACAGAGCACTCCGGATTTGAACTCTGAAGCCCCGAGCTGCAATAGCATAGCGCTAACCGACACGTGGCGCCCTGAATAAACAGTTAGTGATGAAGATGGCGTGGTCCAGGTTAAAAGATAGAGTAGGTTAAACGATGGCCGCGGTACGATAATGGTACTGTGAGATAGGGGTGTGGGAGGGGGAACAGATCGTTCAGTCTCTCCCTCACTCCATCTGTGACAAAAGGCATTTTGAGATGTAATATTGTCACACTAAACCCTTCCCTTTCCCTCCACTAGGACCACAGCCGCGTCAGGAGCATTGGAGGCTTGCGTCCCTCAACGACCCGGAGAGCTACGTTGGCTGGAGTCAGGGCTTTAGGCTTTGGCTCTTGGTAGGGTCACCCATGCAAAGCAGGTCAAAGGGTAGAGGACAGACTAAGAGTGATCCACCGGCCCTCCAGGTTCAGGGGTTCAGCTCAGGGCTAACAACCTTGACTGGGAAAACAAAATTGTTACAGAAACAGCAATGAAGAATCCTTCTACATCCGAATCCTACGGTATTCCTGAGTCTCCACCCATGACTTGCATGGCTGACAGCACTGAAAACTGAGCTATTGACACGATAAAGGAAGCCCTGAACACTGCCAGAGATGGAGGACCTTCACTGCTACCCTAAATGGCAGCGGCAAAACAGGGAGTAGAGAGAGAACTCCTCCCCCTCCCGTTCCACTTCTGATGAAGACTCTCCGACCAATATGTCGACTGTTTATTCCCCTCCACAGATGCTGCCTGACCCGCTGAGTTCCTCCAGAACTGTGTGCCTGTGGCTCCTTCGAACTTCCAGCTTAACGACATCTCTCCTGTAACACGGTGACCACAATTACAAATCACAAAAATGAAAATGACATGCCGGGCAGGAAACCAGAGCAAGTTGTCGGTTTAATGGAGACACAAAAGATGTTGGAATCATGATGGATGATCTCAGAGAGACGAGTAGATCAATATACTGTCTAAGCTGATGAGTCGCTCCGCTGTTCACACTGACCTCTACTTTACTGGGCTGGTGTGCATTCACAAGAGATATGTTTCTTATAACGTGAAAACAGGAGATTTTCTACTGTAGATTTCTGTTTTAATCAAACAATCTCAGCACGCTGTTTAACATCCATTCACAAAACTCAGAACCCCTTCTCCAGCAGCCACGATTTCAGCTCTTTGTCAAAGTAACCTTTCACCCGCAGACTCATTGTCACCTCGTTGACCTGTGTGAGCGGCGTCTTGCCCGTCAGCTGCGCGAGGTATTCCTTCACATCCTTGTCGAGTGTCTGAGGAAGGCAAGAGGGCACCAGAGGGGTTAAAACATGCAGAACAACAACACTCGTGCACAGGACAGAGCGATAGGAAGCTCAAATACCATCTATAAACTTGCTGATGATACAACCATTGTTGGTAGAAGCTTACGTGGTGACGAGAGGGCATACAGGAGTGAGACATGCCAACTAGTGGAGTGGTGTCACAGCAACAACCTGGCATTCAACGTCAGTAAGACAAAAGAACTTATTGTGGACTTCAGGAAGGGTAAGATGAAGGAACACATACTAATCCTCATAGAGGGAGCAGAAGTGGAGAGAGTGAGCAGTTTCAAGTTCCTGGGTGTCAAGATCTCTGAGGATCTAACCTGGTGTCAACATATTGATGTAGTTATAAAGAAGGCAAGACAGCAGCTATACTTCATTAGGAGTTTGAAGAGATTTGGCATGTCAACAAATACATTCAAAAACTTCTATAGATGTACCGTGGAGAGCATTCTGACAGGCTGCATCACTGTCTGGTATGGAGGGGCTACTGCACAGGACTGAAAGAAGCTGCAGAGGGTTGTAAATCTAGTCAGCTCCATCTTGGGTATGAGCCTACAAAGTACCCAGGACATCTTCAGGGAGCGGTGTCTCAGAAAGGCAGTGTCCATTATTAAGGACCTCCAGCACCCAGGGCATGCCCTTTCTTCACTGTTACCATCGGGTAGGAGGTACAGAAGCCTGAAGGCTCACACTCAGCGATTCAGGAACAGCTTCTTCCCCTCTGCCACCCGATTCCTAAATGGACACTGAACCCCTAGACACTACCTCACTTTTCTTAATATACATCACTTCTGTTTCTCTAATCTATTCAATCTATACAGTAATTGATTTACTTATTTATTACTATTTTTATATATTTTTTTCTGTTAGATTATGTATTGCATTGAACTGCTGCTGCTAATTTAACAAATTTCACGTCACATGCCGGTGGTAATAAACCTGATTCAGATTCTGGTGTGTACGCAGAAGGGATTAATTCAGTTGAGACCCTCCGTTGGTCGTGGTTGACCATGAGTATTACGTCCCAGCTGTCTGGCGAGCCAGGGCAGTATGATATGGAGAGCAGGCTCTTGCCCTTGTAACCCTCTCCACACATCTGATGAATCCAAAGGCAGAGGCCGATACAGTAGGTACCAGCATCGTTGCAGGAGTTGCCAGTCGACATTGAACTCAACATAGCACTGCCTTAGGGTCTCCAGCTCCAGATTGTTCAGTTAGGCCTTCCGTGGGGAAAAGGGCCTGTTCTTATGCAGTACTGATTTACGTTCTACGATGCAGGGTTTGTGCAATTCTACTCTTCACTCTGGAGCACCTGGACAACCGCTACACATATGCCAGGCTTCTGTTTATTGATTACAGCTCAGCGGTCAACACCATCATCGCTCAGTGTTAATCGGCAAGTATTAAAACCTGGGCCTCTGTACCTCCCTCTGCAACTGGATCCTTGACTTCCTCATCAGAAAACCTCATAATACTGATACACCTGAATTGAGCTATTCCTCCTCAAATTGTATCATATTATGATCACTGCCTCCTAAGGGTTCATTTACCTTAAGCTCCCTAAAGAAATCCATTTCATTAAATAACACCCAATCCAGAATAGACTTTCCCCTAGTGGGCTCAACCATGAGCTGCTCTAAAAGGCAATCTTGTAGGCAATCTACAAATTCCCCCACTTAGGATCCAGGATTAACCGGATCTTCCCAATCTACATGCATACTGAAATCCCCCATGGCTATCGTAACATTGCCCTTTTGACATGCATTTTCTATCTCCCATTGTAATTTGTAGCCCACATCCAGGATACTGTTCAGAGGCCTGTATATGACTCCCATCAGGGTATTTTTAACCTTGCAGTTTCTTAAGTTGACTCACAATGATTCTACATCTTCCTTATGTCACCTCTTTCTAAGGATTTGATTTCATTTGTTTACCAACAGAGCCACACCATCCCCTCTGCCTACCTGCCTGTACCTTCGATACAATGTGTATCCTTGGATATTAAACTCCCAACTATGATCTTTCAGCCACGACAGTGATGCCCTCATTGTCATACCTACCAATTGCTAACTGCACTCCATGATCATCTACCTTATTTTGTATACTGGGTATTCAAATATAACACCTTCAGTCCTGTATTCATCATCCTTTTTGACTTTGTCCCCATGTTACACTGAAACTCATCCTGCTGACTGCAATTTTGCCCTGTCATCTGCCTGTCCTTCCTGACAGTCTCACTGCATACCAAGACAGTCTCTCTCCACACAGCACTGCAGAAAAGATTTAGAGTCATAGAATCATAGAAAGATACAGCACAGAAACAGGCCCTTTGGCCCATCTAAACAGTGCCCACCCATTTAAACTGCCTACTCCCATCGACCTGCACCGGGACCATAGCCCTCCATACCCCTATCATCCATGTACCTATCCAAACTTCTATTAAAAATTGAAATTCAGTTTGCATGCGCTTGTGCTGGTAGCTCACAACACACTCTCACCTCCCTCTGAATGAAATAGTTTGCAGCCATGTTTCTCCTTAAACATTTCCCCTTTCACCCTTAACCCATGACCTCCAGCTGTCGTCCCACCCAACCTCAGTGGAAAAAGCCTGCTTGCATTTACTCTATCTATACCCCTCCTAATTTTTGGAAGATGTTGTCATGACTCGAGGGACTGAGTTATGGAGAGATTGAACTGGCAGGGACTTTATCCCCTGGAGACTGAGGGCTGATTTTACGAGTCATGAGGGGCACAGACAGGGTGAATCAAGAACTAGATGGCAGAGGTTTAAGGTGAGAGAAAAGGATCTTATCAAAGCTTGTGGGCTAACTCTGAGTATATTTGCATGGAACACTATCACAGGAAAGTAACTTCCATCATCAAAGACCCCCAGCATCCAGGCCATGCTCTGTTCTCTCTCCTACCATCGGCAAGGAGGTACAGGAGCTTTTGGTCCCACACCACCATGTTCAGTTATTACTGTAAGCAGTCCTGGTCACCTACCTGCAGGAGAGATATCAATAAGACTGAAAGAGTGCAGAGAAGATTTGTCAGGACATGAGGACCCGAGTTATAGGGAAAGGCTGAACAGATTGGGATTTTATTCCCTGGAGCGTAGAAGATTGAGAGATTTGTTTACAAAAGTATGAGGGGGAAAAGATAGGATAAATGTAAGCAGGCTTTTTCCACTAAGGTTAGGTGGGACTAGAACCAGAGGTCATGGGTTAAGGGTAAAAGGTGAAAAGTTTAAGGGGAACATGAAGAGGAAATTCTTCACTCAGAAGGCGGTGAGAGTGTGGAACGAGCTGCCAGTGGGAGCGGTGGACACGAGTTTAAGAGAAGGTTGCATAGGTACCTGGATGTGAGGGGTAAGGAGGGTTATGGTCCATGGGAGCCCTTCATACTTACTCCATCCATGTACCTATCCAAACTTCTTTTACAGTTGAAAGGTGCAGGTCGATGGGACTAGGCAGAATAATAGTTCGGTATGGACTATGTGAGCAGAAAAGCCTGTTTCTATGATTAAGTATGTGTATCTATGTCACCTTGTGATTCATTTTCTTGGGGGCATTTACAGGAAAATAAAGAAATACAATTGAATTTATGAAAAAATATACGACAAAGACTGAGAACTCACCACAAAATGCTGGAGGAACTCAGCAGGACAGGCAGCATCTTTGGAGTTGAATAAACAGTCAACGTTTCGGGCTGAGACCTTTCATCAGGAGGAGACTGTTTATTCCTCTCTATGGATTCTGCCTGACCTGCTAAGTACCTGCAGCTTTTTCAGTGTGTTGCTCTGGAGCTCAAGCATCTGCAGAATCTCTCCTGTTTCTGACACACAGCTAATGTGCAAGAGAAGACAATTTGGGGAAATAAAATATTTTTTTAAACTACAATACTGACAACATGAGTTGTAGAGAACTTAAAGTGAGTCTATAACATTGGGTGTAGAAATGGAGGGAACGTTTCGTTTAAACAGTTTTAAGACGACGCAAGGAAACGATCACGTACCCAAATGTCGCCCTCTATCTTCCGAATGACCGTCATCTTTCTGTTGCCATGCGTGATGTCCGTATAAACTGGGAGGTTGTGCATGCGGGAACGCCGGATCATATACGGCAGGTCAGGGGGTGGATCTGGAAAAGATTAAACACCGATTACACACCGTGGACCCGGCAAACACCAGGTCCTTACTGACTCAATGAGCTCACTGGTCACACACCTGGGCTGAAGGTAACCTGAGCCGGGCTGATTGGATTTGAGAGGGACTGAGGGGCAGCTTCTTCACGCACAGGGCGGTGGGTGCATGGAACGAGCTGCCAGAGAAGATGTTTGAGTCAAGTACATGAACCTCATTGAGGGGTGACCTCATTTAAACCTATCAAATGTTGAAAGGCCTCAGTAGAGTGGATGTGGAGAGGATGTTTCCTATAGTGGGGGAGTCTAGGGCCAGAGGACACAGATAGAGTGCGTGTGGAGAGGATGTTTCCTGTAGTGGGGGAGTCTAAGACCAGAGGACACAGATAGAGTGGATGGGGAGAGGATGTTTCCTATAGTGGGGGAGTCTAGGACCAGAGGACACAGATAGAGTGGATGTGGAGAGGATGTTTCCTATAGTGGGGGAGTCTAGGATCAGAGGACACAGATAGAGTGGATGTGGAGAGGATGTTTCCTATAGTGGGGCAGTCTCGGACCAGAGGACACAGATAGAGTGGATGTGGAGAGGATGTTTCCTGTAGTGAGGGAGTCTAGGACCAGCGGACACAGATAGAGTGGATGTGGAGAGGATGTTTCCTATAGTGGGGGAGTCTGGAACCAGAGGACACAGCCTCAGAATAGAGGGACATCAATTTAGAACAGTGATGGTGAGGAATTTCTTCAGCCAGAGGGTGATTATTCTGTGGAACTCAATGCCAAAGGCGGCCGTGGAAGCCAAGTCACTGGGCATATTTAAAGTGGAGTTTGATAGGTTCTTGTTTAGTCAGGGCATCAAAGGTTACGGGGGGAAGGCAGGAGGATGGGGTTCAGGATGATAATAAATCAGCCATGATGGAATGGTCAGGTAGACTCGATGGGCTGATGGCCTAATTTTGTCTTATGTTGATTGATGGTCTGAGGCAGAGTGAAGGAGAATGAGGAGGCTGTGCCAGGCAGGGGAAGGGTGTCTGGGTGCAGTTACTAGAGAGAGGGACAGGTGGATGATAGATACTTTGATTTGGTGGGATAGCAGCCAGAGGTGGTTGGCAGAGTGACGCTGGGCTGAAAGATAAGGGGGAGATTGACGCCCTCATGCAGGGTATCGACCCGAAACACCGACAATTCCCCCTCCCACATCCACACATGCTGCTCGATCCTCCAGCATTGCATCGGACGACACAGACCTCGAGGTGGACACCATCCCGATGGGGTGGGGTAACGGTCGTGTTTCGGAGGAACTGGCACGGTGGTGGGTGGAATCAATCTCTCCACAAAATGGAATTCCTCCGTCGACTCAACAATCCCCGGATATGTGGAACCAGAACCCGGAGCCGTGCAGTAACTCTAGGACAAAACGGAAACGTCACTGAGAACCTTCACAACTGGTGGTCCTGTGAGATCAAACTACCAAAAGCTGCCTGACAGCTGGCTCCTTACCTTCCCTTTCTTTATTGCTTGCTTAGTGGCTCTTTGTTGCTTTTTAAAGCTCCACCAATCTTCCAGTTTCCCACTACTCTCAGTGACTTTGTACACACAAGCTTTTAGTTTGATGCCTTCTTTTATTTCCTTAGTTATCCACGGCCGGCTCTCCCCACCCTTACTGTCCACAACTCCCTAACCCTAACCCGTACGTCTTTGGGATGAGGAGGGAAACTGGAGCACCTGGAGAAAACCACAGCGGTTACAGGGAGCACGTACAAACTGTTAACCGACAGTAGCAGGATTCGAAGCCAGATCACTGGTGCTGTAAAGCATTACGTTAGCCGTGACACTATTGTTTACTCTTATTGGAGAGGTGCGTAATTGTGTCTGTAACCTCCTCTGGCAAAAAGTTCCTGGCACTCTGACTCTCTGTGTTTAAAAAACTTGACCATCACATCGTCAAACTTCCCTCCCCCTCACCTCCAACCTATGCCTGTAGTGTGACATTTCCACCAGGGTAAAAGACTCTGTAACCATCTGCCTAACTATCATGTCTGTGCGCGGACCAAGACCAGATCACAGGCAGCACGCTAAACTCCTTGAAATGGAAACAAACAGGGATTGCCGGAGGTTACAATGGGCAATGGGCACCACTTGCAGCCTGCTCCTAACACATCCTTGGGTACGTTAGCTGTTGATGCAAAAACACATTTCACTGTGTGTCATGATGTACACGGGACAAATACATTTAAATCTGAATCAGGTCATTGACAGGATGCAGAGCTGCTCTGAGAATTAAAGCCAGAAGAATGAAAGATCAAACTTGAAAGCAGAACATAGGGTTAATGACAGGATTCTCAGCAGTGAGGAGGAACAGAAGGATTTTGGGGTGCACGTCCATAGATTCCTCAAAGTTGCAGCACAAGTTGAATTGGTGGTTAAGAAGGCATTTGGTGTGCTGGCCTTCATTAGTTGGGGGATTAAGTTCAAAAACCTTGAGGTAATGTTACAGCTCTATAAAACTCTCGTTAGAGTTTACCACATCAGTGATATGTGAACTGTTACAGCTCTATAAAACGCTATTTAGAGTTTACCACATCACTGATCGGTGATCTGTTCGTTGTTCGCAACAGCTGACTGGAGTTTTGAAGTGGCCGGCGCTCCGCCGAGATAAGGAGAAGCCGGCGCTCGGCCAGGAGAAGGTTTGGAAGGGCTGACCTGGGTGCAGACTATGCTGCTGCCTGCTACTCAAAGACATAGGAGCATGCAGTGTAACAATGAGTGACTGTCTTGGATGTTTTCCTGCGATCGCAAGACCTAGTTGCACATTGATAATGTGAGATGCGGCAGACCTGTTTCCCTTGTTTGGTGGGGAGACAAGTGATGAGGCAGCAGCGTGCTCTCCGTTGTAGTGAGGACAAGGACTCAAGCCGTGGGCTTGCCTGCTGCTGCAGCCCAGGTGAGAACATGCTGGAGGCAGTGTAACCTGGCGTCTGTGCTCAGTTGGAGGCTGCCCTCTCCCGTCAGTGCTGCCCTCCAGTGTTTGACCGGCGGAAGGACAAGCAGGATTGCCAGGAGCTGTCCCATCAATTGGCAAATCGCTCATGGACTTGGTCTATATATGTGCTTTCTTGCATAACGATGTGAGTGTGTTTTGAACGTACGTTCGGCACCTGGGCCCCAGGGGAACACGATCTCATTCGACTGTATCTATGGATGGTAAGAATGATCATGAAACTTCCTTTGATTAGACCACACGGAGTACTGTGTTCAGTTCCGGTCACCTCATTATAGGAAGGATGAGGACACTTTAGAGTGGGTGCAGAAGCTGCCTGGATTAGAGAACATGTCTAATGAGAATGGGTTGAGCGAGCTTCTCTTTGGAGTGAAGGAGGATGAGAGGTGACTTGATAGGAGTGTACAAGACTATAAGGGGCATAGATCAAGTGGACAGGCAGAGGCATTTTCCCGGGAGTGTGTGGAAATGGTTAATAGAAAAAGGCATAATTTTAAGGTGATTGGAGGAGTATAGGGGATGTCAGAGATAGGTATTTTTTACACAGAGAGTGCTTGGTGTGTGGAATGGGTTACTGGTGGTGGAGTCAGAGACAGATACATTCGGGGACACTGCGTCGTAAACAGGCACATGGATGAAAGAAAAATAGGAGGGAAGGGTTAGGTTGAACTTAAAAGGTCGGTACAACAACGTGGACCGAAGGGCCTGTACTGTTCAAGGTTCTAAGCAGAGGCAGAGTTGAGCCCCATGATCTAATCGGAAGACCCAACCTGAAACTGAGAACTTTCAAATGGCAATTAATTCAACTTTTGACTTTACGACTCGGGGGAGCGCGAGGTGAGCTGGCCCCGCCCACTCAATCTGGCCGCGCCCCGTCTCCTCGTTATGGCTCCACCCACCTGTTCTGGCCACGCCCCGTCCCAGACTCCGCCCATTCTAGCCTCGCCTCGTTATGGCTCCACCCGCCCGTTTTGGCCACGCCTCCCAGCTCGGTGTCCGGGCAGCCGACTCTCCTCAATCGACGACTCCGGACTTGTACTCCTCCCGCCGCCGGGACCGCAACCAACCGCACTCCCCCGTCCCTCAAGTTACTGCCCCAGCCTTCCCGGTGGGTCCTGCTCCCGGTCTGATCGCCGCCCTGCCCGCTACCTGAGGCCGAGGGACAATGAGGCGTGCAGCCCTCAGCAAACGGTTCAAAGCAACCGCCGCCATCTTCTGCCGGCTATTGACAGTCCGCGCCTGCGCAATCGGCGGGAGTGGGCGCAATACACATGCGTGGAGACGGCATGGTCCGGGCATTCATCGTTCAAGACCGGCCTCTCTGGGAACAACAACACGCATGCGCAGTTTCGGCAGCTAAAGCGGCGCCTGGAGTCCGGTTTATCGTCCCGGCATGCGTCGTGAAATTTGTTAACTTAGCAGCAGTAGTTCAATGCAATAAGAAGCAAATTTAATAATAATAATAATAAGTCAATTACAAAATACGTATATCGAATAGATTAAAAATCGTGCAAAAACAGAAATAATATATAATAAAAAAGTGAGTTCGTGTTCACAGGTTAATGTCCATTTAGGAATCGGGTGGCAGAGGGGAAGAAGCTGTTCCTGAATCGCCGAGTGTGAGCCTTCAGGCTTCTGTATCTGCTACCTGATGGTCACAGTGAGAAAAGGGCATGTCCTGGGTGCTGGAGGTCTTTAATAATGGACGCTGCCTTTCTGAGACATCGCTCCCTGAAGATGTCCTGGGTACTTTGTAGGCTAGTACCCAAGATGGAGCTGACTAGATTTACAACCCTCTGCAGCTTCTTTCGGTCCTGTGCAGTAGCCCCTCCATACCAGACAGTGATGCAGCCTGTCAGAATGCTCTCCACAGTACAACTATAGAAGTTTTTGATTGTATTTGTTGACGTACCAAATCCCTTCAAACTCCTAATGAACTATAGTTGCTGGCTTGCCTTCTTTATATGTTGGGATCAGGTTAGATCCTCAGAGATCTTGACACCCAGGAACTTGAAACTGCTCACTCTCTCCACTTCTGAACCCTCTATGATCCCAGCAGGATCCTTCAGAAACAACGTGACCAGCAGGTTCCGTCCTCCCTTCGCAAACTTACCGTCGGTGGTAACGGTTTCAGACTGGAACCACTGAATTACTGCAGCAATAAAGACCATGGCCATTCTGCCCATCACGTCTGCCCTGGCTTTGTGTAACCCAGCACATCGCGTCTGCAGATTTTATCCAGCAACTGCCCTGGCAGTGTATTCCAGTCTGTAACCCACTCCAGCAGGCAAAATATTTCCACTTTTGGAGACCCTTCTTAGGAAAATTGTGTATAATTATGTTTTTCTTGTGAATGCTGTGATGTGATAGAAACAGGGAAACATAGAAAACCTACAGCACAATACAGGCCCTTCAGCCCACAAAGCTGTGCCGAACACGTCCTTACCTTAGAAATTACCAAGCCCTCTATTTTTCTGAGCTCCGTGTACCTATCCAGGGAAAAAACATCCAGCGAGTGGCTATTCTATGAGCGAAAACATCTCGTTAAATCCACTCGCTGGATTTTTTTTTGTCTTTGGCACCATTCTTTGTAAATTCCAGAGTCTGCTGTGCGTAAAAATCCCAGGAGGTCAGCAGTTTCTGAGATACTCAAATCACCCTGGGCGGCACCTAATTAATTAGCTTGTTTGTTTCGGCTTTTTTCTGAAAGATGTGCCGGACGCTCTCCGGCTGGCAATGCACCCCTGACGCTGAACATTCCTAATCTTATCATGTTCATAAATCCTGCCTCTCAGGATCTTCTCCATCAACTTACCAAACACTGAAGTAAGACTCACTGGTCTATAATTTCCTCGACTATCTCTACTCCCTTTCTTGAAGAAGGCAACCCTCCAATCCTCCGGAACCTCTCCCGTCCCCAGTGATGATGCAAAGATCATTTCCAGAGGCTCAGCAATCTCCTCCCTCGCCTCCCGCAGTAGCCTGGGGTACATCTCGTCCGGTCCAGATGACTTATCCAATTTGATGCTTTCTAAAAGCTCCAGTGCATCCCCTTTCTTAATGTCTATGTGCTCAAGCTTTTCAATTCATTATGGCCTTCACAGAAGGGTACACAGCGATCAGGGAAGAGATTTTGAGAGTAGGATAATACATGAGTTACTGAGCATGCTTGGAGCCAAGGACAACGCTTTATCGCCCTGAGGGTGATCCCTGGCCCGAGAGGTTCAACTGGACATTGGTAGACATACTCAGAACCCTGGAGATCAGCAAGATGAACAAATAGTGTCAGTATATTCAGCACCTGGTCCACTGCAGTAACTGTACACAGAATGAAACCACTGGATACTTGCTATGTTATTCGATAGAACATAGAATAGTACAGCACAGTACAGGCCCTTCGGCCCACAATGTTGTGCCGACCCTCAAACCCTGCCTCCCATATAACCTCCCCCCCACCTTAAATTCCTCCATATACCTGTTGAGTAGTCTCTTAAACTTCACTAGTGTATCAGGCAGTGCATTCCACGTACCAACCACTCTCTGAGTAAAAAACCTTCCTCTAATATCCCCCTTGAAATTCCCACCCCTTACCTTAAAGCCATGCCCTCTTGTATTGAGCAGTGGTGCCCTGAGGAAGAGACGCTGGCTGTCCACTCTATCTATTCCTCTTAATATCTTGTATACCTCTTTCATGTCTACTCTCATCCTCCTTCTCTCCAAAGAGTAAAGCCCTAGCTCCCTTAATCTCTGATCATAATGCATACTCTCTAAACCAGTCAGCATCCTGGTAAATCTCCTCTGTACCCTTTCCAATGCTTCCACGTCCTTCCTATAGTGAGGCAACCAGAACTGGACACAGTACTCCAAGTGTGGCCTAACCAGAGCTGCATCATTACGTCGCGACTCTTAAACTCTATCCCTCGACTTATGAAAGCTAACACCCCATAAACTTTCTTAACAACCCTATCCACCTGTGAGGCAACTTTCAGGGATCTGTGGACATGTACCCCCAGATCCCTTTGCTCCTCCACACTACCAAGTATCCTGCCATTTACGCGATGTTCAGGCGTGAAGCGAGATCGCTTGTTACCTCTGTTTTGGTACCGGTGGGGAAGACTTGCCACAGAAGACCTATCTTAAGGTTGTCATGCTGAAGGGTTTCAGCCTGAAACATCGACTGTGCTCTTTTTCGTAGATGCTGCCTGGCTTGCCGAGTTCCTCCAGCATTTTGTCTGCGTTCCTCTGATTTCCAGCGTCTGCAGATTTTCTCTGATTTGTATGTCTGACTTCAGTAAGGAGTTGGAAAACGATTATGAACCAGCAAATGTCTCTGCTACCAAGCAAAATGAACAGAACCAGAGGAGATATGACCAAAAGATCAGGTTCTTCGAACGGAGGCTGGGAGACAGCATTCTCATAAGAAATTGGGGCTTGCAGGGTAGCATAAGTTGGCTGACCGTTGGGTGGCTACGCGTTACGTAGTGGAGAGTCAGACGACAATGTGCCAGTTTTCCAGAAGACGGAATTCTCCATCAGAAGTACTTTTTCAATGGAGAGGTATGTGTTGACCCAGAGCCTGACATGGACTTCACACCTAGTAGGAGGTCTCTGCGCCAAAGTTGGAGAACAGAGTGACGAGCAGTGGAGAGGCCTGGAGGCCCGAAGGGAACCAACCCACAAAGTCGTATGGACTCGGAGGATGAGAAAATGGGGGCGTGGTACACGTTACCTGGTGCAAACTCCAGGAGAATCCTGAACCGCCCCATACTGACTCGCATTTAACGGGAGTAGGAGAGGGGTGGGGGTCTAGCAGTCGACAGGCAGACCTGTGGCTGGACATCGAAGGGAAGTTGGGCTCCGATGTAATTGGGGATGAAGCAGAGCTCAGTCAGGTGACGGGAATTCGAGTTGCCGGAATGCACCAGTAAAAGGCAGGGAGAGGCCTCCCCAATTAGACCGAAAAGGTCCAAGTGACTGCTCGGGTCTGAAGATGGGAAACGATCAATAAAGTGAACAGAAACTCTCATTTCTCTGAAGTGACGTCGAACTTGAGATTTTCATGATTATGAAGGAAATGGGAAAAGGCAGAGAGGCCTAACTTTGGTTTCGATTCCAGACCAGATTCAGGTTAGATCAGATTCACACATGAAATGCTGGAGGAAATCAGCAGGTCAGACAGCATCTATGAAGGGGAATGAACAGTCAATGTTTCGGGCTGAGAGTCCTGATAAAGGGACTTGGTCAAATATGTTGACTCTTTATTCCTCGCCAAATGCTGAGTCCCTCCAGCATTTTGTGTGTGTTACTCTGGATTTCCAGCATCTGCAGGATCTCTTCTGTTTGTGTAGGGTGACACAGTCGCGTAGTGGTTAGCACAATGCTTTATAGTACAGGTGACCCGGGACAATTCCCAACGCTGTCTGTAAATTTGCAAGCTCTCTCCATAATCACGTGGGTTTCTTCCTGGTGCTTTGGTTTCCTCCCACAATCCGAAGGGTTAACAATTGGTAGATTAATCGGTCATTGTAAATTGCCCCGTGAATAGGCTGGGGTGAAATTGGACAAAGGACAGGAGGGGCTGACTCCACCCTGTATAAATGATGGTGAGGTGGTGTCCATGGGTTCATAGACCGTTTGGAAATCTGATGGCGGAGGGGAAGAAGCTGCTCCTAAAGTGTTGATTGGAGCAGGGGTGTGGGGGTTCGGGCTCCCGATGGTATTAAAGAGAAGAAGGCATGTCCTGGGTGGTGAGGATTCTTCATGGTGGATGCCACCTTCTTGAGGAACTGTGTTTTGAAGATGTCCTCGATGGTGGGGAGGTTTAAGCCTGTGATGACGCAGGTCAGTCAGCGTCAATGGAGAGGAATAAATGGTTGAAAGGTCTCAAACCAAAACATCTACTCTTTATTTCTCCCTTTGCTTCCCAGTCCTGCATAAGGGTCTCAGACATAAATATCAGTCGTTTCTATACATGCTGAGTCCCCCCAGCGTTTTGTCTGTGTCTCTCCAGATTTCCAGCGTCTGTAGATTCTCTTGTGTTCAGATTTATTTATTTGTCAGGTGTACATTGAAACATCCAGTGGAAATGTGGCGTTAACATTAACAGCCAACACATGGATGTGGCCGGAGGGCAGCCCGCGAGAGTCGCCAACCTTTCGGGCGCCACCATGCTCGGCAAAACACCGCAAACGCAGAACACAAGAAGCAACAAAACCAAGGCAAAACAAACCCCGTTCCTCCCTCACACCCACCCACGCATTCACGCACACACACAGCCCTCCAACCCCCCAACCCCAGGGCAACCCGTTTCTGGACCTGGGGTTTTCATCTTTGAGTTTGAACAAGGATTAACTTGTCCGCTAATAGGAGACACTGTGAACTGAGCGGCGTTGAAGTCGGAGGGTCAAAGTTCATCCTTCGCTCCCTGCTGACTCAGCGACCCTCAACCATGGCTGCCACGCCCCAGTTGACTCAGAGTAATTAACAAAAAATATGTGCTCATGGACACTGTTCTCAGATGGGGAGTGAGGTGCTTTTCCCACCTGTTGGTTCCACCATCACAGGAGGCCGTTCTGCCTCGGCTTTGGGCCAGCTCCCTACTGGAGCAATCCCATCAGTCCTATCCCCCCCCCGTCCTTCCCTCAAGCATTCTCTCTCGTGCCCCAGCCCCACCCCAACCACTGACTCTTTTGCTGTCTTTCTACATCAGACCATAAGACAAAGGAGCAGAGTTAGCCCATTCAACCCATCGTATCTGCTCAACCACCCCATCATGGCTGATTTACTATCCCTCCCAACCCCAGCCTCCTGCCTTCTCCCCGTAACCTCTGACAATCTGACTAATCAAGAACCCACCACCTCAGCTGTAAACCCTGTATACCCAATGATCTGGACTCTACAGCCACCTGTGGCAATGGATTCCAGAGATTTCCCACTCTCTGGTTAAATAATTAGTCATTTAAACATCAAACTAAATGAATCCCTTCTGACTGCACAATGTCCACATCCCTCTGTGCTGTGCACATTGGAAAATTGGTTTATCACACACTAAGGTACAGTGAAAAATTTGCTCATGCATGTGATCCATAGAGGTCATTTCATAAATCAATGTATACTTATTATCGAAGTATGTATGTGGTTTACAGCCCTGAGATTCGACTTCTCCGCAGACAGTAACACACACACACACTTACTTACAGACACACATACAAACAGACACACACATACAGACAGACATACACGGACACGGACACACACACATGCAGATAGACACACGCATACAGACAGAAATAAATAGAAATAGAAAAAGTAGTGTAGTATTGTTCATGGCTTCAATGTCCATTGAGAAATCGGACGGCGGAGGGGAAGAAGCTGTTCCTGAAGCATTGAGTGTGTGTCTTCAGACTCCTGTACCTCCTCCCTGAAGGTAGCAATGAGAAGAGGGCACATCTGGGTGATGGGGGTCCTTAATGATGGACGCTGCCTTTTTGAGGCATCGTTTTTTGAAGATGTCTTCAATGGCTGGGAGGTTAGTGCCCATGATGGAGTTTACTTCGATCCTGTGCAGTACAACCCCACACCCCAGACCCCACACCCCACACCCCACACCCCAGACCCCACACCCCAGACCCCACACCCCAGACCCCACACCCCACACCCCACACCCCAGACCCCACACCCCAGACCCCACACCCCAGACCCCAGACCCCAGACCCCACACCCCAGACCCCAGACCCCAGACCCCACACCCCAGACCCCACACCCCACACCCCACACCCCAGACCCCAGACCCCAGACGATGATGCAGCCACCTGCAATGCCCTCCATGGCACATCTGTTGAAATACCAAATTTCCTCAAACTCTTAATGAAATATAGCCACTGTTCATATTTGTCCATATAAAGAACACAAAAATTAAAAAGTACAATAAATATAAATTCATTATCATTATCGTTTCATGCTGTGACATGTAACATGGGTGATCGTTGTTTTTCCATGACCATGATTGTTCTTGGCAAACTTTTCTACTGAAGTGGTTTGCCATTGCAAATACTCAGCCATTATCAATACTGCTGAGAGATTGTCTGCCTGGCATGAGTGGTCACATCACCAGAACTTGTGAGGAGCACCAGCTGCTCCCATGACTTCACGTGACCCTGATCGGGAGCTCAGCCGGTGCTACTCCTTGCCCAAGGGTGACTGCAGGACAGCGGAAGAAACGAGCGCCTTTTGTAGAGACGTATCTCCACCCAACACCCAGTAAGTATGTGAGACAGCTTACATCCGTGTATTGGTTGTATGTCGATAAAGTGACACGAGACACAGGAGTGACTGACAGGAACTGAGAATTGAGTTTATTGATCATGTGCTCATCAAAACATATACTGTGTTAATAACCAACACGCCCACGGGATGTTCTGGGGGGTGGGGGGCAGCCCCATGTATTACCATATATTCTGGCAACAACATGGCATGTCTACAATGTCCAGTCAAACACAGAACGACAAAGCAACAAGCCCCGTTCCTCACTCCCTCCCTACGACCCTACGAAATTACAATGCCATGAGAAGGGTACTGGCCCAGGTTGACTGGAAAGAGACAGAAATTACAATGGCATGAGAGGGGAAGCGGCCAAGGTTGACTGGAAAGAGACACTAGCAGGAAGGACAGCAGAGCAGCAATGGCTGGAGTTTCTGCAAAAAAATGAGGGAAATGCAAGACAGATATATTCCAAATAAGAAGAAATTTTCAAATGGAAGAAGGACAATATTGTGGCTGACAAGTGATGTCAGAGCCAAAGTAAAAGCTTTGGTGGAAGAAATAAACGAGCAGATTATTATTTAGATGGGGAGAGAATTAAAAATGCAGAGATGCAAAGGGACATGGGAGTCCTTGTGCAGGATACCTTAAAGGTTAACCTCCAGGTTGAGTCGGTTGTGCAGAAAACAAATGTAATTTTGGTATTCATTTCTAGAGGTATAGAATATAAGAGCAGGGATGTTATGTTGAGGCTCTATAAGGCACTCGTGAGACCACACTTTGAGTATTGTTTGCAGTTTTGGGCTCCTTATTTTAGAAAGGATATGCTGACATTGGGGAGGGTTCAGAGAAGATTCACGAGAATGACTCCAGGAATGAAAGGGTTACCATATCAGGAACGTCTGGCAGCTCTTGGGCTGTATTCCCTGGAGTTCAGGAGAATGAGGGAGGACCTCAATGAAACATTTCCAATGTTAAAAGGCCTGAACAGATTAGATATGGCAAAGTTATTTCCCACGGTAGCAGAGTCCAGGACAAGAGGGCACAACTTCAGAATTGAAGGACGTCCTTTTAGAACTGAGATGCGGAGAAATTTCTTTAGTCAGAGGGTGGTAAATCTGTGGAATTTGTTGTCACAAGTGGCTGTGGAGGCCAAGTCATTGGGTGTATTTAAGGCAGAGATAGATAGGTTCTCGATTAGCCAGGGCATCTAAGGGTGTGGGGAGAAGGCAGGGGAGTGGGGATGACTGGAAGAATTGGATCAGCCTATGATTGTATGGGGGAGCAGACTCGATGGGCTGAATGGCCTACTTCTGCTCCTATATCTTATGGTCTACATGCTATGTGAGCACACACACACACACTTAAACACAGACAGGCAGACATACACGAACTACATACACACACACACATATACACACACGCACACAGACATAGTGTCACGTACCCTGTGGCAGGAATAAAGAACCAGCAGAGATGGAAAACACTTTGGAGTCTCATATTGCTATAAGCTACTAATATTTATTAGTAACCACGCAATACAGTAATATAAATGTAAATAAATCAAACTGGTCAGCAATGATTATATATATTTATTTATTTATTTATATAAGTATATCAGTAAGTGTGGATATATATGTATGAAAAACCAAGCTTCTTCAAGTCTAGGGGTAAAAAGATACAGTCTTACGATGATGAGTAAAGATCAGTTCAGTTCAGTTCAGTTTGTGGTATTGAGTTGAGTAGTGATGGAGAGAGAGAGAGGGAGAGATTTGAGTCTTCAAGTGAGCTGACGCCGTCGATCTTCTTGTTGTCCTTCAAAATCCTTTAAAAGTCACCGACTGTGACTTTAACAAAGGGGACCGGTTTTCTGTGGTGGAGCTATCCCCCAGGCGAGGGTGGACACATGGACAACTCCCCACCAGTCAACCCCTTTCCTTTTCACTGCAAGAGCGATGGATCGATCCGCCTGATCAGTCCTCCAAAATCCACTTTTCCTGCGGGCACAACAATGCTCATTCAGTGTCCAGATCATGTGTCTGAGGCCTGTATCATCTGACCTCCTATTTTATCTTCCCGTGCTGAGCATCAACTGTCATTCAAATAACACCTCCTTCCTCTCTCTGTGAAAGAAATACAAGCAGGCAAAAGTCCTTGAGAAGTGTCAACGACCTGCCGAAAATCATAACACCGAGTGTCCATTAAATAACGCCTTCGGTCACCATAGCAACTTACGAGCTGCTCGGTGCTGTCTCCAACGCAGCAGAAATCCAAAAGTTAATTCCAGTGCCTTAAAGTGACAGTCCAACGTTAGTCTTTGTCTCTCTCTCTCTCTCTCTCTTCAAAACAAGATATCGATGTTAAATAACTCTCTCTCCCTTTTCAAAAGCACAGCTAGTAGGGGTAAACGAACACAGTTCATAGGGGTAATTCAGGACCCTATCACAGAATCCTCCATCCCTTTATCTGTAGGATAAGTTATGGGGAATTCGCAGAGTGAAAAATTATAAATCTAACTTGGATTTGTGTTTGTTTGTGAATTTTAACCAGGGTTAACTTCTCCCTTAATAGAAAACATTATCTGCTGAAAAGTGTTGAACTGGGAAGGTGACAGATTATCCTCCCTTCTCCACGGACACAGCGTTACTCAAACGTGGACCCGGTCGTCATACCCCAGTTGGCTCAGTAAAATTCCAAAATAAATGTCTTCGTGAACACTGTTCTCAGACAAAAAAGAGGCTGTATCCCCCTGTCAGTTGCATGTTCACTGGAGGCCATTCTGCTCCTCAGCTCTGTGCTAGCCCCCTACTAAAGGAATAAGTCATTGGAGCTGAGGGCAAAGGACGACCCGGTGTTCAGCTCACTTCTTCGGGGAGCTCTGCTCACGTCAGCCCTGAACTGAATCTGAAACTCCAGCCTGCAGCGACCAGCTCTCCCCTCAGCCCTGAACTGGTTCTGGCTGTACACTCACTTTCAGGGGACACTGCAGTTCCTGTTCTGTGTTCTATTCACTTACTTTTTAAAAATTGTTTACACGATTTGTTGTTTTTAATCGCACATCGGATGTTTAACAGTCTTTTCATGGATTCTGTTGTGTTTCTTTATTTTGTGGAGACCTGCAAGAAGGTGAATCTCAGGATTGTAAAAGATTTACATACATTGATAATGAATACACTTTGAACTTTGGGGCAATGTCATCAGTTCCATCCCCTCCCTTATCTCCCTGAGGCACGGCATCTCAATCTCACTCATGTTACGCCCTTCCACTCAAAGTCGAAGTCAAGTTCATTGTCACATCCACAAGTATGTTTATGTACAGGGACGATGACACACAGCTCCAAAACACAACCTCCAGAAGAAACGCAAGATATGATTTTAAACTGAGATTAGTTCATTTGTCACGAATATCAAAACATGCAGTGAAATGTGGAGTCTCAGTGTAAAAGGCTTGCTTGCATAATTTTGTATACCTCGATGAAATCTCCCCTTATTCTCCTACGCTCCACGAAATAAAGTCCTACCCTGTTCAACCTTTCCCCATAACTCAGGTCCTCAAGTCCCGGCAACATCCTTGGAAATTTTCTCTGCTCTCTTTCAATCTTATTGAAACACTGATGCCTTTGAACGAAAAATCCTACAAAACGTAGCGGATTTGGCCCAGTAAAGGCCTCCCAGCCATTCAGCACATCTACATGAAACGCTGTTGCAGGAAAGCAGCATCCACCATCAGAGACCCCTACCACCCAGGCCATGCTCTCTTCTCACTGCTGTCATCAGGTAGAAGGTCCAGGAGCCTCAGGACTCACACCACCAGGTTCAAGAACAGTTATTCCCCCTCAGCCATCAGCCTCTTGAACAAAAGGGGATAACTACACTCACTTGCCCATCCATTGAGGTGTTCCCACAACCAATGATCTCATTTTAAGGGCTCTTTATCTCATGTTCTCGTTATTTATTGCTATTTATTTATATTTGCATTTGCACAGTTTGTTGTCTTCTGCCCTCTACTCGATTTTTCATTGATCCGGTTGTAGTTACTATTCTATAGATTTGCCAGCAGGAAAATGAATCTCGGGCTTGTACATGGTGACATAAATGTACTCTAATAATAAAACTTACTTTGATCTTTTTGAACTTTGACTGGTATGTATTTTGAGAAGTATCACAAGAGATATGTTTCTTATAACGTGAAAACAGATTTTCTACTGTAGATTTGTGTTTTAATCAAACAATCTCAGCACACCATTTTACATCCATTCACAAAACTCAGAACCCCTTCTCCAGCAGCCATGATATCAGCTCTTTAGTAACAGGGAAAGTCCTGCCTGACAAACCTGTTGGAATTCTTTGAGGAAATTACAAGTGGGATAGATAAAGGGGATGTAGTGGATGTTGTATATTTGCACTTTCAGAAGGCCTTTGACAAGGTGCCACACATGAAGCTGCTTACAAAGTTAGGAGGCCATGGAAAGTTGCCGGCATGGTTACAGTATTGGCTGATTGATGGGAGGCAGCGAGTGGAAATAAAAGGATCCTTTTCTGGTTGGCTGCCAGTGACTAGTGGTGTTCCACAGGGGTTGGTGTTGGTTTTTATGCTGTTTATAATAGTATTTAGATGACAGAATAGATGGCTTTGTTGCCAAGTCTGTAGATGATACGGAGATTGGTGGAGAGGCAGGTAGTGTTGAAGAAACAGGTAGGCTGCAGAAGGACTTAGATTAACAGAATGGGCAAGAATGTTGGGAAATGCATGTTCATGCACTTTGGTAATAGAAATAAATGTGCAGACTATTTTCTAAACAGGGAGAAAATCCAAAAATGTGAGATGCAAAGAGACTTGGGAGTTCTTGTGCAGAACACCCTAAAGGTGAACTTGCAGGTAGAGTCAGTTGTGAGGAAGGCAAATGCAATGTTAGCATTCATTTCGAGAACACAAGAGTAAGGATGTGAGGCCTCAGCTTGAGTATTGTGAACTGTTTTGGGCTCCTCATCTAAGAAAAGATGTGCTGGCATTTGAGAGGGGTGATTCTGGGAATGACAGGGCTATCATTCGAGGAACATTTGATGGCTCTGGGTCTGCACTCGCTGGAATTTACAAGGATGAGGGGGGATCTCATTGAAACCTTTCGAATGTTGAAAGGTCCAGACAGAGTAGATGTGGAAAGGATATTTCCCATGGTGGGGGAGTCTAGGACAAGAGGGCACAACTTCAGGGTAGAGGGGCGTCCATTTAAAACAGAGATGCAGAGAAATTTCTGTAGCCATGGGGTGGTGCATTTGTGCAATTTATTAGCACAGGCAGCTGTAGTGCCAGGTTTAAGGCAGAGATTAACAGGTCCTTGATTGGCCATGGCATCAAAGATTACAGGGAGAAGGCTGGGAGCGGGACTGAAGAGGGGAAAAGGAATCAGCCATGATTGAATAGCAGAGCAGACTTGATGGGCCAAATGGGATTATTATGCTATGTCTTATGGTAATCATCGACATGCAGACTGGTTGTTTCATTGTCTTTGTTATTGTATCACTTTTCATAAATCCTACTGCTTTACTGTGAATGCCGACAGGAGAATGAATCCGAGGGTTGTATATGTTGCCATGTACGCACTTTGATAATAAATTTGCTTTAAACTTTGGAACTTTACAACCATCAGGCTCCTGAACCATCGTGGAAAACGTCACTCACCCCAGCTCTGATTCCACAATCGCTTTCAAAGACTCTACAACTCAAGTTCGCAATATTATCGTTTAATTTTTAATTTGCACAATGCGCCTTCTTTTGGACACCGGTTGTTTCTCAGTCTTTGCTTATGAATAGTTTTTCATTTATTCTATTGTATTTCTTAATTTTCCTCTGAATGCCCGCAAAAAACAAATCTCATGGTTGTTTCCGGTGACATATATGCATATACCTTGATAATAAAATTTACTTTGAACTTTTTGACTTTACTTTGACTTTATTGTTGCTTTGGCGATCGCTGGCCTCTTCAATGATCGCTGACAAGCACTCGCTACGAATAATGAGCACCAGACACTCACAACCTCCTTGAGAATCTTTTGCTCTCCACGGACACTCATAGCCCCCCTTGGGATGCTCTTGTTAACCATGGACGCTCATGGAGTTCAACGTTGACTGGCAACTCGCGCGACATCATTGGTGCCCAAATGTATCAGTCCCTGCCATTCGTTTGGGTTCATCAGACGTGGGGAGAGGGGAAGCCTGCTATATGGGGATCAGTTTGCTCTGCATATCATACTGCCCTGGCTTGTGTATCGAGACAGCTCGGATGCAACAAGCAACAGGTCCCTCAGTTAAGAAGATGCATAATGTGTTGGTATTCGTTAGTCAGGGGGTTGAGTTCAAGAGCTGTGAGGTAATGTTACAGCTCTATAAAACCCTGGTCAGACCACACTGGGAGTATTGTGTTCACTTCTGGTCAGCTCAGTACAGGAAGGATGTGGAAGCTTTAGAGAGGGTGCAGAGGAGATTTACCAGGATGCTGCCTAGACTAGGGAGCATGTCCTGTGAGGAGAGTTTGAGCGAACTTGGTTTTCACTCTTTAGAGTAAATGGATGAGAGATGGCTTGATAGAAGTGTACAAGATGATAAGAGGCATAGATTGAGTGAACATCCACAGACATTGTCCCAGGGTGGAAGTGGCTAATACAAGGTGTTTGGAGGAATGTATGGGGGGGGGGGGGGGGATGGGATGGATGTCAGAGATAGGTGTTTTTACACAGCGCAGAGATTGGTGGGTGCATGGAACACCCTGCCAGAGGTGGTGGTAGGGGAGATACATTAGGGACATTTAAGATACCCTTACATAGCTACTTGGATGAAACAAAAATGGGGGGCTTTGAAGGAGAGATTGATCTTGGAGTAGTTTAAAGGGTTTGCACAGCATCGTGGGCTGAACGGCCACTGTGCTGTAATTTTCTACATTCTCTGTCCTACTTACAGGGAAGGACAAACACAGCCCAACACATACCAACAGCAATGGGGAGAGAAATGTGACAGGAGAGATTCACTGCCGTTCTGCTTCAAACCCCTGAGCTAAACTTCAGGTAGATGGTAGTGGGGATACCACTCCCTCGTACTTGGACGTCTGCCCTAGAGGATACATTATGAAACTGCAACCCCATGGTGTTTCATCCCAGGGGAATCCTTCGTGGATGACTCCCAGTGGAATCCGCTCTCCTGCCGGTCTTTGGGAACATCCTGGGTCGGTCAGACACAATTCAGCTTATTGTGACTGTGCTGGTTCCAGGCAGAGTCAGTGAATCCGTAAGACATAAAACCATAATATGTGGAGCAGAAGGCCATTTGGCCCATTCAGTCTGCTCTGCCATTCAATCATGGGCTGATCCAATTCTTCCATTCATCCCCATTCCCCTGCCTTCTCCCTATACCCTTTGATGCCCTGGTGAGTCAAGAATTATCTATCTCTGCCTTAAATACACCCAGTGACTTGGCTTCCACAGCCACTCGTGACAACAGATTCCACAGATTTACCACCCTCTGACTAAGGTGATTTCTCCCCATCTCTGTTCTAAATGGACGTCCTTCAATCTTGAAGTCGTACCCTCTTGTCCTAGGATCCCCTACTATGGGAAATAACTTCCCCAAATCTTTGCCTCCCCATTTTCCCAGGGTTTTACAAAAGATTCCTGTCCCGTTGCTGGCCTGATTCTTCCCTGCAATCCAGCGGATTCCACCCCACTGCTGCTGTCTGCATGCATTCAGGCTCCTTCCATCTGCTGTTCGCCGACAATATCACATCTCTGCACCAGACCCCCATCCCCATCCACCCTAACTTTCATCCCTCAACGGAAACTTCCCCGTGTCCTGTGAATCCCGTGGAGAGTGATTCGATTCCAACTCCGCCACTGTCTGTGTAAAGTTTACATGTCCTCCCCGTGGCTGTGTGGGACAACCCCCTCCTCCCCCTGCCCAGGAGCTCCAGTACCCTGCCACCACAACGGTGTGTGGGACAGTGGGGTTAATTGTCTTCATGCGTTGGTGGGAATGTGGGATCAGTTTAAATGTGAGTGAGGGTCAGCATGGACTAAATGGGCCGATGGGTCTCTAAACGTGATGTACCTCTCTGAGAGTTGAAGGGCAATTGGGTGACTTTCCTCCCTGTGTGGCTGGAGACAGGGAGGCAGTTCCTGGGGACGGGAGGAGGGAGGGTTTGAAAGTTCGGGAGGTTTCGGGGTGAAGAAGAGGGGCCGCCTTTACTCCAGCCTTCCCCGGCACTGGGCCTTGGGAGGCTTGGACTCCCTCCGGTCGCAGTCCTGGGGCAGAGGTAGCAGCCAGTCCCGGCCGGGGGCGGCCGTCACCACCCCATCCGCTCCGGACCATCCGCGGCCCTGCCACCCTTGCCCCTGCACGTCCGCCGGCTGTTCACCTACCCATTGCTGGGCCCGGCCCGCCGTCCCGGTCTGCCAGGCTGTGGCGCGGTCTCCCGGCAGTGAGGGGAGGCCAGGCTCGGGCCTACTCCTGCCTTGGGCCCAACAGCCAACAGCCTCAGGCCTCAGCCATGAATCGCGTACTGATGTCCACAGCCGCGGACTGGGACATCGCTGCCGCCCATCACTGGCGGTCTCCCACCGGCCTTTGCCGCCTGCCACCATCGGCTCTCCCTCAGGAACCAGGGGCCCGAATGGGTCGTCGGGAGTCAGCTTCAGGCTGCCAGGCACACTCGGGCCCTGCTCCTGGGCGGCAGACAGCCAGTCAGGGGCCTCAGCGTACAGGCCCCAGCCAGGCCGTGGGGCCTCAGACACCAATGGCCCCTCCTCCTCCGCTTCCTCCTCCTGTTGTTGGTGGTTGGTCCAGATTTCCGAGGCTGCGGGGCCAAGATTCCCAGGGCCTACGGCCTCCCACTCAGCTGCCAACCGGTTGGAGTTATCGATGTCCAGAAAGGCTGTGGGCTGTGGGCTGGCCTCACCGCAGCAGAGCTTAGGCCTCAGCACCCGCTCCTACAACAGAGAAGGGTGGCAGGTTAGGGAGCCGTTCAGTGCAGAAAATGGTCTCTCAGCCTATCCCCTCCTGCTAGCCATGGATCCCCATCCCAGCTGGTCCCATCTGCCTGACTTTGGTCCTTGTCCCATCAGGCTATTAATTGGACCACACTGGGCATATTGTGAGGGTTTTTGGGCACTTTAACTACAGAAGGACATGACAGGCCAGGAGAGGGTCCAGACAAAGATTGCAAGATCGTCGGAACGAACAGCTTAACGTAGGAAGAATGTTTGACGCCTCTGGGCCTGTACTTAAGAAGAATGAAGGTGAAGTTTTACTGACATTGGAGAGAGTGGGACAGTGGGATTAGTGTGGGGACTGACACAGGGCTGTGGGGAGAGAGTGGGACAGTGGGATTAGTGTGGGGACTGACACAGGGCTGTGGGGAGAGAGTGGGACAGGGGGATTAGTGTGGGGACTGACACAGGACTGTGGGGAGAAGGTGGGACAGTGGGATTAGTGTGGGGACTGACACAGGGCTGTGGGGAGAGAGTGGGACAGTGGGATTAGTTTGGGGACTGACACAGGGCTGTGGGGAGAGAGTGGAATTAGTGTGGGGACTGATACAGGGCTGTGGGGAGAGAGTGGAATTAGTGTGGGGACTGATACAGGACTGTGGGGAGAGAGTGGGACAGTGGGATTAGTGTGGGGACTGACACAGGGCTGTGGGGAGAGAGTGGGACAGTGGGACAGTGGGATTAGTTTGGGGACTGATACAGGGCTGTGGGGAGAGAGTGGAATTAGTGTGGGGACTGATACAGGACTGTGGGGAGAGAGTGGGACAGTGGGATTAGTGTGGGGACTGACACAGGGCTGTGGGGAGAGAGTGGGACAGTGGGATTACTTTGGGGACTGACACGGGGCTGTGGGGAGAGAGTGGGACAGTGGGATTAGTTTGGGGACTGACACAGGGCTGTGGGGAGAGAGTGGGATAGTGGGATTAGTTTGGGGGCTGACACAGGAGAGTGGGATTACTTTGCGGACTGACACAGGGCTGTGGGGAGAGAGTGGGGCAGTGGGATTAGTTTGGGGGCTGACACAGGACTGTGGGGAGAGAGTGGGACAGTGGGATTACTTTGGGGACTGACACGGGGCTGTGGGGAGAGAGTGGGACAGTGGGATTAGTTTGGGGACTGACACAGGACTGTGGGGAGAGAGTGGGACAGTGGGATTACTTTGGGGACTGACACGGGGCTGTGGGGAGAGAGTGGGACAGTGGGATTAGTGTGGGGACTGACACGGGGCTGTGGGGAGAGAGTGGGACAGTGGGATTAGTTTGGGGACTGACACAGGGCTGTGGGGAGAGAGTGGGATAGTGGGATTAGTTTGGGGGCTGACACAGGAGAGTGGGATTAGTTTGGGGACTGACACAGGGCTGTGAGGAGAGAGTGAGACAGTGGGATTAGTTTGGGGACTGACACAGGGCTGTGGGGAGAGAGTGGGGCAGTGGGATTAGTTTGGGGGCTGACACAGGAGAGTGGGATTAGTTTGGGGACTGACACAGGGCTGTGAGGAGAGAGTGAGACAGTGGGATTAGTTTGGGGGCTGACACAGGAGAGTGGGATTAGTTTGGGGACTGACAGGGCTGTGGGGAGAGAGTGGGACAGTGGGATTAGTGTGGGGACTGACACAGGACTGTGGGGAGAGAGTAGGACAGTGGGATTAGTGTGGGGACTGACACAGGACTGTGGGGAGAGAGTGGGACAGTGGGATTAGTGTGGGGACTGACACAGGACTGTGGGGAGAGAGTGGGACAGTGGGATTAGTGTGGGGACTGACACGGCTGTGGGGAGAGAGTGGGACAGTGGGATTAGTGTGGGGACTGACACGGGGCTGTGGGGAGAGAGTGGGACAGTGGGATTAGTTTGGGGACTGACACAGGGCTGTGGAGAGAGAGTGGGACAGTGGGATTAGTGTGGCGACTGATACAGGGCTGTGGGGAGAGAGTGGGACAGTGGGATTAGTTTGGGGGCTGACACAGGAGAGTGGGATTAGTTTGAGGACTGACACAGGACTGTAGGGAGACAGTGGGACAGTGGGATTAGTGTGGGGTCTGACACGGGGCTGTTGGGAGAGAGTGTGACAGTGGGATTAGTTTGGGGGCTGACACAGGGCTGTGGGGAGAGAGTGGGACAGTGGGATTAGTTTGGGGGCTGACACAGGAGAGTGGGATTAGTTTGGGGACTGACACAGGGCTGTGGGGAGTGAGTGGGACAGTGGGATTAGTTTGGGGATTGATGCAGGGCTGTGGGGAGAGAGTGGGACAGTGGGATTAGTGTGGGGACTGACACGGCTGTGGGGAGAGAGTGGGACAGTGGGATTAGTTTGGGGACTGACACAGGGCTGTGGAGAGAGAGTGGGACAGTGGGATTAGTTTGGGGGCTGACACAGGAGAGTGGGATTAGCTTGAGGACTGACACAGGACTGTAGGGAGAGAGTGGGACAGTGGGATTAGTGTGGGGTCTGACACGGGGCTGTGGGGAGAGAGTGGGACAGTGGGATTAGTTTGGGGGGCTGACACAGGGCTGTGGGGAGAGAGTGGGACAGTGGGATTAGTGTGGGAACTGACACGGGGCTGTGGGGAGAGAGCGGGACAGTGGGATTAGTTTGGGGATTGATGCAGGGCTGTGGGGAGAGAGTGGGACGGTGGGATTAGTGTGGGGACTGACATGGGGCTGTGGGGAGAGAGTGGGACAGTGGGATTAGTTTGGGGACTGACACAGGGCTGTGGGGAGAGAGTGGGACAGTGGGATTAGTTTGGGGGCTGACACAGGAGAGTGGGATTAGTTTGGGGACTGACACAGGGCTGTGGGGAGAGAGTGGGACAGTGGGATTAGTGTGGGGACTGACACAGGACTGTGGGGAGAGAGTGGGACAGTGGGATTAGTGTGGGGACTGACACAGGACTGTGGGGAGAGAGTGGGACAGTGGGATTAGTGTGGGGACTGACACAGGACTGTGGGGAGAGAGTGGGACAGTGGGATTAGTGTGGGGACTGACACGGCTGTGGGGAGAGAGTGGGACAGTGGGATTAGTTTGGGGACTGACACAGGGCTGTGGAGAGAGAGTGGGACAGTGGGATTAGTGTGGGGACTGATACAGGGCTGTGGGGAGAGTGTGGAATTAGTGTGGGGACTGACACGGGGCTGTGGGGAGAGAGTGGGACAGTGGGATTAGTTTGGGGGCTGACACAGGGCTGTGGGGAGAGAGTGGGACAGTGGGATTAGTGGGGGGTCTGACACGGGGCTGTTGGGAGAGAGTGGGACAGTGGGATTAGTTTGGGGGCTGACACAGGGCTGTGGGGAGAGAGTGGGACAGTGGGATTAGTTTGGGGGCTGACACAGGAGAGTGGGATTAGTTTGGGGACTGACACAGGTCTGTGGGGAGAGAGTGGGGCAGTGGGATTAGTGTGGGGACTGATACAGGGCTGTGGAGAGAGAGTGGAATTAGTGTGGGGACTGACACAGGACTGTAGGGAGAGAGTGGGACAGTGGGATTAGTGTGGGGTCTGACACGGGGCTGTTGGGAGAGAGTGGGACAGTGGGATTAGTTTGGGGGCTGACACAGGAGAGTGGGATTAGTTTGGGGACTGACACAGGGCTGTGGGGAGTGAGTGGGACAGTGGGATTAGTTTGGGGATTGATGCAGGGCTGTGGGGAGAGAGTGGGACAGTGGGATTAGTGTGGGGACTGACATGGCTGTGGGGAGAGAGTGGGACAGTGGGATTAGTTTGGGGACTGACACAGGGCTGTGGAGAGAGAGTGGGACAGTGGGATTAGTGTGGGGACTGATACAGGGCTGTGGGGAGAGTGTGGAATTAGTGTGGGGACTGACACAGGGCTGTGGGGAGAGAGTGGGACAGTGGGATTAGTTTGGGGGCTGACACAGGGCTGTGGGGAGAGAGTGGGATAGTGGGATTAGTTTGGGGGCTGACACAGGAGAGTGGGATTAGTTTGAGGACTGACACAGGACTGTAGGGAGAGAGTGGGACAGTGGGATTAGTGTGGGGTCTGACACGGGGCTGTTGGGAGAGAGTGGGACAGTGGGATTAGTTTGGGGGCTGACACAGGGCTGTGGGGAGAGAGTGGGACAGTGGGATTAGTTTGGGGGCTGACACAGGAGAGTGGGATTAGTTTGGGGACTGACACAGGGCTGTGGGGAGAGAGTGGGGCAGTGGGATTAGTGTGGGGACTGATACAGGGCTGTGGAGAGAGAGTGGAATTAGTGTGGGGACTGACACAGAACTGTAGGGAGAGAGTGGGACAGTGGGATTAGTGTGGGGTCTGACACGGGGCTGTTGGGAGAGAGTGGGACAGTGGGATTAGTTTGGGGGCTGACACAGGGCTGTGGGGAGAGAGTGGGACAGTGGGATTAGTTTGGGGGCTGACACAGGAGAGTGGGATTAGTTTGGGGACTGACACAGGGCTGTGGGGAGAGAGTGGGACAGTGGGATTAGTGTGGGGACTGACACAGGACTGTGGGGAGAGAGTGGGACAGTGGGATTAGTGTGGGGACTGACACAGGACTGTGGGGAGAGAGTGGGACAGTGGGATTAGTGTGGGGACTGACACAGGACTGTGGGAGAGAGTGGGACAGTGGGATTAGTGTGGGGACTGACACGGCTGTGGGGAGAGAGTGGGACAGTGGGATTAGTTTGGGGACTGACACAGGGCTGTGGAGAGAGAGTGGGACAGTGGGATTAGTGTGGGGACTGATACAGGGCTGTGGGGAGAGTGTGGAATTAGTGTGGGGACTGACACGGGGCTGTGGGGAGAGAGTGGGACAGTGGGATTAGTTTGGGGGCTGACACAGGGCTGTGGGGAGAGAGTGGGACAGTGGGATTAGTGGGGGGTCTGACACGGGGCTGTTGGGAGAGAGTGGGACAGTGGGATTAGTTTGGGGGCTGACACAGGGCTGTGGGGAGAGAGTGGGACAGTGGGATTAGTTTGGGGGCTGACACAGGAGAGTGGGATTAGTTTGGGGACTGACACAGGTCTGTGGGGAGAGAGTGGGGCAGTGGGATTAGTGTGGGGACTGATACAGGGCTGTGGAGAGAGAGTGGAATTAGTGTGGGGACTGACACAGGACTGTAGGGAGAGAGTGGGACAGTGGGATTAGTGTGGGGTCTGACACGGGGCTGTTGGGAGAGAGTGGGACAGTGGGATTAGTTTGGGGGCTGACACAGGAGAGTGGGATTAGTTTGGGGACTGACACAGGGCTGTGGGGAGTGAGTGGGACAGTGGGATTAGTTTGGGGATTGATGCAGGGCTGTGGGAGAGAGTGGGACAGTGGGATTAGTGTGGGGACTGACATGGCTGTGGGGAGAGAGTGGGACAGTGGGATTAGTTTGGGGACTGACACAGGGCTGTGGAGAGAGAGTGGGACAGTGGGATTAGTGTGGGGACTGATACAGGGCTGTGGGGAGAGTGTGGAATTAGTGTGGGGACTGACACAGGGCTGTGGGGAGAGAGTGGGACAGTGGGATTAGTTGGGGGCTGACACAGGGCTGTGGGAGAGAGTGGGATAGTGGGATTAGTTTGGGGGCTGACACAGGAGAGTGGGATTAGTTTGAGGACTGACACAGGACTGTAGGGAGAGAGTGGGACAGTGGGATTAGTGTGGGGTCTGACACGGGGCTGTTGGGAGAGAGTGGGACAGTGGGATTAGTTTGGGGGCTGACACAGGGCTGTGGGAGAGAGTGGGACAGTGGGATTAGTTTGGGGGCTGACACAGGAGAGTGGGATTAGTTTGGGGACTGACACAGGGCTGTGGGGAGAGAGTGGGGCAGTGGGATTAGTGTGGGGACTGATACAGGGCTGTGGAGAGAGAGTGGAATTAGTGTGGGGACTGACACAGAACTGTAGGGAGAGAGTGGACAGTGGGATTAGTGTGGGGTCTGACACGGGGCTGTTGGGAGAGAGTGGGACAGTGGGATTAGTTTGGGGGCTGACACAGGGCTGTGGGGAGAGAGTGGGACAGTGGGATTAGTTTGGGGGCTGACACAGGAGAGTGGGATTAGTTTGGGGACTGACACAGGAGAGTGGGGAGAGAGTGGGGCAGTGGGATTAGTGTGGGGACTGATACAGGGCTGTGGAGAGAGAGTGGAATTAGTGTGGGGACTGACACAGGACTGTAGGAGAGAGCGGGACAGTGGGATTAGTGTGGGGTCTGACACGGGCTGTGGGAGAGAGTGGGACAGTGGGATTAGTTTGGGGGCTGACACAGGAGAGTGGGATTAGTTTGGGGACTGACACAGGTCTGTGGGGAGAGAGTGGGGCAGTGGGATTAGTGTGGGGACTGATACAGGGCTGTGGAGAGAGAGTGGAATTAGTGTGGGGACTGACACAGGACTGTAGGGAGAGAGTGGGACAGTGGGATTAGTGTGGGGTCTGACACGGGGCTGTTGGGAGAGAGTGGGACAGTGGGATTAGTTTGGGGCTGACACAGGAGAGTGGGATTAGTTTGGGGACTGACACAGGGCTGTGGGGAGTGAGTGGGACAGTGGGATTAGTTTGGGGATTGATGCAGGGCTGTGGGGAGAGAGTGGGACAGTGGGATTAGTGTGGGGACTGACATGGCTGTGGGAGAGAGTGGGACAGTGGGATTAGTTTGGGGACTGACACAGGGCTGTGGAGAGAGAGTGGGACAGTGGGATTAGTGTGGGACTGATACAGGGCTGTGGGGAGAGTGTGGAATTAGTGTGGGGACTGACACAGGGCTGTGGGGAGAGAGTGGGACAGTGGGATTAGTTTGGGGGCTGACACAGGGCTGTGGGGAGAGAGTGGGATAGTGGGATAGTTTGGGGCTGACACAGGAGAGTGGGATTAGTTTGAGGACTGACACAGGACTGTAGGGAGAGAGTGGGACAGTGGGATTAGTGTGGGGTCTGACACGGGGCTGTTGGAGAGAGTGGGACAGTGGGATTAGTTTGGGGGCTGACACAGGGCTGTGGGGAGAGAGTGGGACAGTGGGATTAGTTTGGGGCTGACACAGGAGAGTGGGATTAGTTTGGGGACTGACACAGGGCTGTGGGGAGAGAGTGGGGCAGTGGGATTAGTGTGGGGACTGATACAGGGCTGTGGAGAGAGAGTGGAATTAGTGTGGGGACTGACACAGAACTGTAGGGAGAGAGTGGGACAATGGGATTAGTGTGGGGTCTGACACGGGGCTGTTGGGAGAGAGTGGACAGTGGGATTAGTTTGGGGGCTGACACAGGGCTGTGGGGAGAGAGTGGGACAGTGGGATTAGTTTGGGGGCTGACACAGGAGAGTGGGATTAGTTTGGGGACTGACACAGGAGAGTGGGGAGAGAGTGGGGCAGTGGGATTAGTGTGGGGACTGATACAGGGCTGTGGAGAGAGAGTGGAATTAGTGTGGGGACTGACACAGAACTGTAGGGAGAGAGTGGGGACAGTGGGATTAGTGTGGGGTCTGACACGGGGCTGTGGGGAGAGAGTGGGACAGTGGGATTAGTTTGGGGGCTGACACAGGAGAGTGGGATTAGTTTGAGGACTGACACAGGACTGTAGGGAGAGAGTGGGACAGTGAGATTAGTGTGGGGTCTGACACGGGCTGTGGGAGAGAGTGGGACAGTGGGATTAGTTTGGGGGGCTGACACAGGGCTGTGGGAGAGAGTGGGACGGTGGGATTAGTGTGGGGACTGACATGGGGCTGTGGGGAGAGAGTGGGACAGTGGGATTAGTTTGGGGACTGACACAGGGCTGTGGGGAGAGAGTGGACAGTGGGATTAGTTTGGGGGCTGACACAGGAGAGTGGGATTAGTTTGGGGACTGACACAGGGCTGTGGGGAGAGAGTGGGGCAGTGGGATTAGTGTGGGGACTGACACAGGACTGTGGGGAGAAGGTGGGACAGTGGGATTAGTGTGGGGTCTGACACGGGGCTGTTGGGAGAGAGTGGGACAGTGGTATTAGTTTGGGGACTGACACAGGGCTGTGGGGAGAGAGTGGGATGGTGGGATTAGTGTGGGTCTGACACGGGGCTGTGGGGAGAGAGTGGGACAGTGGGATTAGTTTGGGGACTGACACAGGGCTGTGGGGAGAGAGTGGACAGTGGGATTAGTTTGGGGACTGACACAGGGCTGTGGGGAGAGAGTGGGACAGTGGGATTAGTTTGGGGGCTGACACAGGAGCGTGGATTAGTTTGGGGACTGACACAGGGCTGTGGGGAGAGAGTGGGCAGTGGGATTAGTTTAGGAAGCTCTTTGCTCCTGCAACAGTACAGCAGGTTAGAAGCATTGCCCTTCCAAAGCTGTGGGTCAGCCGGCCGATTGCCTGACCCCTCCCCAGCTGCTAATTGAGGGGACTCACGGTTACTCTCTGCAGCCCCCCGATGGTTTTCTCCGCACTGGACAGTCTGTGGGTGAGATCACTGATCCTCCTGTTGAAACTCGTCCTCTCCTCCTCCATATCTGAGACCTGGAACGACAACAGGCCGAAGGTTCAAGATTCAAGATGGTTTCGTGTCATTTCCAGCACGGGAGTGTAAACGAGAGCAAAACCAGTATATATATATATATATATATATATACATCTCCATCAGATTTCGAGATGGATAATGAACTCATGAACATTACCTCATTATTTTTCTTTCTTTTTGCACTACTTACTAATTTCATGTATATTTCTAATAGTAGTATATAGTTTTGTTAAATTATTACGCATTGCAAAGTACTGCAGCAACGGAGCAAAATAATTCACATGCCAATGACATTAAATCTGTTTCTGTATCTGATTGATTGTAAAACCATAAAGTGATGCCAGGCAGAGGACAGGACGTCCCTACAACAGCTGTCAAACCTGCCCAGCACATCGCTGGCACCAGCAAGGGCATGTATACAAACAGGTGCCGGAAAAGGGCCAGTAACGTCATGAAGGGTCGCACCCACTCTGCCCATGGACCATCTGTCCCACTCCCATCGGGGGGGGGGAGGCCATGTAACAGTTTTCAGAACCAAAATCAGCTTTATTACAGGAGATAGCTCAGTGCAGACCCTTCAGCTGAACTTCTAACTCACCCATGATCAGTCTAACCCATCCCTCCCGCATGGTCCTCCATTTTTCCATCATCCATGTGCCAATCTAAGAGTTTCTTAGCTGTCCCTAATGTATCTGCCTCCACCAACACCCAGCCCCCGTCGAGGGGGAGAGGGGGAGAGGGGGAGAGGGGGAGAGGGGGAGAGGGGGAGAGGGGGAGAGGGGGAGAGGGGGAGAGGGGGAGAGGGGGAGAGGTCAGTAAGAGCAGCGGTCCCCTGCAACCGGGCCGCAGAGCATGTGCTACCGGGCCGGGAGGAAAGGATATGATTTGGCGATATGAGTCAGCTGCACCTTTCCTCATTCCCTGTCACGCACTGTTGAGCTTGAACGCACGCGAGGTCATTACCCGCACGTCATCCATGTCAGCGCGGGAAGATCAACTCCTCGAGCTTGCAAATGACGGTGGGCTGAAAAGTCTGTTTGACATAACATCTCTGCCGGCATTCCGGATCAAAGTCAAGGCTCAATATCCTGAGATAGCCACGGAAGCACCGAAAACGTTGCTTCCATTTCCAACATATCTCTGCAATGAATGCAACGAAAACTACACTGCGGATTAGACTGGACATAAGGAACCCCGTTCAAGTATCGCTGTCTCCCATCACCCCTCGATGGGACCGTCTTGTTGCAGAGAAACAAGCCCAGGGCTCTCACTGATTCAGTGATATTGGTGCATTGCAATAATTTTATCTGTTCATAGAGGGAAAATATGTGCTGTGTGTTTAATATCCAAACATTACTTAAAATGTTATGATGCTATTGACCTATAAGTGACTTATAATTGACTTATCACTATAATCATGCGAGGAAAATATGCGCTGTGTGTTTAATATTAAATTCGTTAGATAATTCCTTTTAGAAACAAAATTGAGTGTATTAGCCACTTATCACCTATATTCCAGTCGTGATTAACACCTCCCCCCCATCAAACAGAATCGCTAGAAACGTTTTGTCGAAAAAAATCGGCACATGCACACATGCACAAGTCACGCATGCGCACTGGTGCCCGTGCAAGGCTTCATGGTCATTGTAGTCTTTCTCAGGGTAAACACAACATATTTACTGCTACTCTTGTCCGTTGGCAACCCTACCCCCCCCCCCCACCCCCGGGTCGGCCGGTCCGCAAGAATATTGTCAATAATAAACCGGTCCGCAGTGCAAAAAAGGTTGGGGACCCCTGAGTGAGAGGGTGAAGGGTTACGGAGAGAACGGGCTTGGGGAAAAAATTCAGCTATGATTGAATGGCAGAACAGACACGATGGGCTGGATGGCCTAATTCTGCTCTAAAGTCTTTTTGAAGGGAATCTCCAACCAATACTAACCCGTACCTAAGGTCCATGAGAAACTGACGGGGATCATGTGGTCCATTAGGATGGAGTTGGGTGCCTCCCCACCTTTGGGTGGCTGATCTCAAACAGTCACCCCCCTCCCCATCCCCACTTTCCTCCCTCCGACACTCACAATCTGCTCGAGTTTCTGCTCCATGGTCCTGTTGGCCTGCTGTGCACGAGACAGGTGATGTTGCAACCTGCAGGACGGAGATCGAGGTACAGGTCAGATCTTAACTGCCCCTCTGCGGGGCGACACAGCAGCGAAACGTTATTACGGCAGCAGTGACCCCCGTTCAATCCCACTCCTGTCTGTAAGGAGTTCGCACGTTTTCAACCCCTCCCCCCAATAGCGGCTGCCGAAGTTTCAGAAGTCAAGTTTATTTGTGAGTGAAATTTGTACCGTTTCTGTCAACGAGCAGCACGATCAGAGCGTGTTGGAGCCAGCGTAACGTACCCACAACAGCACAGAACACAACAAGCGACAAAGAACACACTCACACCCACCACTCTCTGTGTGAAACCTCTGACATTCCTCCAATCATCTTAAATTTATGCCCCCTCATCTTAGTCATTTCAACCCTTGGAACAGTGCCTGACCGTCCAAGGACTAGATCCCCCTTTGCACTAAATACAGGGATGGTACAGGCCCTTCGGCCCACAATGTCATGCTGACCCTTTAACCTACTCCAAGATCAATCTCACCTTCCCTTTCACATAACCCTCCATTTTTCTATCATCCATGTTTCTAAGAGTCTCTTAAATGTCCCTGATGTACCTGCCTCTACCATCACCCTTGGCGGGACGTTCCACACACCCACCACTCTCAACCTACCTCTGACACCTCACCCCCACCCCCCCGCCGATACTTACTTCCAATCACCTTAAAATTACACCCGCTGGTATAAACCATTTCCTCCCTGGGAGAAACTCTCTGGCTGTCCACTCGATCTGTGCATCTTATCATCTCATACACCTCAATCAAGTCACCTCTCATCCTCCTTCGCTCGAGAGAGAAAAGCCCAAGCTCACTCAAGACATGGTCTCTAATCCAGGCAGCATCCTGGTGAATCTCCTCTGCACCCTCTCTAATCCAGGCAGCATCCTGGTGAATCTCCTCTGCACCCTCTCTAATTCAGGCAGCGTCCTGGTGAACCTCCTCTGCACCCTCTCTAATCCAGACAGCATCCTGGTGAATCTCCTCTGCACACTCTCTAATCCAGGCAGCATCCTGGTGAATCTCGTCTGCACCCTCTCTGATCCAGACAGCATCCCGGTGAATCTCCTCTGCACCCTCTCTAATCCAGACAGCATCCTGGTGAACCTCCTCTGCACCCTCTCTAATCCAGACAGCATCCTGGTGAATCTCGTCTGCACCCTCTCTAATCCAGACAGCATCCTGGTGAATCTCGTCTGCACCCTCTCTAATCCAGACAGCATCCCGGTGAATCTCCTCTGTACCCTCTCTAATCCAGGCAGCATCCTGGTAAATCTCCTCTGCACACTCTCTAAAGCTTCCACATCCTTCCTATAGTGAGGTGACCGGAAGCGAACGCAATACTCCCAGTGTGGTCTAACCAGGGTTTTATAGAGCTGTAACATAAGAGCCCTTGAACACAACCCCCTGACTAATGAAGGCGAACACACCAAACATCTTCTTAACTACCTCATCAAAAAAGAGAAAATCTGCAGATGTTGGAAATCCAAGCAACACGCACAAGCTGCTGAGAAATTCAGGCAGAGTCTATGGAGAAGAGTAGTCAGTCGATGCTTCGGGCCAAGACCCTGCAGCTGGATCTTTCTGACTCTCCCTGTGTAGTTACCTGGAGAACAGCTCCCTGAGGTCACCATGTTCCACCCGGGCTCGACACAGCTCAGAGTCCTGGTATTCGTGACCAGACTGGAATTCCGAGTCCTTCTCTTCCATCTGACTCGTGGCACAGGCCAGACAGTGGAGTCTGTCCTTGTTCTCTTCTCGTAGGACCCTGGTGGGGGGGGGGGGGCACAGTTCAAAGTTCAGTGTAAAATTTAGAAACATAGAAAACCTACAGCACAATACAGGCCCTTCGGCCCACAATGCTGTGCCAAACATGTATTTACTTTAGAAATTACCAAGGGTTACCCATAGTCCTCTATTTTTCTAAGCTCCATGTACCTATCCAGGAGTCTCTTAAAAGACCCTATTGTATCCGACTCCACCACCATCGCCGGCAGCCCATTCCACACGCTCACCACTCTCTGCATTAAAAACTTACCCCTGACTTCTCCTCTGTACCTACTTCCAAGCACCTAGAAACTGTGCCCACTCCTGTTAGCCACTTCAGCCCCGGGAAAAAGCCTCAGACTATCTACATGATTAATGCCTCTCATCATGTTATATACCTCTATCAGGTCACCTCTCATCCTCCGTCGCTCCAAGGAGAAAAGGCCGAGTTCACTCAACCTATTCTCATAAGGCATGCTCCCCAATCCAGGCAACATCCTTGTAAATCTCCTCTGCACCCTTTCTATGGCTTCCACATCCTTCCTGTAGTGAGGTGACCAGAAGTGAGCACAGTACTCCAAGTGGGGTCTGACCAGGGTCCTATATAGCTGCAACATTACGTCTCGGCTCTTAAACTCATTTCCACGATTGATGAAGGCCAATGCACCATATGCCTTCTTAACCACAGAGTCAACCTGCACAACAGCTTTGAGTGCCCTATGGACTCGGACCCCAAGATCCCTCTGACCCTCCACACTGCCAAGAGTCTTACCATTAATACTATATTCTGCCATCATATTTGACCTACCAAAATGAACCACCTCACACTTATCTGTGTTGAACTCCATCTGCCACTTCTCAGCCCAGTTTTGCATCCTATCAATGTCCCGCTGTAACCTCTGACAGCCCTCCACACTATCCACAACACCTCCAACCTTTGTGTCATCAGCAAACTTACTAACCCATCCCTCCACTTCCTCATCCAGGTCATTTATAAAAATCACGAAGAGTAAGGGACCCAGAACAGATCCCTGAGGCACTCCACTGGTCACCGACCTCCATGCAGAATATCACCTGTCTGCAACCACTCTTTGCCTTCTGTGGGCAAGCCAGTTCTGGATCCACAAAGCGATGTCCCCTTGGATCCCATGCCTCCTTACTTTCTCAATAAGCCTTGTATGGGGTATCTTATCAAATGCCTTGCTGAAATCCATATACACTACATCTACTGCTCCTTTTCGGTAGTGAATACTGAAGCAAAATATTCATTAAGTACCTCAGCTATCTCCTCTGGTTCCACTGTCATACTTGATCGGTCCTATTTAAAATCAAAGTATGCATCTGCTCATTATAGGAAGGATGTGGAAGCTTTAGAGAGGGTGCAAAGGAGGTTTACTAGGATGCTGCCTGGATTACAGAGCATATTTTATGAGGAATGGTTGAGCGAGCTGGGGCTTTTATCTCTGGAGTGAAGGAGGATGAGAGGTGACTTGATAGAGGTGTACAAGATGAGAAGAGGCACAGATCGAGTGGACAGTCAGAATCTTTCTCCTAGGTGGAAATGGGGAATACTTGGGGATGGAATTTTAAGGTAATTGGAACAAAGCATTGGTGGGGGGGGGGGGAATGTCAGAGGTAGTTACTTTGCACTGAAAGTGGTGAATGTGAGGAACACCCTGTCAGGGGTGGTGGTGGAGGCAGATACATCAGGGACGTTTAAGAGAATCTTAGATAGGCTCATGAATGATGGAAATGTGGGAGGGAAGGGTTAGGATTTTGGCAGCCCATTGTGGGCTGAAGGGCCTGTACTGTCCCTGTATTTAGTGTAAAGGAGTTCCTTAACTATGGAATTCAGTACCTAAAACTGTAAATGATGCAAACTGGGTTAACACCTTCAAACATCAGCTCAAATCCTGGAGCAACGCACACAAAATGCTAGTGGAACTCAGTTGGTCAGGCAGCATCTCTGGAGATGAATAAACAGTCGATGTTTCAGGCCGGGATCCTTCTTCAGGATTGGAAAGGAAGGGCAAAAGAGGTCAGAGTGAGAAGTTGGGAGTGGGGGAGGAAGGAGTACAAGGTGAAACCAGAAGAGGGGAGAGGGTGACGTGAAGAGCTAGGAAGTCAGTTCGTGAAAGAGCTAAAGGGCTGGAGAAGGAAGAGGACAGAAGTCCATGGAAGAAAGAAAAGGGGGAGGAGCACCAGAGGGGGGTGACGGACAGGTAAGGAGATAAGGTGAGAGAGGGAAATTGGAATGGTGAAGGAAGTGAGGGTTGGCCATTACCCGAATTTAAGACATCGATGTTCATGCCAACAGGTTGGAGGTTATCCAGACGGAATATAAGGTGTTGCTCTTCTAACCGGAGTGTGGCCTCATGGTGGCAGCAGAGGAGACCATGGACTGACGTTGGAATGGGAATGGGAAGTGGAATTGAAATGGGAGGCCACTGGGAAATCCTGCTTTCTGTGGCGGATGGAAAAAATGTGCTCAACACTGAGCTCAAAACCTATTTATTTATTTAACCTTGGTTTCAACTAAAACATTTTTGTCTTTTATTCTAATGTTTGCTTCTTTTTTGCATTGTAAAACACTCTGAGCTGCATTGTTTGTTTGATAAATACTTTGTGAATATGTTATTCCAGCTGAAAGGCCCTCAAACGTGCAAAGCGAAAAGAGGCTTCCAGCGCAGACAGTCAAAGAGGAGAGGGCAAGAGTAAAGTGTGAACACGGGAGAGTCTGCAGATGCTGGAAATCCAAAGCAACACAGACAAGATTTTAGAAGGATGAGAGGGGATCTGATTGAAACATATAAGATTATTAAGGGATTGGACACGCTGGAGGCAGGAAACATGTTCCCGATGTTGGGGGAGTCCAGAACCAGAGGCCACAGTTTAAGAATAAGGGGTAGACTATTTAGAACAGAGTTGAGGAAAAACTTTTTCACCCAGAGAGTTGTGGATCTGTGGAATGCTCTGCCTCAGAAGGCTGTGGAGGCCAATTCTCTGGATGCGTTCAAGAAAGAGTTAGTTAGAGCTCTTAAAGAAAGCGGAGTGAAGGGATATGGGGAGAAGGCAGGAACAGGGTACTGATTGTGGATGATCAGCCATGATCACAGTGAATGGCGGTGCTGGCTCGAAGGGCTGAATGGCCTACTCCAGCACCGTTGACGCTGACCGTTCCTCCTGCAGCTTTGTGCTGCCGGAGGTTCTGAAGAAGCTAATTTTCCCAGAGAGCGGAGAAAATTCCAAGCAGGGTGAGAGAACGGAAAGAGAGTGGGTGATGTGTGGAGCGCGCTGCCTGGGGTGGGAGTAGAGGCCGACACAGTGGGGGCTGTTAAGAGACGTTTGTTTGGCACAGGGATGTGAGGAAAATGCAGGCACGTGCACTTCCTGTTGGATGAAGAGATTCGGTCAGTTGATCATTTGATTACTAATTTAACTGGTTCAGTACAACATTGTGGGCCGAAGGGCCTGTTCCTGTACTGTGCTGGTCTATGTTTGGGGGGGTGGCTTAAAGGGCACATGGGGGTGGGGGGGAGCGAGAGATACAGAGAGGGGCCAGAGAAGACAGTTTGCGGCAGAGGGACCGAATGGCAGATTGATTTCTCAAGGGGAGGGACTGGATCGATTTTGGCGCTAAGCCACGTCGTTGTTCTACCTCCTGACAAGCCTACCGGCACGAAGAGGATCCTTACAGACTTACTTTAGTTTCAGAGGGTCTGTCAGCAGCTCCTGCAGAAAGACAGAGAAACTGGTTATCAGCCCCGTAACCTTGCCAGTAAACTTTTCACATCACCCCGGCCCGCCAGCCCTTGGCTTTACAATCCTTCCTTCTCGGTTGCTGGGTGCTCTGACCCTACCTCAGCCTCTCCAGGCCCCTTTCCTCTTGCTGGGTACATCCTTGGACATCGGTAAACTCACCGCACAGCCAGAGGTGCAGAATCATCTTCAAACCACCCCATTAACCCACCTGCGGCCTGGTATCACAGGTACTCCCTTTCTCCTATCCTCCCTGTCCCCCATAACTTCAAACCAACTCTTTATTTCTTTCCCACTTCTGGCAAAGAGTATCTGACCCATTGCTCTTCTCTGCAGATGCTGCCTGACCTGCCGAGTGTTTTCGCTACCATCGTGCTCTCAATCTCATCTGCACGCCGAGCTGCCAATCTCTACCATCCGGTGCTGTGCCTGCCTCAAAATTCAGCAGGTCCGTCCCTGAACCTCTTCACGTCTCTTCTCCCACCCCCCCCCACCAACTTTCAAAATGCTCCTTAAACTCCCCCACTTTGACGGTGATCTAAGCCTTCATACCTCCCTCTGCAAGTTAGTGCAGAGTTTAAGTTAAATTCATTATCCAAGTACAGATATGTCACCATTTACAAAGCAGAGAGTCGTTTTCTTGTGGGCATTCACAGTACTTGGGTGGCAGGATGGAGATATGTCTCTACCAAAGGAGGTGTAAGGTGCTAGCCTGCAGGTCACCCTCGGGCAAGGTGTGACACCCGCTTAGCCCCTCGATCAGGGTCACGCGAGGCCATGGGAGAGGTGGTGGATGGTCGTACGAGCAGCCGGTGCAGATCACAAGTCCTGGTTATGTGACCACTGACACCAGGCAGACAATCTCTGACGAGGATTGATGATGGCTGGGGTCACCCGTCTTGTAAAGACACTGCCCAGAAGAAGGCAATGGCAAACCATTTCTGTAGAAAAATTTGCCACGAACGATCATGGTCACGGAATGACCACGATTGTCCCCGTCACACGGCATGGCGCATAACGATGATGTCACACGACACAGCACATAATGATGATGTCATACCACAGCACATAATGAATGAACAATTCTCAGTAAACACAAAGAAGCAAAAAAAATAACAATAATCAATAAATAAGCAATAAATATTGAGAACATGAGATGAAGAGTCATTGAAAGTGAGTCCGTAGGTTGTGGGAACAGTTCAGTGTTGGGGTGAGTGAAGTCATCCACACTGGTTCAGGAGCCTGATGGTTGAAGGGTAATAATTGTTCCTGAACCTGGTGCTATGGGTCCTGAGGCTCCTGGACCTCCTTCCTGATGGCAGCAATGGAAGAGAGCATGGCCTGGGTGGTGGGGGTCCCTGATGATGGAATCTGCTTTCCTGTGACACTGCTCTGGACAGATGTGCTCAGTGGTGGGGAGCACTTTGCTGCGATGGACTTTCCCGTCCAAGGCCATACCAGGCCGTGACACAACCAATCAATTTTTGTGGATGAATCACGGTCAGATACTTTGTTACGTGTCGTCATATCGTTAAGCCAACATCATGAAAAACACGAAGGCCCTGGGGAGTGTTGGAGAACAGAGGCGCCCACGTGTGCGGGTAGGTTCCCTGAAAGTGGCGTCACAGGTAGACTGGGCGGCAAGGAATGTCATTAACAGGCTGGCCTTCATCGGACAGGGCACTGAGAACCGGAGCTGGGCTGTCACGTTGCTGTTGTACGAAACTTGGGTCGACTGTGTTGAGTTTTTCTCGCCCGGTTATAGAAAAGATGTCATGAAGCTAGAACGAGCGCAGAGGAGATTTGTAAGCATGTTACCAGTACTTGAGGGACTGACTTTGACAGAGAGGTCGGACATTCTGGGACATTACTCCACAGGAGACTGAGTGGTGACCTTATAAAGGTGTATAGAACCACGAGGGACACAGATAGGGTGTAGGGGACTGAGGGGTGACCTTACAGAGGTGTGTAGAACCATGAGGGACACAGATAGGGTGTAGGGGACTGAGAGGTGACCTTACAGAGGTGTGTAGAACCATGAGGGACACAGATAGGGTGTAGGGGACTGAGGGATGACTGTATAGAGGTGTGTAGAACCATGAGGGACACGGATAGGGTGTAGGGGACTGACCCAGGTGCAATTCTTTTGTGGGACTAAATTAGATTGGAATCTTTGTGGTTATGGATTGATCAGAAGACACTGGACCAGAATAAGGCCATTCAGCCCAACAGGTCTCTCTCTGCCATTCCATCATGGCTGATTTATTATCCCTCTCAACCTCATTCTCCTGCCTTCTCCCTGTAACTAATCAAGAAGCTATCAACCTCCGCCTGGCCTTCACAATGCCCATGCAATAAATTCCAGATTCACTACCTTCTGGCTAAAGAAAATCCTCTAAATCGATTTCTGTTCTAAATGGATGGCCCTTTATTCAGAGACTGTGTCCTCTGGTCCTACACTCACCCCCAACAGGAAACATCCTCTCCACATGTTGGGACCAACGACATAGGCAGGAAGAGGGATGAGGTCCTGAAGTGTGAGTTTTGGGAATTAGGCAGAAGGCTGAAGAACAGGACCTCAAGGGTGACGTTCTCAGGATTGCTGCCAGTGCTACGTGACAGTGATGGTAAGAATTGGAGGAGATGGCAGTTGAACGCGTGGCTGAGGAGTTGGTGCAGGGAGCAGGGTTTTAGATTTTTAGATCATTGGGATCTCTTCTGGGGAAGGTGGGACCTGTACAGATTGGATGGGTTGCACCTGAACTCGAGGGGGAGCAATATCCTTGCAGGTAGGTTTGCTAGCATGGTTCGGGAGGGTTTAAACTAATTTGCGAGGGGGATGGAACCCAGAGCGATAGAGCAGTGAAAGAAGTGCATGGAGTAAAGCCAGATCTAACATACAGAGAGGCTTTGAGGAAAGAGAAGCAGAATAAACGGTGTAAAGACAGTAAGGTAGAAGGGCTGAAATGTGTGTACCTCAATGCAAGAAGCAACAGGAACAAAGGTGATGAACTGAGAGCTTGGATACATACATGGAATTATGATGTAGTGGCCATTACAGAGCCTTGGCTGGCACCAGGGCAGGAATGGATTCTCAATATTCCTGGATTTCAGTGCTTTAAAAGGGATAGAGAGGGCGGAAAGAGGGGAGGAGGGGTGGCATTACTGGTCAGGGATACTATTACAGCTACAGAAAGGGTGGGTAATGTAGCAGGATCCTCTTTTGAGTCAATATGGGTGGAAGTCAGGAACAGGAAGGGAGCAGTTACTCTACTGGGGGTATTCTATACAGCCCCTGGTAGCAGCAGAGATACAGAGGAGCAGATTGGGAGGCAGATTTTGGAGAGGTGCAAAAATAACAGGGTTGTCATCATGGGTGACTTTAACTTCCCTAGTATTGATTGGCACCTGATTAGTTCCAAGGGTTTAGATGGGGCAGAATTTGTTAAGTGTGTCCAGGATGGATTCCTGTCACAGTATGTGGACAGGCCGAATGCCATACTAGATCTAGTACTAGGTAATGAACCGGGTCAGGTCACAGATCTCTCAGTGGGTGAGCATCTGGGGGACAGTGACCACTGCTCCCTGGCCTTTATAATTATCATGGAAAAGGATAGAATCAAAGAGGACAAGAAAATTTTTAATTGGGGAAAGGCAAATTATGAGGCTATAAGGCTAGAACTTGTGGGTGTGAATTGGGATGATGTTTTTGCAGGGAAATGTACTATGGGCATGTGGTCGATGTTTAGAGATCTCTTGCGGGATGTAAGGGATAAATTTGTCCCGGTGAGGAAGATAAAGAATGGTAGGGTGAAGGAACCATGGCTGACAAGTGAGGTGGAAAATCTAGTCAGGTGGAAGAAGGCAGCATACATGAGGTTTAGGAAGCAAGGAGCAGATGGGTCTATTGAGGAATATAGGGAAGCAAGAAAGAAGCTTAAGAAGGGGCTGAGAAGAGTAAGAAGGGGACATGAGAAGGCCTTGGTGAGTAGGGTAAAGGAAAGCCACAAGGCATTCTTCAATTATGTGAAGAAAAAAAGGATGACAGGAGTGAAGGTAGGACCGATTAGAGATAAAGGTGGGAAGATGTGCCTGGAAGCTGTGGAAGTGAGTGAGGTCCTCAATGAATACTTCTCTTCGGTATTCACCAATGAGAGGGAACTTGATGATGGTGAGGACAATATGAGTGAGGTTGATGTTCTGGAGCATGCTGATATTAAGGGAGAGGAGGTGTTGGAGTTGTTAAAATACATTAGGACAGATAAGTCCCCGGGGCCTGACGGAATATTCCCCAGGCTGCTCCATGAGGCAAGAGAAGAGATTGCTGAGCCTCTGGCTAGGATCTTTATGTCCTCGTTGTCCATGGGAATGGTACCGGAGGACTGGAGGGAGGCGAATGTTGCTCCCTTGTTCAAAAAAGGTAGTAGGGATAGTCCGGGTAATTATAGACCAGTGAGCCTTACGTCTGTGATGGGAAAGCTGTTGGAAAAGATTCTTAGAGATAGGATCTATAGACATTTAGAGAATCATGGTCTGATCAGGGACAGTCAGCATGGCTTTGTGAAGGGCAGATCGTGTCTAACAAGCCTGATAGAGTTCTTTGTGGAGGTGACCAGGGATATAGATTAAGGTAGTGCAGTGGATGTGATTTATATGGATTTTAGTAAGGCATTTGACAAGGTTCCACACGGTAGGCTTATTCAGAAAGTTAGAAGGCATGGGATCCAGGGAAGTTTGGCCAGGTGGATTCAGAATTGGCTTGCCTGCAGAAGGCAGAGGGTGGTGGTGGAGGGAGTACATTCATATTGGAGGATTGTGACTAGTGGTGTCCCACAAGGATCTGTTCTGGGACCTCTACTTTTCATGATTTTTATTAACGACCTGGATGTGGGGGTAGAAGGGTGGGTTGGCAAGTTTGCAGATGACACAAAGGTTGGTGGTGTTGTAGACAGTGTAGAGGATTGTCAAAGATTGCAGAGAGGCATTGATAGAATGCAGAAGTGGGCTGAGAAGTGGCAGATGGAGTTCAACCCGGAGAAGTGTGCGGTGGTACACTTTGGAAGGACAAACTCCAAGGCAGAGTACAAAGTAAATGGCAGGATACTTGGTAGTGTGGAGGAGCAGAGGGATCTCAGGGTACATGTCCACAGATCCCTGAAAGTTGCCTCACAGGTGGATAGGGTAGTTAAGAAAGCTTATGGGGTGTTAGCTTTCATAAGTCGAGGGATAGAGTTTAAGAGTCGCGATGTAATGATGCAGCTCTATAAAACTCTGGTTAGGCCACACTTGGAGTACTGTGTCCAGTTCTGGTCACCTGACTATAGGAAGGATGTGGAAGCATTGGAAAGGGTACAGAGGAGATTTACCAGGATGCTGCCTGGTTTACAGAGTATGCATTATGATCAGAGATTAAGGGAGCTAGAGCTTTACTCTTTGGAGAGAAGGAGGATGAGAGGAGACATGATAGAGGTGTACAAGATAATAAGAGAAATAGATAGAGTGGATAGCCAGCGCCTCTTCCCCAGGGCACCACTGCTCAATACAAGAGGACATGGCTTTAAGGTAAGGGGTGGGAAGTTCAAGGGGGATATTAGAGGAAGTTTTTTACTCAGAGAGTGGTTGGTGGGTGGAATGCACTGCCTGAGTCAGTGGTGGAGGCAGATACACTAGTGAAGTTTAAGAGACTACTAGACAGGTATATGGAGGAATCTAAGGTGGGGGGTTATATGGGAGGCAGGGTTTGAGGGTTGGCACAACATTGTGGGCCAAAGGGCCTGTACTGTGCTGTACTATTCTATATTCTATCTATGTTCTACATCCACTCCATCTGTGTCCTCTGGTCCTGGACTCCCCATTATAGGAAACATCCGCTCCACATCCACTCTATCTGTGTCCTCTGGTCCTAGACTCCCCCACTATAGGAAACATCCTCTCCACATCCACTCTATCTGTGTCCTCTGGTCCGAGACTCCCTCACTATAGGAAACATCCTCTCCAGATCCACTCTATCTGTGTCCTCTGGTCCTAGACTCCCCCACTACAGGAAACATCCTCTCCACATCCACTCTATCTGTGTCCTCTGGTCCTAGACTCCCCCACTATAGGAAACATCCTCTCCACGTCCACTCTATCTGTGTCCTCTGGTCCTAGACTCTCCCACTACAGGAAACATCCCTCCTCGTCCACTCTGTCTGTGCCCTCTGGTCCTAGACTCCCCCACTATAGGAAACATCCTCTCCACATCCACTCCATCTGTGCCCTCTGGTCCTAGACTCCCCCACTATAGGAAACATCCTCTCCACATCCACTCTATCTGTGTCCTCTGGTCCTAGACTCCCCCACTATAGGAAACATCCTCTCCACATCCACTCCAGCTGTGCCCTCTGGTCCCAGACTCCCCCACTACAGGAAACATCCTCTCCACATCCACTCTATCTGTGTCCTCTGGTCCTGGACCCTCCCACTATAGGAAACATCCCTCCTCGTCCACTCTGTCTGTGCCCTCTGGTCCTAGACTCCCCCACTATAGGAAACATCCTCTCCACATCCACTCTATCTGTGCCCTCTGGTCCTAGACTCCCCCACTATAGGAAACATCCTCTCCACATCCACTCTATCTGTGTCCTCTGGTCCTAGACTCTCCCACTATAGGAAACATCCCTCCTCGTCCACTCTGTCTGTGCCCTCTGGTCTAGGACTCCCCCACTATAGGAAACATCCTCTCCACATCCACTCTATCTGTGTCCTCTGGTCCTAGACTCCCCCACCATAGGAAACATCCTTTCCACATCCACTCTATCTGTGTCCTCTGGTCCTAGACTCCCCCACTATAGGAAACATCCTCTCCACATCTACTCTATCTGTGCTCCCTGGTGCTCGACTCCCCCACTACAGTAAACATCCTCTCCACATCCACTCTATCTGTGTCCTCTGGTCCTAGACTCTCCCACTATAGGAAACATCCCTCCTCGTCCACTCTGTCTGTGCCCTCTGGTCCTAGACTCCCCCACTATAGGAAACATCCTCTCCACATCCACTTTATCTGTGCCCTCTGGTCCTAGACTCCCCCACTATAGGAAACATCCGCTCCACATCCACTCTGTCTGTGTCCTCTGGTCCTAGACTCCTCCACTATAGGAAACATCCTCTCCACATCCACTCTATCTGTGCCTTCTGGTTCTAGACTCCCCCACTATAGGAAACATCCTCTCCACATCCACTCTATCTGTGTCCTCTGGTCCAAGACTCTCCCACTATAGGAAACATCCCTCCTCGTCCACTCTGTCTGTGCCCTCTGGTCTAGGACTCCCCCACTATAGGAAACATCCTCTCCACATCCACTCTATCTGTGCCCTCTGGTCCTAGACTCCCCCACTATAGGAAACATCCTCTCCACATCCACTCTATCTGTGTCCTCTGGTCCTAGACTCCCCCACTATAGGAAACATCCTCTCCACATCCACTCTAGCTGTGCGCTCTGGTCCTAGACTCCCCCACTACAGGAAACATCCTCTCCACATCCACTCTATCTGTGTCCTCTGGTCCTAGACTCCCCCACTATAGGAAACATCCTCTCCACATCCACTCTATCCGTGCCCTCTGGTCCTAGACTCCCCCACTACAGGAAACATCCTCTCCACATCCACTCTATCTGTGTCCTCTGGTCCCAGACTCCCCCACTACAGGAAACATTCTCTCCACATCCACTCTATCTGTGCCCTCTGGTCCTAGACTCCCCCACTACAGGAAACATCCTCTCCACATCCACTCTATCTGTGTCCTCTGGTCCTAGACTCTCCCACTATAGGAAACATCCCTCCTCGTCCACTCTGTCTGTGCCCTCTGGTCCTAGACTCCCCCACTATAGGAAACATCCTCTCCTCGTCCACTCTGTCTGTGCCCTCTGGTCTAGGACTCCCCCACTATAGGAAACATCCTCTCCACATCCACTCTATCTGTGTCCTCTGGTCCTAGACTCCCCCACTATAGGAAACATCCTCTCCACATCCACTCTATCCGTGCCCTCTGGTCCTAGACTCCCCCACTACAGGAAACATCCTCTCCACATCCACTCTATCTGTGTCCTCTGGTCCCAGACTCCCCCACTATAGGAAACATCCTCTCCACATCTACTCTATCTGTGCTCCCTGGTGCTCGACTCCCCCACTACAGTAAACATCCTCTCCACATCCACTCTATCTGTGTCCTCTGGTCAGAGACTCTCCCACTATAGGAAACATCCCTCCTCGTCCACTCTGTCTGTGCCCTCTGGTCTAGGACTCCCTCACTATAGGAAACATCCTCTCCACATCCACTCTATCTGTGCCCTCTGGTCCTAGACTCCCCCACTATAGGAAACATCCACTCCACATCCACTCTATCTGTGTCCTCTGGTCCTAGACTCTCCCACTATAGGAAACATCCCTCCTCGTCCACTCTGTCTGTGCCCTCTGGTCCTAGACTCCCCCACTATAGGAAAATCCTCTCCACATCCACTCTATCTGTGTCCTCTGGTCCTAGACTCTCCCACTATAGGAAACATCCCTCCTCGTCCACTCTGTCTGTGCCCTCTGGTCTAGGACTCCCCCACTATAGGAAACATCCTCTCCACATCCACTCTATCCGTGCCCTCTGGTCCTAGACTCCCCCACTATAGGAAACATCCTCTCCACATCCACTCTATCTGTGTCCTCTGGTCCTAGACTCCCCCACTATAGGAAACATCCTCTCCACATCCACTCTATCTGTGCCCTCTGGTCCTAGACTCCCCCACTATAGGAAACATCCTCTCCACATCTACTCTATCTGTGCTCCCTGGTGCTCGACTCCCCCACTAGAGTAAACATCCTCTCCACATCCACTCTGTCTGTGTCCTCTGGTCCTAGACTCTCCCACTATAGGAAACATCCCTCCTCGTCCACTCTGTCTGTGCCCTCTGGTCTAGGACTCCCCCACTATAGGAAACATCCTCTCCACATCCACTCTATCTGTGTCCTCTGGTCCTAGACTCCCCCACTATAGGAAACATCCTCTCCACATCCACTCTCTCTGTGTCCTCTGGTCCTAGACTGTCCCACTATAGGAAACATCCCTCCTCGTCCACTCTGTCTGTGCCCCCTGGTCTAGGACTCCCCCACTATAGGAAACATCCTCTCCACATCCACTCTATCTGTGTCCTCTGGTCCTAGACTCTCCCACTATAGGAAACATCCCTCCTCGTCCACTCTGTCTGTGCCCTCTGGTCTAGGACTCCCTCACTATAGGAAACATCCTCTCCACATCCACTCTATCTGTGTCCTCTGGTCCTAGACTCTCCCACTATAGGAAACATCCCTCCTCGTCCACTCTGTCTGTGCCCTCTGGTCCTAGACTCCCCCACTATAGGAAACATCCTCTCCACATCCACTCTATCTGTGTCCTCTGGTCCTAGACTCTCCCACTATAGGAAACATCCCTCCTCGTCGACTCTGTCTGTGCCCTCTGGTCTAGGACTCCCCTACTATAGGAAACATCCTCTCCACATCCACTCTATCTGTGTCCTCTGGTCCTAGACTCCCCCACTATAGGAAACATCCTCTCCACATCCACTCTATCTGTGCCCTCTGGTCCTAGACTCCCCCACTACAGGAAACATCCTCTCCACATCCACTCTATCTGTGCCCTCTGGTCCTAGACTCCCCCACTACAGGAAACATCCTCTCCACATCCACTCTATCTGTGTCCTCTGGTCCCAGACTCCCCCACGACAGGAAACATCCTCTCCACATCCACTCTATCTGTGCCCTCTGGTCCTAGACTCCCCCACTACAGGAAACATCCTCTCCACATCCACTCTATCTGTGTCCTCTGGTCCCAGACTCCCCCACTACAGGAAACATCCTCTCCACATCCACTCTATCTGTGCCCTCTGGTCCTAGACTCCCCCACTACAGGAAACATCCTCTCCACATCCACTCTATCTGTGTCCTCTGGTCCTAGACTCTCCCACTATAGGAAACATCCCTCCTCGTCCACTCTGTCTGTGCCCTCTGGTCCTAGACTCCCCCACTATAGGAAACATCCTCTCCTCGTCCACTCTGTCTGTGCCCTCTGGTCTAGGACTCCCCCACTATAGGAAACATCCTCTCCACATCCACTCTATCTGTGTCCTCTGGTCCTAGACTCCCCCACTATAGGAAACATCCTCTCCACATCCACTCTATCCGTGCCGTCTGGTCCTAGACTCCCCCACTACAGGAAACATCCTCTCCACATCCACTCTATCTGTGTCCTCTGGTCCCAGACTCCCCCACTATAGGAAACATCCTCTCCACATCTACTCTATCTGTGCTCCCTGGTGCTCGACTCCCCCACTACAGTAAACATCCTCTCCACATCCACTCTATCTGTGTCCTCTGGTCATAGACTCTCCCACTATAGGAAACATCCCTCCTCGTCCACTCTGTCTGTGCCCTCTGGTCTAGGACTCCCTCACTATAGGAAACATCCTCTCCACATCCACTCTATCTGTGCCCTCTGGTCCTAGACTCCCCCACTATAGGAAACATCCTCTCCACATCCACTCTATCTGTGTCCTCTGGTCCTAGACTCTCCCACTATAGGAAACATCCCTCCTCGTCGACTCTAACTGTGTCCTCTGGTCCTAGACTCTCCCACTACAGGAAACATCCCTCCTCGTCCACTCTGTCTGTGCCCTCTGGTCCTAGACTCCCCCACTATAGGAAAATCCTCTCCACATCCATTCTATCTGTGTCCTCTGGTCCTAGACTCTCCCACCATAGGAAACATCCCTCCTCGTCCACTCTGTCTGTGCCCTCTGGTCTAGGACTCCCCCACTATAGGAAACATCCTCTCCACATCCACTCTATCCGTGCCCTCTGGTCCTAGACTCCCCCACTATAGGAAACATCCTCTCCACATCCACTCTATCTGTGTCCTCTGGTCCTAGACTCCCCCACTATAGGAAACATCCTCTCCACATCCACTCTATCTGTGCCCTCTGGTCCTAGACTCCCCCACTATAGGAAACATCCTCTCCACATCTACTCTATCTGTGCTCCCTGGTGCTCGACTCCCCCACTACAGTAAACATCCTCTCCACATCCACTCTGTCTGTGTCCTCTGGTCCTAGACTCTCCCACTATAGGAAACATCCCTCCTCGTCCACTCTGTCTGTGCCCTCTGGTCTAGGACTCCCCCACTATAGGAAACATCCTCTCCACATCCACTCTATCTGTGTCCTCTGGTCCTAGACTCCCCCACTATAGGAAACATCCTCTCCACATCCACTCTCTCTGTGTCCTCTGGTCCTAGACTCTCCCACTATAGGAAACATCCCTCCTCGTCCACTCTGTCTGTGCCCTCTGGTCAAGGACTCCCCCACTATAGGAAACATCCTCTCCACATCCACTCTATCTGTGCCCTCTGGTCCTAGACTCCCCCACTATAGGAAACATCCTCTCCACATCCACTCTATCTGTGTCCTCTGGTCCTAGACTCTCCCACTATAGGAAACATCCTCTTCACATCCACTCTATCTGTGTCCTCTGGTCCTAGACTCTCCCACTATAGGAAACATCCCTCCTCGTCCACTCTGTCTGTGCCCCCTGGTCTAGGACTCCCCCACTATAGGAAACATCCTCTCCACATCCACTCTATCTGTGTCCTCTGGTCCTAGACTCTCCCACTATAGGAAACATCCCTCCTCGTCCACTCTGTCTGTGCCCTCTGGTCTAGGACTCCCTCACTATAGGAAACATCCTCTCCACATCCACTCTATCTGTGCCCTCTGGTCCTAGACTCCCCCACTATAGGAAACATCCTCTCCACATCCACTCTATCTGTGTCCTCTGGTCCTAGACTCTCCCACTATAGGAAACATCCCTGCTCGTCGACTCTGTCTGTGCCCTCTGGTCTAGGACTCGCCCACTATAGGAAACATCCTCTCCACATCCACTCTATCTGTGTCCTCTGGTCCTAGACTCCCCCACTATAGGAAACATCCTCTCCACATCCACTCTATCTGTGCCCTCTGATCCTAGACTCCCCCACTACAGGAAACATCCTCTCCACATCCACTCTATCTGTGTCCTCTGGTCCTAGACTCCCCCACTATAGGAAACATCCTCTCCACATCCACTCTATCCGTGCCCTCTGGTCCTAGACTCCCCCACTACAGGAAACATCCTCTCCACATCCACTCTATCTGTGTCCTCTGGTCCCAGACTCCCCCACGACAGGAAACATCCTCTCCACATCCACTCTATCTGTGCCCTCTGGTCCTAGACTCTCCCACTACAGGAAACATCCTCTCCACATCCACTCTATCTGTGTCCTCTGGTCCTAGACTCTCCCACTATAGGAAACATCCCTCCTCGTCCACTCTGTCTGTGCCCTCTGGTCCTAGACTCCCCCACTATAGGAAACATCCTCTCCACATCCACTCTATCTGTGCCCTCTGGTCCTAGACTCCCCCACTATAGGAAAATCCTCTCCACATCCACTCTATCTGTGTCCTCTGGTCCTAGACTCTCCCACTATAGGAAACATCCCTCCTCGTCCACTCTGTCTGTGCCCTCTGGTCTAGGACTCCCCCACTATAGGAAACATCCTCTCCACATCCACTCTATCCGTGCCCTCTGGTCCTAGACTCCCCCACTATAGGAAACATCCTCTCCACATCCACTCTATCTGTGTCCTCTGGTCCTAGACTCCCCCACTATAGGAAACATCCTCTCCACATCCACTCTATCTGTGCCCTCTGGTCCTAGACTCCCCCACTACAGGAAACATCCTCTCCACATCCACTCTATCTGTGTCCTCTGGTCCTAGACTCCCCCACTATAGGAAACATCCTCTCCACATCCACTCTATCCGTGCCCTCTGGTCCTAGACTCCCCCACTACAGGAAACATCCTCTCCACATCCACTCTATCTGTGTCCTCTGGTCCCAGACTCCCCCACGACAGGAAACATCCTCTCCACATCCACTCTATCTGTGCCCTCTGGTCCTAGACTCCCCCACTACAGGAAACATCCTCTCCACATCCACTCTATCTGTGTCCTCTGGTCCTAGACTCTCCCACTATAGGAAACATCCCTCCTCGTCCACTCTGTCTGTGCCCTCTGGTCTAGGACTCCCCCACTATAGGAAACATCCTCTCCACATCCACTCTATCTGTGTCCTCTGGTCCTAGACTCCCCCACTATAGGAAACATCCTCTCCACATCCACTCTATCTGTGTCCTCTGGTCCTAGACTCCCCCACTATAGGAAACATCCTCTCCACATCCACTCTATCTGTGTCCTCTGGTCCTAGACTCTCCCACTATAGGAAACATCCCTCCTCGTCCACTCTGTCTGTGCCCTCTGGTCTAGGACTCCCCCACTATAGGAAACATCCTCTCCACATCCACTCTATCTGTGCCCTCTGGTCCTAGACTCCCCCACTATAGGAAACATCCTCTCCACATCTACTCTATCTGTGCTCCCTGGTGCTCGACTCCCCCACTACAGTAAACATCCTCTCCACATCCACTCTGTCTGTGTCCTCTGGTCCTAGACTCTCCCACTATAGGAAACATCCCTCCTCGTCCACTCTGTCTGTGCCCTCTCTTCTAGGACTCCCCTCTATAGGAAACATCCTCTCCACATCCACTCTATCTGTGTCCTCTGGTCCTAGACTCCCCCACTACAGGAAACATCCGCTCCACATCCACTCTATCTGTGTCCTCTGGTCCTAGACTCCCCCACTATAGGAAACATCCTCTCCACATCCACTCTATCTGTGTCCTCTGGTCCTAGACTCCCTCACTATAGGAAACATCCTCTCCAGATCCACTCTATCTGAGTCCTCTGGTCCTAGACTCCCCCCCCCTATAGGAAACATCCTCTCCACATCCACTCTATCTGTGCCCTCTGGTCCTAGACTCCCCCACTATAGGAAACATCCCTCCTCGTCCACTCTGTCTGTGCCCTCTGGTCCTAGACTCCCCCACTATAGGAAACATCCTCTCCACATCCACTCTATCCGTGTCCTCTGGTCCTAGACTCCCCCACTATAGGAAACATCCTCTCCACATCCACTCCATCTGTGCCCTCTGGTCCTAGACTCCCCCACTATAGGAAACATCCTCTCCACATCCACTCTATCTGTGTCCTCTGGTCCTAGACTCCCCCACTATAGGAAACATCCTCTCCACATCCACTCCAGCTGTGCCCTCTGGTCCCAGACTCCCCCACTACAGGAAACATCCTCTCCACATCCACTCTATCTGTGTCCTCTGGTCCTAGACTCCCCCACTATAGGAAACATCCTCTCCACATCCACTCTATCCGTGCCCTCTGGTCCTAGACTCCCCCACTACAGGAAACATCCTCTCCACATCCACTCTATCTGTGTCCTCTGGTCCCAGACTCCCCCACTACAGGAAACATCCTCTCCACATCCACTCTATCTGTGCCCTCTGGTCCTAGACTCCCCCACTACAGGAAACATCCTCTCCACATCCACTCTATCTGTGTCCTCTGGTCCTAGACTCTCCCACTATAGGAAACATCCTCTCCACATCCACTCTATGTGTGTCCTCTGGTCCTAGACTCCCCCACTACAGGAAACATCCTCTCCACATCCACTCTATCTGTGTCCTCTGGTCCCAGACTCTCCCACTGCAGGAAACATCCCTCCTCGTCCACTCTGTCTGTGCCCTCTGGTCCTAGACTCCCCCACTATAGGAAACATCCTCTCCACATCCACTCTATCTGTGTCCTCTGGTCCTAGACTCTCCCACTATAGGAAACATCCCTCCTCGTCCACTCTGTCTGTGCCCTCTGGTCTAGGACTCCCCCACTATAGGGAAACATCCTCTCCACATCCACTCTATCTGTGTCCTCTGGTCCTAGACTCCCCCACTACAGGAAACATCCTCTCCACATCCACTCTATCTGTGTCCTCTGGTCCTAGACTCCCCCAGTATAGGAAACATCCTCTCCACATCCACTCTATCCGTGCCCTCTGGTCCTAGACCCCCGCACTACAGGAAACATCCTCTCCACATCCACTCTATCTGTGTCCTCTGGTCCCAGACTCCCCCACTACAGGAAACATCCTCTCCACATCCACTCTATCTGTGCCCTCTGGTCCTAGACTCCCCCACTACAGGAAACATCCTCTCCACATCCACTCTATCTGTGTCCTCTGGTCCTGGACCCTCCCACTATAGGAAACATCCCTCCTCGTCCACTCTGTCTGTGCCCTCTGGTCCTAGACTCCCCCACTATAGGAAACATCCTCTCCACATCCACTCTATCTGTGCCCTCTGGTCCTAGACTCCCCCACTATAGGAAACATCCTCTCCACATCCACTCTATCTGTGTCCTCTGGTCCTAGACTCTCCCACTATAGGAAACATCCCTCCTCGTCCACTCTGTCTGTGCCCTCTGGTCTAGGACTCCCCCACTATAGGAAACATCCTCTCCACATCCACTCTATCTGTGTCCTCTGGTCCTAGACTCCCCCACCATAGGAAACATCCTTTCCACATCCACTCTATCTGTGTCCTCTGGTCCTGGACTCCCCCACTATAGGAAACATCCTCTCCACATCTACTCTATCTGTGCTCCCTGGTGCTCGACTCCCCCACTACAGTAAACATCCTCTCCACATCCACTCTATCTGTGTCCTCTGGTCCTAGACTCCCCCACTACAGGAAACATCCTCTCCACATCCACTCTATCTGTGTCCTCTGGTCCTAGACTCCCCCACTATAGGAAACATCCTCTCCACATCCACTCTATCCGTGCCCTCTGGTCCTAGACCCCCGCACTACAGGAAACATCCTCTCCACATCCACTCTATCTGTGTCCTCTGGTCCCAGACTCCCCCACTACAGGAAACATCCTCTCCACATCCACTCTATCTGTGCCCTCTGGTCCTAGACTCCCCCACTACAGGAAACATCCTCTCCACATCCACTCTATCTGTGTCCTCTGGTCCTGGACCCTCCCACTATAGGAAACATCCCTCCTCGTCCACTCTGTCTGTGCCCTCTGGTCCTAGACTCCCCCACTATAGGAAACATCCTCTCCACATCCACTCTATCTGTGCCCTCTGGTCCTAGACTCCCCCACTATAGGAAACATCCTCTCCACATCCACTCTATCTGTGTCCTCTGGTCCTAGACTCTCCCACTATAGGAAACATCCCTCCTCGTCCACTCTGTCTGTGCCCTCTGGTCTAGGACTCCCCCACTATAGGAAACATCCTCTCCACATCCACTCTATCTGTGTCCTCTGGTCCTAGACTCCCCCACCATAGGAAACATCCTTTCCACATCCACTCTATCTGTGTCCTCTGGTCCTGGACTCCCCCACTATAGGAAACATCCTCTCCACATCTACTCTATCTGTGCTCCCTGGTGCTCGACTCCCCCACTACAGTAAACATCCTCTCCACATCCACTCTATCTGTGTCCTCTGGTCCTAGACTCTCCCACTATAGGAAACATCCCTCCTCGTCCACTCTGTCTGTGCCCTCTGGTCCTAGACTCCCCCACTATAGGAAACATCCTCTCCACATCCACTTTATCTGTGCCCTCTGGTCCTAGACTCCCCCACTATAGGAAACATCCTCTCCACATCCACTCTGTCTGTGTCCTCTGGTCCTAGACTCCTCCACTATAGGAAACATCCTCTCCACATCCACTCTATCTGTGCCTTCTGGTTCTAGACTCCCCCACTATAGGAAACATCCTCTCCACATCCACTCTATCTGTGTCCTCTGGTCCTAGACTCCCCCACTATAGGAAACATCCTCTCCACATCCACTCTATCCGTGCCCTCTGGTCCTAGACTCCCCCACTACAGGAAACATCCTCTCCACATCCACTCTATCTGTGTCCTCTGGTCCCAGACTCCCCCACTATAGGAAACATCCTCTCCACATCTACTCTATCTGCGCTCCCTGGTGCTCGACTCCCCCACTACAGTAAACATCCTCTCCACATCCACTCTATCTGTGTCCTCTGGTCATAGACTCTCCCACTTTCGGAAACATCCCTCCTCGTCCACTCTGTCTGTGCCCTCTGGTCTAGGACTCCCTCACTATAGGAAACATCCTCTCCACATCCACTCTATCTGTGCCCTCTGGTCCTAGACTCCCCCACTATAGGAAACATCCTCTCCACATCCACTCTATCTGTGTCCTCTGGTCCTAGACTCTCCCACTATAGGAAACATCCCTCCTCGTCGACTCTAACTGTGTCCTCTGGTCCTAGACTCTCCCACTATAGGAAACATCCCTCCTCGTCCACTCTGTCTGTGCCCTCTGGTCCTAGACTCCCCCACTATAGGAAAATCCTCTCCACATCCACTCTATCTGTGTCCTCTGGTCCTAGACTCTCCCACTATAGGAAACATCCCTCCTCGTCCACTCTGTCTGTGCCCTCTGGTCTAGGACTCCCCCACTATAGGAAACATCCTCTCCACATCCACTCTATCCGTGCCCTCTGGTCCTAGACTCCCCCACTATAGGAAACATCCTCTCCACATCCACTCTATCTGTGTCCTCTGGTCCTAGACTCCCCCACTATAGGAAACATCCTCTCCACATCCACTCTATCTGTGCCCTCTGGTCCTAGACTCCCCCACTATAGGAAACATCCTCTCCACATCTACTCTATCTGTGCTCCCTGGTGCTCGACTCCCCCACTACAGTAAACATCCTCTCCACATCCACTCTGTCTGTGTCCTCTGGTCCTAGTCTCTCCCACTATAGGAAACATCCCTCCCCGTCCACTCTGTCTGTGCCCTCTGGTCTAGGACTCCCCCACTATAGGAAACATCCTCTCCACATCCACTCTATCTGTGTCCTCTGGTCCTAGACTCCCCCACTATAGGAAACATCCTCTCCACATCCACTCTCTCTGTGTCCTCTGGTCCTAGACTCTCCCACTATAGGAAACATCCCTCCTCGTCCACTCTGTCTGTGCCCTCTGGTCTAGGACTCCCCCACTATAGGAAACATCCTCTCCACATCCACTCTATCTGTGCCCTCTGGTCCTAGACTCCCCCACTATAGGAAACATCCTCTTCACATCCACTCTATCTGTGTCCTCTGGTGCTAGACTCTCCCACTATAGGAAACATCCCTCCTCGTCCACTCTGTCTGTGCCCCCTGGTCTAGGACTCCCCCACTATAGGAAACATCCTCTCCACATCCACTCTATCTGTGTCCTCAGGTCCTAGACTCTCCCACTATAGGAAACATCCCTCCTCGTCCACTCTGTCTATGCCCTCTGGTCTAGGACTCCCTCACTATAGGAAACATCCTCTCCACATCCACTCTATCTGTGCCCTCTGGTCCTAGACTCCCCCACTATAGGAAACATCCTCTCCACATCCACTCTATCTGTGTCCTCTGGTCCTAGACTCTCCCACTATAGGAAACATCCCTCCTCGTCGACTCTGTCTGTGCCCTCTGGTCTAGGACTCCCCCACTATAGGAAACATCCTCTCCACATCCACTCTATCTGTGTCCTCTGGTCCTAGACTCCCCCACTATAGGAAACATCCTCTCCACATCCACTCTATCTGTGCCCTCTGGTCCTAGACTCCCCCACTACAGGAAACATCCTCTCCACATCCACTCTATCTGTGTCCTCTGGTCCTAGACTCCCCCACTATAGGAAACATCCTCTCCACATCCACTCTATCCGTGCCCTCTGGTCCTAGACTCCCCCACTACAGGAAACATCCTCTCCACATCCACTCTATCTGTGTCCTCTGGTCCCAGACTCCCCCACGACAGGAAACATCCTCTCCACATCCACTCTATCTGTGCCCTCTGGTCCCAGACTCTCCCACTACAGGAAACATCCTCTCCACATCCACTCTATCTGTGTCCTCTGGTCCTAGACTCTCCCACTATAGGAAACATCCCTCCTCGTCCACTCTGTCTGTGCCCTCTGGTCCTAGACTCCCCCACTATAGGAAACATCCTCTCCACATCCACTCTATCTGTGCCCTCTGGTCCTAGACTCCCCCACTATAGGAAAATCCTCTCCACATCCACTCTATCTCTGTCCTCTGGTCCTAGACTCTCCCACTATAGGAAACATCCCTCCTCGTCCACTCTGTCTGTGCCCTCTGGTCTAGGACTCCCCCACTATAGGAAACATCCTCTCCACATCCACTCTATCCGTGCCCTCTGGTCCTAGACTCCCCCACTATAGGAAACATCCTCTCCACATCCACTCTATCTGTGTCCTCTGGTCCTAGACTCCCCCACTATAGGAAACATCCTCTCCACATCCACTCTATCTGTGCCCTCTGGTCCTAGACTCCCCCACTACAGGAAACATCCTCTCCACATCCACTCTATCTGTGTCCTCTGGTCCTAGACTCCCCCACTATAGGAAACATCCTCTCCACATCCACTCTATCCGTGCCCTCTGGTCCTAGACTCCCCCACTACAGGAAACATCCTCTCCACATCCACTCTATCTGTGTCCTCTGGTCCCAGACTCCCCCACGACAGGAAACATCCTCTCCACATCCACTCTATCTGTGCCCTCTGGTCCTAGACTCCCCCACTACAGGAAACATCCTCTCCACATCCACTCTATCTGTGTCCTCTGGTCCTAGACTCTCCCACTATAGGAAACATCCCTCCTCGTCCACTCTGTCTGTGCCCTCTGGTCTAGGACTCCCCCACTATAGGAAACATCCTCTCCACATCCACTCTATCTGTGTCCTCTGGTCCTAGACTCCCCCACTATAGGAAACATCCTCTCCACATCCACTCTATCTGTGTCCTCTGGTCCTAGACTCCCCCACTATAGGAAACATCCTCTCCACATCCACTCTATCTGTGTCCTCTGGTCCTAGACTCTCCCACTATAGGAAACATCCCTCCTCGTCCACTCTGTCTGTGCCCTCTGGTCTAAGACTCCCCCACTATAGGAAACATCCTCTCCACATCCACTCTATCTGTGCCCTCTGGTCCTAGACTCCCCCACTATAGGAAACATCCTCTCCACATCTACTCTATCTGTTCTCCCTGGTGCTCGACTCCCCCACTACAGTAAACATCCTCTCCACATCCACTCTGTCTGTGTCCTCTGGTCCTAGACTCTCCCACTATAGGAAACATCCCTCCTCGTCCACTCTGTCTGTGCCCTCTCTTCTAGGACTCCCCTCTATAGGAAACATCCTCTCCACATCCACTCTATCTGTGTCCTCTGGTCCTAGACTCCCCCACTACAGGAAACATCCGCTCCACATCCACTCTATCTGTGTCCTCTGGTCCTAGACTCCCCCACTATAGGAAACATCCTCTCCACATCCACTCTATCTGTGTCCTCTGGTCCTAGACTCCCTCACTATAGGAAACATCCTCTCCAGATCCACTCTATCTGTGTCCTCTGGTCCTAGACTCCCCCACTACAGGAAACATCCTCTCCACATCCACTCTATCTGTGTCCTCTGGTCCTAGACTCCCCCACTATAGGAAACATCCTCTCCACGTCCACTCTATCTGTGTCCTCTGGTCCTAGACTCTCCCACTACAGGAAACATCCCTCCTCGTCCACTCTGTCTGTGCCCTCTGGTCCTAGACTCCCCCACTATAGGAAACATCCTCTCCACATCCACTTTATCTGTGCCCTCTGGTCCTAGACTCCCCCACTATAGGAAACATCCTCTCCACATCCACTGTGTCTGTGTCCTCTGGTCCTAGACTCCTCCACTATAGGAAACATCCTCTCCACATCCACTCTATCTGTGCCTTCTGGTTCTAGACTCCCCCACTATAGGAAACATCCTCTCCACATCCACTCTATCTGTGTCCTCTGGTCCAAGACTCTCCCACTATAGGAAACATCCCTCCTCGTCCACTCTGTCTGTGCCCTCTGGTCTAGGACTCCCCCACTATAGGAAACATCCTCTCCACATCCACTCTATCTGTGCCCTCTGGTCCTAGACTCCCCCACTATAGGAAACATCCTCTCCACATCCACTCTATCTGTGTCCTCTGGTCCTAGACTCCCCCACTATAGGAAACATCCTCTCCACATCCACTCTAGCTGTGCCCTCTGGTCCTAGACTCCCCCACTACAGGAAACATCCTCTCCACATCCACTCTATCTGTGTCCTCTGGTCCTAGACTCCCCCACTACAGGAAACATCCTCTCCACATCCACTCTATCCGTGCCCTCTGGTCCTAGACTCCCCCACTACAGGAAACATCCTCTCCACATCCACTCTATCTGTGTCCTCTGGTCCCAGACTCCCCCACTACAGGAAACATCCTCTCCACATCCACTCTATCTGTGCCCTCTGGTCCTAGACTCCCCCACTACAGGAAACATCCTCTCCACATCCACTCTATCTGTGTCCTCTGGTCATAGACTCTCCCACTATAGGAAACATCCCTCCTCGTCCACTCTGTCTGTGCCCTCTAGTCTAGGACTCCCTCACTATAGGAAACATCCTCTCCACATCCACTCTATCTGTGCCCTCTGGTCCTAGACTCCCCCACTATAGGAAACATCCTCTCCACATCCACTCTATATGTGTCCTCTGGTCCTAGACTCTCCCACTATAGGAAACATCCCTCCTCGTCGACTCTAACTGTGTCCTCTGGTCCTAGACTCTCCCACTATAGGAAACATCCCTCCTCGTCCACTCTGTCTGTGCCCTCTGGTCCTAGACTCCCCCACTATAGGAAACATCCTCTCCACATCCACTCTATCTGTGCCCTCTGGTCCTAGACTCCCCCACTATAGGAAACATCCTCTCCACATCCACTCTATCTGTGTCCTCTGGTCCTAGACTCTCCCACTATAGGAAACATCCCTCCTCGTCCACTCTGTCTGTGCCCTCTGGTCTAGGACTCCCCCACTATAGGAAACATCCTCTCCACATCCACTCTATCTGTGCTCCCTGGTGCTCGACTCCCCCACTACAGTAAACATCCTCTCCACATCCACTCTATCTGTGTCCTCTGGTCCTAGACTCTCCCACTATAGGAAACATCCCTCCTCGTCCACTCTGTCTGTGCCCTCTGGTCCTAGACTCCCCCACTATAGGAAACATCCTCTCCACATCCACTTTATCTGTGCCCTCTGGTCCTAGACTCCCCCACTATAGGAAACATCCTCTCCACATCCACTCTGTCTGTGTCCTCTGGTCCTAGACTCCTCCACTATAGGAAACATCCTCTCCACATCCACTCTATCTGTGCCTTCTGGTTCTAGACTCCCCCACTATAGGAAACATCCTCTCCACATCCAGTCTATCTGTGTCCTCTGGTCCAAGACTCTCCCACTATAGGAAACATCCCTCCTCGTCCACTCTGTCTGTGCCCTCTGGTCTAGGACTCCCCCACTATAGGAAACATCCTCTCCACATCCACGCTATCTGTGCCCTCTGGTCCTAGACTCCCCCACTATAGGAAACATCCTCTCCACATCCACTCTATCTGTGTCCTCTGGTCCTAGACTCCCCCACTATAGGAAACATCCTCTCCACATCCACTCTAGCTGTGCCCTCTGGTCCTAGACTCCCCCACTACAGGAAACATCCTCTCCACATCCACTCTATCTGTGTCCTCTGGTCCTAGACTCCCCCACTATAGGAAACATCCTCTCCACATCCACTCTATCCGTGCCCTCTGGTCCTAGACTCCCCCACTACAGGAAACATCCTCTCCACATCCACTCTATCTGTGTCCTCTGGTCCCAGACTCCCCCACTACAGGAAACATCCTCTCCACATCCACTCTATCTGTGCCCTCTGGTCCTAGACTCCCCCACTACAGGAAACATCCTCTCCACATCCACTCTATCTGTGTCCTCTGGTCATAGACTCTCCCACTTTCGGAAACATCCCTCCTCGTCCACTCTGTCTGTGCCCTCTGGTCTAGGACTCCCTCACTATAGGAAACATCCTCTCCACATCCACTCTATCTGTGCCCTCTGGTCCTAGACTCCCCCACTATAGGAAACATCCTCTCCACATCCACTCTATCTGTGTCCTCTGGTCCTAGACTCTCCCACTATAGGAAACATCCCTCCTCGTCGACTCTAACTGTGTCCTCTGGTCCTAGACTCTCCCACTATAGGAAACATCCCTCCTCGTCCACTCTGTCTGTGCCCTCTGGTCCTAGACTCCCCCACTATAGGAAAATCCTCTCCACATCCACTCTATCTGTGTCCTCTGGTCCTAGACTCTCCCACTATAGGAAACATCCCTCCTCGTCCACTCTGTCTGTGCCCTCTGGTCTAGGACTCCCCCACTATAGGAAACATCCTCTCCACATCCACTCTATCCGTGCCCTCTGGTCCTAGACTCCCCCACTATAGGAAACATCCTCTCCACATCCACTCTATCTGTGTCCTCTGGTCCTAGACTCCCCCACTATAGGAAACATCCTCTCCACATCCACTCTATCTGTGCCCTCTGGTCCTAGACTCCCCCACTATAGGAAACATCCTCTCCACATCTACTCTATCTGTGCTCCCTGGTGCTCGACTCCCCCACTACAGTAAACATCCTCTCCACATCCACTCTGTCTGTGTCCTCTGGTCCTAGACTCTCCCACTATAGGAAACATCCCTCCTCGTCGACTCTAACTGTGTCCTCTGGTCCTAGACTCTCCCACTATAGGAAACATCCCTCCTCGTCCACTCTGTCTGTGCCCTCTGGTCCTAGACTCCCCCACTATAGGAAAATCCTCTCCACATCCACTCTATCTGTGTCCTCTGGTCCTAGACTCTCCCACTATAGGAAACATCCCTCCTCGTCCACTCTGTCTGTGCCCTCTGGTCTAGGACTCCCCCACTATAGGAAACATCCTCTCCACATCCACTCTATCCGTGCCCTCTGGTCCTAGACTCCCCCACTATAGGAAACATCCTCTCCACATCCACTCTATCTGTGTCCTCTGGTCCTAGACTCCCCCACTATAGGAAACATCCTCTCCACATCCACTCTATCTGTGCCCTCTGGTCCTAGACTCCCCCACTATAGGAAACATCCTCTCCACATCTACTCTATCTGTGCTCCCTGGTGCTCGACTCCCCCACTACAGTAAACATCCTCTCCACATCCACTCTGTCTGTGTCCTCTGGTCCTAGACTCTCCCACTATAGGAAACATCCCTCCTCGTCCACTCTGTCTGTGCCCTCTGGTCTAGGACTCCCCCACTATAGGAAACATCCTCTCCACATCCACTCTATCTGTGTCCTCTGGTCCTAGACTCCCCCACTATAGGAAACATCCTCTCCACATCCACTCTCTCTGTGTCCTCTGGTCCTAGACTCTCCCACTATAGGAAACATCCCTCCTCGTCCACTCTGTCTGTGCCCTCTGGTCTAGGACTCCCCCACTATAGGAAACATCCTCTCCACATCCACTCTATCTGTGCCCTCTGGTCCTAGACTCCCCCACTATAGGAAACATCCTCTTCTCATCCACTCTATCTGTGTCCTCTGGTCCTAGACTCTCCCACTATAGGAAACATCCCTCCTCGTCCACTCTGTCTGTGCCCCCTGGTCTAGGACTCCCCCACTATAGGAAACATCCTCTCCACATCCACTCTATCTGTGTCCTCTGGTCCTAGACTCTCCCACTATAGGAAACATCCCTCCTCGTCCACTCTGTCTGTGCCCTCTGGTCTAGGACTCCCTCACTATAGGAAACATCCTCTCCACATCCACTCTATCTGTGCCCTCTGGTCCTAGACTCCCCCACTATAGGAAACATCCTCTCCACATCCACTCTATCTGTGTCCTCTGGTCCTAGACTCTCCCACTATAGGAAACATCCCTCCTCGTCGACTCTGTCTGTGCCCTCTGGTCTAGGACTCCCCCACTATAGGAAACATCCTCTCCACATCCACTCTATCTGTGTCCTCTGGTCCTAGACTCCCCCACTATAGGAAACATCCTCTCCACATCCACTCTATCTGTGCCCTCTGGTCCTAGACTCCCCCACTACAGGAAACATCCTCTCCACATCCACTCTATCTGTGTCCTCTGGTCCTAGACTCCCCCACTATAGGAAACATCCTCTCCACATCCACTCTATCCGTGCCCTCTGGTCCTAGACTCCCCCACTACAGGAAACATCCTCTCCACATCCACTCTATCTGTGTCCTCTGGTCCCAGACTCCCCCACGACAGGAAACATCCTCTCCACATCCACTCTATCTGTGCCCTCTGGTCCTAGACTCCCCCACTACAGGAAACATCCTCTCCACATCCACTCTATCTGTGTCCTCTGGTCCCAGACTCCCCCACTACAGGAAACATCCTCTCCACATCCACTCTATCTGTGCCCTCTGGTCCTAGACTCCCCCACTACAGGAAACATCCTCTCCACATCCACTCTATCTGTGTCCTCTGGTCCTAGACTCTCCCACTATAGGAAACATCCTCTCCTCGTCCACTCTGTCTGTGCCCTCTGGTCTAGGACTCCCCCACTATAGGAAACATCCTCTCCACATCCACTCTATCTGTGTCCTCTGGTCCTAGACTCCCCCACTATAGGAAACATCCTCTCCACATCCACTCTATCCGTGCCCTCTGGTCCTAGACTCCCCCACTATAGGAAACATCCTCTCCACATCCACTCTATCTGTGTCCTCTGGTCCTAGACTCCCCCACTATAGGAAACATCCTCTCCACATCCACTCTAGCTGTGCCCTCTGGTCCTAGACTCCCCCACTACAGGAAACATCCTCTCCACATCCACTCTATCTGTGTCCTCTGGTCCTAGACTCCCCCACTATAGGAAACATCCTCTCCACATCCACTCTATCCGTGCCCTCTGGTCCTAGACTCCCCCACTACAGGAAACATCCTCTCCACATCCACTCTATCTGTGTCCTCTGGTCCCAGACTCCCCCACTACAGGAAACATCCTCTCCACATCCACTCTATCTGTGCCCTCTGGTCCTAGACTCCCCCACTACAGGAAACATCCTCTCCACATCCACTCTATCTGTGTCCTCTGGTCATAGACTCTCCCACTATAGGAAACATCCCTCCTCGTCCACTCTGTCTGTGCCCTCTGGTCTAGGACTCCCTCACTATAGGAAACATCCTCTCCACATCCACTCTATCTGTGCCCTCTGGTCCTAGACTCCCCCACTATAGGAAACATCCTCTCCACATCCACTCTATCTGTGTCCTCTGGTCCTAGACTCTCCCACTATAGGAAACATCCCTCCTCGTCGACTCTAACTGTGTCCCCTGGTCCTAGACTCTCCCACTATAGGAAACATCCCTCCTCGTCCACTCTGTCTGTGCCCTCTGGTCTAGGACTCCCCCACTATAGGAAACATCCTCTCCACATCCACTCTATCCGTGCCCTCTGGTCCTAGACTCCCCCACTATAGGAAACATCCTCTCCACATCCACTCTATCTGTGTCCTCTGGTCCTAGACTCCCCCACTATAGGAAACATCCTCTCCACATCCACTCTATCTGTGCCCTCTGGTCCTAGACTCCCCCACTATAGGAAACATCCTCTCCACATCTACTCTATCTGTGCTCCCTGGTGCTCGACTCCCCCACTACAGTAAACATCCTCTCCACATCCACTCTGTCTGTGTCCTCTGGTCCTAGACTCTCCCACTATAGGAAACATCCCTCCTCGTCGACTCTAACTGTGTCCTCTGGTCCTAGACTCTCCCACTATAGGAAACATCCCTCCTCGTCCACTCTGTCTGTGCCCTCTGGTCCTAGACTCCCCCACTATAGGAAAATCCTCTCCACATCCACTCTATCTGTGTCCTCTGGTCCTAGACTCTCCCACTATAGGAAACATCCCTCCTCGTCCACTCTGTCTGTGCCCTCTGGTCTAGGACTCCCCCACTATAGGAAACATCCTCTCCACATCCACTCTATCCGTGCCCTCTGGTCCTAGACTCCCCCACTATAGGAAACATCCTCTCCACATCCACTCTATCTGTGTCCTCTGGTCCTAGACTCCCCCACTATAGGAAACATCCTCTCCACATCCACTCTATCTGTGCCCTCTGGTCCTAGACTCCCCCACTATAGGAAACATCCTCTCCACATCTACTCTATCTGTGCTCCCTGGTGCTCGACTCCCCCACTACAGTAAACATCCTCTCCACATCCACTCTGTCTGTGTCCTCTGGTCCTAGACTCTCCCACTATAGGAAACATCCCTCCTCGTCGACTCTAACTGTGTCCTCTGGTCCTAGACTCTCCCACTATAGGAAACATCCCTCCTCGTCCACTCTGTCTGTGCCCTCTGGTCCTAGACTCCCCCACTATAGGAAAATCCTCTCCACATCCACTCTATCTGTGTCCTCTGGTCCTAGACTCTCCCACTATAGGAAACATCCCTCCTCGTCCACTCTGTCTGTGCCCTCTGGTCTAGGACTCCCCCACTATAGGAAACATCCTCTCCACATCCACTCTATCCGTGCCCTCTGGTCCTAGACTCCCCCACTATAGGAAACATCCTCTCCACATCCACTCTATCTGTGTCCTCTGGTCCTAGACTCCCCCACTATAGGAAACATCCTCTCCACATCCACTCTATCTGTGCCCTCTGGTCCTAGACTCCCCCACTATAGGAAACATCCTCTCCACATCTACTCTATCTGTGCTCCCTGGTGCTCGACTCCCCCACTACAGTAAACATCCTCTCCACATCCACTCTGTCTGTGTCCTCTGGTCCTAGACTCTCCCACTATAGGAAACATCCCTCCTCGTCCACTCTGTCTGTGCCCTCTGGTCTAGGACTCCCCCACTATAGGAAACATCCTCTCCACATCCACTCTATCTGTGTCCTCTGGTCCTAGACTCCCCCACTATAGGAAACATCCTCTCCACATCCACTCTCTCTGTGTCCTCTGGTCCTAGACTCTCCCACTATAGGAAACATCCCTCCTCGTCCACTCTGTCTGTGCCCTCTGGTCTAGGACTCCCCCACTATAGGAAACATCCTCTCCACATCCACTCTATCTGTGCCCTCTGGTCCTAGACTCCCCCACTATAGGAAACATCCTCTTCACATCCACTCTATCTGTGTCCTCTGGTCCTAGACTCTCCCACTATAGGAAACATCCCTCCTCGTCCACTCTGTCTGTGCCCCCTGGTCTAGGACTCCCCCACTATAGGAAACATCCTCTCCACATCCACTCTATCTGTGTCCTCTGGTCCTAGACTCTCCCACTATAGGAAACATCCCTCCTCGTCCACTCTGTCTGTGCCCTCTGGTCTAGGACTCCCTCACTATAGGAAACATCCTCTCCACATCCACTCTATCTGTGCCCTCTGGTCCTAGACTCCCCCACTATAGGAAACATCCTCTCCACATCCACTCTATCTGTGTCCTCTGGTCCTAGACTCTCCCACTATAGGAAACATCCCTCCTCGTCGACTCTGTCTGTGCCCTCTGGTCTAGGACTCCCCCACTATAGGAAACATCCTCTCCACATCCACTCTATCTGTGTCCTCTGGTCCTAGACTCCCCCACTATAGGAAACATCCTCTCCACATCCACTCTATCTGTGCCCTCTGGTCCTAGACTCCCCCACTACAGGAAACATCCTCTCCACATCCACTCTATCTGTGTCCTCTGGTCCTAGACTCCCCCACTATAGGAAACATCCTCTCCACATCCACTCTATCCGTGCCCTCTGGTCCTAGACTCCCCCACTACAGGAAACATCCTCTCCACATCCACTCTATCTGTGTCCTCTGGTCCCAGACTCCCCCACGACAGGAAACATCCTCTCCACATCCACTCTATCTGTGCCCTCTGGTCCTAGACTCCCCCACTACAGGAAACATCCTCTCCACATCCACTCTATCTGTGTCCTCTGGTCCCAGACTCCCCCACTACAGGAAACATCCTCTCCACATCCACTCTATCTGTGCCCTCTGGTCCTAGACTCCCCCACTACAGGAAACATCCTCTCCACATCCACTCTATCTGTGTCCTCTGGTCCTAGACTCTCCCACTATAGGAAACATCCCTCCTCGTCCACTCTGTCTGTGCCCTCTGGTCCTAGACTCCCCCACTATAGGAAACATCCTCTCCTCGTCCACTCTGTCTGTGCCCTCTGGTCTAGGACTCCCCCACTATAGGAAACATCCTCTCCACATCCACTCTATCTGTGTCCTCTGGTCCTAGACTCCCCCACTATAGGAAACATCCTCTCCACATCCACTCTATCCGTGCCCTCTGGTCCTAGACTCCCCCACTACAGGAAACATCCTCTCCACATCCACTCTATCTGTGTCCTCTGGTCCCAGACTCCCCCACTATAGGAAACATCCTCTCCACATCTACTCTATCTGTGCTCCCTGGTGCTCGACTCCCCCACTACAGTAAACATCCTCTCCACATCCACTCTATCTGTGTCCTCTGGTCATAGACTCTCCCACTATAGGAAACATCCCTCCTCGTCCACTCTGTCTGTGCCCTCTGGTCTAGGACTCCCTCACTATAGGAAACATCCTCTCCACATCCACTCTATCTGTGTCCTCTGGTCCTAGACTCTCCCACTATAGGAAACATCCCTCCTCGTCGACTCTGTCTGTGCCCTCTGGTCTAGGACTCCCCCACTATAGGAAACATCCTCTCCACATCCACTCTATCTGTGTCCTCTGGTCCCAGACTCCCCCACTATAGGAAACATCCTCTCCACATCCACTCTATCTGTGCCCTCTGGTCCTAGACTCCCCCACTACAGGAAACATCCTCTCCACATCCACTCTATCTGTGTCCTCTGGTCCTAGACTCCCCCACTATAGGAAACATCCTCTCCACATCCACTCTATCCGTGCCCTCTGGTCCTAGACTCCCCCACTACAGGAAACATCCTCTCCACATCCACTCTATCTGTGTCCTCTGGTCCCAGACTCCCCCACGACAGGAAACATCCTCTCCACATCCACTCTATCTGTGCCCTCTGGTCCTAGACTCTCCCACTACAGGAAACATCCCTCCTCGTCCACTCTGTCTGTGCCCTCTGGTCCTAGACTCCCCCACTATAGGAAACATCCTCTCCACATCCACTCTATCTGTGCCCTCTGGTCCTAGACTCCCCCACTATAGGAAAATCCTCTCCACATCCACTCTATCTGTGTCCCCTGGTCCTAGACTCTCCCACTATAGGAAACATCCCTCCTCGTCCACTCTGTCTGTGCCCTCTGGTCTAGGACTCCCCCACTATAGGAAACATCCTCTCCACATCCACTCTATCCGTGCCCTCTGGTCCTAGACTCCCCCACTATAGGAAACATCCTCTCCACATCCACTCTATCTGTGTCCTCTGGTCCTAGACTCCCCCACTATAGGAAACATCCTCTCCACATCCACTCTATCTGTGCCCTCTGGTCCTAGACTCCCCCACTACAGGAAACATCCTCTCCACATCCACTCTATCTGTGTCCTCTGGTCCTAGACTCCCCCACTATAGGAAACATCCTCTCCACATCCACTCTATCCGTGCCCTCTGGTCCGAGACTCCCCCACTACAGGAAACATCCTCTCCACATCCACTCTATCTGTGTCCTCTGGTCCCAGACTCCCCCACGACAGGAAACATCCTCTCCACATCCACTCTATCTGTGTCCTCTGGTCCCAGACTCCCCCACTACAGGAAACATCCTCTCCACATCCACTCTATCTGTGCCCTCTGGTCCTAGACTCCCCCACTACAGGAAACATCCTCTCCACATCCACTCTATCTGTGTCCTCTGGTCATAGACTCTCCCACTATAGGAAACATCCCTCCTCGTCCACTCTGTCTGTGCCCTCTAGTCTAGGACTCCCTCACTATAGGAAACATCCTCTCCACATCCACTCTATCTGTGCCCTCTGGTCCTAGACTCCCCCACTATAGGAAACATCCTCTCCACATCCACTCTATCTGTGTCCTCTGGTCCTAGACTCTCCCACTATAGGAAACATCCCTCCTCGTCGACTCTAACTGTGTCCTCTGGTCCTAGACTCTCCCACTATAGGAAACATCCCTCCTCGTCCACTCTGTCTGTGCCCTCTGGTCCTAGACTCCCCCACTATAGGAAACATCCTCTCCACATCCACTCTATCTGTGCCCTCTGGTCCTAGACTCCCCCACTATAGGAAACATCCTCTCCACATCCACTCTATCTGTGTCCTCTGGTCCTAGACTCTCCCACTATAGGAAACATCCCTCCTCGTCCACTCTGTCTGTGCCCTCTGGTCTAGGACTCCCCCACTATAGGAAACATCCTCTCCACATCCACTCTATCTGTGCTCCCTGGTGCTCGACTCCCCCACTACAGTAAACATCCTCTCCACATCCACTCTATCTGTGTCCTCTGGTCCTAGACTCTCCCACTATAGGAAACATCCCTCCTCGTCCACTCTGTCTGTGCCCTCTGGTCCTAGACTCCCCCACTATAGGAAACATCCTCTCCACATCCACTTTATCTGTGCCCTCTGGTCCTAGACTCCCCCACTATAGGAAACATCCTCTCCACATCCACTCTGTCTGTGTCCTCTGGTCCTAGACTCCTCCACTATAGGAAACATCCTCTCCACATCCACTCTATCTGTGCCTTCTGGTTCTAGACTCCCCCACTATAGGAAACATCCTCTCCACATCCACTCTATCTGTGTCCTCTGGTCCAAGACTCTCCCACTATAGGAAACATCCCTCCTCGTCCACTCTGTCTGTGCCCTCTGGTCTAGGACTCCCCCACTATAGGAAACATCCTCTCCACATCCACGCTATCTGTGCCCTCTGGTCCTAGACTCCCCCACTATAGGAAACATCCTCTCCACATCCACTCTATCTGTGTCCTCTGGTCCTAGACTCCCCCACTATAGGAAACATCCTCTCCACATCCACTCTAGCTGTGCCCTCTGGTCCTAGACTCCCCCACTACAGGAAACATCCTCTCCACATCCACTCTATCTGTGTCCTCTGGTCCTAGACTCCCCCACTATAGGAAACATCCTCTCCACATCCACTCTATCCGTGCCATCTGGTCCTAGACTCCCCCACTACAGGAAACATCCTCTCCACATCCACTCTATCTGTGTCCTCTGGTCCCAGACTCCCCCACTACAGGAAACATCCTCTCCACATCCACTCTATCTGTGCCCTCTGGTCCTAGACTCCCCCACTACAGGAAACATCCTCTCCACATCCACTCTATCTGTGTCCTCTGGTCATAGACTCTCCCACTATAGGAAACATCCCTCCTCGTCCACTCTGTCTGTGCCCTCTGGTCTAGGACTCCCTCACTATAGGAAACATCCTCTCCACATCCACTCTATCTGTGCCCTCTGGTCCTAGACTCCCCCACTATAGGAAACATCCTCTCCACATCCACTCTATCTGTGTCCTCTGGTCCTAGACTCTCCCACTATAGGAAACATCCCTCCTCGTCGACTCTAACTGTGTCCTCTGGTCCTAGACTCTCCCACTATAGGAAACATCCCTCCTCGTCCACTCTGTCTGTGCCCTCTGGTCCTAGACTCCCCCACTATAGGAAAATCCTCTCCACATCCACTCTATCTGTGTCCTCTGGTCCTAGACTCTCCCACTATAGGAAACATCCCTCCTCGTCCACTCTGTCTGTGCCCTCTGGTCTAGGACTCCCCCACTATAGGAAACATCCTCTCCACATCCACTCTATCCGTGCCCTCTGGTCCTAGTCTCCCCCACTATAGGAAACATCCTCTCCACATCCACTCTATCTGTGTCCTCTGGTCCTAGACTCCCCCACTATAGGAAACATCCTCTCCACATCCACTCTATCTGTGCCCTCTGGTCCTAGACTCCCCCACTATAGGAAACATCCTCTCCACATCTACTCTATCTGTGCTCCCTGGTGCTCGACTCCCCCACTACAGTAAACATCCTCTCCACATCCACTCTGTCTGTGTCCTCTGGTCCTAGACTCTCCCACTATAGGAAACATCCCTCCTCGTCGACTCTAACTGTGTCCTCTGGTCCTAGACTCTCCCACTATAGGAAACATCCCTCCTCGTCCACTCTGTCTGTGCCCTCTGGTCCTAGACTCCCCCACTATAGGAAAATCCTCTCCACATCCACTCTATCTGTGTCCTCTGGTCCTAGACTCTCCCACTATAGGAAACATCCCTCCTCGTCCACTCTGTCTGTGCCCTCTGGTCTAGGACTCCCCCACTATAGGAAACATCCTCTCCACATCCACTCTATCCGTGCCCTCTGGTCCTAGACTCCCCCACTATAGGAAACATCCTCTCCACATCCACTCTATCTGTGTCCTCTGGTCCTAGACTCCCCCACTATAGGAAACATCCTCTCCACATCCACTCTATCTGTGCCCTCTGGTCCTAGACTCCCCCACTATAGGAAACATCCTCTCCACATCTACTCTATCTGTGCTCCCTGGTGCTCGACTCCCCCACTACAGTAAACATCCTCTCCACATCCACTCTGTCTGTGTCCTCTGGTCCTAGACTCTCCCACTATAGGAAACATCCCTCCTCGTCCACTCTGTCTGTGCCCTCTGGTCTAGGACTCCCCCACTATAGGAAACATCCTCTCCACATCCACTCTATCTGTGTCCTCTGGTCCTAGACTCCCCCACTATAGGAAACATCCTCTCCACATCCACTCTCTCTGTGTCCTCTGGTCCTAGACTCTCCCACTATAGGAAACATCCCTCCTCGTCCACTCTGTCTGTGCCCTCTGGTCTAGGACTCCCCCACTATAGGAAACATCCTCTCCACATCCACTCTATCTGTGCCCTCTGGTCCTAGACTCCCCCACTATAGGAAACATCCTCTTCACATCCACTCTATCTGTGTCCTCTGGTCCTAGACTCTCCCACTATAGGAAACATCCCTCCTCGTCCACTCTGTCTGTGCCCCCTGGTCTAGGACTCCCCCACTATAGGAAACATCCTCTCCACATCCACTCTATCTGTGTCCTCTGGTCCTAGACTCTCCCACTATAGGAAACATCCCTCCTCGTCCACTCTGTCTGTGCCCTCTGGTCTAGGACTCCCTCACTATAGGAAACATCCTCTCCACATCCACTCTATCTGTGCCCTCTGGTCCTAGACTCCCCCACTATAGGAAACATCCTCTCCACATCCACTCTATCTGTGTCCTCTGGTCCTAGACTCTCCCACTATAGGAAACATCCCTCCTCGTCGACTCTGTCTGTGCCCTCTGGTCTAGGACTCCCCCACTATAGGAAACATCCTCTCCACATCCACTCTATCTGTGTCCTCTGGTCCTAGACTCCCCCACTATAGGAAACATCCTCTCCACATCCACTCTATCTGTGCCCTCTGGTCCTAGACTCCCCCACTACAGGAAACATCCTCTCCACATCCACTCTATCTGTGTCCTCTGGTCCTAGACTCCCCCACTATAGGAAACATCCTCTCCACATCCACTCTATCCGTGCCCTCTGGTCCTAGACTCCCCCACTACAGGAAACATCCTCTCCACATCCACTCTATCTGTGTCCTCTGGTCCCAGACTCCCCCACGACAGGAAACATCCTCTCCACATCCACTCTATCTGTGTCCTCTGGTCCCAGACTCCCCCACTACAGGAAACATCCTCTCCACATCCACTCTATCTGTGCCCTCTGGTCCTAGACTCCCCCACTACAGGAAACATCCTCTCCACATCCACTCTATCTGTGTCCTCTGGTCCTAGACTCCCCCACTATAGGAAACATCCTCTCCTCGTCCACTCTGTCTGTGCCCTCTGGTCTAGGACTCCCCCACTATAGGAAACATCCTCTCCACATCCACTCTATCTGTGTCCTCTGGTCCTAGACTCCCCCACTATAGGAAACATCCTCTCCACATCCACTCTATCCGTGCCCTCTGGTCCTAGACTCCCCCACTACAGGAAACATCCTCTCCACATCCACTCTATCTGTGTCCTCTGGTCCCAGACTCCCCCACTATAGGAAACATCCTCTCCACATCTACTCTATCTGTGCTCCCTGGTGCTCGACTCCCCCACTACAGTAAACATCCTCTCCACATCCACTCTATCTGTGTCCTCTGGTCATAGACTCTCCCACTATAGGAAACATCCCTCCTCGTCCACTCTGTCTGTGCCCTCTGGTCTAGGACTCCCTCACTATAGGAAACATCCTCTCCACATCCACTCTATCTGTGTCCTCTGGTCCTAGACTCTCCCACTATAGGAAACATCCCTCCTCGTCGACTCTGTCTGTGCCCTCTGGTCTAGGACTCCCCCACTATAGGAAACATCCTCTCCACATCCACTCTATCTGTGTCCTCTGGTCCCAGACTCCCCCACTATAGGAAACATCCTCTCCACATCCACTCTATCTGTGCCCTCTGGTCCTAGACTCCCCCACTACAGGAAACATCCTCTCCACATCCACTCTATCTGTGTCCTCTGGTCCTAGACTCCCCCACTATAGGAAACATCCTCTCCACATCCACTCTATCCGTGCCCTCTGGTCCTAGACTCCCCCACTACAGGAAACATCCTCTCCACATCCACTCTATCTGTGTCCTCTGGTCCCAGACTCCCCCACGACAGGAAACATCCTGTCCACATCCACTCTATCTGTGCCCTCTGGTCCTAGACTCTCCCACTACAGGAAACATCCCTCCTCGTCCACTCTGTCTGTGCCCTCTGGTCCTAGACTCCCCCACTATAGGAAACATCCTCTCCACATCCACTCTATCTGTGCCCTCTGGTCCTAGACTCCCCCACTATAGGAAAATCCTCTCCACATCCACTCTATCTGTGTCCTCTGGTCCTAGACTCTCCCACTATAGGAAACATCCCTCCTCGTCCACTCTGTCTGTGCCCTCTGGTCTAGGACTCCCCCACTATAGGAAACATCCTCTCCACATCCACTCTATCCGTGCCCTCTGGTCCTAGACTCCCCCACTATAGGAAACATCCTCTCCACATCCACTCTATCTGTGTCCTCTGGTCCTAGACTCCCCCACTATAGGAAACATCCTCTCCACATCCACTCTATCTGTGCCCTCTGGTCCTAGACTCCCCCACTACAGGAAACATCCTCTCCACATCCACTCTATCTGTGTCCTCTGGTCCTAGACTCCCCCACTATAGGAAACATCCTCTCCACATCCACTCTATCCGTGCCCTCTGGTCCGAGACTCCCCCACTACAGGAAACATCCTCTCCACATCCACTCTATCTGTGTCCTCTGGTCCCAGACTCCCCCACGACAGGAAACATCCTCTCCACATCCACTCTATCTGTGCCCTCTGGTCCTAGACTCCCCCACTACAGGAAACATCCTCTCCACATCCACTCTATCTGTGTCCTCTGGTCCTAGACTCTCCCACTATAGGAAACATCCCTCCTCGTCCACTCTGTCTGTGCCCTCTGGTCTAGGACTCCCCCACTATAGGAAACATCCTCTCCACATCCACTCTATCTGTGTCCTCTGGTCCTAGACTCCCCCACTATAGGAAACATCCTCTCCACATCCACTCTATCTGTGTCCTCTGGTCCTAGACTCTCCCACTATAGGAAACATCCCTCCTCGTCCACTCTGTCTGTGCCCTCTGGTCTAGGACTCCCCCACTATAGGAAACATCCTCTCCACATCCACTCTATCTGTGCCCTCTGGTCCTAGACTCCCCCACTATAGGAAACATCCTCTCCACATCTACTCTATCTGTGCTCCCTGGTGCTCGACTCCCCCACTACAGTAAACATCCTCTCCACATCCACTCTGTCTGTGTCCTCTGGTCCTAGACTCTCCCACTATAGGAAACATCCCTCCTCGTCCACTCTGTCTGTGCCCTCTGTTCTAGGACTCCCCTCTATAGGAAACATCCTCTCCACATCCACTCTATCTGTGTCCTCTGGTCCTAGACTCCCCCACTACAGGAAACATCCTCTCCACATCCACTCTATCTGTGCCCTCTGGTCCTAGACTCCCCCACTATAGGAAACATCCTCTCCACATCCACTCTATCTGTGTCCTCTGCTCCTAAACTCCCCCTCTACAGGAAACATCCTCTCCACATCCACTCTGTCTCGAATGGGGTAGTTCAGGTTGGATGGACAAACACTGTGAGTTGTTGTGGTGTGGTGGGGTGGGATTTGCCAGTACCCCCAGCCCTCCTCTCCTTACCTGGAACGGGTGCTGGCCGTCAGAGCGTGGCGACGCTTCTCCCTCCAGCAAGAGCGAGGCCTCGGAGCTGGAGTCGGAGTCGGTGAGCGGCCCGGGGCCCCTCGCTCCCGGGGCTGGCGGGACCCGATGTCGGTGGCATCGGTGGGGCTCGAGCTGCTCCCCCCGTCGGCCCGGAGCCCTGTCCTGCCCGGCTCCGGGTTCCGACGTCTCGGTCCTCGGCCTCCCAGCGCAGGCCTCGTCCGCCGGCTGCCGCCGTCCCTGCGGCTTGTTCGCCGGCGCCGGCCGCTGGTTGAGGGCGCTGAGCGTGGCCGGGCTCAACACCCGGGTGGTTATCTCGTCCAGGAAGTGGGAAAACTTCACCTTCTGCCGCACCATCCGCTCCCTCGCCTCCGTCAGCCCTGCCGCCTGGGGGCCGAGGCCTCCCCTCACCGGGCCCCACCTCACCGACACCACCTCCATCGACTTGGCCTTCCTGAGCTGCTCGGAGCCAGGGCGCGCCCCATGGCGGGTGGCTGGCGTGCCCTCCTCCTCCTCCGGAGCGGAGGACCCGGTCCCGGTCTCGGCCTCGCTCAGGCTCCGCACGTCGGCCCAGGAGCGCGAGTGCCGCCGGCCCTTGGCTCCCAGGCGCTGGGTTTCGCAGCCGCCGTCCGAGGAGGAGGACGAAGAGAAGCCGAGCTCCTCGCCCCTGCCCTGGGGCCGGCCGCTCGGCCTCCTGGCTTCCGAGTCCTGCCTGAGTCGCCTCTCCATTGGCTTCTGCTGGCTGGCCCCCTTTCCCTGCTCACGGCCCCCTTATAAAGCCCTCGCCCGGACCGCGCTGCCGCATGCCCACCCCTCCCTTCTCTTCCCTCCACAGCCCCCGGAGCTGGAGACTCTCCAGGGGCAGCGAACCGTGGGAAGTACTGCCAATACCCATCAGCGGAGCGGGAAGGAACCCGAGCGCGAACAGACCACGGCTCCCGGCAGGGCAAGGCTTCTCCCCGGGGAGATAACTGGGTCCCGAACACTGTAACTGTGTGTCTGTGTCAGTATCTCTGCGTATGTGTGTGTGTGTCTGTCAGTATTTGTTTACGTGTGTCTGTGTGAGTGTGTGTGCATGAGCGTGTGTATCAGAATCTGTATGTGTGTTTATCTGTGTGTGTTTGTCAGTATTTTTGCGTATGTGTCAGTATTTGGGTATGTATGTCTGTCTGAAAATGTGGGTGCTGTCATAGCTGCCTCACTGAGCAGCCGCAAGGCCGTTCATCCCATCAAGTCTCTGCTGGCTGTCACTGCCGCCAGTGTGCTGTACGGTGCACGGCGATGCCCAACACACCACAGTCCGCAGCACGTATTGGAGACCACCATTGCCTTCGAGATTTGAAGATTTAAACTTTTGGTTTAAGATGGTGCTGCTGAAGATGGGTGACAGCCTGCCGGCGGTTCTCAAAGCAAGAGATACAACGGAGCACGTCATGAGTAACACCTTCTCCACGGAAAATTGCGGCATCGACGAGGGACGGGCGAAGGCGGGGCTGACTCGAGGATCCAGGCGCACATCCGCAAGCGAGGCCGAGGAGTTGGGCCCTGAGAGGCAGACAAAAGCCGGAGCAGAGGCCGTCCAGCTAAATCGGGAGCCAGGCTGGATCGACGTTAGTGCCAGGCCAATTTGGAACGTTTGGATGCAGGCCGGAATGTGGCCGTGGGGTCCAGGCCCAGAGCGTATCGCTGCGGCAGGGCCCCGGCCTGGGAACCTGATGTCCCGACGGTTTAAACGCCGGGCCAGATGGGCTGAAAAGGCTGGGTGGCGGGTCCAGAGGGGAGGGGGTCGGGCCAGTTCTACTCGCTTCTCTGCGACGTTTACTCTGCTGTGGCCTGCTTTGGCTGCGAGCTCTGCGACGTTTCACTCCACTGTCCGAGGAACTGAGGCTGAGGCTCTGGGCCTGCCCCCGGGGCTTTGTGTCTACGGACTCGCACCCGTTCTGAATGCTGTTGCCTCCTTTTATTGTGTGATCATTTGTGATTCTCTCTCTGCATACATTGGGTGGTTTTGTTGGTCTTTTTTTCAAGTGGGTTCTTGCAGGTTTCATGTTTTCAGGAAATAAATCTGAAGGTGGTATGATTTATCTCACTAAACGCTGGAGGAACTCAGCAGGCCTGGCAGCATCTGTGGAAAAGGGTAGACAGTCGAGGTTTCGGGCCGGGACCCTTCATCAGGACTGGAAAGGAAGGGGGAAGGAGTCGGACCAGGAAGGTTGGGGGTTGGGGGGTGGGTGAGAGGTTTCGGTACAGGGTGGCAGGTGATAGGTGAAATGGGAGAAGGGGAGGAGGGTGAAGAAAAGAACTGGGAAGCTGATTGACGAAGGAGATAAACAATTGAAGGGGAAATTTGATTGGAGAGGACAGTGGGCCATAGGAGAGAGAAGGAGCAGATAAGGTGAGAGAGGGAAACAGGAATGGGCAATGGTCGGGGATTTACCAGGAGGTTTAGAGATCGATGTACATGCCATCAGGTTGGAGGCTACCTCCTCCAACCTGAGTGCGCCCTCATCGTGGCAGTAGAGGCCACGGACTGACACGACAGTCCACGGCCTCCTCTACTCTGCCGTGACGAGAAACGCCGGCAGTTTATTCCCCTCCACAGACGCTGCCCGTCCTGCTCAGTTCCTCCAGCGTTGTGTGTGTGTGTGTTGCTCCAGATTTCCAGCATCCACAGAATCTCTCGTGTTTGTGATTTATACATAACCCGATAATAAATGCATTTTGAAGTATTCTGGTGAATGTGATCGCGTGACAGTTAATAGATTCTCACCCCCCTCCCCCCGGTGACGAGCCGCCGGCTGCTGGGGGCTCTCTGCTGACCCATTAGCCCTGCATCGGGCAGCCAGGGTGAAACGGCGCTCGGGGCCAGGGTCAATCGATCGCCGTGGCCCCATTCAGTCAAAAGCCGGCAGGGTCCGCTGCTCAGCCACTCGGAGCCCCGAGGCCGGCGGCCGTGGGTCAGAACTCTATGAAAGGTGTGTAAAATGGTGCGGGTGGGACACAGCTGCGTCTCAACTCCCGAAACGTAAAAACAATATATTAAAAAACCACCATCAGCGGGGGAAACTACACCTCAAAAGATACCTGGAATTTAAGATTGTTTGATGTCGTTTCCACTACAGAAGTGTGAACGAGAGCAACATAATTGTTACTCCGGATCGGCCGCACCACAAAAAAAGCACAATGAACATAAGTATATAAGATAGCTTATATACGTAGTTCTGTGCAAAAGCCTTAGGCACGTGTATATATATATATATATTATGCATTGCATTATACTGCTGCCACAAAAAAAACAAATTTCATGACATAATCGAGCGATGATAAACCTGATTCTGATACGGGTCTCTATTGTGGACTGAGAGTGGGAAGGGGGCAGAAGACATAGGGGCAGGATTAGGCCATTCAGCCCATCGAGTCCGCTCCGCCATTCTATCATGACTGATCCCGGATCCCATTCAATCCCATAATACCTGCCTTCTCACAACATCCCTTGATGCTTCGACTAATCAGGGAACCAACAACTTCCGCTTTAAATATACCATGGACTTGGCCTCCACGACAGTCTGTGGCAGTGCGTTCCACAGATTCCTCTTTACTTCTGTTCTAAAGGGGTGCCCCTCAATTTTGAGGCTGTGGGAAGGGGCAGGGAGAGGGGAATCGCGGTTGGGAAAAGGGGGAAGGGAGAGGGGAGGGAGCGGGAAGCACCAGAGAGACATTCAGTAACGATCAATAAACCAGTTGTTTGGTATCAAATGACCTTGCCTGGTGTCTCGGGGCTGGGGGGTATCTACAATCACGCCACCACCCCCTGCCCCTGGCACTCCTTCCCTGCCACCTGTCCCGCGGCGCCCCACCCTCACCATTTCCAACACCCTTTGCTCCCGCCAGAATACAAACTCGCTCTCCGATCCACGTTGATAGTCAGGACTGTGCAGAAGTCTCGGGCACCCTAGTTATATGTGATGTGCACGGTATTGTAGATTGATTGTATGTCCATACCGTAACCAGAGGCACGGCAGTGTCTTGACACAAGGGGACTCTGACAGGAAATGATAAAGTAGCGGTGGTTGGGGGTGTGGGTTAGTGGGTGGAGGCGTTGATCAGCCTCACTGCCTGGGGAAAGGAACTGTTTTTGGGTCTGGTGGTCCCGGTGTGGATGCTCCCGATGGGAGTGAGTGGGGAGAGTGGGATCCTTCACGATGTTACTGGCCCCTTTTCTGTACAAACGTCCCTGATGGCAGATAGGCTACCACTGGGTGTACCAGTGAGTGTCAACGCGGACTGGGGGAACCGCTCCGTCAAGCTCCTTTGATCCTCCCACCACAAAGGCGGGATTTTTTATAGTGACGGCCCATTGTAATTTGATTTCCCATTCTGACACAATTGTCAATGGCCTCCTCTAGTCAAGTCAAGTCAAGTCAAGTCAAGTCGTCACTTATTGTCATTTCGACTATAACTGCTGATACAGTACCCAGTAAAAACGAGACATTTTTCAGGACTGCATAAAGTGCACAAAACAGTGCAGGCATTACAGTAAATAATAAACAAGACAATAGGCACAGTAGAGGGCAGTAGGTTGGTGTCAGTCCAGGCTCTGGGTATTGAGGAGTCTGATGGCTTGGGAGGAGAAACTGTTACATAGTCTGTTCGTGAGAGCCCGAATGCCTTTTGCCAGATGGCAGGAGGGAGAAGAGTTTATATGAGGGGCGTGTGGAGTCCTTCATAATGCTGTTTGCTTTACGAATGCAGCGTGTGGTGTAAATGTCTGCAATGGCGGGAAGAGAGACCCCAATGATCTTCTCAGCTGACCTCACTATCTGCTGCAGGGTCCTGCGATCTCTACTGCCACAATGAGGCCACTTTCAGGTTAGGGAAGCTACAACTCATATTCCATCCAGAAAGCCTCCAACCCAATGGCACCAACATCCATTTCTCCAAGTGATCTAGATGAGGAAGGGGAAGTGGGGGGGGGGCGGGTTAGTAAGTTTGCAGATGACATGAAGGTTGGTGGAGTTGTGGATAGTGTAGAAGGTACAGTAGAAGATAGTGTCGTAGGTTACAATGGAACATTGACAGGATGCAGGGCTGGGCTGAGAAGTGGCAGATGGAGTTCAATTCAGAAAAGTGGGAAGTGATTGACTTTGGAAGGTCAAACTAGAGGGTACAGGGTTACTGACAGGATTCTCAGCAGTGTGGAGGAACAGATACCTCAGGATCCAAGTCCATTGTTGCTGCACAAGTTGATAGGCTGGTTGAGGTGGCGTTTGGTGTGTTGGCCTTCATTAGTCGGGGGATTGAGTTCAAGAGCCGTGAGGTAATGTTACAGCTCTATAAAACCCTGGTCAGACCACACTTAGAGTATTGTGTTCAGTTCTGATTACCTCATTATAGGAAGGGTGTGGAAGCTTTAGAGTCTGTGTGGAATTTACCAGGAAACTGCCTGGGTTAGAGAGCACATCTTACGAGGCTGAGTATAGGTTGAATGAGCTCGGGCTTTTCTCTTTGGAGTGAAAGAGGATTTTACATACGTATACATGTGTGTTCGTCCATCGTCGATGTTGATGAGGATCTCGACACCATTATGATGGTGTTGAGACTAGCCCGTGATTTGGATTTAAGTGAGGGAGAGTTGTACAGTGTCAGCCTCACTCTCTATTCCCAATTCCCATCTGGATCCAGTGACAAGACAGAGTCTAGACAGCTGGAGGTGGGACTAGGTGCAGTGGATGACCAGGACGCCTCCTGTGTCTTGTCCTGCTCTACAGGTTCTACAACACTTGCAGAGACCGCCTTCTTGACCGTTGGACCTTCCATTGATCTCGTCCGCTCAATCCACCGGAGTCTATCTTCACATGCTGGGATAGACAATTCCCTATCTCACCGAGGGTTTGAGACCCGTCGGCTACCCTCACCCGGTTTAGCCGGCTTGTCGAAGCCGTTGCCCGGGGTGTGGCCGCTGTCACATGCAAACAGCTACGGGAAGCCAGAGGCGAGAGCTGAGTGCCAGGCGGGGACCAAAGGTGGGCTAACCGCCCTGAAAAGGACACGATACGTTCCCCCCACCAAGAGGTGCTACCACTTCCTGACACCCCATGCACCCCACGTATACATACACACACGCAGTATGTGTCTGGAGTGCCCATGGAGGCAAATACGTTAGGGGTATTTCATGGGGCAACACTGTAGCGTAGTGGTAAACACAACAACCTAGGTTCAATTCCCGCCACCTCCTGTGAGGAATTTGTATGTTCTCCCCATGACCACGTGGGTTTCCTCCTACAATCCAGGGCTATACCAGTCAGTAGGTTAGTCAGCCATTGTAAATTGCCCCAGATTAGGCTAGGGTGAAATTGGGGGATTGCACTGCACTGTATCTCGATAAATACATGAGTAAAAGACTTGTAGGCAAATGGATGAAAGAAAAATACAAGGCTGTGAGCTGTGAAGGGTTAGATTATTTATGGAATAAGTTAAAAAGGTTAGCACAACAGGGGGGCCTGTACTGGTTTGTGCTGTCTACGATATCCTGCAGTGGGAGGGAGAACAGCCAGAGGTCATGGTACATATTGGTACCAACGACAGAGGCAGGAAAAGGGAGGAGGTCCTGAAAACAGATTACAGGGAGTTAGGAAGGAAGTTGAGAAGCAGGACCACAAAGGTTGTCATTTCAGGATTACTGCCTGTGCCACGTGACAATGAGTATAGGAATAGAGTTCGGTGGAGGATAAATGCGTGGCTGAGGGATTGGAGCAGGGGGCAGGGATTCAGATTTCTGGATCCTTGGGACCTCTTCTGGGGCAGGTGTGACCTGTACAAAAAGGACACGTTGCACATGAATCTGAGGGGGACCAATATCCTGGCGGGGAGGTTTGCTAAGGCGACTGGGGAGAGTTTAAACTAGAATTGTTGGGGGGTGGGAACCGAACTGAAGGGACTGGGGGAGAGGTGGTTGGCTCACAAATAGAGAAAGCTTGAAGACAGTGTGAGAGGGAAGATAGGCAGGTGATAGAGAAGGGATGCACTCAGACCGACAGTTTGAGATGCGTCTATTTTAACGCAAGGGGTATTGTAAACAAAGTGGATGAGCTTAAAGCGTGGATCAGTACTTGGAGCTATGATGTGGTGGCCATTACAGAGACTTGGATGGCTCAGGGGCAGGATTGGTTACTTCAAGTGCCGGGTTTTAGATTTTTCAGAAAGAACAGGGAGGGACGCAAAAGAGGTGGAGGCGTGGCACTGTTGATCAGAGATAGTGTCGCGGCCATAGAAAAGGTGGACGCCATGGAGGATTGTCTACGGAGTCTCTGTGGGTGAGGTTAGGACAGGAAGGGGTCAATAACTTTACTGGGTATTTTTTATAGGCTGCCCAATAGTAAGAGCGATAGCGAGGAGCAGGTAGGGAGACAGGTTCTGGAAAGGTGTAATAATAACAGTTGTCATGATGGGAGATTTTAATTTCCCAAATATCAATTGTCATCCCCCTAGAGCAAGGGGTTTAGATGGGATGGAGTTTGTTAGGTGTGTTCAGGAAGATTTCTTGACACAATATGTAGATAAGCCTACAAGAGGAGAGGCTGTACTTGATTTGGTATGGGGAAATGAACCTGGTCAGGTGTCAGATCTCTCAGTGGGAGAGAATTTTGAAGATAGTGATCATAATTCTATCTTCTTTACAATAGCATTGGAGAGAGATAGGAACAGACAAGTTAGAAAAGCATTTAATTGGGGTAAGGGGCATTATGAGGCTATCAGGCAGGAAATTGGAAGCTTAATTTGGGAACAGATGTTCTCAGGGAAAAGTATGGAAGAAATGTGGCAAATGTTCAGGGGATATTTGTGTGAAGTTCTGCATAGGTATGTTCCACGGAGACAGGGAAGTCATGGTAGGGTACAGGAACCGTGGTGTACAAAGGCTGTAATAAATCTAGTCAAGAAGAAAAGCTTACAAAAGGGTCAGAGAGCTAGGTAACGTTAGAGATCTAGAAGATTTTTAGGCTAACAGGAAGGAGCTCAAGAAGGAAATTAGGAGAGCCAGAAGGGGCTATGAGAAGGCCTTGGGGTTTTCCTTAATCTTGCCCGCCAAGGCATTCTACAAGTACATGAAGAGCAGGAGGATAAGATGTGAAAGAATAGGACCTATCAAGCGTGACAATGGGAAAGTGTGCATGGAACCAGAGGAAATAGCAGAGGTACTTAATGAATACATCACTTCAGTATTCACTATGGAAAAGGATCTTGGTGATTGTAGTGATGACTTGCAGCAGACTGAAAAGCTCTTGAGCATGTAGCTATTAAAAAAGAGGATGTGCTGGAGGTTTTCGAAAGCATCAAGTTGGATAAGTCACCAGGATCAGATGAGATGTGCCCCAGGCCACTGTGGGAGGCGGGGGAGGAGATTGCTGAGCCTCTGCTGATGATATTTGCCTCATCAATGGGGATGGGAGAGATTCCGGAGGATTGGAGGGTTGCGGATGTTGTTCCTTTATTCAAAAAAAAGTAGAGATAGCCCAGGAAATTATAGACCAGTGAGTCTTACTTCAGTCGTTGGTAAGTTGATGGAGAAGATCCTGAGAGGCAGGATTTATGAACATTTGGAGAGGCATAATATGATTAGGAATAGTCAGCATGGCTTTGTGAAAGGCAGGTCGTGCCTTACGAGCCCGATTGAATTTTTTGAGGATGCAACTAAACACATTGATGAAGGAAGAGTAGTAGATGTAGTGTATATGGATTTCAGCAAAGCATTTTATAAGGTACCCCATACAAGGCTTATTGAGAAAGTAAGGAGGCATGGGATCCAAGGGGACATTGCTTTGTGGATTCAGAACTGGCTTGCCCACAGAAGGCAAAGACTGGTTGTATACAGGACATACTCTGCATGGAGGTCGGTGACCAGTTGTGTGTCTCAGGGATCTGTTCTGGGACCCTTACTTTTTGTGATTTTTATAAAAGACCTGTATGAGGAAGTGGAGGGATGGATTAGTAAGTTTGCTGGTGACACAAAAGGTTGGGGGTGTTGTGGATAGTGTGGAGGGCTGTCAGAGGTTACAGTGGGACATTGATAGGATGCAAAACTGGGCCAAGTGGCAGATGGAGTTCAACCCAGCTAAGTGTGAAGTGGTTCATTTTGGTAGGTCAAATATGATGGCAGAATATAATATTAATGGTAAGACTCTTGGCAGTGTGGAGGATCAGAGGGATCTTGGAGTCTGAGTCCATAGGACACTCAAATCTGCTGCGCAGGTTGACTCTGTGGTTAAGGCGGCATACGGTGCATTGGCCTTCATCAATCGTGGAATTGAATTTAGGAGCCAAGAGGTAATGTTGCAGCTATATCGGACCCTGGTCAGACCCCACTTGGAGTACTGTGCTCAGTTCTGGTCACCTCACTACAGGAAGGATGTGGAAGCCATAGAAAGGGTGCAGAGATCTACAAGGATGTTGCCTGGATTGGGGAGCATGCTTTATGAGAATGGGTTTAGTGGACTCAGCCTTTTCTCCTTGGAGCGACGGAGGATGAGAGGTGACCTGATAGAGGTCTATAAGATGAGAGGCATTGATCGTGTGGATAATCAGAGGCTTTTTCCCAGGGCTGAAATGGTTGCCGCAAAAGGACACAGGTTTAAGGTGCTATGGAGCAGGTAGAGGGGTGAGGTCAGGGGTGAGCAGAGAGTGGTGAGTGTGTGGAATGGGCTGCCAGCAGTGGTGGTGGAGGCAGATATGACAGGGTCTTTTAAGAGACTTTTGGATAGGCACATGGAGCTTAGTAAAATAGAGGGCTATGGGTAACCCCAGTAATTTCTAAGGTAGGGACATGTTTGACACAACGTTGTGGGCCAAAGGGCCAGTATTGTGATGTAGGTTTTCTATGTTCTATGTAACCCAACATGAGTTGAAGTACCCCACACTCACAGACACAAAGTGCAGGAGGAACTCAGCAGGTCAGGCAGTGTAGAATGAGGGGAGTAAACTGTCGGCGTGCGTTGAGGTACAGTGTTTATAGGGGCCAGGTTTGCAAAGCACTGTCTGCAAGGGTATTTTTAACCATTTATTGGTTACTTAATCAACAAATCAGAAATCCAAATACAATCATCATTATCAAACATAAAAATGGACCTTGCGTAGCATTGCTCAGAGATGGCACTATGCCCGCGAGACCAGAGATCCAGACAGACAACACAAGCTACTTCTATTCGTACTGAGTGCAGAGGACTTTCCCAAACCAGTAGGACTGTCTCAGGAAAACGTGGCATCTATGTATAACCCCACACGAGCCCTTCAGTACAGGCTGGTGGGTGTAAAATGTTCATTTGGTCTCTGCCAAATTAAACCTGTAGCTCTGTCTTAAAATAATCGAGGTTAGTAATCATCTGGGAGATTTCAGTTCAATTCAAGCAGACATCAAAGCAATAGATGGATTTGTTTTATCGAACATCTTGATTACTGGAGGGACAGGCCCACCCCTCACACTGTTGAACTGGAAGCGAGGGACTGGCGTGCACACTTTTAACGCTCATCCACGGGGGGGCCCCTGCTCTGGACAGTGACAAGAACGTCCATGCCATAGGAACGAAGAACCCACATCTCATCCACAGTACCCAGGAATCAAACACACGCACAGCTGCCAACATCCCAGGTGTTTCCCCCAAAAGACCATTGATACCGCCAGAGGTTTCCCCCCCAGTTAACTTGACAGCAAACTCTGGTAAAAAGCAAATTCACACGAACACACAGCTGACAGACTCACACTCGCAGATACATACTCACCTGAACACACAGACCCGACTTACACTGACACACTTTACTCAGATACACAGACACACAACTCACACCAAACGCAAACACACTCGACTCACAGTGACACACTGGACTTGCACCCATACACATTCCTGACTCAGCCACATACTAGGACCCCTCGTCTACCACACCCGCACAGACCCTGGCATGCACGGTTATTCAATCCAGGGCGAGTTTTTGCGACACTGACGTTATATCCCACTAGTGGAAAGCCACCTTGCGCTGAACGTTAACGTCACCACGTGGTCGTACTGTAGGGGGCTGCAGCCGACACGCACACAAGACCGAGAGGGAGAGCGAGCAGAGTTGACTGCATTTAACAGTGAGTAAGACAGAGTCAGACGGAGTGAATCTGCACTGCGTCAACTGTAAAACACAACGACAGCCTCAGCAAACGTAACAACTAGAGTGGGACCAACACTGTCTGAGATAACACCAGCACAATGATAACCTACTTTAGCAATTACCCAGTCATTTCCATCATCTTACCACAGATTTCTCTCACTTTGATTTTTTAAAACAATATATAAATGTACTGCTGCACATATTAATTTTCTAATATACTGAGGTCACAATTACAATTAATTCTCTTGTCCCCCCCCCCCCCCGATGATTGATCAAAGGAAAAACACTTCCTTGAGAACAAAATGCATCGGAAAGAGGCAAGAAGGGGAAAGATGGAAGGGAAGATCATCTGCAATTAAATCATCAGTGAGATTCTCACAAACTTCAGCGGGGAGGTGGGGATGCTGCCAGTGATCGCTCGGGGGTGGTGGGAAGCTGGCAAAAGCAATAGCTGATAGGGAAATGGAGAGTGTTAGGTCTGGCCACAGATCCTGACCACCCTGCCTAGTAGGATGGGTTTCAGGAGGTGAAAGACCCTACCAGAATGGAGAGCGGAGAGCATGTGAACAACCACACTGGGAGCCCGGAGGGTAGAGGGATGCTTAATCAGGCACACTGGCTTGGGTAGAGCGTGCAATTACATAGCCAGTTGCCCCACAGAACAGAAATCCCCAGCAAAAGTCCCCACAAGAATCTCCTCAGTCCTCTACACTCCTACTCTACAGGGCAAAGGGTTCTGTGTAGCTGCGGTAATCTTGGAGGCAGGTTCATGCGCGATTTACTGCAAAACCCAGTTTTTATATCCACAAAGGTGTCTGCTCGGCTCATAGCCGACCGTGCGCAGTTTGAGGAAGAACATCGGAATCCACTTCACTCCACCACGAGATCGAAGCGTTCGGCCTCTTCGAAGCTGGCATTCATCTGTGCTGCCCACTCATCCAGCACCGACTTCTGCAAGGCAGGGCAGGGCATCGCATTAGTGACAAACAGTGGCACAGCAGGACACACGCCACTGGCACAGGAAGGGTCCGGGGGCTTTCGAGAGCGCAGAGAGGGCTCACCCAAGGGCCCGGGTCATGAGGAGAGGTGGAACGAGGTTGGGTTGTTTTCTCTGATAGAGGTTTATGAGATCGTGAGGGGCATAGATCAAGCAGAAGGTTCAGGGTCCTTTCCCCAAATGTTGAATGCTGGAGGTTCACCAGGCTGCTGCCTGGTTTAGAGAGCACATGCTATAACAAGAGCTTGGACAAGCTTGGGTTGTTTTCTCTGGAGTGACTGAAGCTGAGGGGAGACCTGATAGAGATTTAAGATTATGAGAGGCGTAGACAGGTAGTGTCTCCCCCCCACCCACGGTAAAATAGTTAATGCCACAGGTATTGAATACGAGAGGGATAGATAGTCTTTTTCCCCAGCACGGGGAAGACCAGCACTAGAGGACATACATTAAAGGTGAGATGGTGGAAGTTTAAGAAAATGTGCCAGGAAAGTTTCAGTTTATATAAGGAGGGAGGTAGGAGCCTGGGACAGGCTACAGGGCAGGGATGGTAGTGGATACCGCACAACAGATGTGTTTAAACAGGCTGTCTGAGAGGCACATGGACAAGCAGGGACGGAAGGCTACACTTAATGTTTCGCCAGACCCAAGGCATTGGTCAGACCGCAGTCAGGAGTACTGAGAGCAGTTTTGGGGTCCCTCATCTTAGAAAGGACGTGCTGGCGTTGGAGAGGGCCCAGAGGAGGTTCACGAGAATGATTCTGGGAATGAAAGTGGAGCATTTGAAGCCTGTACTCACTAGAGTTCAAAAAGAATGAGGGTGGATTTCAATGAAACATGCTGAATAGTGAATTCTGAGCCCACTGAATTGAGGGGTGGGGGGGGGGGGGAAGACAGCACGGGAGTGTAGTGGTTAGCACAACACTCTGCCCATCTTCAGGCTGTGCTGGTCACCGAAGCAAACGACAAATATCATTGTATGTTTCAATGTACAGTACTGTGCAAACTCTTAGGCTCCCTAACCATACATGTGCGCCCAGGACTTTTGCACAGGGCTGTACAGGTGACAAATCAAGCTAATCTTTTAGGTATCTATCTCCTCTTCCAATGGTCTGGTCACCACCTCCCCACCAACATCCCCGGGGGGGGGGTTAGAGAATTATTGAGACTCTCCCAACCTCTGTGAGCATTTCCAAAAAACTTTACGAGTCTGGGGTGTGGACAACAATTTCCAATATAGGGTTAGAAGATCTGTGTGTTGCTGAAGCGTTCTGACCTTGTGGACATCCTGTATTTTTTAAATTAAGTTGTGAATCTACATAACTAAGATTACAGTGTTAGGCATCAATACCCCTCCTTGGGACAAAACAAGGTAAGTGCGGACAAAGATGCCACCAAATCAAAAGAGTCTCTGGATTGTCAACTCTTTGACACCTGGGGGGGGGGGGGGGGCAGGTACAGGTTTGCTCACTTATCTGCTACTCAGAGTTCAACACATGTGGACACTCTGTGATATCATGCTAAAATAAAAAATTGGCCACTTGAAGTCTGGTGAATTAAAAATTCCCTGACACTCGGCGAGAACTCAGGCCAGATAAACTCACAGCATCTGCCCACACCAGTTTGGGAGGTTTGCGAAAGAAAGGTTAGCTTTACATGTCTTGTACAGTGAAGCGAGCTGTTTGCATCAAATCAAAGCGGACATCACTCTTACGGACACCCAGGGATGGCAGAGACTGAGCTGACTGGTGTTGCCAGAAGCGGAAACAGAGCAGGATGCCGATTTAACCAAGAGGGAGAATGGTTTTGCTCATTTTTAACTGGCAGGTGGGATCAGAGGGTGGGGGAGGGATTGTTGATGAATCAAGGCAGTCCTGCCATCACAGGTTGGAGGAAGGATTGCACGGCAGACTCACCTCAATCTCAACTACCTTCCGTTTCTTCTTCTTCTCTTTGGCGGCGGCCACACCAGGAATGGCGCCCGGTGACAGGAGCGGGGCTGACGGCTTCTCCCGCGGGTTGACGGGCTTCACCGGCGAGACAGCTGGCAGGGCCTCGGCGGCCAGGAGCCTCTCGAAGCCGAAGAAGGAACGGCGCGCCGGGTGCCACTGGTTGGGGGTGGAGGTGTCAGAGCCGGAGCCGTCACTGGCATTGCCAGCCTGCGTGCCAAACGGGCTCAGCCGGCTGTAGGAACGCCGCACCTTCTGGGACATCACCAGGTCTGGGTCGCGCGGCAGCACTTCAGGGTCCTCAGCGGAGGGGGGTGGCGGTGACGGGCAGCGGGGGAGGTGGCTCAGCCTCAGCCCCCGGCCCAGGGGGAGACCTGACACACGTTCTCCTTCATGGCCTCGGCATGGACCTGTGGGAGGGAGCAGACCGTCACCCCGGTTGCGGAACAGCGCGTTAGGGAGGGAGGGGGGGCACTCACGACTTTCGAGGCTGCTGACCACCTCCTCATCCAGACACAAGGGTTAACATAACGTCCAGTGGCCACCAACGTCCGGGCAGAACACGCTCAGTATGCCACCACCCTCTGTCTTCTTTGGGCAAGCCAATTCTGAATCCACACAGCTAAGTTTCCCTGGACCCCACACCTCCTGTCTTACTGAATGAACCTTGTGGTACGACTTACTAAAAACCATATACACCACCTCAGAGAATTCCATCAGGCTCGTGAGGCACGAAATGCCCTTGCAAAGCCACAGAAACATGTCGCTATACAAGTCCAGAGGATTCCAGTTAATCAGGAAAACAGCCGGAATTCCCTTTATTTATTAGGGACACTATGCTGATTATTTGGGATGGGAAACTGTTGCTGAGCAGTTTCCAACTAGCGTCAGAAGCACACACTAGAGGTGGACTTGGGCGCTACGCCAATGCTTAGAGCAAACGGCTTTTAAATAGCGTCAGTTACATGTATTTGTGTTCTAAAAGTAGTGATTTTTGGCACTGATGGTTGGCAAGAAATAAGCAGCAAGATAACTCAGAGCTCTCTTTGCTCATTGCGGTTTCCAGCATTCAGGCTTGGAGATGCCAGAAACGGCTGGAAATGAAAATGAAATGATTTCGCTTCTTCAACAAGTTAAATACTATGAAGAATTTGAAGGTATCAACTCCAAATGTTACAATGAAAATGAAGACTTGGAAAGCATTGTACGAAGACAGTCCATTCTTTGTACTATGTGTCTGCATTGAATTTGTTCGTTTACAGTCAATCAGAAAGAAGACAGCAGCGGATGCCGAATTCCTCCAATCAATCAATATTAGGAACTAAGTTTTATAGTACTGTAGACTTTTGGTAGTGTTTCAGTTTGTTATGTTTTTCATTTAAATACACAATTTGTTACTCAGTTAAGCAGTAGTTTGTGTATTTAAAAAAAAAAAAAAACACCATTTTAACTATTTCTATGGAATTTCAGCTAATTGGGACAAAATGTCCTGGTCCCAATGTAACCTCTTCCACGTGGCTGGGTTCTGTCGGGGTCTCGATCTGTAGTTACAGCTGGCTTCTCAGACTAGCTGTGCAGCCTGGCGTTTCAATAGCTGCCAGGAGCAGCCTGGAAGACGTGCGCCTTCGGGGAGCGGCCCCATAGACGACCCGATTCCTCGCCGACTGAAGTGTCGTGAAACATTGGGACAGCAGAGTGTTGGGATGGGCTGTAGATTTTGACAGATTCTAGATCAAGGTCTGTTGGGAAATGTTTACAGATGATTGCACGGTAAGGAGGGGTTGGGGGTGGGGTGGCACAAGTGGGGGGAGGGGGAGGGTCAATGTTTCTGCTGATGATGCGTGGGGAGGAGGTGGGGGCTTTGGGGTTCTGATATCACCATCATTCATTTCTTTGGGGTTTCTTGTTTCGTGGATGTCTGTGAAGAGTAAGAATCTCAGGCTGTATACTGTATACATTCTCTCTGACATTAAATGATACCCGACTTCCCTTCAGACTTCTCTCCCCACCCCACCAAGCATAACAAAAGCTGCAGACCTGAACCAGAGCTGGCAACATGTCCTGCCTGTTAACCATTGAGTCAAAGGGTTAATCTTTATACGCTCACCTGGAACACAACAGAACGCTGTTTGCAACTGTGAGAGTGGTGAAGTGGGGTGGGACAGTGGTGACAAGTGACGATGGGTTCTGACCTGGTGCCTTGCTGTCATGCGATGTACAGTATTTATCCGCTTAGGGCAATTTTGTGAGGCCTCACTGACCGACTGGTCGCGAACATCTCCTCAGATTGAGGTGGAGATGTGCTGCAGCGAAGGGGAGCTTTGGGCAGTTTTTCAGAGCCTTGCTGTCGTGCTGGTTGTGAGCAGCGCCGTGGACCGGCAGAACGGAAGGTGTGCTGCGGTAAGAAGGGCCCGTGCACACCCAGGTAAGCATTTTAATGCTGTCCTGTCCTGATAAACACAGCACTGTAGTTCAAGGCAGATCATTGGGGTTTTTGTCTTTCTGCCTCATCGAACGGGATTCGAGAAACTATTGCACCTCAGCATAGACAAGTACAGCACAGAAACAAGCCATTTGGCCCATCTAGTCCATGTAAAATGATTGTTCTGCCTAGTCCCATTGACCCACACTAAGACCACAGCCCTCCGTACACCTCCCATCCAACTTCTCTTCAGTGTTGCAACCGAACCTGCATCCAGCACTTCCACACTCCCACCGCTCTGAGTGAAGTCCAGGTTCCCCTTAAACATTTCACGCAAACCTATGACCTATAGCTGTAGCCCCACCCAACCTCAGTGGAAAAAGCCTGCTTGCACAATACTCCACATTGGCCTCATCAACGTCTTCCATTACTTCAGCGTAACAGCCCGACTCCTGTAGTCAATGAGCTGATGCACGAAGTCCAGTGCGCCAAAAGCTTTCTGTACAACCCTGTCCACCCATGACGCCACTTTCAAGGGATTATGTATTCCCAGATCTCTGTTTTGCAGCCACTGGGGTCACTTGAGGACTGGGACAGGGAGGGAAGGAGGTGCATACTCACCCGAGGGCTTCGCCTTGGGGCTGTAGATGTGCCTGGAGTGAGCTGGACAAGACAAGAGTTTGGTTAGTTTCATCCACTACACTTAGTATAACCTATATCGGCATCTGTTAGTCTCGTGAGACCATGGATTTGCGCCTTGGAAGGTTTCCAGGGCGCAGGCCTGGGCAAGGTTGTATGGAAGACCAGCAGTTGCCCATGCTGCAAGTCTCCCCTCTCCACGCCACCGATGTTGTCCAAAGGAAGGGCACTAGGGCCAATACAGCTTGGCGCTGGTGTCGTCACAGAGCAATGTGTGGTTAAGTGCCTTGCTCAAGGACACAACACGTTGCCTCGGCCGAGGCTCGAACTCACGACCTTCAGATCACTAGACCGACGCCTTAACCACTTGGCCACGCGCCAACACTTGGTATAACCAGTTCACGAGTAAAACAGCAGGGCAATACTCTTGCACCTACGTCTGTAGAAATTTGCTAGTGATTTTGGTGACACGTCACATCTCCTCAGACTCAGAATGAATTTTGCCACTGGATACTTCCTCAGACAGCGAGAAACCTTAATTGGCCAAGTCACACCAGAAGTGGAAATCTGTTTTAAACATCTCCAGGCATTATGGCTTGCAGAGAGATCTCTCAATTCAAAGCTGCCCAGCCCCTGACCACTTCTCCTACAAAGCCAATACTTCGCGGGCCGAAGGGCCTGTATTGTGCTGGGGGTTTTCTAAAAGCAAATTCAAGAAAATTGGGAGATGCTGGAGCACACACAAATGCTGGAGGAACTGAGCAGGTCAAGCAGCATCTATGGAAAAGAGAAAAACAGCCGACATTGCAGGCAGAGACCCTTCAGCAGGTCTGGGAAGGAAGGGGGAAGAAGTTAGAAGAAGGAGGTTTTAAAAACGCGAACACGAGGAAATCTGCAGATGCTGGAAATTCAAGCAACACACATAAGAGTTGCTGGTGAACGCAGCAGGCCAGGTAGCATCTCTAGGAAGAGGTACAGTCGACGTTTCGGGCCAGGACGCTTCGCCAGGACTAACTGAAAGAAGAGAAAGTAAGAGATTTGAAAGTGGGAGGGGGAGAATAAGGTGGTGGTGGGGGAGGGGGCCAGAGGGGAGGAAATAGTACAGGGTGGCAGGTGATAGGTGGAACCGGGAGGGGGAGGGGTGAAGTAAAAAGCTGGGAGTTGATTGGTGAAGGAGATAAAGAGCTGGAGAAGGGGGAATCTGATAGGAGGAGGAGAAGCAGAGAGCGCAGTGATGGGCAGGTAAGGAGATGCGGTGAGAAAGCAAATTGCAGAGTTCCCATTCCAACATACTCATCTGACACCTCGGCAGGATGAGGCCGGAAACCGCGGACAGCAGCCTGATGGGTCGCACCACCCTCCAGTACGGAGGGGCCAGATCAGAAAACGCTGCAGAGGATTGTGAACTCGGCCAGTTTCGCCCTGGGTGTGAGTCTCCCCAGCGTCGAGGACGCCTTGAAAAGGCAGCACCCTTCATTATGGACCCCAACCACCACTGAAGACACACTCTATGCTTCAGGAACAGCCTCTTCCCCTCCAACGCCGGACTGTGAAATGGACAGTGAACCACGAACACCACCGGGCCCTTTTGCTCTCCCTTTGAAACACATCTATAATCGAGCAATTTATAGTGTTTTTAAATGTATTGCACTATATGCTGTGACAGAACAAATTTAATGACAAAGTTTGTCATGAAAAACTTCACAGGGATTTTCCTGGGACTGGAGGGCTCCATCAGGACCGCTTCGGGACCACCAGACTCAGAAAGTGACTTTCCACAAGCAGTAAAGCTAATCAACACCCCCCCCCCCCCCCCCCAACCACCACTGCTTTATCATTTCCTGTCAGAGTCACCTTATGTACAGACACTCCTCTGCCTAGCGTCACTTTATGGACATACTTTCTACTCTTATGGACATACAATGGGGGGGGGGGGGGGGAAAGAAGAGATATCACAGAAACATTTCCTTTTTTTTTTGGCACGTGCCTGAGAGGAGGGAGGGAGAGAGAGAGACAGAGACTGACTGACTGACTGAGTGGCGCGCCAGTCCTCACACAGACATTGTCTCAGTATCTTCCCTTTATTTTACAAGGTCGAGTTGCGATCTCGACACTCAACCTGGCACAGATGGAAGGCGTAGTCGGGAGCGGACCCGACTGGTCTGGCGCCGATGTTATTGTGCCAACAGCCGGCCCTCAATGAAACATTTCCAGTGTTAAAAGGCCTGAACGGATTAGATATGGCAAAGTCATTTCCCATGGTGGCAGAGTCCAGGACAAGAGGGCACGACTTCAGAATTGAAGGACGTCCTTTTAGAATAGAGACGCGGACAAATTACTTGAGTCAGAGGGTGGTAAATTTGTGGAATTTGTTGCACAAATGGCTGAGGAGGCCAAGCATTTGGGTGTATTTAAGGCAGAGATAGATAGGTTCTTGATTAGCCAGGGCATCAAAGAATATGGGGAGAAGGCAGGGGAGTGGGGATGACTGGAAGAATTGGATCAGCCCATGATTGAATGGCGAAGCAGATTCGATGAGCTGAATGGCTTACCTCTGCTCCTGTATCTTATGGTCTTATTGTGTTTTTTGGGCTGCATCAGACCCAGAGTAACAATTATCTTGTTCCCCATTACACTTGTGTACATTAAACAATCTTGTCTGTAAGTGCTGGTACAGCTTCCCCCAAGAGCAATGCAGGCTGAGGGGTGACTTCGCAGAGATGTATGAAAATCTCAAAGTGAGCACGTCAAGTGGATGATCACAAACTTTATCGTCAGTGTAGGGGCGTCTGTAACCAGAGGGCACAGGTTGAAGGCGAGAGGAGAGAGACTCAAGAGGAACCCGAGGGGAAACTTCTTCATGCAGAGGGTCGTCTGGGCACCGAACGAGCTGTCAGAGGAAGTAGCTGAGGCAGGTACATCAACAAGATCTAAAGGGCACTCGGAATGGACTGACTTTGCCTCACCTCACGGCGAAGGGACGGGTTGATCAGCACTGCAGCTGAGGAGATATGCGCACGGGGGGTTACAGAGTCATATCGGACAGAGGCAGGTCCTGCGGTTTGAGATGATATTTATGCATCGGTCCACCCAAGGGGACCACAACCTTGTCGGGGGCTCGTGTGCCTCAGTGACCCAGAGAGCTGCGTTGGCTGCAGTCAGGGTTTTACGCTTTGGCTCTTGGTCGGGTCACCCGCGCCAAACAGGTCAAAGGGCAGAGGCCAGACTAAGAGTGGTCCGGGGGTTCAGCTCGGGGCTAACAACCCTGACTGGTCAAACAAAATTGTTACGGAAACAGCAAAGAAGGATCTACGCCGGAGTGCGAAGGTATGGACAGACGGAGACTGAGCGCCTTCAGAGCTGCCCTAAACACCAGCAGCGTAACGGGCAGCAAGTATTGGTCCACGTCTATCTGAGCCGGCGTCTGGCTCACGTCCCTCCAAACTGGGGTTCCCAACCTGGGCTCCATGGCACCCTGCTTAATTGGAATTGGCCTGCAGCACGATCTCCTGTTCTAAAGTTTCTCTACCCCGGATATGGATAGGACAGGTTTGCAGAGACATGGGAGAACTGAGGGCAAATGGGGCAGGCTTAGATGGACCCCAGGGCCTGTTTGGCAAATCGGTCAGTCACTTGGATGTAGAAATTTAATTCAGAAACGCCAGTTGATGGACAGTGAGTGAGAAAGAAAATCTGCCGCAGGGACTCTGCGTGTTGTAAAGCATCTGTAGAGATGAACCGGACTGTCCATCTCCCTGCCCGAGGAGACAGCTACCGGTCTCGTTCGATGGGCGAGCGGGGGACGACAAATGGCCTTCAATCGCCACTACCCGGCTCAGCCGAAAACTAGAGGACATGGGTTAAAGGTGAGGAGAGAAAGGTTGAAAGCGGGCAACGTATTCCTCCCCGCATTGGTACATGGGGCAAACTGGCAGGGGAAGTGGGAGAGGGTGGGTAGAATAACATCTACAAGACAGTAGGGACGTGGATCCAAACGTGGCTACGGGGACGGGGTCAGACAGACACCTTGGTCGGCATGGACTAAAGGCCTGTTTCTGTCCGGTGTGACTAACTCTGTGCACGTCCCCTCAGCTGCAGCGTCCGTCAACCCTCTCCTCCTCCAAGAAGTTGGGCAGTCAGTCCATGCCAGCGCCAGTCCAAGGCAACATCAGACCAAAACGTCAGTCTGACATCGCTAAGGCAAGACTGTAACTCAGTCTACAACAATAAGTCAATCTATGACACATTTAAAATAAAATTACCCCAGTCACAGCTGCTGTCTCCTTTTTCTCCCTCACACACTCCACCCCACCCAAAAATAAAAAAAACTCACATAAGCATTCTCCACTTACGTTTTTCTGAGGTTTGATCTTCTTCAAAACAATGGAGCGTTTGACCGCCGGCACCTGCATAAAAATCACATCAGTCACAAGAACCTCCAGCACAGGTCGGGCTGCCTCCCAGCTCCCCCTCCATCGTACATAGGCTAATGCACACCACACCCCTTCCTGCAAGAAATTCTATTGCCTTCAAGTCAAGTTGCTTTTACTGTCATTTTAACCATAACTGCTGGTACAGTACACAGTAAAAACAAAACAACATTCCTCCAGGACCACGGTGCTACATGAAACAACACAAAACTACACTAGACTTCAGGCCTACACGGGACTACATAAAGGGCACAAAACAGTGCAAGACAGTACAATAATTAATAAAAACAATAGGCACAGTAAAGGACAAATCACTATATAATAAATGATGTAAATGTAAACAATGTTTTAGCAGGAATTGAGAAAGAAATGAGCAAAATTGCAAAGGGAGTGAAGTGGTGTTCAGCTGAGTGTGTGCAGGTGTAGGTGGGTGCCAGTCTAGACTCTTGAGTATTGAGGAGTTTGATGGCTTGGGGGAAGAAACTGTTACACAGTCTGGTCGTGAGAGGCCGAATGCTTCGGTGCCTTTTGCCAGATGGTAGGAGGGAGAAGAGTTTGTATGAGGGGTGTGTGGGGTCCTTCATAATGCTGTTTGCTTTGCGGATGCAGCGTGTGGTTAACTCCCCCAGTTCAAAAAAAAACACAAAATGCACAGCTCAAGAGACTAAAAGAAATAGGATTTTCCCTGCAGAGGTGAACACACTTGCACACTTGTGTTCTTGATGTTTATTGCTTATTTATTATTGAATTTGCAGTTTGTTGCCTTTTGCTGTTTGTCTGACTTGTGTGCAGTTATTCACTGATTCTATCATGTTTCTTTGTAGTTACTGTGTAAGAAAATGAATCTCAGAGTTGTATACAGTGGCATACAAGTACTCTGATAATAAATGTATCAAAGTTTACTCTGCTGTCTGCTGAACTGAGGCTGTGGCCGTGAACCTCCTCTGGGAACCCACACAAGAGTCAGCAAGTTGCGACAGGCACAGAACCTTCAGCACAGTCAGGCTGCCTCTCCCCTCCACTGTACACAGGCTAACGCGCACCACACACCTCCACTGTACGCAGGCTAACGCACACCACCACCACACACCTCCACTGTACGCGGGCTAACGCGCACCACACCCCTCCACTGTACGCAGGCTAACGCGCACCACACACCTCCACTGTACGCAGGCTAACGTGCACCACACCCCTCCACTGTACGCAGGCTAACGCGCACCACACCCCTCCACTGTACGTGGGCTAACGCGCACCACACCCCTCCACTGTGCACAGGCTAACGCGCACCACACCCCTCCACTGTACGCAGGCTAACACGCACCACACCCTCCTGGTAAGAAATGTTATCGTCTTTAATTCCCCCAGTTCTTCAGAGTAAAAAAAAAGTACAAGCAATGATTAAATTAAACAATCATTTTTGAAATAAAACTGTGGTATTGTTCCTGAAACTAGCACAGGATCGACAGGATGAATGGCCACCTTATGTCATGTGGAACGGTGAGAAGTTTTTGTAAAGGACCGCATGAATTGTAATTTATTTATCTGCGGGTTTGAAGATACAACACCGTAACAGGCGCTCCCGGCCCAGCGAGCCCGAGACGCACAATTACATGCACGTGTCCAATTAACCTCCCAACCTGTAGGTTTCTGGCGTGTGGGAGGAAACCAGAGCACCCAGAGGAAACCCACACGGTCACAGGGAGAACGTACAAACTCCTTACAGACAGGCGACAGGAATCAAACCCGGGACACCGTGCTGTCAAGCATCACACTAGCCACTACACTACCAGGCCGCCCCAATGATCTTCATTACCCTGATAACAGATACCAATTTAAATTCCTTAAAAACCTGTGTATAAAAGAATCACATACATTCTCAGATTCAGGCTGAAAAACCTGCGAATAAAATCATATACAGTCTCTGATTCAGATTCATTTATTGATCACACATATATTGAAACAGACAGTGAAACGTGTCATTTGCATTAACAACCAACACAACCTAGGGGTGTACTGGGGGCAGCAAGTGTCATCACACATTCAGGCACCAACATACGCACAGTGGCCACTTTATTAGGCAGACCTGCTCGTTACTGTAGATATCTAATCAGCCAATCACATGGCAGCAACTCAATGCATAAAAGCATGCAGACATGGTCAAGGGGATCAGTTGTTGTTCAGACCAATTAGAATGGGGGAGGAAATGCGACCTAAGTGACTTTGACCGTGGAATGACTTGGTGCCAGATCGGGTGGTTTGTGCGTCTCAGAAACCGCTGATCTCCTGGGATTTTCACGCAGAACAGTCTCTAGAGTTTGCAGAAAGTGGTGTGGGGGAAAAAAAAAAAATCTAGTAAGGGGCAGGTCTGTGGGCAAAAACGCCTTGTTAATGAGAGAGGTCAGAGGAGAATGGCCAGACTGGTTCAAGCTGACAGGAAGGCAACAGTAACTCAAATAACCAGACGTTACAACAGTGGTGTGCAGAACAGCATCTCTGAACACACATCACGTCGACCCTTGAAGTGGACAGCAGGCTACAGAAGAGAACACTAGGACCTACTGAATGCATCAGGCAACTGATTACGTTTGTGATCACTGAACATACCAAGCATTACACTCACCGGCACTTCTTCACTCTCCGTTGCTGATCTTCTCCTTGCTGGTGAGGACGCACCTGAAAGATGGGCAGAGTGAAACCAACACCCTGGGCCTCTGCGGCTTGAGGTGAGAACCGTCCACTGCCGTCACATAGAACAATCCCAATTTATCCCCCTGGGCAAATACGATCTTGTCACCTCCCCACCCCCACTCCCCAACTCTGGCACTCTCATCCTGCACCAGCCACTTTTCATCTTTTGTGTGTCCTGTCGCGTGACGTGGGCAATCGTGGTCTTTCCATGAACCTGGGCAACAAAGTGGATTGCTGTTGCCTTCCTCTGGGCACTGCCTTTACAAGGTGGGCGACCCCAGCCATTATCAACACTGTTGAGAGACTGTCTGCCTGGCGTCAGCGGTCACGTAACCAGGGATTGTGATCTGCACCGGCTGCTCGTACGACCATCCACCGCCTGCTCCCACGGCTTCACGTGACCCTGATCGTGGGCTAAGCCGGTGCTACCTTTGACCAAGGGTGACCTGCAGGCTGGCGAGCCTTACACCTCCTTTGGTAGGGACACATCTCCAACCTGCCTCACTAGTTATATTATGATAAGCTTGCCAGTGACCTTATACTGTCTTATTTTACGGGGGCTCCGTGGCAGTGTGGCAGGTTAAAGCCACACTGTTTCAGAGTTCGGAGATCAAGTCCGGTGCAGCGAGAAGCTTGTACCACATGACTGCGTGGGTCTCCTCCCACAGTCCAAAGACGTACGGGTCAGTAGGTTAATTGGTCGTTGTGAATTGTCCTGCGATTAGGCCAGGGTTAGATCAGGTCTAGTTGGCATTGTGGCTCACTGGGCCAGAAGGGTCTGTTCCACACTGTCTCGCTAAATAAACATGCACCTCGCACTTCATGCCGACACGTCAATCTTCAGACCGTGCTACATCTGTAAAAGTTTGCCAGTGTTTTAGTCGACAAACCAAATCGCCTCAAATTCCTCGTGAAGTAGAGCCGCTGTCTTGTCTTCTTTATAACTGCATCGATGTGTTGGGACCAGGTTAGATCCTCAGAGATCTTGACACCCAGGAACTTGAAACTGCTCACTCTCTCCACTTCTGATCCCTCTATGAGGATTGTTATGTGTTCCTTCATCTTACCCTTCCTGAAGTCCACAATCAGCTCTTATCTTTCTGACGTTGAGTGCCATGTTGTTGCTTTGACACCACTCCACTAGTTGGTATATCTCACTCCTGTACACCCTCTCATCACCACCTGAGATTCTACCAACGATGGTTGTATCATCAGCAAATTTATAGATGGTATTTGAGCTATGCCTATCCACACAGTCATGTGTACACAGAGAGTAGAGCAGTAGGCTAAGCACACACCCATGAGGTACGCAAGTGTTGATCGTCAGTGAGGAGGACAGGTTATCACCGATCCACACAGATTGTGGTCTTCCGGTTAGGAAATCGACGATCCAATTGCAGAGGGAGGTACAGAGGCCCAGGTTCCGTAACTTATTATTTAGGATTGTGAGAATGTTGGTGTTAAATGCTGAGCTATAGTCGACAAACGGCATCCTGAAATAAGTGTTTGTATCCTCCAGGTGATTCAAGACTGTGTGGAGAGCCATTGAGATTGTGCCTGCCGTTGACCTATTGTGGCGATAGGCAAATTACAGTGGGTCCACGTCCTTGCTGAGGCAGGAGTTGATTCTGGCCGTGACCAATCTCTCAAAGCATTTCATCACCGTAGATATGAGTGCTACATAGTCATTAAGGCAGCTCACATTATTCTTCTTACGCACTGGTATAATTGTCTTTTTGAAGCAAGTGGGCATTTCCGCCCGTAGCAGTGAGGGGTTCAAAATGTCTTTGAACACTCCTGCCAGTTGGTTGGCACAGGTTTTCAGAGCCTTACCAGGTACTGCAACAGGATCTTCCACCTTGCGAGGGTTCACTCTCTTCAAAGACAGCCTAACATCAGCCTCTGAGACACAGATCACAGGGTCATCAGGTGCAGCAGGGATCCTCACAGCTGTGGTTGTGTTCTCTCTTTCAAAGCGTAAATAGAAGGCGTTGAGTTCATCTGGTGCCATTCATGCTACAGAGTTACGCTTTGTAGGAAGTAATGTCTTTCAAACCCTGCCAGAGTTGTCATGCATCCAATGTCACCCCCAACCTCAATTGAATTGTCTCTTCGCTCTTGAAATGGCCCTCTGCAAGTCATACCCGAGACAGACCTGGGTCGCCAGACTTGAAATCCACAGATCTGGCCTTCAGCAGATGACGGACCTCCTGGTTCATCCACGACTTTTGGTTTTGGAATGTTCAGCAAGTCTTTGTGGGCTCACACTCATCCCCACAGGTTTTAGTGCAGTCGGTGAGAACTGCAGCATACTCATCCAGATTCAAAGATGAATGTCTGAATACAGTCCAGTCCACCGATCCAAAGCAGCCCTGTAGGCACTCCTGTGCTTCACTCGTCCTCACTGCTGGTGCTGCTGTCTTCAGTCTCTGCCTGTGCTCAGGGAGTAGAGGCCCAGCCAGTAGAATTACAGAATACTGACTATAATTCATGTTTTCCCCTCTTATTACCCTATTGCAAAGTACTGCTGGCAGAAAGTAAACAGCTTTCACAACACGCACAAAATGCTGGAGGAACTCAGCCGAGGCAGGCAGCGTCTACGGAAAAGAGTAAGCAGCTGACATTTTGGGCCGAGACCCTTCTTCAGGACCAAGGTTTCACGACATACGCCGGTGATATTAAACCTGATTCCGAATCAGAACAACGTTCATTATCACTGACATATACTGAGAAGTTTATCGTTTCACAGCAGCAGTACAGTGCAATACCTACAAAAAATTACTCTAAATTATAACAAGAAAGATAAAAACAGTGCAAAGGAGAACAAAGTAGTAAGGTAGTGTTTGTTCAGAAACCTGATTGCAGAAGGGAACACGTTGAGTGTGTGTCTTCAGGCTCCTGTACTTCCCCCCGCCGATGGTAGCAGTGAGAGGACATGTCCTGGGTGATGGGGGTCCTGAATGATGGATGCCAGCTTTTGCAGATGTTGAGAGGTTGGTGCCCGTGATGGAGTTGGCCAAGTTGGGGCCTCCAACATGAGAATCTGACTTTACGCAAACTGCCTTGCGCAGCTTTTAAATTATCTTTCAATGTTCCATGGTGCCCAGTTATGACCAGACTCTTGTACACACTTCATTAGACCAGGGGTTTCATCCTGGGGTCCCTCAGTTAATGGTAGGGAGTCCATGGCAGAAAAGACGTTGCGGACCCCTGCACCAATCTGCTCCAGAGGGCAGGCCACTTAGTTTACAGGTACAACACCAAAGTCATGAAAAAAGACACCTTACTCAGAGCTCTGTCATGGCCAAACATTCCCATAATGACAGAGGATACACACAACACCCTCATAATGACTGATCCTTCCCCTCACCCATTTTCTAATTATGGCTTCTCTCCCCGAGACTATCGCTCGGTAGCACTCACATCAACAGTGAGCAAATGCTTTGAGAGGTTGGTCACGACTAGACTGAACTCTTGGCTCAGCAAGGACGTTGCAACTTGCCTATCGCCACAACAGGTCAACAGCAGACGTAATCTCAGTGGCTCTCCACACGGCTTTAGACCACCTGGACAACACAAACACCTACATCAGGATGCTGTTCATCCGTTACAGCTCCGCATTTAACACCATCATTGCCACGATCCTGATTGAGAAGTTACAGAACCTGGGCCTCTGTACCTCCCTCTGTAATTGGATCCTCGACTTCCTAACCGGAAGACCTCAATCTGTGTGGATTGGTGATAACCTATCCTCCTCACTGACGATCAACACTGGTGCACCTCAGGGGTGTGTGCTTAGCCCACTGCTCTACTCTCTGTATACACATGACTATGTGGCTGGGCATAGCTCAAATACCATCTATAAATTTGCTGATGATACAACCATCGTTGGTAGAATCTCAGGTGGTGATGAGAGGGCGCACATGAGTGAGATATGCCAACTAGTGGAGTGGTGCCACAGCAACAACCTGGCATTCAACGTCAGTAAGACGAAAGAGCTGATTGTGGACTTCAGGAGGGGCAAGATGAAGGAACACATACCAATCCTCAGAGGGATCAGAAGTGGAGAGAGTGAGCGGTTTCAAGTTCCTGGGTGTCAAGATCTCTGGTCCCAACATATCGATGCAGTTATAAAGGCGGCAAGACAGTGGCTATACTTCATTAGGAGTTTGAAGAGATTTGGCATGTCAACAAATACATTCAAAAACTTCTATTGTTGTACTGTGGAGAGCATTCTGACAGGCCGCATCACTGGCTGGTATGGAGAGGCTACTGCACAGGACCGAAAGAAGCTGCAGAAGGTTGTAAGTCTGGTCAGCTCCATCTTGGGTACTAGTCTACAAAGTACCTGGGATATCTTTGGGGAGTGGTGTCTCAGAAAGGCAGTATCCATTATTAAAGACCTCCAGAACACAGGGCATGCCCTTTACTCACTGTTACCATCAGGTAGGAGATACAGAAGCCTGAAGGCACACACTCAGCGATTCAGGAACAGCTTCTTCCCCTCTGCCGTCCAATTCCTAAATGGACATTGAATCTTTGGACACTACCTCACTTTTTAAAATATATAGCATTTCTGTTTTTGCACATTTTAAAAAATCTATTCAATAAACATAATTGATTTACTTGTTTATTTACTTTTTTCTCTCTCTGCTAGGTTGCTTATTGCATTGAACTGCTACTGCTAAGTTAACAAATTTCTCGACACATGCCGGTGATAATAAACCTGATTCTGATTAATTTTCCTGCGGGCACGCTCAACAAATCTATAGAATAGCAACTATAACAGGATCAGTGAAAGATCAACCAGAGCACAGAAGACAATAACTGTGCACACGTAAATAAATAGATAGCAATAAACGAGAACATGGGATCATGAGATGAAGAGTCCTTAAAGTGAGATCATTGGATGTGGGAATTTATCAGTTATGGGCAAGTGAGTGGACTCCAGGAAGGGCAAAATGAATGAACACACACCAGTCCTCAGAGGGATCAGAAGTGGAGAGAGTGAGCAATTTCAAGTTCCTGGGTGTCAACACCTCTGAGGATCTAACCTGAGCCCAACATTTTAAAGTAGCTATATTTCATTAGGAGATTGAGTATATTTGGTATGTCACCAAAGCCACTCGCAAATTTTCGTAGACTACATCACGGGCTGGCAAGAGGAGGTCGGGCGGGGGGGGCGGGGTAGTTGAGAGCTACTGCACAGGGTTGAAATAAGCTGCAGAGAGTTGTAAACTCAGTCAGCTCCATCACGGGCACCGGGCTCCGGAGTATCCAGGGCATCTTCAAGGAGCGATGCCTCAGAAAGGTGACGTCCATCATTACTGACCCCCATCACCCAGGACGTGCCCTCTTCTCATTGCTACCATCAGGGAGGAGGTACAGGAGCCTGAAGACACACACTCAGTGATTCAGGAACAGCTTCTTCCCCTCCGCCACCCGATCTCTGAATGGACATTGAACCCATGGACACTACCTCACTACTTTTTAATTTCTAGTTTTGCATTGCTGGTTTAGTTTAACTATTTAATATAGATCACGGTTTTTGTTCTGTGATTAAGTATGGCATTGTACTGCTGCTGCAAAGTTAACAAATTCCACCACATTTGCTGTTGATTATTAAACCTGATGCCCGATGAAGTCCAGCCCTGCTGACGGGGCTCGGCCCAAAGCGTCGACTGTCTATTCCCTCCCACCCCAGCACATGCTGCCTGACCTGCCGAGCTCCCCCAGCATTCTGTGTGCGTCCACCTCATCTCAGCTCGGCCTCCAGCATGCAGTGTCGCCACTCGGCCCAGGGGAGCGGCAGAGCCACCTCACTCACCTCCGGCGTGACCCCGCTTGCCCAGTGCCGCCATCTTAGGCCCGTCTTTATCCGCCAAGTACCGCGCTCGTGTCTGGAAACGGCTTCAAATCGCCCGCCGCCGTTTCCGATTGGCTGATCGACGTCCCGCCTTCCCTTCCTATTGGTCAGAAGTTCCGTCAAATAGACATATTCCAGTGATTGGCCGTCACCGTTCATACTTCCGATTGGTCTACGTACACGTCAGTCCCCCTTCAGCCACGGCGACTCCTGAGTGGCTGGTCCGCGTGGAGGATAGTCCCGCCCATCCCCTCACCTTGGCGTCTATTGGATTGGTGGCCTATCAATTTCCCGGTCACTCAGGAAAACCGGCCTCGCTATTGGATGGCTTTGCGGAGCTGAACCCGCCCCCATCCCGATACGAAAATAGCACTCGAAATAACTTTAGTTGTTTTAAAAGAAGTTTATTATCATTGTAATTGGTTTTCTTGCTTTTGAGGCAGTGATACAGTACAAAACGTGAAAAAAAGTTCTAAAAATGTTTGTGTTGCTCAAAAATATTCTAAGCAATGTTTCCCTAAATCACAGGGAAAGGCTGACTAGTTTGGGACATTATTCCCCAGCGTGTGGGACACTGAGGGGAGATTTGACAGAGGTATGCAAAATGATGAGGGGTATAGAGAGGGTGAATGCAAGCAGGCTTTTCCCACTGAGGTTGGGTAGCACTTCAACCAGGGGTCATGGGTTAAGGGTGAAAGGTGAATTATTTAATAAATAATTAATTAGTGTGCCCACTTTGTGAATAAATGATTAAGGGGGAGCAGGTAGTGAGATTAATGAATACCCTGCCACCACTGAGGTCCCATCACTGGGACAGTGAGCTGTGCTGTGCACTACGTTCACTGTGAATTATATTTTATTAATCCATTAATCTATTTTGCATGGTGTGTGTGATATACCTTGTGGATGCACCGTGGTTTGGAGGGACGTTGTTTCCTTTGGTTGCGCACATGTACAGTCAGATGACAATAAACTTGAAATTGAACAATCTCCCTCGTTATGATCTTCCACTTTATCGTCTGTCTGCACTGCACTTTCTCTGGCGCTGTTACACTTTATGCTGCATTCTGTAACTGTTCCCCGTCAACACACTGTGCAAGGATTTGATCTGAATGAACGCTATCAGAATCGGGTTTAATATCACCGGTACATGTTGTGAAATTTGTTGTCTTTATGGCAGCAGTACAATGAAAAAAAGTGAACTGCAGTAAATATATATATAGTGCAGAAACAAAAATAAAAAAGTAGTGAGGTAGTGTTCATGGATTCAATATCCATTCAGAAATCAGATGGTGGAGAGGAAGAAGCTGTTCCTGAATCGTAGAGTGTGTGTCTTCAGGCTCCTGTACCTCCTCCCTGATGGTAGCAATGAGAACAGGGCATGCAACACACACAAAGTGCTGGAGGAGCTCGGCAGGACAGGGCATGATCTGGATGCTGAGGGTGCTTCATTGGAGAAAGCTTTTCACTGTATAAGTCCATAAGATTTCAGAGCAGAATTAGGCCATTTGGTCCATCGACTCTGCTCTGCCATTTCATCATGGCTGATCCATTTCCCTCTCAGCCCCAATCTCCTGCCTTCTCCCCATATCCCTTCATGTCCTGATCAGTCAAGAATCTATCAAACTCTGCCTTAAATATACATAAACACTTGGCCTCCACATCAAATTCCACAGTCTCACCACTCTCTGGCTGAAGAACTTCCTCTTCATCTCCATGCTAAAAGGATGTCTCTCTATTCTGAGGCTGTGCCCTCTGGTCCAAGACTCTCCCACCATAGGAAACATCCTCTCCACGTCCACTCTATCTGTGTCCTCTGGTCCTAGACTCCATCACTATAGGAAACATCCTCTCCACATCCACTCTATCTGTGTCCTCTGGTCCTAGACTTCCCCACTATAGGAAACATCCTCTCCACATCCACTCTATCTGTGTCCTCTGGTCCTAGACTCCCGCACTATAGGAAACATCCTCTCCACATCCATTCTATCTGTGTCCTCTGGTCCTAGACTCCCCCACTATAGGAAACATCCTCTCCACATCCACTCTACCTGTGTCCTCTGGTCCTAGACTCCCCCACTACAGGAAACATCCTCTCCATATCCACTCTATCTGTGCCCTCTGGTCCTAGACTCCCCCACTATAGGAAACACCCTCTCCACATCCACTCTATCTGTGTCCTCTGGTCCTAGACTCCCCCACTATAGGAAACAGCCTCTCCACATCCACTCTATCTGTGTCCTCTGGTCCTAGACTCCCCCACCATAGGAAACATCCTCTCCACATCCACTGTATCAAGGCCTTTCCACATTCAATAGGCTTCAATGACGTCCCGCCTCATACATCTGAATTCCAGTGAGTAGAGGTTCAGATACTCTTCACAGACAATCCAGGAAACATTTTCGTGAACCTTCTCCAATGTCAGCACATCCTTTCTAAGATCAGGGACCCAGAACTGCTCACAATACTCCAAGTGAGGCCTTGCCAGTGCTTTATGAAGCCTCAACATTACACCCTTGCTTTTATATTCTAGTCCTCTTGAAATGAATGCTAGCATTACATTTGCCTTACTCACCACAGATTCAACCTGCAAGTTAACCTTTAGAGAATCCTGCACAAGGACTCCCAATTCCTTTGCAGCTCGGATTTTTGAATCCTCTCTGCATTTTGGTACATGTGACAATAATAAAGCAAAAATCCATTTGAACCCTTTCAACTTCTTCCATCTGGAGACGTTGTAAGATTTTCTACGCCCGCACTTCCAGACTGAAAAACGGCTTCTTCCCCAGAGCTATAATTGCTCTGGACCAATTGATCAAGCATCATCCATAAATTTGTTATATTGCTACTTTAATACTGGATTTATGGCTGTCATGCATCTGAGTTGCGCTTTTGTACTGCTGGACATTGCTTGTACTGGCTGGTTACTAGATTTAATTTATTGTTTTTATATTTTATTTGTTGTTTTTATATTTTGTTTGTTGTTTTATAGCTTTGAGTACGAGAGTTGCAAACTCATTTTCGCTGTATTGGTGCATGACAAATTGTAATGACAATAAAGATATTTCATTTCATTTCAGCCTGCACGGGACACCAAATCAGTGCTGTTAGTGGGATCTTGCTGTGCTGAGATAGCCTGGACAGACATTACCGTTTAGCAGGGAGTTCCCCCGCCCTATCCCTCTGGACATCTCAGTCTGCTTTCAGCTCCGTCACGGGGCTATTGCACAGGATCAAAGTAAGCTGAAGAGAGTTGCGCGCTTCGTTCTACCATGGGCTCTGCCCTCCAGGACATCCGCCAAGAGCGATGCCTCAAAAAGGCAGCATCCATTATCAAGGACCTCCATCACCCAGGACATGCCCTGTTCTCATTGATGCTGTGAGCGATCCAGGAACAGCTTCTTCCCCTCTGCCATCCGATTTCTGAATTTACGTTGAAGCCATGAACACTGCCTCACTGCAACACACATCAAAGTTGCTGGTGAACGCAGCAGGCCAGGCAGCATCTCTAGGAAGAGGTGCAGTCGACATTTCAGGCCGAGACCCTTCGTCAGGACTGTACCTCTTCCTAGAGATGCTGCCTGGCCTGCTGCGTTCACCAGCAACTTTGATGTGTGTTGCTTGAATTTCCAGCATCTGCAGAATTCCTGTTGCTCACTATTTTTTTTCTTTTGTTGTTCTCTTTTTGCATATATGTATGTGTTTCTTATTGCAATTTATAGCTTATATTCTGTATTGTAATCTCAGAACAACAGATTTCACGACATACATCCGCTACATGAAAGCTGATCTGATTCTGTTGAGGTGGAGAGCAGAAGCCTAGGATCTAAAATACCTCGGCCACTTTGCCGCCTGTGGGCAGAGCGGGAGGGAAGGTGACGGCGGACGGACCGGAACGTCATCAGTTTGCGCCGACACCCGGAAGAGACGTGGCAGCAGTGGCGGCGGCGGGGACAGTGGGAGGGAGAAGGCAAGGGAGAGGTGGCGGTGGAGGGGCCGAGTGGACGCCATGGGACTCTGCAAGTGCCCGAAGCGCCGCGTCACCAACCTCTTCTGCTTCGAGCACCGTGTTAATGTGTGCGAGCACTGCCTGATCTCCAAGCACAGCAAGGTGGGCGGCGCGACGGGGACCCGGTGGGAGGGATCCCGTGACCCAGTGTGGGAGAGATCCAGCGGTTCGGTATCCCAGTGTGGGAGGGATCCAGTGACCCGTGACCCAGTGTGGGAGAGATCCAGCGGTTCGGTATCCCAGTGTGGGAGGGATCCAGTGACCCGTGACCCAGTGTGGGAGAGATCCAGCGGTTCGGTATCCCAGTGTGGGAGGGATCCAGTGACCCGTGACCCAGGGTGGGAGAGATTCTGATCCAGCGGTTCAGTATCCCAGTGTGGGAGGGATCCCGTGACCCGTGACCCAGTGTGGGAGAGATTCTGATCCAGCGGTTCGGTATCCCAGTGTGGGAGGGATCCAGCGGTTCAGTATCCCAGTGTGGGAGGGATCCAGTGACCCGTGACCCAGTGTGGGAGAGAATCTGATCCAGCGGTTCAGTATCCCAGTGTGGGAGGGATCCCGTGACCCAGTGTGGGAGAGATCCAGCGGTTCGGTATCCCAGTGTGGGAGGGATCCAGTGACCCAGTGTGGGAGAGATCCAGCGGTTCGGTATCCCAGTGTGGGAGGGATCCAGTGACCCGTGACCCAGGGTGGGAGAGATTCTGATCCAGCGGTTCAGTATCCCAGTGTGGGAGGGATCCCGTGACCCGTGACCCAGGGTGGGAGAGATTCTGATCCAGCGGTTCAACATCCCAGTGTGGGAGGGATCCAGTGAACCACGACCCAGTGTGGGAGAGATTCTGATCCAGCGGTTCAGTATCCCAGTGTGGGAGGGATCCCGTGACCCGTGACCCAGGGTGGGAGAGATTCTGATCCAGCGGTTCAACATCCCAGTGTGGGAGGGATCCAGTGAACCACGACCCAGTGTGTGAGAGATCCAACAATTCAGTATCCCAGCGTGGGAGGGATCCAGTGAACCATGACCCAGTGTGGGAGAGATCCCAGTGGATTTGCATCCCAGTGCAGAAGAGAGTAAACAGTGATCCAGTGTAGTAGGATTGAGTAATCCACTGTGTTAGGAGTGTTGTGATCCAGTGTCGTGGGGATCCGGTGGTTCAGTGTGTCAGGAGACCGACTGTGGTCCAGTTCATGATTTCGCCAGTGATCCAGTGAGTTAGAGGTCACGTTAGTGATTGGGAGGTGATCCAATGAATTGGGGATCCAGTGACAGGGGTCAGTTAGGTGACCTTGGCGGTGATCCGTGAGTTAGGGGACCCACTGGTGGTCTAGTTCATGAGGGAGCTGGTGTATGTAATGCTGGGAATTGGGCCTGAGTTATAAGGAATGATTGAATAGGTTGGGACTTTATTCCATGGAGTGTAGGAGAATGAGGGGAGAGGAGAGATTTGATAGAAGTATACAAAATTCTGAGGGGTACAGATAGGGTAAATGCAAGCAGGCTTTTTCCGCTAAGGTTGGGTGAGACTACAATCAGAGGTCGTGGGTTAAGGGTGGAAAGTTTAAGGGGAACATGAGGGGAAACTTCTTCACTCAGAGGGTGGTGAGAGTGTGGAATGAGCTGACAGTACAAGTGGTGGATGCGAGCTCGATTTCAACATTGAAGAGACGTTTGGAGAGGTACATGGATGGGAGGGGAGGGATATGGAGGGCTGTGGTCCCGTGCCGGTCGATGGGAGCAGGCAGTTTCAATGGTTCAGCACAGACTAGATGGGCAGAAGGGCTTGTTTCTGTGCTGTACTTCTCTGTGACTCTGTGTATTTGGGATCAGGTCAGTGGGTCTGGGGTTAGCCATCCAGAGTGTGAGGTGTCTGGCTGGGATTGTTTAGACCGTCGAGTCAGTACGAGAAGTCCAGCTCATAACTCAGTTCATTGTTATGTTGTAACAGTACTGTTCACCCTGTGAAAGGTAAAAAAAAATCTTTCAGCTGGAGAGATTGCAAAGGAGATTTATGAAGACTTGAGGGACTGAGTTATGGGGAGAGGTTGAGAGGCTGGTGCTTTATTCCCTGGAGTTTATGGGACTGAGGGAGTGACCTTATAGAGGTGTATAGCACCATGAGGGACACAGATAGGGTGAATGTGAACAGTCTTTTCACCAGGGTTTGAGAATCAAGAACCAGAGGGCACAGATTTAAGGTGAGAGGGGAGAAATTTAATAGGAACCTGAGGGGCAACTTCTTTGCCCAGAGGGTGATCAGTACATGGAACGAGCTGCCAGAGAGCGGCACCTGGACAGGTACACGGATAGGAAAGGTTTAGAGGGATATGGACAGGTACATGGATAGGAAAGGTTTAGAGGGATACGGGCAGGTACACGGATAGGAAAGGTTTAGAGGGATATGGACAGGTACACGGATAGGAAAGGTTTAGAGGGATATGGACAGGTACACGGATAGGAAAGGTTTGGGGGATACGGACAGGTACACGGATAGGAAAGGTTTAGAGAGATACGGACAGGTACACGGATAGGAAAGGTTTAGAGGGATATGGACAGGTACACGGATAGGAAAGGTTTAGAGGGATACGGACAGGTACACGGACAGGAAAGATCTAGAGGGATATGGACAGGTACACGGATAGGAAAGGTTTAGAGGGATACGGACAGGAAAGGTTTAGAGGGATACGGATAGGAAAGGTTTAGAGTGATACGGACAGGTACACAGATAGGAAAGGTTTAGAGGGATACGGACAGGTACACGGACAGGAAAGGTTTAGAGGGATACGGACAGGTACACGGATAGGAAAGGTTTAGAGGGATACGGACAGCTACGCGGATAGGAAAGGTTTGGAGGGATACGGACAGGTACACGGATAGGAAAGGTTTAGAGGGATACGGACAGGTACACGGATAGGAAAGGTTTAGAGGGATACGGACAGGTACACGGATAGGAAAGGTTTAGAGGGATACGGACAGGTACACGGATAGGAAAGGTTTAGAGGGATACGGACAGGTACACGGATAGGAAAGGTTTAGAGGGATACGGACAGGTACGCGGATAGGAAAGGTTTAGAGGGATACAGACAGGTACACGGACAGGAAAGGTTTAGAGGGATATGGACAGGTACATGGATAGGAAAGGTTTAGAGGGATATGGACAGGGACACGGATAGGTACATGGATAGGAAAGGTTTAGAGGGATATGGACAGGTACACGGATAGGAAAGGTTTAGAGGGATACGGACAGGTACGCGGACAGGAAAGGTTTAGAGGGATACGGACAGGTACACGGATAGGAAAGGTTTGGAGGGATACGGACAGGTACATGGATAGGAAAGGTTTAGAGGGATACGGACAGGTACATGGATAGGAAAGGTTTAGAGGGATATGGACAGGTACACGGATAGGAAAGGTTTAGAAGACAGACCCTGTGCTTAATGTTATTGGTCCGTATAATGGTTGGGAATCTTTGATTTAGAGGGACAAGGCTCAAGCATGCCGTACTGTGCAATAGTGTGAGGCACCCCAGCTGTAGATAGGTGCATAACCTAGACTTCTGCACAGTTCTGTAGGCCAGTGGAACTTTGTCGGCATGGATGAGATGGGCCGAAGGGCCTGTTTTAATGCTGGGTGTCTTTGTGGTACTATCTCGGGGTGTTTGCATGGAATGAGCCTTGGAAAGGATCGGAGGGATCCCGGAGGTTGTCTCCGTGACGATCAGGTGCGCGCCCTTGTTGGTGGGAGGATTGTGCCGGAGACCTGCGGGATTTAACCTGTCTGCCTCCCTCCCCCCCCCCCCCCCCCCCGCGACAGTGCATCGTTCAGTCATACCTCCAATGGCTCCAGGACAGTGACTACAGTCCCAGCTGCCGGCTCTGCAGTGCGCCACTCGCCGAGGCCGACACGGTCCGGCTGGTCTGTTACGGTGAGTGCTGCTCTCCCCTGCTCAGCTCGCGTGCTTTCTCTCTCTCTCTCTCTCTCTCTCTCTCTCTCTCTCTCTCTCTCTCTCTCTCTCTCTCTATCTGCCCCCCCCCCCCGCCCCACCCCTCTCAGGTGAGCGGCAAAGGTGACTGAATGAAGGCTGGTCCAAACTGCACAGGGAGTCATTGCAAGTTTCAAGTTTGTTTAATGTCATTTCCAGTACACAAGTGTAAAGGAGATCAAAATAATTGAATTGACTTTATTTCTTACATCCTTCATATACCTGAGGAGTAAAAATCTTCAAGTTACGTCTCCGTCTAAATGTGCAAAGTGTAATTTATAGTAATTTATAATAAATAGTATGTACAACAGGACAGTCAATATAGCATAGAAATACAGTTGTATCAGTGTGAATTAATCAGTCTGATGGCCTGGTGGAAGAAGCTGTCCCGGAGCCTGTTGGCTCTGGCTTTTACACTGCAGTACCATTTCCCGGATGGTAGCAGCTGGAACAGTTTGTGGTTGGGGTGACTCGGGTCCCCAATGATTCTTCAGGCCCTTTTTACACACCTGTCTTTGTAAATGTCCTGAGTGGTGGGAAGTTCACACCTACAGATGCGCTGGGCTGTCCGCACCACTCTCTGCAGAGTCCTGCGATTGAGGGAAGTACAGTTCCCATACCAGGCAGTGATGCAGCCCATCAGGATGCTCTCAATTGTGCCCCTGTAGAAAGTCCTCAAGATTTGGGAACCCTCACTGAACTTCTTCAACTGTCTGAAGTGAGAGGTGCTGTTGTACTTTTTTCACCTCATAGCCGGTACGTACAGACCACGTGAGGTCCTCGGTGATGTGGATGCCGAGGAACTAAAAGCTGTTCACCCTCTCAACCCCAGATTCATTGGTTGTCTCCACTCCTCCTGTCGTCCACAACCAGCTCCTTTGTTTTTGCGACGTTGAGGGAGAGGTTGTTTTCTTGACACCACTGTGTCAGGGTGATGACTCCTTCTCTGTAGGCTGCCTCATTATTATCTGAGATTAAGCTAATCAGTGTAGTATCGTGAACAAATTTAATTAGCAGATGTGGAGTAACAATTAGCAAATTGTTATTCCACGTCTGATGCAGCACCAAAAAACACAGTAAGATAAAGAACACAATAATAAAAAACCCACAATAAATATGAATACATCAGGTAGCTGGTAAGACCATAAGATATAGGAGCATATTTCGGCCTATTGAGTCTGCTCTGCCATTTCATCATGGCTGATTCATTTCCTCTCAGTCGCAATCTCCTGCCTTTTCCCCGTATCCCTTCTACCTTGACTAATCAATAATCTATCAAACCCTGCCTTAAAGAAAAGACTTGGCCTCCACAGCTGCCTGTGGCAAAGAATTACACAGATTCACCACTCTTTGACAAAAGAAATTCCTCATCTCCGTTGTAAATGGACGTCCCTCTACTCTGAGGTGTCCCTTCTGGTCTTAAGACTCCCCCACTACAGGAAACATCCTCTCCATGTCCACTCTATCACAACCTTTCAATATTCGAGAGGTTTCAGTAAGGTTACTCTGCATTCTGAATTCTCCTGCAGTATCCCAGAGCCACCCAAATGCTCTTCATAGGAGAAGCCGTTATGGACACAGGTTGATTGTATGCCCATAAAGTGACACTTATCACAGGACTGTCGTACATTAGGTGACTGGCAGGAAATGATAAAGTATTCTGGCATCTTTCCCTTCCTTTCTAGTCCCGAAGAAGGGTCTCAGCCCTAAACATTGACTGTGTACTCTTTTCCATAGATGCTGCCTGGCCTGCTGAGTTCCTCCAGCGTTTTGTGTGTGTTGTGATGACAAAGCCAGTGGTGGTTGGGGGTGTGTGGAGAGGTGGGCTAGGTGTTGAAGAGGGGACCTCCGGTGGTCAGGGTCAAACATGGATGTTCCATCCTAGCTGTCTACGCAAGCCAGGGCAGTACAATATGGAGAGCAGGCTGTGGCTTCCCCTCTCCACGCAGCTGATGAACCCAAAGGAACGGCAGAGACCGGTACAGTTTGGCACCAGCGGTGTCGCAGGAGTAGCTAGTTAGCTTAGGACTGCAGCTCCGGATTTTTCCCTTGGGTTCACTCCCAAAGCCTTCCTTGTGGGTGGGTATAGCGGCAAGGCAGCGGAGGTTTGAGATCAGAGTTTTCCGAGATGAGCTGCCGACCGCGGCTGACAAGCCCCGTCTACCCGGAGCGACTGGTTTCTAATGTGCCAGGAACCTGCCTTTGCCCCTTCTGTCAGTGGAAACGGTTCCGCTCGCTTCAGTAGTTAAGCCACACGTGAAGGCCAGGAGCTGGACCGAGTTGTCGGAGGCGGTTTGAGGCGCACGTCATTGGGGTTATTTTATAGGTAGTGGGAGCTTGTCTCCATTATCACCACTGCAACTGGATGATCAGCCTTACTGCTCGGGGGAAGCAACTGTTTTTGAGTCTGCGGGTCCTGGTGTGGCTGCTACGTTGCCTCCTCCCTGGTGGGAGTGGGACAAACGGTCCGTGTGCATACACCCCGAGAGTGCTGCTAACAGGCTGGGTTTCAACAGGCCGGAGCACTGTGTGCATCACAGGTAGACGTGTTTGTCCAGAAAGCTTTTGGCCCATTGGCCTTCGTAAATCAAAATACTGAGTGCAGGAGGTGAGATGTAATGTTGAAATTGTATGAGAGATTGGTGAGGCCTAATTTGGAGTGTCGTGCGCAGTTTTGGTCACCTACCTGCAAGAAAGATGTAAATAAGTTTGAAAGAGCGCAGAGAAAATTTACAAGCATGTCACTGTTTCTGGAGGGCCCGAGTTCCAGGGAAAGACCGAATAGGTTAGGACTGTATTCCCTGGAGTGTCGGAGAATGAGGGGAGGAATACAAAATTTGAGGGGTATAGATAGGGTAAATGCAAGCAGGGTTTTTCCACTGAGGTTGGGTGGGACGACAACCAGAGGTCATGGGTTAAGAGTGAAAGGTGAGGAGTTTCAGGGGAACATGAGGGGGAACTTCTTCACTCAGAGGGTTGTGGGTGTGTGACGTGAGCTGCCAGCACAAGTGGTGCATGCGAGCTCGATATTGATGTTTAAGAGTAGTTTGGATAGGTACATGGATGGCAGGGGGTGGAGGGCTATGGTCCCGGTGCAGGTCGCTGGGAGTAGGCAGTTTAAATGGTTCAACACAGACTAGATGGGCCGAAGGGCCTGTTTCTGTGCTGAACTTTTCTATGCTCTAACTCTGACCACTGGTGCTGTCGGTGTTACGTACCCTGTAACTGGGTTGCCAAACCAGCAGAAATGGATCACTCAGTTGGAGTCTAGATTACTAGAACTAAGTAAGTTTTATTAAAGAAACAAGCAACACAGTATTCTAATCAAAAGGATAATAAATGCAACAGATCAGCAATGATAAACACACATGTACACAGAATTAGGATAACAGGATCAATCAAGCTCTATCGTCGTCTAGGGGTAAATGACCAGTTTCAAAGTGACGCAAAGTTCAGTTCAATTGAATTCAGTTCAGTTCACAGTAATCACTGCCGTGGGAGATGGACAGTGGGGGGAAGGAGAGAGAGAGCAAAACGAATGAATATTCAAACAGCTTCCACACACAGACCTTCGATATTCTTCGCAGTCAGCTTTCGGGTGAGCCCTTTGTGATGTCTTCTGAGGTCACCGACCGTGACCCCTCCATTTCCAGATACGATCGTTTCTCTGCGGTGAACCTGTCACCCAGGCAAGAGCAGACACACACACCAGGTTCCCGCCGATCGTACCTTTCCACGCTGTGCGTCTATGGCTTGGTCCCGCGATCAGCCTTCCAAAACTTCCCACCGACTTGTGGGAGACGCACCGCTTCCAGGGTCTCGTTACCTCGGGGTGTCATGTGTGTCTTGCCTTAGCGAACCTGTCGCTTTTTATCCCCTTGCTGGGGTATCGCCTGTCCATCACTTCAAACAGTTCAGGGTTCAAAGGGGGAGCCGATCTTGACAGCTCTCCTTCCGTTAAACTCTCCCGTCCCTTCATTAACATCTCCAAATGCTGCTACATTGTTTTCCTTATCTCTCTTTCTCCTGAAGACAGGTGGCAGACCAACTGCTGATCCCACTGGTGCCAGCACAGGACGGCTAACATCTTAGTCCATGTGTACTCTCGTCACACGGCGTATAGTTTGCACGCTCTCCCAGTGACTAGCGGTTTCCCAACTTCGTCCCACATCCGGAAGATTGGCTGACCTGAATTCCCACCGCCCCCCACCCCTCCTCCAGGGTGCAGGGTAGAATCTGGAGAGGTTGGACAGGGAAGGGAATGTGATTAGTGTGGGGGCTCAGGGGTTAGCACAGCCGGAGTGGGCCAGAAGGCCAGTTCCTGACTGGCACTGGAGGACGGCAGAGGGAGTTGGGAGAAGGTTCAGAGGTTGATCCCTGTGACGAACTGGTGCCTGAGGAAACCAATCGATCAAAGAGAGTTGATCTCACTGACAAAGGGTCGAGCTAAGCTGCAGAGAGTTGTAAACTCAGTCAGCTCCATCATGGGCACCAGCCTCCGTAGTATCCAGGACACCTTCAAGGAGCGATGCCTCAGAAAGGCAGCGTCCATCATTAACAACCCCCATCACCCAGGACATGCCCTCTTCTCATTGCTACCATCAGGGAGGAGGTACAGGAGCCTGAAGACACACACTCAACGATTCAGGAACAACTTCTTCCCCTCTGCCATCCGATTTCTCAATGGACATTGAACCCATGAACACGACCTCACCACTTTTTTATTCCTATTTTTGCATTACTTATTTAATTTAACTATTAAATATATCCATTTACTTACTGTATTTCAGTTTTTTCCATTATTATGTTTTACATAAGACAGCAGGTTTCACAACAAATGCTGGTGATATTAAACCAGATTCTGATTACCAGAGGGAGATGCCGCACAGGGTGACAGGGTGGTTAAGAAAGTGTGTGGCGTGTTGGTTTTCATGACCCGGGGGAATCGAGTTGCAGAACAACAACATTCAAAGTAGGTGGAATGTATTCTGTCTGGAGATCTGTGACCAGGGATCCATGGTATTCCATACAGATCCGTTCTCGGCTCTCTCCTCTTCCTGATTTTTATAGATGACTTTGAGAATGTGTTTTTTGCAGCAGCAGTACAGTGCAATACACAATAATAGAAAAAATGTGAATTACTGTAAGTATATTTATATTAAATTAAATAATTAGTGCAAAAATAGAAATAAAAAAGTAGTGAGGTCGTGTTCATGGGTTCAGTGTCCATTCAGAAATCGGACGGCGGAGGGGAAGAAGCTGTTCCTGAATCGTTGAGTGTGTGTCTTCAGGCTCCTGTACCTCCTCCCTGATGGTAGCAGTGAGAAGAGGGTATGGCCTGGGTGATGGGGGACCTTAATGATGGACGCTGCCTTTCTGAGGCATCGCTCCTTGAAGATGTCCTGGATGCTACGGAGGCCAGTGCCCGTGATGGAACTGACTGAGTTTACAACTCTCTGCAGCTTATTTCCATCCTGTGCAGTAGCCCCCTCACTCCATACTAGACAGTGATGCAGCCAGTCAGAATGCTCACCCACCCCGATCTCTGGGGCCGGAACAGCGCAGTCGCCGAATGTAACTGTATTGTGTCCTTTCTTTCTCTTGGTTGCCACTCAGACCTCTTCCACTGGTCGTGCCTGAACGACTTGGCGTCACGGTTACCGAGGAACACAGCGCCGGCCGGATACCGGTGCCCGAGCTGCAGTGGGCCCATCTTCCCCCCAGACAACATGGTCAGTCCGGTGGCCAGCGTGCTGAAGGAGAGGCTCACCACCGTCAACTGGGCCCGGGCCGGCCTCGGCCTCCCACTGGTGAGGAAGGGTTGTGTGCGCTGGGGGTGGGGTCACGGGCGCCAGACTGGGTATAGAGTCGAACCCCTAGAGCTCTGTGCCAGAGTCGTGTTTGTCAGTCTCTGTGCGTGTATCTGTAAGACCTTAAGACATAGGAGCAGAATTAGGCCATTCAGCCCATCAATTCTGCTCTCCATCATGACTAATTTATTATCCCTCCATTCTCCTGCCTTCTCCCTGTAACCTTTGATGTCTCTTTGTAGGGGTGTGTGTGTGTGTGTGTGGTGTTTCCAATAGTGGAGGAGTCTAGGACCAGAGGACACAGATAGGGTGGATGTGGAGAGGATGTTTCCTATAGTGGGGGAGTCTAGGGCCAGAGGACACAGATAGAGTGGATGTGGAGAGGATGTTTCCTATAGTGGAGGAGTCTAGGACCAGAGGACACAGATAGAGTGGATGTGGAGAGGATGTTTCCTATAGTGGGGGAGTCTAAGACTAGAGGACACAGATAGAGTGGATGTGGAGAGGATGTTTCCTATAGTGGAAGAGTCTAGGACCAGAGGACACAGATAGAGTGGATGTGGAGAGGATGTTTCCTATAGTGGGGGAGTCTAGGACCAGAGGACACAGATAGAGTGGATGTGGAGAGGATGTTTCCTATAGTGGGGGAGTCTAGGACCAGAGGGCACAGATAGAGTGGATGTGGAGAGGATGTTTCCAATAGTGGAGGAGTCTAGGACCAGAGGACACAAATAGAGTGGATGTGGAGAGGATGTTTCCTATAGTGGAGGAGTCTAGGACCAGAGGGCACGGATAGAGTGGATGTGGAGAGGATGTTTCCTATAGTGTGGGAGTCTAGGACCAGAGGACACAGATAGAGTGGGTGTGGAGAGCATGTTTCCTATGGTGGGGGAGTCTAGGACCAGAGGACACAGATAGAATGGATGTGGAGAGGATGTTTCCTATGGTGGGGGAGTCTAGGACCAGAGGGCACAGCCTCAGTATAGAGGAACGTCCATTTAGAACAGAGATGAGGAGTAATTTCTTTAGCCTGAGGGCGGTGAATCTGTGGAATTCGTTGCCACGGATGGTAGTGGAGGCCGAGTTGTTGGGGATATTTAAACAGAGATCAATGATTCTTGTTTTGTCAGGGCGACAAAGGTTACGGGGAGAAGGGAAGAGAATGGTTGAGAGGGATGATAAATCAGCCATTATGGAATAGCAGAGCAGAATCGATGGGCTGAATGGTATAATTCTGCTCCTGTGTCTTATTGCCTCAGAGCTGTGCACAGCTGTGTATGTGGGTGTGTGGATCTGTGCATCGGTGTGTGAGTGTGTGTGCACGCGCTTGCGTGAGTGTGAGCTGCACTCTCGGAGGGAGCAGGGGAGTACGTGGTGCCGGTGTGGAGAGGGGTTCGCTCTGAGCTTGTGGGTGCAGCGGCTCCTCGGGGTGACACTCCGGAGCCGCGTTGGCAAGCTCAGGCGGATGCTGCCTGCTCTCACACCGAGGTGGAGGCAATTTCTCATCCGGACAGCTACTGCGTTCACATACAGACGCTCAGCGAGATTGGCCATAAAGTAACTTGTCTCTCAGAACACGCACATCCTCGTGCACACAGACATGCATACGCGTGTACTCGTATACACACACACACACACACACACACACACACACACACACACACACACACACACGCATACGCATACCCAATGCACACGCATGAACACAGAGACACCCAGACGTGCAGAGAAAGATGCAGGCGTGCAGGCGCATACAGAGACACAATCTGATAGCCACCTTCCCCCCCTACTCCACACACAATCCAAGCGGCAGGAGGATTTCAGAAAGGGCTGAGTTGAGGTGGAAGTTTTCGGTTCGCTCAGAGTCAGGTTTAATATCTCCATATACCTTTACCGCAGCAGTACAATGCAATACTTAATAATAGAGGAAAAAACTGTGAATTACAGTAAGTATATATATATTAAATAGTTTAATTTAACAAGTAGTGCAAAAACAGAAATAAAAAAGTGCTGAGGTAGTGTTCATGGGTTCAATCTCCATTCAGAAATTGGATGGCAGAGGGGAAGAAGCTGTTCCTGAATCGTTGAGTGTGTGTCTTCAGGCTCCTGTACCTCCTCCCTGATGGTAGCAATGAGAAGAGGGCATGTCCTGGGTGATGGGGGTCCGTAATGATGGACGCTGCCTTTCTGAGGCATCGCTCCTTGAAGATGTCCTGGATACTACGGAGGCCGGAGCCCGTGATGGAGCTGACTGAGTTTACAACTCTCTGCAGTTTACTTCGACCCTGTGTAGTAGCCTCCCATTCCCCCCCGCCCCATACCAGACGGTGGTGCAGCCAGTCAGAATGCTCTCCACAATACTTCTGTGGAAATTTTCGAGTATTTTTTGGTGACATATCAAATCTTATATATTAAATGTATAAGATGATGAGAGGCATTGATCGTGTGGACAGTCAGAGGCTTTTTCCCAGGGCTGAATTGGCTAACACGAGGGGGCACAGTTTTAAGGTGCTTGGAAATAGGTACTGAGGGGATGTCAGAGGCAACTTTTTTCACACAGAGAGTGGTGGGTGTGTGTGGAATGCAACACCAGCGAAGGTGGTGGAGGCAGATCCAATAGGGTCTTTTAAGAGATTCTTAGATAGGTACATGGAGTTTAGAAAAATAGAGGGCTATGCGGTAGGGAAATTCTAGGCAGTTTCTAGAGTAGGTTACACGGTCGGCACAACATTGTGGGCCGAAGGGCCTGTAATGGGCTGTAGATTTTCTGTTTTTCTTTTTTTTTTCTCAAATTCCTAATGAAGTATAGCCACTGTCTTGCCTTCTTTGCTGCATGGATATGTTCGGTCCAGGTTAGATCCTCAGACATATTGACACACAGGAACTTGAAACTGCTCATTCTTTCCACTTCTGATCCCTCTTTGAGGACTGGTGTGTGTGTGTGTGTGTGTGTGTGTGTGTGTGTGTGTGTGTGTGTGTGTGTGTGTGTTCCCTCTCCCTACCCTTTCTGAAGTCCACGATCAGCTCTTTGGTGTTACTGACGCTGAGTGCCAGGTTGTTGCTGTGACACCACTCCACCAGCTGATCTGTCTCGCTCCTGTACGCCCTCTCGTCTCCATCTGAGATACTGACAATAGTTGGGTCATCAGCAAATTTGAGCTGTGCCTCGTCACACAGTCGTGGGTGTAGAGCGAGTAGAGCAGTGGGCTAAGCACACACCCTTGAGGTGTGATTGGCTGAACACCCTGTCTGTGTCGTCAAACTCAGAGACACGGGGAGGTCAGGCGGGTGTGTGTTTGCACTCACACCGACAACCGAGTGTGTGACACCGCCACCCTCCTCACTCCCCACCACCGGGGATAGAGACCACATGAGTAACACACGTGAAATGCTGGAGGAGCTCAGCCAGTCAGGCAACATAGACCGTTGAGGCCCTTCAGCAGGACTGGCGAGGTGCCAGGATAAGAAGGTGGGGGACCAGCAGGAAGATGATAGATGGAGCCAGCTGGGGGAGAGGGGGCATGAAGTAAGAAGCTAGAAGGTGATAGGCAGAAGAGGTGAAGGGCTGAAGAAGGAGGTGTCTGATAGGAGAGGAGAGTGGACCTTGAGAAAAGGAAGGAGGTGATAGGCAGATGAGGAGAAGAGGTAAGAGGCCAGAGTGGGGAATTGAAGAAGAAGGAGGGGGGAGGAGGAAAGTACTGGAAGTTTGAGAAATTGAGGCTTTTGCCATCAAGTTGGAGGCTACCAAGGCAGAACGTGTTGCTCCTCCACCCTGAGTGAGGACTCGTGGCAGGAGGAGGAGGCCACGGACCCTGCGAACAGTAGGTCGTGAACCGGACCCCCTCACCCCCGATGCCTCAGACTCACCGTGCCCCATTTTGTGTTCTCTCCCCCCCCACCCCCACCACCACCACTTTGCCCCTCCCTGCAGGTGGAAGAGGAAGAGACGTCAGCGGAACAGGGGTCGCTCGACACCACCGACTGGTCCAGTTTCTCTGGCAAGTACAGGGGTGGGGGGAGAGAGATGGGGTGCAGGGTGGGCAGATGGTGTTCTGTCACAGAGCTCATGGGTGGGGGGGGTGGCGTGAGATGTTTGTATTTGTCTGCCCCTCCGCACCACCCTGCCCCTCCCTCCACCCCTACTCTTTCCCACTCCTTTGACTATCCCCTCTTCTTCTCCCTCTCTCCCCCACCCTTTCCCCATCGCTCCCCTCCCCTTCTCCATCTCTCCCCCTTTCCCCATCTCTCCTCTCTACCTTCCCACTACTCCACATCTCCTACCTCTCCCCCAACTCCCCGATCTTCCCCGCAAACTCACCCCCACCCATTCCTTCTCCGCGCCTTTACCTCCCACCTCCCGTTCCAAAAGACCATAAGATAAAGGAGCAGAATTGGGCCATTTGGCCCATCAAGTCTGCTCCACTATTTTATCATGGCTGATCCTCTCAGCCCCAATTTCCTGCCTTCTCCTCGTATCCCTTCATACCCTGACTAATCAAGATCTATCAGCTTCTCCTTTAAATATACCCAATGATTTGGCTTCCACTGCCATCCGTGGCAATGAATTCCACAGATTCACCACTCTCTGGTTGAAGAAATTCTTCTTTATTTCCATTCTGAAAGGACACCCCCCCTATTCTGAGGTTGTGTTCTCTGGTCTTAGACTCCCCCACCATAGGAAACGTCGTCTCCACATCCACTCAATCGAGGCCTTTCACCATTTGATAGATTTCAACGAGATCCCCCCCTCATTCTACTGAATTCTAGTGAGTACAGGCCCAGAGCCATCAAACGACAAGCCTTTCAATCCCTGAGTTATTTTCGTGAACCTCATTTGAACCCTGTCTAGTTTCAGCACATCCTTTCTAAGATAAGGAGCCCAAAACTGCTCACAATACTCCCGCTCCGCCTGTGCTCACCGGGTTGACACCCTTGCCCTCTGCTTCCACCCCCCCCCGCAGCTCCCAACGTGGATGAGCACTCGGCCAGGACCCCCGCGTTCCCCTCCGACGGCAGCTTCTCCTCCCTGCAGGAGTACGCGGACGATCCGGGCGGCGAAACCAAGGCACCGCGTTCCCAGGATGTGCAGCCCGGGAGTGAGTCGTTCTCCGTGAATGTGGGTGAGTCTGAGAGAGCCGGGCATGGGCTGGTCCCGCTCACCCGCTCTCCTAGCTCGGCGGCACCGTAGCGCAGTGGTTAGCATAACGGCACAATGCTGTACGGTACAGTCAACGGTTCGATTCCCACCACCGTCTGTACGCTCTCCCCGTGACCGCGTAGGCTTTCTCCCACAGTCCAAAGACGTACCGGTTAGTAGGTTAACAGGACATTATAAATTGTCCCATGATTAGCTAGGATTAAATCAGGGGTTTGCTGGGCAGGGCAGCTCATGGGCTGGAAGGAACTACGCTGGAGATTTTTAATTTAAAAATGCCCCTCCAACGTCCCAGTGAGGACCGCTGAGAAAATCGTTGGGATCTTTTTCTGTTGGGTTCTAATATCCTTGATCCGAGGTTCTTTCGGAAGTCAGGGAAGAGGCACAAAACCTGATGCTTCACTGTTGTTTTATGAAGTGTTGATAAAACAAAGGAACGTTGGACCGACAGTGATGGGGGTCTACTCAGATAAAGGACCATAAGGTGTAGGAGCAGAAGTAGGCCATTCGGCCCATCGAGTCTGCTCCACCATTCAATCATGGGCTGATCCAATTCTTCCAGTCATCCCCGCTCCCCTGTTTTCTCCCCATACCCTTTGATGCCCTGGCTAATCAAGAACCTATCTATTTCTGCCTTAAATACACCCAATGACTTGGCCTCCACAGCCGCTCGTGACAACAAATTCCACAGATTTACCACCCACTGACTAAAGTAATTTCTCCACATCTGTTCTAAATGGACGTCCTTCAATCCTGAAGTTGTGCCCTCTTGTCCTAGACTCCCCTACCATGGGAAATAACTTTGCCATATCTGATCTGTTCAGGCCTTTTAACATTTGAAATGTTTCTATGAGATTCCCCCCTCATTCTCCTGAACTCCAGGGAATACAGCCCAAGAGCTGACAGACATTCCTCATACGGTAAACCTTTCATTCCTGGAATCATTCTCGTGAATCTTCTCTGAACCCTCTCCAGTGTCAGTATATCCTTTCTAAAATAAGGAGCCCAAAACTGCGCACAATACTCCAAGTGTGGTCTCATGAGTGCCTTATAGAGCCTCAACATCACATCCCTGCTCTTATATTCTATACCTCTAGAAATGAATACCAACATTGCATCTGCCTTTTTAATAAGCTGTAGGTCATCGAGGCGCAGCTCCAGATCCCTAACACGGTCTCTCAGGAGATGCATCTCGGTGCACTTGGCACAGTTGTGGCCGTCTGGGAGACTGGAAGATTCCCAGGATTCCCACATCCGACACCCAGAGCAAAGTACTAACCCTACAGGCATGCTCTCTATTCCTCAAAAAAAAAATGCAAGGAGAAAAACAAGATCCCGTTACCCACTTACCTCGCCGAAGCGCGAATGAGCCAAAGCCCTCCCACTCTGCCTCAGACCACTCCATCGATGACCGCTCCGCTAGGCAGTGTCTCCCTTTTATGCCTGACCCTTCCCTGCTCTCTAACTCACGATTGGTGCTCCCGTTATAGTCAAGAGAGAGAGAAGAGAAATAAATGTTGGGCTGTCAGAGATGGAGGTCTACTCAGATAAAAGAGAGAGAGAGAAAGTGACGTTGGACAGACAGTGATTGACGTCTATTCAGCACCAGGGGCTCCTGCGCCACTCGGCCCATTCGAGACCTACCCACCTCCGTAGCAGCAAGGATGGACTGCGATGGGGAAGGCAGCAGTGGCTCGGGACCACTCGCCAGTACCCCAGGGAGGCTGTGGGTCGCGGGATCGGCCAGGGGCAATGGGAGATGGTCCGAGTGGGAGGGGATGACGGGAGCGTCCGGCTTTATCTGCACCGATCCCCTGTCCGGCTCCATCGCTCTCACCTACCCTGCTGATGCCTCGACCTGCAGCCATTACATAACCACCTCCTCCCCCTCCCCATCCGCCTTCCCTTCCCCACAGGGACGGCCCAGGCTGCCTCGCCCAGGAAGGTGTACGATACCATCGCACAGGACACCGCGAGGTCGACCGCCACACAGCTCGATTTCGACGACGACAAGTACAGGAGGCGGCCGGCACTCACCTGGTTTGCCCGTTGGGTCAGGTAAGTACCGAGATGCGGGCGGGGCAGGGACTCAAGATGGGGGGCAGCCACCTCCTCACCATCCCATCACACACTCCCGGGGTCAGACACAGAGTGAAGCTCCCTCTACACCATCCCATCACACACTCCCGGGGTCAGACACAGAGTGAAGCTCCCTCTACACTGTCCCATCACACACTCCCGGGGTCAGACACAGAGTGAATCTCCCTCCACACCGTCCCGTCACACACTCCCAGGGTCAGACACAGAGTGAAGCTCCCTCTACACCACCCCATCAAACACTCCTGGGGTCAGACACTGAGTGAAACTCCTTCTACACTGTCCCATCACACACTCCCAGGGTCAGACACACAGTGAAGCTCCCTCCCCACCGTCCCATCACACACTCCCGGGGTCAGACACAGAGTGAAGCTCCCTCTACACCGTCCCATCACACACTCCCGGGGTCAGACACAGAGTGAAGCTCCCTCCGCACCGTCCCATCACACACTCCCGGGGTCAGACACAGAGTGAAGCTCCCTCCGCACCGTCCCATCACACACTCCCGGGGTCAGACACAGAGTGAAGCTCCCTCCACACCGTCCCATCACACACTCCAGGGGTCAGACACAGAGTGAAGCTCCCTCCACACCGTTCCATCACACACTCCCGGGGTCAGACACAGAGTGAATCTCCCTCCGCACGGTCCTATCACACACTCCCGGGGTCAGACACAGAGGGAAGCTCCCTCTACACCATCCCATCACACACTCCCAGGGTCAGACACAGAGTGAAACTCCTTCAACACTGTCCCATCACACACTCCCGGGGTCAGACACAGAGTGAAGCTCCCTCCACACCGTCCTATCACACACTCCCGGGGTCAGACACAGAGTGAAACTCCCTCTGCACCGTCCCATCACACACTCCCGGGGTCAGACACAGAGTGAAGCTCCCTCCACACTGTCCCATCACACTCTCCCGGGGTCAGACACAGAGTGAAGCTTCCGCTGCCCCTCCCCTCCCCTGTCTGTGCTCCCCCCGCCCTGGGGCCTATCTCGCTCGTCTGTGCTCCCCCCGCCCTGCGGCCTATCTGGCCCGTCTGTGCTCCCCCCACCCTGGGGCCTATCTGGCCCATCTGTGCTCCCCCGGCCCTGGGACCTATCTCCCCCCGTCTATGCTTCCCTCCGCCCTGGGGCCTATCTCCCCCGTCTGTGCTCCCCCCGCCCTGGGGCCTATCTGGCCCGTCTGTGCTCCCCCGGCCCTGGGACCTATCTCCCCCGTCTATGCTTCCCTCCGCCCTGGGGCCTATCTCCCCCGTCTGTGCTCCCCCCGCCCTGGGGCCTATCTCCCCCGTCTGTGCTCCCCCGGCCCTGGGACCTATCTCCCCCGTCTATGCTTCCCTCCGCCCTGGGGCCTATCTCCCCCGTCTGTGCTCCCCCCGCCCTGGGGCCTATCTGGCCCGTCTGTGCTCCCCCCGCCCTGGGACCTGCCTCCGCACCTCTCACCCTCTGCCTCTCGCAGGAACGCGACGGGATCGGGACCGAAGAGGCGCTCGCTGACCCGGATGCAGCGTCTGTTGCTGCTGCTGGTGCTGGGCGTTCTGGCCTTCCTGACGCTCTTGGTGGTGATGTCACGGCTCGGGCGCGCCTCGGTGGAGAACGATCCCAGCTGGGACCTCATGCAGAACCCCCACATCCAGGTGGGGGCTGAGTAGAGCCCTCTGAGCGAGCTGCGCCTGTATGGGAGTCTGCGGGAGGGGCCGTGCTCCTCGCCAGCCGCTCTGCTTCTCTGGCTCAACTGGTAAATGGGCCCAGAATTCTCTCCCCCACCTCCCCTGTACTCATTTCCCTCCGAGCCAGCTGTTAAACGGTACCCCTCCCTCGAAACTATGCCCTTCCCAGCGAGAGCACTGGTGGTTTGAGACTGCGGGATGAGCCTGGGTTCGGAGATCCAAGTCTTAGCCTCGTCCTTGGAGGAAGAGGTTTTCCGCAACGCTTCCCCTTGTGGAATAGCCCGCCCTCTCCGGCACACCGCGAGTCCTGGTCTCCCCTCCCCTCCCCTCCCCTCCCCGGCCGGTAGTTGAGGAAAATGTTCCAAACAAGAAGACGAAGCTGTAACAAACAACGCACTTTATTCCCCCCCCCCCAAACCTGCTGAATTTCGATCGCCGTGACCCTTCCCACGGCTGCGGGGGTGGGGTACAGTCCCCGAACTGATTCAGAGGTCGAGGGTCATAGGCTGCAGGTCTCTGCCAGGTCCCAGACAACAGAGGAGTGGGCGCGTGTCGGCGGAGAGGGGGGGGTCAGTAGACCTCCGCCCGAAACTTCATGATGAACAGCTCGAACCAGGTCCGACCGGCGAAGAGGCTTAAATTCAGGACTGCCGGGTGTGGGGAAGAGGGAACGGGAGAGAGGAGAGGGGCAGACGGTGGGAGGGAGGGTGGAAAAGGGACGAGCAGTGGGGCGGGGAGGGAGAGGAGTGTAGGCGAGACGGAGGAGGAGGGGGGAGAGCGATGACGGAAGAGAGATGGGTGAGTGGGAGAGAGGGTTCAAGGGCGAGATGGTGGTTGGGGGAGGGAAGGGAAGGGGACAGAGAGACTGCGGTGAGCAGACACGTTGCAGGCAGGGGAGGGGATCGGTTGTCCTCCTCCTGTGAGACCCTCCCACTGGGACAGCCCCCCTGCACCCCGCTGCCTTCAGCCTCCACAGCCGCCCTGACAGGCTCGCCAGCCAGACCGTGCCGAAGTGGCCCATCCACCAGGGTGTCCTGTGGGTCGGCGTGAAGGTGGGGAGGGACGGCCTCTCCCCTCCATCTCATCTCCCCTGCCTCTTTACCTCCCGTCCCTCTCTCTGCACCCTCTCCCCCTCACACGCTGTCTAAACCCCACACACCCTCCAATCCTCCCCAACAACCCCTCTACCCCCCTCTCCCCTCCCCACTCCCTCTCTCCCCCCGCCCGCAGACTCTGTCAGGCAGAGACCCCCCCCCCTGCCCCTCCCATTGCCCGCACACTCACCGATGACGAGCAACGCGGCGACCTGGAGGGAACGGCGTCCGAGCAGCAAGGACGACATGGTCGCCAGGAGAGCCAGGTGAAAGCTCGCCACGTGTGACACCTGCCGTGCGTGGGAAGGAGGGCGTTGATTACAGCCGCTCCCCGTCTCACCTCCCCCTCCCACACAGACACCCCCCCTCACAGAATCCCCGACACCCCGAGGGGCTGTGTCAGCGCGCTCCTGAGTCGCTGGTGGGAAGGGGAGAGAGACACCGTCAGAAGACGTGAACGTAACACTTATCTCAAGAATTTCTATAGAAAGTGCAATTTGTGTAATTTACAGTTTCTCAAACTTTATATTTATGAATCTCGAATAAAACCCTTTCTTTTCTATCTGTGGATGATTAAAAATAAATGGTTGGTCACCACCACTGCTGTGGGTGTCTTGGATTCTGACGAGAGTGTTGTCATGGCGTAGTATATCGTTTTATGGAAGCGGTGCGCTGCGCTCGGGCACGATGGTTATCGTGACGCTGTTGCAGCTTGGGACGTTCGGAGTTTAATTCCAGTGTCCTCTGTAAGGGGGGGGGTTGTACGTCCCTCTCGTGAACTGTGTGGGTTTCCTCCGGGTGCTCCAGTTTCCTCCCAAAGACGGTTAACTGGTCTTTGTAAGTGAGGCTGGGGTTGAACAGGGCAGGACAGCTCGTTGGGGCTGGAAAGCAGAAGCCAGCCTTTCCGGCGTCTGCAGAATCTCTTGTGATCTTATTCTGGCTTCTCCCTGCCCCCCCCCCCATTCCTTTCCAGTCCTGGTGAAGGCTCTGGGCCCGAAACGTCGACTGTTCACTCCCCTCCATAGATGCTGCCTGGCCTGCTGAGTTCCTCCAGTGTTTTGTACGTTTGTGGATAGATGCTGGGCTGCATTCCCCCCGTAGCGGGAGCTAGCAGGGGCCGGAGGGGCGGAGTGTCCTCCCGGGGTGAACCGCTGTGACTTACCAGCACGACGATGGTGAAGTGGTGGCTGGAGCTGGTGTAGGATTCGAGGAGGAAATGGGAGGCCAGGTCAAGGCCGAGGAGGGCCGTCTGCACGATGCAGAAGGCGAAGGACAGGATGGCGAAGCTGTGTCTCTTCATGAGGCGGCCGGTGGTCAGCCCCATGCTGTGGACAGCTCACCTCTCCTTCCCCAGCTCGTCCACTCCCCCGCCTCCCGGGGTCCCCGTGGCGACCGGAACTCCGAGACAACCACGGGGGCCCCGGTTTGTGATGCGGCTCCTCAGTGCGACGCGCGGTGGGCAGGCCTGGGGATGGGAGGGCGTGGTGGGCTTTAAAGCATAACTAACAGAGGGAAGGAAAATATCTCTCTCCCCTCCCCACCCACAGTTTCAGTCCCTCACCCGCACACTGGGACGCTGAGGATGGGTTAACCCTTCGATCCCCATGTCATCAGGATGTGGGGCGGAAGCAGAGTATCCGGGTGAAACACTGTGACAGTGTGTAATCTCCGTGCAGACACACACAGATGAAGTCGTAGAAAAGTACAGCTCAGAAACAGGCCCTTTGGCCCATCTAGTCCATCCTGAGCCATTTAAGCTGCCAACATCCATCGGCCTGCATCGGGACCATGGCTCCTCTCCCCTATTCCCCCACCATCCATGTACCTATTCAAACGTCAAAATCGAGCTCCATGCACCACTTGTGCTGGCAGCTCGTTCCACACTCTCACCACCCTCTGAGTGAAGAAGTTTCCCCTCATGTTCCCCTTAAACTTTTCACCCTTCACCCTTAACCCATGACCTCTGGTTGTAGTCCCACCCAACCTCAGTGGAAAAAAGCCTGCTTACATTTCCCCTATCTATACACCTCATAACTTCGTATACCTCAATTAAATCTCCCCACATTCTCAGATTTCCAAGCAATAAAGTCCCAACCTATTCCATTTTCCCTTATGTCTCAGGTCCTTCAGACCCGACAACACCCTGGTAAATTTTCTCTGTGTTCTCTCAACCTTATTTACATTTTACCTGTTGGTTGGTGACCAAAACTGCTCACAATCTTCCAGATTAGCCCTCAGCAATGTCTTATACAACTTTGACATAACATCCCATCTTCTGTACTCAATTGATTTATGAAGGCCAATGTGCCAAAAGCTTTCTTTATGACCCTGTCTACCTCTGACACCACTTTCAGCGAATTATGAATCTGTATTCCCAGATCCCTTTGTTCTACCACACTCCTCAGTGCCAGGCTGTTCACTGTGTAAGACCCACACTGGCTGGCCCTACCAAAGTGCACCTCCTCGCACTTGTGTGCATTAAATTCCATCTGACATTTTTTGGCCCATTTTTCCAGCTGATTGAGATCCCTCTGCAAGCCACGATAGTCTTCCTCACCATCCACTGAACCCCCAATCTTGGTGTCATCTGCAAATTTGCTGATCCAGTTAACCATATAGACGACAAATGACAATGGACCCAGCACCAATCTCTGTGGCACACCACTAGTCACAGGCCTCCGGTCGGAGAGGCAACCCTCTACTACCAGTCTCTGGCTCCTCCCACAAAGCCAATGTCTAATCCAATTTACTACCTCATCTTGAATGCTGAGTGACTGAACCTTCTTGACCAGCCTCCCATGTGGGACCTGGTCAAATTCCTTGCTGAAGGTCCATGCCTTCCCTGCCTTGCCTTCATCAGCTTTCCTGGTAACTTCCTTGAAAAGCTCAGTGAGACTGGTTAGACATGACCCACCACGCACAAAGCCATGCTGACTATCCCTTATCTACTCCATAATACCATAAGATAGTGGAGCAGAATTAGGCCATTCAGCCCATCAAGTTGCTCCGCCATTCCATCGTGGCTGGTCCCGGATCCCATTCAACCCCATACGCCTGCCTGCCCGCCATATCCTTCGATAACCTGACTGATCAGGAAACTATCTAGTTCCGCTTTGGACTAGGCCTCTGCCGCAGTCTGTGACAGAGCGTTCCACAGATTCAACACTCTGGCTAAAAATGTAAACAACAGGAATTCTGCAGATGCTGGAAATTCAAGCAACACACATAAAAGTTGCTGGTGAACGTAGCAGGCCAGGCAGCATCTCTAGGAAGAGGTGCAGTCGACGTTTCAGGCCGAGACCCTCTCGGCCTGAAACGTCGACTGCACCTCTTCCTAGAGATGCTGCCTGGCCTGCTGCATTCACCAGCAACTTTTATGTGTGTTGGCTAAAAATGTTCCTCCTTACCTCTTTGCTAAAAGCTTTCTCCCCAATTTTGAGGCTGTGCCCTCTAGTTCTGGATACCCCCACCAGAGGAAACATGCTCTCCACAGCCACCTTCAGTCCTCTCAAAATTCGGTAGGTTTCAATGAGGGAGGGAACGTCGACTCAGACAATGAGAGGCCTGCATTGGGCATTTTCATGCCTTACAAGGCGCAGATTGGAAGTCTGTGAGGGGCGCCACTCCTCGCACAGACACTAGAGCAATGTGTGGTTAAGTGCCTCGCTCAAGGACACAAACACGCTGCCACAGCTGAGGCTCGAACTAGCGACCTTCAGATCACTAGACGAGCACCTTAACCACTTGGCCACGTGCCCAACACAATGAGATCCCCCTGCATTTTTCTAAATTCCAGTGAGTACACTTTCCAGTGAAACGCTTTCTCATATGTTAACCCTTTCATTCCCCGAATCATCCTCATGAACCTCCTCTGGACTGTCTCCACTGACAACACATCCTTTCTGAGATATGGGGCCCAAAACTGTTGACAATACTCCAAGTGCGGCCTGACTAGTGTCTTATAAAGCTTCAACATTATCTTCTTGTTTTTAATACCAACATGGCATTTGCCTTCTTTACCACAGACTCAACCTGCAAATTAACCTTCTGGGAGTCTAGCACGACGACTCCTAAGTCCCTTTGCATGTCTGATATTTGAATTACCTTCCTATTTAGATAATTGTCTACACTATTGTTCCCTTTACAGTATCATACATTTCCCAACACTGTATTCGATTTTTTTTGCCCATTCTTCCAATTTGTCCAAATCCTGCTACAATTGCATTGCTTCCTCAGCACTACCTACACCTCCACCTGTCTTCATATTATCTGCAAACTTTGCCACAAAGCTATCAATTCCATTATCCAAATCATTGAAAAACAATGTGAAAAGTAGTCCATCTGGTCCAGGTGATTTATCCACCTTAAGACCTTTCAGCTTGCCTAGCACTTTTTCCTTTGTAATAGCAATGGCACTCACTCCTGCTCCCTGACACTCACAGACCTCTGGCACACTGCTAGTGTCTTCCACAGTAAAGAGTGAAGCCAAGTACTTATTAAGTTCATCTGCTTTGTCCCCCATTACCACCACACCAGCATCGTTTTCCAGTGGTCCAATATCAACTCTCAACTTCCTTTTACTCTTTATATAACCGAAAAAAACTTCTACTACCTTACCTTATATTATGCTAGTTTGCCCTCATATTTCATCTTTTCCCTTCGCTCCTAACATAAACCTCTGGCCAGCCAGCCAATGTGCTTTCTCACTTACTACTTTCTGGCTGCAAAGTTCAAAGCAAATTTCATTATCAAAGTGCAGATATGTCATCACATACAACCCTGAGCTTCATTTTCTTGTGGGCATTCTCAGGAATAGTAACTGTAACAGGATCAATGAAGACCATAAGATATAGAAGCAGAATTAGGCCATCTGGCCCATCGAGTCTACTCTGCAATTTCATCATGGCTGATCCAATTTTCCTCTCGGCCCCAATCTCCTGCCTTTCCCTCAAATCCCTTGATGTCCTGACCAATCAATAATCTATCAAATTCTACCTTGAATGTACATAAAGACAAAGAATTCCACAGATTCACCACTTACTGGTTAAAGAAATCCCTCCTCATCTCCGTTCTAAAAGGATGCCCCTCTATTCCGAAGCTGCGTCTTCTGGTCTTAGACTCTCCCACCAGAGGAAACATCCTCTCCAGTCACTCTATCTAGGCCTTTCACCATTCGATAGGTTTCAATGAGGCCCCCGTCATTCTTCTGAATTCTAGTGAATACAGGCCCAGAGCCATCAAATGACAAGCGATTCAATCTCGGAATCATTTTTGTGAACCTCCTTTGAACCCTCTCCAGTTTCAGCACATCCTTACTAAGATCAGGGGCCCAAAACTGCTCACAATGCTCCAAGTGAGGCCTCACCAGTGCTTTATAAAGTCTTAACATTACATCCTTGCTTTTATATTCTAGTCCTCTTGAAATGAATCCCAACATTGGATTTGTCTTCCTCACCACAGGCTCAACCTGCAAATTAACCTTCAGGGAATCCTGCACAAGGTCTTCCCAAGTCCCTTTGAACATCAGATTTTTGTATTTTCCTCTCCATTTAGAAAATAATCAACACTTTCGTTTCTTCTGCCAAAGTGCATGACCATACACTTCCCAACTCTGTTTTCCATCTGATATTTCTTTGCCCATTCTCCTAATCTGTCTAGGTCCTTCGGTAGCCTCTCTACTTTCCCCAAATTTCCCTTCACCTCATCCCTATATTGTCTGCAAACTTTCCAACCAAGCCATCAATTCCATCATCCAAATCAACGACATATAACCTAAAAAGAATTGGTCCCAACACAGACCCCTGCGGAACACCACTAGTCACTGGCAGCCAACCAGAACAGGCTCCTTTTATTCCCACCCTTTGCCTCCTGTCAATCAGCCATTGCTTTATCCATGCTGGAATATTTCCTGTAACACCATGGGCTCATAGCTTGTGAAGCAGCCTCATGTGTTGCACCTTGTCAAAGGCCTTCTGAAAGTCCAAGGACACAACATCAACCAATTCTCCTTTGTCTATCCCGCTTGTTATTTCTTCAAAGAATTCCAACAAATTTGTCAGGCAAGATTTTTCCCTGAGGAAACCATGCTGATTATGGCCTATTTTATCATGTGCCTCCAAGTACCTTGAGACCCCATCCTTATTGAGACTCCAACGTCTTCCCAACTACTTAAGTCAGATTAACTGTCCTATAGTTTCCTTTCTTCTGCCTCCCTCTCTTCTTGAAGAGTGGAGTCACATTTCCAATTTTCCAGTCACCGGAACCATTCCAGAATCTAGTGATCATTACTAATGCCTCCACGATCTCTTCAGCAACCTCGTTCAGAACCCTGGGGTGTACACCATCTGGTCCAGGTGACTTATCTACCCCCAGGCCTTTCAGTTTAGAAAGACCCTTCTCACTAGTTATGGTAATTTCACATACTTCATGGCCCCTGACTCCTGGAACTTCCGCCAGACTTCTATTGTCTTCCACAGTGGAGACTGACATAAAATACTGAGTCAGTTCACCTGCCATTTCCTTGTCCCCCCAGTAATGTCTCTCCAGCACTGTTTTCCAGCGATCCAATATCCACTCTCACCTCTCTTTTACACTTTATGTACCTGAAAAAACTTTTGGTATGCTCTTTAATACTACTGGCTAGTTACTTTTGTATTCCATCTTAATCGGAATTATTTAGTCCGATGGCCTGGTGGAAGAAGCTGTCCCGGAGCCTGTTGGTCCTGGCTTTTATGCTGCGGTACCGTTTCCCGGATGGTAGCAGCTGGAACAGTTTGTGGTTGGGGTGACTCAGGTCCCCAATGGTCCTTCGGGCCCTTTTTACGCACCTGTCTCTGTAAATGTCCTGAATCATGGGAAGTTCACATCTACAGATGCGCTGGGCTGTCCGCACCACTCTCTGCAGAGTCCTGTGATTAAGGGAGGTACAGTTCCCATACCAGGCAGTGATGCAGCCAGTCAGGATGCTCTCAACTGTGCCCCTGTAGAAAGTTCTTAGGATTTGGGGGACAACATCAAACTTCTTCAGCTGTTGTGCCTTTCTCACCACCCAGCCGGTATGTGCAGGCTACGTGAGGTCCTCGGTGATGTGTATGCTGAGGAACTTTAGAGCTGTTCCCCCTCTCAACCACGGATTCTTTGATGTCTATAGGGGTTAGCCCTTCTCCATTCCTCCTGTAAACCACAACCAGCCCCTTTGTTTTTGCAACATTGCGGGAGAGGTTGTTTTCTTGACACCACTGTGTCAGAGAGATGACTTCTTCTCTGTAGGCTGCCTCATTATTATTTGAGATCAGGCCAATCAATGTAGTGTTGTCAGCAAATTTAATTAGCAGATTGGAGCTGTGGGTGGCGACACAGTCATGGGTCTACAGGGAGTAAAGGAGGGGGCTTAGTACACATCCCTGATGGGCTCCTGGTTTGAGGGTCAGAGGTGAGGGAGCCCACTCTTACCACCTGCCAGCAATCTGACAGGAAGTCCAGGATTCAGCTGCACAAGGCAGCATCAAGGCCCAGGTCTCTGAGCTTTTTATCGAGCCTGGAGGGAATTTTGTGTGTTTTACTCTGGGCTTCCTGCATCTGCAGAATCTCTCTTGTTTGTTATTGTCCCTGACCTTCTCTCTCAATATAACTTTATTGTTCCCGACCTTCTCTTTCGCTGTAACTTTATTGTCCCTGACCTTCTCTCTCAATATAACTTTATTGTTCCGAACTTCTCTTTCGCTGCAACTTTATTGTCCCAGCCGTGTCCCAGTTCCGGGCCGATGGCGGCGGCCGAGCCGGAGCCCGAGCCCGAGGGGAGGAAGCGACGCGCCCACGGGATGCTGAAGCTTTACTACGGGCTGAGTGAGGGAGGCGGGCGGCAGCCGAGCTCCCGGGACCCGCTGGACCCCGCCGACATCGACGGTGCCCACTTTGATCCCGAGGTTTACCTGAACAAGGTGCGGTCGAGTAATTGGGTGGGCAGGGGAACTGTCTGTGGGGGGGGGTCACTGTCTGCGGGGTCCGGGGTGTGTGTGGGGGGTCACTGTCTGCGGGGTCCGGGGTGTGGGGGGGGGTCACTGTCTGCGGGGTCCGGGGTGTGGGGGGGGGGTCACTGTCTGCGGGGTCCGGGGTGTGGGGGGGGGTCACTGTCTGCGGGGTCCGGGGTGTGGGGGGGGGTCACTGTCTGCGGGGTCCGGGGTGTGGGGGGGGGTCACTGTCTGCGGAGTCCGGGGTGTGGTGGGGAGGTCACTGCGGGGTCCGGGGTGTGGGGGGGGTCACTGTCTGCGGGGTCCGGGGTGTGTGTGGGGGGTCACTGTCTGCGGGGCCCGGGGTGTGTGGGGGGGGGTCACTGTCTGCGGGGTCCGGGGTGTGTGGGGGGGGGGTCACTGTCTGCGGGGTCCGGGGTGTGTGTGGGGAGGTCACTGCGGGGTCCGGGGTGGGGGTGGGGTCACTGTCTGCGGGGTCCGGGGTGTGTGGGGGGTCACTGTCTGCGGGGTCCGGGGTGTGTGGGGGGGGGGTCACTGTCTGCGGGGCCCGGGGTGTGTGTGGGGGGTCACTGTCTGCGGGGCCCGGGGTGTGTGGGGGGGGGGTCACTGCGGGGTCCGGGGTGTGGGGGGGGGTCACTGTCTGCGGGGTCCGGGGTGTGGGGGGGGTCACTGTCTGCGGGGTCCGGGGTGGGGGGGGTCACTGTCTGCGGGGTCCGGGGTGTGGGGGGGGGCAATCTGTCTGCGGGGTCCGGGGTGTGTGTGGGGGGGTCACTGCGGGGTCCGGGGTGTGGGGGGGGTCACTGTCTGCGGGGTCCGGGGTGTGTGTGGGGGGGGGTCACTGTCTGCGGGGTCCCTGTCTGCGGGGTTCGGGGTGTGGGGGGGGCAATCTGTCTGCGGGGTCCGGGGTGTGGGGGGGGGGTCACTGTCTGCGGGGTCCGGGGTGTGGGGGGGGTCACTGTCTGCGGGGTCCGGGGTGTGTGTGGGGGGGGGTCACTGTCTGCGGGGTCCCTGTCTGCGGGGTTCGGGGTGTGGGGGGGGCAATCTGTCTGCGGGGTCCGGGGTGTGGGGGGGGGTCACTGTCTGCGGGGTCCGGGGTGTGGGGGGGGGTCACTGTCTGCGGGGTCCGGGGTGTGGGGGGGGGTCACTGTCTGCGGGGTCCGGGGTGTGGGGGGGTCACTGTCTGCGGGGTCCGGGGTGTGTGTGGGGGGGTCACTGCGGGGTCCGGGGTGTGTGTGGGGGGTCACTGTCTGCGGGGTCCGGGGTGTGGGGGGGGGTCACTGTCTGCGGGGTCCGGGGTGTGGGGGGGGGGTCACTGTCTGCGGGGTCCGGGGTGTGGGGGGGGGTCACTGTCTGCGGGGTCCGGGGTGTGGGGGGGGGTCACTGTCTGCGGGGTCCGGGGTGTGGGGGGGGGTCACTGTCTGCGGAGTCCGGGGTGTGGTGGGGAGGTCACTGCGGGGTCCGGGGTGTGGGGGGGGTCACTGTCTGCGGGGTCCGGGGTGTGTGTGGGGGGTCACTGTCTGCGGGGCCCGGGGTGTGTGGGGGGGGGGTCACTGTCTGCGGGGTCCGGGGTGTGTGGGGGGTCACTGTCTGCGGGGTCCGGGGTGTGTGGGGGGGGGGGTCACTGTCTGCGGGGCCCGGGGTGTGTGTGGGGGGTCACTGTCTGCGGGGCCCGGGGTGTGTGGGGGGGGGGTCACTGCGGGGTCCGGGGTGTGGGGGGGGGTCACTGTCTGCGGGGTCCGGGGTGTGGGGGGGGTCACTGTCTGCGGGGTCCGGGGTGGGGGGGGTCACTGTCTGCGGGGTCCGGGGTGTGGGGGGGGGCAATCTGTCTGCGGGGTCCGGGGTGTGTGTGGGGGGGTCACTGCGGGGTCCGGGGTGTGGGGGGGGTCACTGTCTGCGGGGTCCGGGGTGTGTGTGGGGGGGGGTCACTGTCTGCGGGGTCCCTGTCTGCGGGGTTCGGGGTGTGGGGGGGGCAATCTGTCTGCGGGGTCCGGGGTGTGGGGGGGGGGTCACTGTCTGCGGGGTCCGGGGTGTGGGGGGGGTCACTGTCTGCGGGGTCCGGGGTGTGTGTGGGGGGGGGTCACTGTCTGCGGGGTCCCTGTCTGCGGGGTTCGGGGTGTGGGGGGGGCAATCTGTCTGCGGGGTCCGGGGTGTGGGGGGGGGGTCACTGTCTGCGGGGTCCGGGGTGTGGGGGGGGGTCACTGTCTGCGGGGTCCGGGGTGTGGGGGGGGTCACTGTCTGCGGGGTCCGGGGTGTGGGGGGGGTCACTGTCTGCGGGGTCCGGGGTGTGTGTGGGGGGGTCACTGCGGGGTCCGGGGTGTGTGGGGGGGGGTCACTGTCTGCGGGGTCCGGGGTGTGTGGGGGGGGGTCACTGTCTGCGGGGTCCCTGTCTGCGGGGTTCGGGGTGTGGGGGGGGCAATCTGCGGGGTCCGGGGTGTGGGGGGGGTCACTGTCTGCGGGGTCCGGGGTGTGGGGGGGGTCACTGTCTGCGGGGTCCGGGGTGTGTGGGGGGGGGTCACTGTCTGCGGGGTCCGGGGTGTGGGGGGGGGGGTCACTGTCTGCGGGGTCCGGGGTGTGGGGGGGGCAATCTGTCTGCGGGGTCCGGGGTGGGGGAGGGTCACTGTCTGCGGGGTCCGGGGTGTGGGGGGGGTCACTGTCTGCGGGGTCCGGGGTGTGTGGGGGGTGTCACTGTCTGCGGGGTCCCTGTCTGCGGGGTTCGGGGTGTGGGGGGGGCAATCTGTCTGCGGGGTCCGGGGTGGGGGGGGGTCACTGTCTGCAGGGTCCGGGGTGTGGGGGGGGCAATCTGTCTGCGGGGTCCGGGGTGGGGGGCGGTCACTGTCTGCGGGGTCCGGGGTGTGGGGGGGTCACTGTCTGCGGGGTCCGGGGTGTGTGGGGGGGGTCACTGTCTGCGGGGTCCGGGGTGTGGGGGGGGGTCACTGTCTGCGGGGTCCGGGGTGTGGGGGGGGGTGACTGTCTGCGGGGTCCGGGGTGTGGGGGGGGGTCACTGCGGGGTCCGGGGTGTGGGGGGGGTCACTGTCTGCGGGGTCCGGGGTGTGTGTGGGGAGGTCACTGCGGGGTCCGGGGTGTGTGTGGGGGGTCACTGTCTGCGGGGTCCGGGGTGTGTGGGGGGGGTCACTGTCTGCGGGGTCCCTGTCTGCGGGGTTCGGGGTGTGGGGGGGGCAATCTGTCTGCGGGGTCCGGGGTGGGGGGGGTCACTGTCTGCGGGGTCCGGGGTGTGGGGGGGGTCACTGTCTGCGGGGTCCGGGGTGTGTGGGGGGGGTCACTGTCTGCGGGATCCGGGGTGTGGGGGGGGTCACTGTCTGCGGGGTCCGGGGTGTGGGGGGGGGTCACTGTCTGAGGGGTCCGGGGTGTGGGGGGGGCAATCTGTCTGCGGGGTCCGGGGTGGGGGAGGGTCACTGTCTGCGGGGTCCGGGGTGTGGGGGGGGGTCACTGTCTGCGGGGTCCGGGGTGTGGGGGGGGGTCACTGTCTGCGGGGTCCGGGGTGTGTGGGGGGGGTCACTGTCTGCGGGGTCCCTGTCTGCGGGGTTCGGGGTGTGGGGGGGGGCAATCTGTCTGCGGGGTCCGGGGTGGGGGGGGGTCACTGTCTGCGGGGTCCGGGGTGTGGGGGGGGCAATCTGTCTGCGGTGTCCGGGGTGGGGGTGGGGTCACTGTCTGCGGGGTCCGGGGTGTGTGGGGGGGTCACTGTCTGCGGGGTCCGGGGTGTGTGGGGGGGTCACTGTCTGCGGGGTCCGGGGTGTGTGGGGGGGGTCACTGTCTGCGGGGTCCGGGGTGTGTGGGGGGGGTCACTGTCTGCGGGGTCCGGGGTGGGGGGGGTCACTGTCTGCGGGGTCCGGGGTGTGGGGGGGGTCACTGTCTGCGGGGTCCGGGGTGTGTGGGGGGGTCACTGCGGGGTCCGGGGTGTGGGGGGGGTCACTGTCTGCGGGGTCCGGGGTGTGTGTGGGGAGGTCACTGCGGGGTGTGTGGGGGGGGTCACTGTCTGCGGGGTCCCTGTCTGCGGGGTTCGGGGTGTGGGGGGGGCAATCTGTCTGCGGGGTCCGGGGTGGGGGGGTCACTGTCTGCGGAGTCCGGGGTGTGGGGGGGGTCACTGTCTGCGGGGTGTGGGGGGGGGGTCACTGTCTGCGGGGTCCAGGGTGTGGGGGGGGTCACTGTCTGCGGGGTCCGGGGTGTGTGTGGGGGGGGTCACTGCGGGGTCCGGGGTGCAGTGGGGGGGTGACTGTCTGCGGGGTCCGGGGTGCGGAGGGGGGAACTGTCTCCGGGAGGGATCTGTCTGTGGGGTCCGAGTTGCTGGGGGGTCTGTCTTTGGGGTCAGAGGTGTGGGGTGACTGTCTTTGGGGTCAGAGGTGTGGGGAGCGGTCTGTCTGCGTGGTCTGAGCCATTACCCAGTCTGGCAGTCCTGGTCCTGATGCTCCTGTACCACCATCGTGACGATAGTGGGTAAAGAGACTGTGGGATGGGTAGTAGGGACCCTTGGCATACAACAGCCCTGATAAATGTCACCAGCAGAGGGGAGTGAGACCCAGTGACCCTCTCAGAGTTTTCCTGTCCTCTGTGAGGTGTTGCAGCTTCTGTACCACACAGTGATGCAGCCCGACAGGAGACTCTCTCTCACTATCCTTGCCCTTGGCTCTCTCTGCTCTTGTCCAGCTGAGGAGTGAGAGCACGCTGGCAGAACTGATGGACAGCGAGACCGAGATGGTGAAGCAGATCCGGGCGCTCGACAGCGACATGCAGACGCTGGTCTACGAGAACTACAACAAGTTCATATCGGCCACAGGTAGGGGCGGACAGCGAGCGAGCGGTACTCCCCTCACACAGGTAGGGTCCTGTCTGAGGAACGGACAGGGAGTGACAGATACTCCCCTTGCACAGGTAGGGTCATTTCTGAGGGACGGACAGCGAGTGACAGATAACTCTCCTCGCACAAGTAGGGTCATTTCTGAGGGACGGACAGCGAGTGAGCGATACTCTCTTTGCACAGATAGGGTCATTTCTGAGGGACGGACAGCGAGTGACAGATTCTCTCCTCGCACAGATAGGGTCATGTCTGAGGGATGCCCCGTGACCGCGTGGGTTTCCTCACATATTCCAAAGGGGTATGGATTAGGGCCAGCGAGGGGTGGGCGTGTTATGTCGGCGCTGGAAGCATGGCGACACTTGTGGGCTGCCCCCAGCGCAATCCTCATTGACCTGATTTGACGCAAACGACGCATTTCACTGTATCGATGTGCATCCAACAAAACTAATCTCCCTTTTATTCGTCTCCCATCCGTGTACCTATCCAAACTTCACTCCAACGTTGAAATCAAGTTTGTGTGCACCATTTGCACTGGCCGCTCATTCCACACTCTCATCACCCTCTGAGTGAAGAAGTTTCCCCCGAAACTTTTCATCTTTCACCCTTAACCCTTGATCTCAAGTTGTTGTCCCACCCAACCTGAGTGGAAAAAGCCCGCTTGCATTTACCCTATCGAAACCCCTCATAATGTTGTATACCTCTATCAAATCTCCCCTCAGTCTCCTACGCTCCAGGGAATACAATCCGAACCCATTCAACCTTTCCTTAAAACTCGGGTCCTCCAGACCCAGCAACATCCTTGTAAATTTCCTCTGTACTCCATGGAATAGTGGACTGGTTTATCGTGTAGGATCAGGGAATGGGTTTGAATGGCACCCACAGCGAGCAGAGGGATTGGGGTGAAAGAGGGCGGCTTCGAGAGCCGGGAGCGGAGACCAGCATAATTTGGACTAACACACTCAAAATGCCAGGCAAATTCAGCAGGCCAGGCAGCATCTATGGAAATGATTAAACAGTGGGCATTTCTGGCTGAGTTCCCTCATCACGACCGGAAAGAAAGGGGGAAGAAGCCAGAATAAAAAGGTGGGGGAAAGGGAAGGAGGACAAGCTGGCAGGTGACAGGTGACGCCAGGTGAGGGGGAAGGTGGGTGGGTGAGGGAGAGGGGGGATGAAGTGAGACACTGGGAGGTGATGGGTGAGACCAGGTGAGGGGGAAGGTGGGTGGGTGGGGGAGAGGGGGGATGAAGTGAGACACTGGGAGGTGATGGGTGAGACCAGGTGAGGGGGAAGGTGGGTGGGTGGGTGGGGGAGAGGGGGGATGAAGTGAGACACTGGGAGGTGATGGGTGAGACCAGGTGAGGGGGAAGGTGGGTGGGTGGGGGAGAGGAGGGATGAAGTGAGACACTGGGAGGTGATGGGTGAGACCAGGTGAGGGGGAAGGTGGGTGGGTGGGGGAGATGGGGGAATGAAGTGAGGCACTGAGAGGTCATAGGTGAGACCAGGTGAGGGGGAAGGTGGGTGGGTGGGTGGGGGAGAGGGGGGATGAAGTGAGACACTGGGAGGTGATGGGTGAGACCAGGTGAGGGAGAAGGTGGGTGGGGGAGGGGGGGATGAAGTGAGACACTGGGGGGTGACAGGTGAGACCAGGTGGGTGGGTGGGGGAGAGGGGAGATGAAGTGAGAGACTGGGAGGTGATGGGTGAGACCAGGTGAGGGGGAAGGTGGGTGGGTGGGGGAGACCAGATGAGGGGGGGAGATGAAGAATCTGGGAGGTGAAAGGTAGAAAACAAAGGGTTGAAGAAGGAGAAATCTGGTAGGAGAGGAGAATGGACCTTTGGAGAAAGGGAAGGAGGAGGGGAACCAGAGGGAGGTGAGGAGAAGGAATAAGAGGGGAGCCAGAATGAGGAATGGGAAAAGAGAGAAGGGGCGAAAGGAGAGAGATTACTGGAAGTTGGGGAGATCGATGTTCGTGCCATCAGGTTGGAGGTATGACCATCGGACCAGTTGGGTCAAATGTTCTGACTGGTCATTTCTAGTTCCACGATCGTGTAGGGAGTTGGGCTCCACCATTTCCCGCCAGTTCCCCCTGGGTGATTATGGGCAAGGGGGGGGGTCGTGCGTTCTTCTGATCAGTAGGCCAATGTCGTTGCCCTCTTGCCTCCTCCTATTCCCCCCCCCTCCCCACAGACACTATCAGGAAGATGAAGAACGACTTCAGGAAAATGGAAGACGAGATGGACTGCCTGGCCACCAACATGTCGGCCATCACGGAGTTCAGTGCCCGTATCAGTCACACTCTGCAGGACCAACACCAGCAAATCACCAAGCTCTCAGGTGCTCGGGGAGAGGAGGGAAGCTGTGGTGTCGGGAGGGAGGGGTGGTCCACTAATGCAGGAGGTTCAGCAGATGCTGGGAATCCAGAGAACATACAAAATGCTGGAGGAACTCAGCAGGGTCGGCAGCATCTCTGGAAAGGAATAAACAGTCAACAATTCAGGCTGAGACCCTTCATCTGGACTGGAAAGGAAGGGAGGAAGAAGCTGGAATCAGCCAGGGGTAGTAGTCGAGTCAGATACTTCAGGGACATTGAACAGACACGTGGATGAAAGAATAATGGAGGACTATGTGAGAGGGAAGGGTTAGATTGATCTTAGTGTAGGTTTATATGCCATAAACACAAAGGATTCTGCGAAGCTGAAAACCCAGAGCAACTCTCACAAAATGCTGGAGGAACGCAGCAGGCCAAACAGCGTTTATGCTAATGAATAAGCAGTCGATATTTCAGACCAAGATCTTTGTCCTGGGGAAAGTTATTGATGAACTGATGGGAATTGGGACGGTTGGTTTCTGGAGGATCAGGGAGAACGGGGATCGGGGATGGTTTTGGGGAGGACAGTGTGGGTTTGCAAAAGATCGCAAGTAGTGCAAATTTGGTGGCGGGGAGAGTTGGAGGAAGTGGGGGTGTGATGGAAAGGTTTTGAAACCCTGGGGAATTAGGACAGTTGGGTTGGAGAGATGGTTGGGAACTGTGGGGCCATTACGAGGAGAAAGGGGATGCTGAGAGTTGGGGAGGTGCAGGAAGAGGGGAGTGCCAGTGAAGTTTTGGAATCCCTTGGGAAATGGGATGGTTGGGTTGGAGAGACGGTGGGGAAGTGTGGGACAGTTAGAGGAAGAGAGGGCTGGACTGGAGAAAGTTTTACAAGATGCTGGGAATCGGGAGGAGGGGAAATTGGGGTGTGACAGGAAGGTTTTGGAGAATACTGGGAATTGGGATGGTTGGGTTGGAGAGACGGTGGGGAAGTGTGGGACAGTTAGAGGAAGAGAGGGCTGGACTGGAGAAAGTTTTACAAGATGCTGGGAATTGGGAGGAGGAGAAATTGGGGTGTGACAGCAAGGTTTTGGAAAACGTTGGGAATTTGGACAGTTGGGTTGAAGAGATGGGAGGAACTGTGGGACAGTTGGATCGGAGAGATGGGAATTATGTGACAGTTACAGGGAGAGAGGTATGGGCTTTGGGGGAAAGGACTACAAGCTGATGGGAATTGGGAAGGGGAGGGTGGTTTTGGTAGGTGTTAGAGCCCGATGTGAATTGGAACATTGTTTGGTATGGACCGGTTGGGCCGAGCAGCTCAGTGATGGTTCCCCCGTTGTCTTGTCTTCCAGGCGTGCATGCTCTCCTGCGCAAGCTGCAGTTCCTGTTCGAGCTGCCTGCCCGGCTGAAGAAGTGCGTGGAGCTGGAGGCGTACGGGCAGGCGGTGCGCTACTACACCAAGGCGCGCTCCGTCCTGCTGCAGTACCAGCTGATGCCCTCTTTCCAGGGCATCCACGACGACTGCAGCAAGATCATGGCTGACCTCGCCCACAGGCTCCGCGTCCAGTTCAGGTGCAGGAGCGCCGGCTCGTCACGTCTCCTGCCCCCTCCCACTCCTAGAGTCCGCAGCACAGAAACAGGCCCTTCAGCCCATCTAGTCCATGCCTAGACCCACCGACCCGCACCCAGACCTCTCCCATCTATGCATTGTGGAAGTCATTGCCACGTGAGGGCGGAAGTTGATGAGTTCTTGATTAGTCAGGGCGTCAAGGGTTACGGGGGAGAAGGCAGGAGAATGGGGTTGAGAGAGAAACTAAATCAGCCATGATGGAATGGCGGAGCAGACTCGATGGGCCGAACAGCCTAATTCTGCTCCTGTGTCTCATGGTCTTAAAAGCTCCCACATCCTTTCAAATGCCCCCAATGGCGTTTGTCCCAAGTAGCCTCTGACAACCAGGTCCTGCTCCTGACTTGGTTAGCGAGCCTGGCGGAACCGTTTGCGCCAACGGGAGACGGGGCAAAAGCGGGTTGGCAGGGCTTTAAGACCTTTCAGGCAGATGGGACACATCAGCCATTGTTTGCAGCTCATCGAGGAGAAGGAAAACCCCAGATCTCAAACCTCCGCTGCCTTGTGGCTATACCCACTAGTGGGAAAGGCTTTGGGAGTGAACCTCGTTTGTGGGGGGGGGAGAAATCTGGAGCAGGAAGGCAGGAGAATGGGGTTGGGAGGGGCAATAAATGAGTCATGATGAAATGGTGGAGCAGACTCGATGGGCCGAATGGCCTATTTCTGGCGGACAGTCAGAGACTTCTCCCTCTGGCAGGAGAGAGCAAGGAGGTTTAAGGGGCGAGGATCTGAGGCAGGGTTTCTCTCACAGTCAAAAGGGTCAGCACGGGCAAGTGGGCCGAAGGGCATCTTCGTGCCCCGTCCCATTCAGTGACTCAATAGTTGTCATTCGACTGGGAAAGGGTTTGTGTTGCTTGGTTATGGGGGAGCCAGCACGCCCCAAAGGGCTGAATGGCCTTCAGTACGGAACCTTCCCTGTGGCAAGTAGTGTGGTGGACTTGCTGGGGGAGCAGTTCATTGCTTCCTCGCTCCCTCCCTCCCCTAGTCCCTCAGCACCTCTCCCTCCGTCCTCCACGTACTCCCTCGGCCCCTCCACCTGTCGCGCTCTCCCCCGTCCCCCGCGCGCCACCAACCTCTCCCCTCTGTCCGGCTGACGACTGACCGCTGTCCCCCACCCTAGGGAGGGCGGCTCGAGCGCCCAACAGCTGGCCGAGTGCGTGGACCTGCTGCTGCGCCTGGGGGAGCCGGCGGAGTCCCTCTGCGACGAGTTCCTGTCGCACGCCCGCAGCCGGCTGGAGGGGCAACTGCGGGGTCTGGAATCCGGCGCTGGCAGCACCTCGCCCCCCGCCGCCGACTTCCTGGAATTCGTGGACGCCGGCTGCCACGGCTTCGTCAGCGACACCTGCCTGCTCATCGCCTCCTACCAGGAGCTTTTCGTCCGGCGGCCAGCCGCGGCCGGCAGTGACGTGGCCCCCATGGCCAACGCCAAGCTCCAGGCTTTCGTCCGCCAGCTGATGGGCCGCTACTTCTCGCTGGTGGAGGGGCGCGTGGCGGCCGAGAGAGGCGTGGCGGACAACTCGCTGCTGGTCCGGGGCTTGGACCGCATCCACCGCCGACTCCAGGCGGTCGAGAGGCTGCTGCCCGGCTCAGGGCTGGGGGCCGAGGGAGCGGAGATCGTGGCGCGCGCTGCCCGCGGGCGCCTTGGCCAGTACCTGGAGGCCCTGCGCGGCTTCCTGGCCGACTCGTTGACCGACGTGCGCCAGTCGCTGGCCGCGCCCCGCGTTCTGGGCAAGGACGGACCCGGCCTGTCGGAGCTGCTCGCCACCCTGTCTGCCTCCCTGCTGAACCAGGTCAAGTCAGTGCTCGCCTCCGTCCACCTTTTCATTGCCAAGGACATCACCTTCTCCGATAAGCCCTTCTTCAAGGTGAGAGTGCTGCGGAGGAGCTTCACGCCGACATCCCAGCCGCTAAACCCCCGTTTCCCACTGCTCCCTGTTTGTCTGACCCTCCCTAACCCAAACGTCCTTCGAATATGGTGAGGGGCTTTGGGCCCCTTATATAAGAAAGGTCGTGCTGACATTGGAGAGGGTGCCTGAGAATGATACTGGGAATGAAAGGGTTAACCTATGAGGAGTGATTGATGGCCCTGGGCCTTGACTCACTGGAGCTTCGAAGAATGAGGGGGGATCTAGCTGAAACCTATTGAATAGTGAAAAGTCTAGGTAGACTGAGTGTGGGGGGGGGGGGATGTTTCTTTTGGTGGGGGAGTCTAAGACAAGAGGGCACGGCTTCAGAATAGAGGGGGGTGCCCTTTTAGAATGGCAACGAGGGTGAGTTTCCTTCGCCAGAGGGTGGTGAATTTGTGGAATTCATTGCCACAGGGGCAATGGGTATATTTAAAGCAGGGGCTTGTGGGTTCCTGATTAGTCAGGGCGTCAGGGAGAAGGCAGGAGACTGAGGTTGAGAAGGGTGAGAGATCAGCCATGACGGAATGCTGGAGCAGATTCGATGGGCCGAATGGCTTAATTGTTCTCCATTGTCCTATGGTCTGATAAGCTCCTACTGTGATGATGAGAGGCATTGATCGTGTGGATAGTCAGAGGCTTTTTCCCAGGGCTGAAATGGCTGCCACAAGAGGACACAGGTTTAAGGTGGTTGGAAGTAGGTACAGGGGTAAGTTTTTTATGCAGAGAGGTGAGTGCGTGGAATGGGCTGCCGGCGATGGTGGTGGAGGGGGATACAATAGGGTCTTTTAAGAGACTCCTGGACAGGTACATGGAGCTCAGAAAAATAGAGGGCTATGGGTCACCTCAGTAATTTCTAAAGTAAGTACATGTTCAGCACATCATTGTGGGCCGAAGGGCCTGTATTGTGCTGTAGGTTTTCTGTGTTTCTATGTTGCCTATTAAATACCCTGAGCGTCTCAAATAGACTTTGACAACCAAGTCCAGCTCCTGACCTTCACATGTGGCTTAGCCACCAAGCCCGGCGGAACAGTTTCTACTGACAGGAGAAGGGCAAAGGCAGGTTCCTGGCATCTTAGAAACCAGTCGCTTTGGGCAGACGGGGCTTGTCAGCCGCGGTTGGCAGCTCACCTTGGAGAAGGAAAACTCTGATCTCAAACCTCCGCTGCCTTGTGGCTATACCCACCCACGGGGAAGGCTTTGGGAGTGAACCCCGAGGGAAAAATCTGGAGCCGGGGTCCCTAAGACAGTCCTACGTTGAGTTCAATGCCGATGGGCAACTCCTGCGACACTGCCGGTGCCAAACTGCGTCGGTCTCTGCCGTTCCTTTGCATTCATCAGCTGTGTGGAGAGGGGGAGCCTGCTGCGTGGACAACAGCTCACTCTCCATATCATACTGCCCTGGCTTGCCTACTGGCTTATAGCCTCTGCTGAGACTTGGAGGGTGCTGGAAGAAGGCAGTACCGGGAAGGTTTGGGAAACTGCTGGGAATTCAGAGGTTCAGGAAGATGGAGGATGACGGCTCTATTTCTTGATCTTCTGGGAATTTGGACATTCAGGGAGATGGGGGTGTCTTCCCTGTCTCTCGATCTGGGAATTTGGAGGTTCAGGGAGATGGGGGGGTGACGGCCCTGTCTCTCGATCTGGGAATTTGGAGTTTCAGGGAGATGGGGGGTGACGGCTCTGTCTTTCGATCTTCTGGGAATTTGGATGTTCAGGGAGATGGGGGTGACGGCTCTGTCTCTCGATATCTCTGCAGGGGGAGTTCTGTAGCCAGGGTGTGCGTGAGGGTCTCATTGTCGCCTTCATCAGACATGTGTGCCAGACTGCGCGGCAGTTCTGCGAGACGACCGGCGAGAAGAGCTCAACTCCGCCTGGGCTGCTGCTCCTGCTCAGCCGCCTCTGCCTCGACTACGAGACGTCCACTGTCAGCTACATCCTCACGCTGACCGACGAGCAGTTCCTCGGCCAGGTCAGTGATGCCCATCCCCCCCCCCCCCACCTTTCTCAGATGGGGCAGCGTAGAGGGAGCTTCACTCTGTGCCTGACCCCGGGAGTGTGTGATGGGACGGTGCAGAGGGAGATTCACAGATTCACTCTGTGTCTGACCCAGGGAGTGTGTGATGGGACGGTGCGGAGGGAGCTTCACTCTGTGTCTGACCCCGGGAGTGTGTGATGGGACGGTGCGGAGGGAGCTTCACTCTGTGTCTGACCCCGGGAGTGTGTGATGGGACGGTGTAGAGGGAGCATCACTGTGTCTGACCCTGGGAGTGTGTGATGGGACGGTGCGGAGGGAGCTTCACTCAGTGTCTGACCCCAGGAGTGTGTGATGGGACAGTGTGGAGGGAGCTTCACTCTGTGTCTGACCCCGGGAGTGTGTGATGGGACAGTGTGGAGGGAGTGTGTGTGATGGGACGGAGCGGAGGGAGTATGTGTGATGGGACGGAGCGGAGGGAGTATGTGTGATGGGACGGAGCGGAGGGAGTGTGTGTGATGGGACAGTGCAGAGGTAGAGTGTGTGTGATGGGACGATGTGGAAGGAGTGTGTGATGGGATGGTGCAGAGGTAGAGTATGTGTTGGGAGCCTCACTCTGTGTCTGACTCTAGGAGCGTGTGTTGGGATGGTGCGGAGGGAGTGTGTGTGTGTGTTGGGACAGTGCGGAGGGAGTGTGAGTGATGGGACGGTGTGGAGGGAGTGTGTGTGATGGGACGGAGCGGAGGGAGTGTGAGTGATGGGACAGTGCGGAGGGAGTGTGAGTGATGGGACGGTGCGGAGGGAGTGTGTGTGATGGGACGGAGCGGAGGGAGTGTGTGTGATGGGACGGTGCGGAGATAGTGTGTGTGATGGGACGGAGCGGAGGGAGTGTGTGTGATGGGACGGAGCGGAGGGAGTGTGTGTGATGGGACGGTGCGGAGATAGTGTGTGTGTGATGGGACGGAGCGGAGGGAGTGTGTGTGATGGGACGGAGCGGAGGTAGAGTATGTGTTAGGAGCCTCACTCTGTGTTTGGCTGTGTTGTCCGCTCCACACAGGACCATTCGCCGGTGACGCCGGTGACGGTGCTGTGCGCGGATGCCCGCGAGTCGGCGCAGCGGCTCCTAAACCACTACGTGAAGGTGCAGGGGCTGAACGTCTCGCAGATGCTGCGCAAGAGCGTGGAGACGCGCGACTGGATCAACACCATTGAACCACGCAACGTGCGGGCCGTGATGAAGCGGGTGGTGGAGGACATCACCTCCATCGACGTGCAGGTGAGGACGCGGTCACCACGGGAACCGGACGGTGACGGGAGGGAGGCAGAGACGCCAGGCAGGATAGTGGAACGCTGCTCTCGCAGGATGAGGGAAGGCAGCAGACTTCCAGTGTCCCTGCCGACTACGACTGCGAGAAGGGTGTCCAGCTGCAGCTTCTAGCGCTCCACGTTACGGAGTTGGAGCTGGAACCGGATGAACTCCGGATCATCCGGGAGGCTGAGGGGGTGGTCGATAGGACACATACAGAGGGAGTTACACCCAAGGATTAAAGAATTAAGGAGCCAGTGCAGATTACCCCTGTGGCCATCCCCCTCAACAACAGGTATACCACTTTGAATACTGTTGGGCTGGGGGAATGACCTACCAGAGAAAAGTCCCAGCAGCCAGGCCTCTGGCACTGACTGACTTTCATTCAGAAGGGATGCGAGCTGTGGAGATAGTGGATTCATTAGTGAAGGAAACAGAAAGGAGGTTCTGTGGAGAAGAATGAGATTCCCGGATGTTACAGTTGCAAGAAAAAGTTGTCAACCCTTTGCAATAACTTGGCTTTCTGCATTAATTACTCATAAAGTGCAGTCTGATCTTAATCTAAAATCACGATAAGGCACACACAATCTATTTAAAGTAAGAACAGACAAAACTTGTCAATACTGAGTACACCATTCACAGTCTAGATTCAAGAAAAGTATGTGAACCTCTGGGGTAATGCTTTCTGCGAAAGCTATTTGGAGTCAGGCGTTCCAATCAATGAGATGAGATTGGAGGTGTGGGTTGTGGAGGTTCCCTGCCCTATAAAAAAGACACACAAAGTCAGGTTACTGACAGAGCTTGCTCTTCCCAACAAAGATCTGTTGACGTGCACTATGCCTCAATCAAAACAACTTTCAGAGGATCTTAGAAGAATTGTAGAGATGCATGAAGCTGGAAAAGGCTACAGAAACGTGCTAGTGAGGCCAGATGTAGGAAGATTATACAGTTTGATACATGGCTAAGGAGCTGGTGCAGGAGGGAGAGCATAAGATCTTTGGATCATTGGGCTCTCTTCCAGGGAAGGTGGGACCTGTACAGAAGAGATGGATTTCACCTGAACTGAAGCGGGACTAATATCCTAGTGGGAAGGTTTACTAGTGTGGGGTTTAAACTAGAGTTGCAGGGAGACAGGAACCAGAGCATCAGAACGGCTAGTGGAGAGGTTGTGGAGGCAGATGTTGTTAAGACCTCAGACAAAGTCCAGAATCAAAAGGTTGAGCTTGGTGTGACTAGTGTCCTGAGCTGCGTATATTTCAGTGCAGGAAGTATCGTAGGAAAGGCAGGTGAGCTCAGGGCATGGTGCAACACATGGAATTATGATGTGGTAGTCATGAATGAGACTTGGTTGCGGGAGGGGCAGGATTGGCAGCTCAGTATTCCGGGGTCTCCATATTTTTAGACGTGGACAAAGTGGGAGGGATTGGAGGAGGAGGGGTGGTGTTCCTCGTCAAGGGAAAACGTCATGGCAGTGCTCCGTCAGGACGGACTGGAAAGCTCGGGTAGTGAGGCATTTTGGATGGAGCTGAGAAATAAGAAAGGTAAGACCACGTTAGTGGGGCTATGTTACAGACCACCCGACAGTCTGTGGGATTTAGAGGAACAAATTTGTAAAGAGCTTGCAGATTGTTGCAAGAAACATACGGTTGTTACGGTAACTTTACACTTATTGACTCTGCCTCCCGGACTGTAAAAGGACTGGATGGGGTAGAGTTTGTCAAATGTGTTCAGGAAAGATTCCTTCATCAGTACATAGAAGTCCCAACGAGAGACTGTGGGATACTGGATCTACCGTGAGGGAATGAGACAGGGCAGGTGACTGAAGTTTGTGCAGGGAATGATCATAATGCCATTGGTTTCAAAGTAAATATGCAAAATGATAGGTCTGGTCCATGGGTTGAGATTCTAAACTGGAGAAAGGCCAATTTTGATGGTATCGGAAATGATCTAGCAAGTGTGGATAGGGACAGGCTGTTTCCTGGCAAAGGTGTACTTGGTAAATGGGAGGCCTTCAAAAGTGAAATTTTGAGGGTACAAAGCTTGTATGTGCCTGCCGGAATAAACAGTAAAGATAACAGGGTGTAGGGAACCTTGGTTTTCAAGAGATATTGAGGCCCTGTTAAGAAAAAAGAGGAGGCACATGGCTGGTGAAGGTAGGTAGGAACAAATGAGGTGTTTGTGGAGTACAAGAAATCAGGAAGGCTAAGAGGGCATGAGGTTACCTAAGCAGACAAGGGATACTTCAGATATGTTAAGAGCAAAAGGATTGTAAGGGATAAGACTGGTCCTTTGGAAGACCAGAGCGGTAATCTATGTGTGGAGCTAAAACAGACGGGGGGAGACCTTAAATGAATACTGTAAGTACTCAGGAGACAGAAACAGAGTCTGCAGAAGTGAGGCAATGCAACATTGACTTCATGCACCTATACAGATTACAGAGGAGGAGGTGTTTGCTGTCTTGGGAAAATTAAGGTGGATAAATCCCCAGGGCTTAACAAAGTGTTTGTTGGACGTTGCGGGAGGCAAGCACAGAAATTGCCGGAGCCCTGGCAGAGATATTTAAATCATCCTTCGCGACAGGAGAGGTACCAGAGGATTGGAGGATTGCCAGCGTTTTTCTGCTGTTTAAGAAAGGCTCTAAAAGTAAACCAGCAAATTATAGGCTGGTGAGTCTGACATCAGTAGTGGAAAAGTTATTAAGAGGTATTCTAAGGGACCGGATATATGAATATCTGGCTGGATGTGGACTGATTAGGATAGTCAGCAAGGCTTCATGCTTGGCAAGTCATGTCTAACCGATCTTACAGAGTTTTTCAAGGAAGTTACCAGGAAAGTGGATGAAGGCAGGGCAGTGGATGTTGTCTACATGGACTTTAGTAAGGCATTTGACAAGGTCCCACATGGGAGGCTGGTCAAGAAGGTTCAGTCACTTGGCAGTCAGGGTGAGGTAGTAAACTGGATTAGACATTGTCTTTGTGGGAGAAGACAGAGAGTGGTAGTAGATGGTTGCCTCTCTGACTGGAGGCCTGTGACTAGTGGAGTGCCACAGGGATCGGTGCTGGGTCTATCGTTGTTTGTCATCCATTATCAACGATCAACGTGGTTAACTGGATCAGCAAGTCTGTGGATGACACCGAGATTGGGGGTGTGGTGGACATCGAGGAAGACTGCCGTGGCTCGCAGTGGGATCTGCATCAGCTGGAAAAATGGGATGAAAAAATACAGATGGAATTTAATGCAGACAAGTGCGAGGTGTTGTACTTCGGTAGGACCAACCAGGGTGTGTCTTACACAGTGAACAGTCGGGCACTGAGGAGTGTGGTAGAACAAAGGCGTCTGGAAATACAGGTCCATAATTCACTGAAAGTGGCGTCACAGATAGATGGTCTCGTAAAGAAAGCTTTTGGCACATTGGCCTTCGGTGTATTTGTACAGGAGATGGGATGCGATGTTATGTTGAGGTTGTATAAGACATTGATGAGGCCTAATTTGGAGTATTATGTGTGGTTTTGATCACCTACCTACAGGAAAAATGTAAATAAGGTTGAAAGAGTGCAGAGGACAATTTACAAGGATGTTGCTCGGTCTGGAGCACCTGAGTCATAGGGAAAGGCTAAATAGAGTCATAGAGAAGTACAGAACAGAATTATGCCTTTCAGCCCATCTAGTCCGTACCGAAAACCATTTAAATTGCCTACTCCCATCGACCTGCATAGCCCTCCATATCCCTTTTTCCAACCTCAGTGGAAAAAGCCTGCTTTCATTTACCCTATCTATAGTATACCCCTCATAATTTTGTATACCTCTAAAATCTCTCAATGTTATAAAGAATAGAGTCTTAACATATTCAACCTTTCCATATAAATCAGGCCCTGCAGACCCGGCAACATCCTTGTTGTAAATTTTCTCTGTACTCTTTGAAATTTATTTACATCTTTCCTGTAGGTCGGTGACCAAAACTGCGCACAATACTCCAAATTAGGCCTCACCAACATCTTATACAACTTCAACATAACATCCCAACTCCTGTACTCAGTAGGTTAGGAATTTATTCCTCGGAACATAGAAGATTGATGGGAGACCTGATAGAAGTATACAAAATTATGAAGGATATAGATAGGGTAAATGCAAGAAGTTTTTTTCCACTGAGGTTGGTTGGGACTACAACCAGAGGTCATGGGTTAAGGGTGAAAGGTGAAAAGTTTAAGAGGAACAGGAGGGGAAACTCGTTCACTCAGAGGGTGGTGAGAGTATGGAATGAGCTGCCAGCACACGTGGTGCATGGGAGTGTGATTTCAATGTTTAAGAGAAGTTTGGATAGGTACTTGGATGGTTGAGGTACAGAAGGCTATGGTCCTGGTGCAGGGTGATGGGAATAGGCAGATTGAATGGCTCAGCATGGACTAGATGGGCAGAAGGGCCTGTTCCTGTGCTGGACTTTTTTATGACACTGTGGTTCTAGCCACCAGCCGTGACCCAGCCTCGGTCGGACAAAACTCTCTCACCTTGCACCAGGAGTTCTCCCCTTTTATACCCTGCAAAGCCCCCTGCACCGGTGCTGTTCCGTGCATTCGGTACCTGCTCTGACACGAGGATCTCACCTTCCCCAGACAAACACGGTTTTCACCATTATCCATTATTACGACTGCAGACGCGTACTCTCTTAACGTTCAAAAATATTGCAGTGGACTGGTTCTCAAAACAATCCCTCTCCAGACTAACCCCATTTCATCTTCCAGACCTCCATTTTCTTTGAGCAAATGCCAAGGAGGAATGCCGTTTAACCCTTTCCTCACAGAATCCCAAGTGGCCGTCCCTTTATTGTGAACCTGTGCCCTCTGTCTGGGGCACCGGGCCTGTTTGTCCGCAGTGGCTCAGGGTCTGAGCCGAGCCCCGTGTAACCATGCCGTGTGTACTCCTGTGCAGGTTGGACTGCTGTACGAGGAAGGTGTGAGGAAGGCCCACAGCAGCGATTCCAGCAAGAGAACCTTCTCGGTGTACAGCAGCTCCCGGCAGCAGTCACGCTACACCCCCAGCTACACCCCCAGGTAGGCGGGCTGTGGGGAAGGCAGGGGGGTGGTGAGGAGCGTTGTCCCCATCGGATCGGGAACAGGGAAAACACGTGTCCGAGGCTGTGCCGCGCCGCCGTCTCGCTTCTTGCGAGTTCCGATTTATTTCTCGCGCGTACATTGAAACATACAGAGAAATGGCCCCCAAACAGCCGTTACGTGTGAGGCAACACTTTGTGGCCGGTTGTCTCTGGTGCCCCCGATGTGGCCTCCTCTACGTCGCGGGACCACTTCGTCGAGCACCTCTCCATCCGCCAAAATCAGAACTTCCCGGTGGCCAGCCGCTTAAATTCCCATTCCCATTCCCATTCCGACATGCCAAGATGAGGCCACTCTCAGGGTGAAGCAGCAACAGCTGATATCCTGTTTGTGTGGCCTCCCAACATGATGGCATTAACATCAATTTCTTCTGGTTTGTAAAATAAAATTCCCTCCCCCTCCCCTTTTCTTATATTCCCTACTCTGACCTCTCCCTGGGGTCCCCCCACCTTTCCCTTTCTCCTCTCCTATCAGATTCCTTCCTCTCCCCTGGCTTCACCTACCACCTTCCATATACCCTCCCCCCCTTCCCCCCTCCCCTGCCTTTTTATTTTGGTGCCTCCTCGCTCCCTTTCCAGTCCCGATGAAGGGTCTCGGCCCGAAACGTCGACTGTTTATTCGTTTCCGTAGATGCTGCCTGACCCGCTGAGTTCCCCCAGTGTTTTGTCTGTGTTGCTCTGGATTTCCAGCATCTCTCGCGGTAGATCGATGCGTTGTTCACGTTAACGGCAAACGCGCCCCAAGGATGCACCGTGGGCAGCCCGCGCGAGTCGTCACACACCCGGGGCCCGCGTGGCACGCCCACACTGCTCAGCAGAACAACGCGGGACACAGCAAGCCGCAAATCAGCGACGGCAAACCGCCGGCACGCTAGCGTGGGGTTTAGCGTGACGCCGTTACAGCCCGGGGCGCCGGAGTTTTCAGAGTTCAATTCCAGCGTTCTCCGGAAGCAAGTTTGTACGCTACTTCCAGTGAACATGCAGATTTCCTCTGGGTGCTCTGTTTCCTCCCACAGTCCAAAGAGGTACCGGTTGGTGGGTTAATTGGTCATTGTAAATTGTTCTGTGGTTAGGCTGGGGTTAAATCGGTGGGCTGCTGGGTGGGGTACCTCATCGGGCCAGAACGGCCTGTACTGATCTGTACTTGGAAATAAATAAATAGTTTGCCCAAATGCCCAGCAGAACAACACAACTGGCCAAACAACAGCAAAACAAGCACCTGGCCTGCACACACACACACACACTCACTCACTGCTCCAGCTTCAGAACAGGCCTGCAGTCTTCAGTCTTCGGCTATTGTGCTTCAACCTCTGGCCTTTGGTATGGATTCCCGGATGAGCCGTTGACAGGACCCTAACCTCCAGGCTGGCACCTCAGGGCACGCCGATTGACTAGCCCTCGCACAGACTCCCGCCGGCGGCGGATGCCCTCTGTCACCCGTGCACGTCAATCACCGGCGCTGGCGGAGCATCCGGCTGGTGTGCGGTGCAGGCCTGCGTCAAGCAGCCTACGGGGTATCCGCGTGCCTCTCCGGTGCTTCTGGGAGAAGGGGGTGAGAGTGAGTATCAGACCACTGGCAAATGATGCTGGAGAGATAGTAATGGAGGACAACAAAATAGCGAACGAACTAAACATTTTGCATCAGTCTTCACTGTGGAAGCCGAACCCTGCTTCTATATCTCATGGTCTTATTGAAGGAACATGGGGAAGATAACTGCTGTACTGGGGCAGTCTCGGACCAGGGGACACAGATGGAGTGGATGTGGAGAGGATGTTTCCTATAGTGGGTGGAGTCTAGGACCAGAGGACACAGATAGAGTGGATGTGGAGAGGATGTTTCCCATAGTGGGAGAGTCTAGGACCAGAGGACACAGATAGAGTGGATGTGGAGAGGATGTTTCCCATAGTGGGAGAGTCTAGGACCAGAGGACACAGATAGAGTGGATGTGGAGAGGATGTTTCCTGTAGTGAGGGAGTCTAGGAGCAGAGGACACAGATAGAGTGGATGTGGAGAGGATGTTTCCTATGGTGGGGGAGTCTAGGGCCAGAGGGCACAGATAGAGTGGATGTGGAGAGGATGTTTCCTATAGTGGGGGAGTCTAGGACCAGAGGACACAGATGGAGTGGATGTGGAGAGGATGTTTCCTGTAGTGAGGGAGTCTAGGAGCAGAGGACACAGATAGAGTGGATGTGGAGAGGATGTCTCCTATAGTGGGGAGTCTAGGACCAGAGGACACAGATAGAGTGGATGTGGAGAGGATGTCTCCTATAGTGGGAGAGTCTAGGACCAGAGGACACAGATAGAGTGGATGTGGAGAGGATGTCTCCTGTAGTGGGGGAGTCTAGGACCAGAGGACACAGATAGAGTGGATGTGGAGAGGATGTCTCCTATCGTGGGGGAGTCTAGGACCAGAGGCCACAGATAGAGTGGATGTGGAGAGGATGTCTCCTATCGTGGGGGAGTCTAGGACCAGAGGCCACAGATAGAGTGGATGTGGAGAGGATGTTTCCTATAGTGGGGGAATCAAGGACCAGAGGGCACAGATAGAGTGGATGTGGAGAGGATGTCTCCTATAGTGGGGGAGTCTAGGACCAGAGGCCACAGATAGAGTGGATGTGGAGAGGATGTTTCCTATAGTGGGGGAATCTAGGACCAGAGGGCACAGATAGAGTGGATGTGGAGAGGATGTTTCCTATAGTTGGGGAATCTTGGACCAGAGGGCACAGATAGAATGGATGTGGAGAGGATGTCTCCTATGGTGGGTGAGTCTAGGACCAGAGGACACAGATAGAGTGGATGTGGAGAGGATGTCTCCTATAGTGGGGGAGTCTAGAACCAGAGGACACAGATAGAGTGGATGTGGAGAGGATGTTTCCTATAGTGGGGGAATCTAGGACCAGAGGGCACAGATAGAGTGGATGTGGAGAGGATGTTTCCTATAGTTGGGGAATCTAGGACCAGAGGACACAGAGTGGATGTGGAGAGGATGTTTCCTATAGTGGGGGAGTCTAGGACCAGAGGACACAGGTAGAGTGGATGTGGAGAAGATGTTTCCTATAGTGGGGGAGTCTAGGACCAGAGGACACAGATAGAGTGGATGTGGAGAGGATGTCTCCTATAGTGGGGGAGTCTAGGACCAGAGGACACAGATAGAGTGGATGTGGAGAGGATGTTTCCTGTAGTGAGGGAGTCTAGGAGCAGAGGACACAGATAGCGTGGATGTGGAGAGGATGTTTCCTATAGTGGGGGAGTCTAGGAGCAGAGGACACAGATAGAGTGGATATGGAGAGGGTGTTTCCTATAGTGGGGGAGTCTAGGACCAGAGGACACAGATAGGGTGAATGTGGAGAGGATGTTTCCTGTAGTGAGGGAGTTTAGGACCAGATGGCACAACCTCAAAATAGAGGGACGTCCCTTTAGAACGGAGATGAGGAGGAATTTCTTTAGCCAGAAGGTGGTGAATTTGTGGAATTCTTTGCCTGAGACGGCTGTGGAGGCTGTTATTGGGTATATTTAAAACGAAGGTTGATAAGTTCTTGATTAGTACGGGCATCAATGGTTATGGGGAGAAGGCAGGAGAATGGGGTTGAGAGGGATAATAAATCAGCCATGATGGAATGGTGGAGCTGACTGGATGGACTGAATGGCCTGATTCTGCTCCTATGTGTTATGGTCTTGTATTTCTGGACTGCTGATTCAGAAACACGTTCAAATCACGTCCAAATGTTCAAAGTGCATAGGTTACCGGGGGCATGAATGGTCAGTGCAATGGTGTTACAGCTGAGGGGTGGAGTTCAAAGTTCAATCCCAGCACCGTCTGTGAGGAGTTTGTACTTTCCGCAAACACATGGGTTTCCTCGGAGCTCTGGTCTCCTCCCGCAGTCCAATGCCGTACCGGTCAGTAGAGTAATTGGTGGCTGTAAATTGTCCCGATTGAACACAAGAAGTTCTGCAGAGGCTGGAAATCCAGGGCAACCCACACAAGTGTGTCTCTGCTCGGGTTAACTGGGCAGTGCCTGTCCCTAGCTGTATCTCAAATCCCTACCTCGCCTGTCAGGAAGAATGGTATTAGAAAGAAAATCAGCCGTGTTGGAACGGCTGAGCAGGCTCGACGGGCCGAGTGGCCTGGTAGTGCTCCTGTGTCTTCCGGATGGAGGAAATGGGAATGGAAGAGTCCATCTGGCCCCGTGAGCCTGCTGTGCGTGTCGGTGAGATTTAGCGGAGGATGCACTAACAGGCCGCTCGGATCGTCAAGCACCCAGTTTTCTACTCATCCCAGTGAATTCCTTTTACTTCCCTCTCCATCCCATCAACCCCACCACCCCACGATTCAAGGGTTAAAAAACCAGGGGTACAACGCCCCATATTCTGTCTGTGGAGCCTCCAACCTGACAGCGTTAATGTCGATTTCTCTAACGTCTGGTAATTTCTCCCCCTTCCCTCCCCTTCTCTCTTTTCTATTCCTCATCCTGGCTCCCCCCTCACCCTTCTCCTCACCTACCCATCACCACCTCACGTACCCATCACCACCTCACGTACCCATCACCACCTCACCTACCATCGCCTCCTCACGTACCCATCACCTCCTCACCTACCCATCAACTCCTCACCTACCGTCACCTCCTCATGTACCCATCACCACCTCACGTACCCATCACCACCTCATGTACCCATCGCCTCCTCACGTACCCATCGCCTCCTCACGTACCCATCGCCTCCTCACCTACCCATCGCCTCCTCACGTACCCATCGCCTCCTCACCTACCCATCGCCTCCTCACCTACCCATCGCCTCCTCACGTACCCATCACCTCCTCAGCTACCCACCACCTCCTCACCTACCCATCACCTCCTCACCTACCCATCGCCTCCTCACCTACCCATCGCCTCCTCACGTACCCATCGCCACCTCACGTACACATCGCCTCCTCACCTACCCATCACCACCTCACCTACCCGTCACCTCCTCACCTACCGTCACCTCCTCACCTACCCATCACCTCCTCACCTACCATCACCTCCTCACCTACCATCACCTCCTCACGTACCCATCGCCTCCTCACGTACCCATCGCCCCCTCACGTACCCATCGCCCCCTCACGTACCCATCGCCACCTCACCTACCCATCGCCTCCTCACCTACCCATCGCCTCCTCACCTACCGTCACCTCCTCACCTACCGTCACCTCCTCACCTACCGTCACCTCCTCACCTACCGTCACCTCCTCACGTACCCATCACCACCTCACGTACCCATCACCACCTCACGTACCCATCACCTCCTCACGTACACATCACCTCCTCACCTACCCATCACCACCTCACCTACCCATCACCTCCTCACCTACCCATCACCTCCTCACGTACCCATCACCTCCTCACCTACCCATCACCTCCTCACCTACCGTCACCACCTCACCTACCGTCACCTCCTCACCTACCGTCACCTCCTCACGTACCCATCACCTCCTCACCTACCATCACCTCCTCACCTACCATCACCTCCTCACCTACCCATCACCACCTCACGTACCCATCACCTCCTCACCTACCCATCACCACCTCACCTACCGTCACCTCCTCACGTACCCATCACCACCTCACGTACCCATCACCTCCTCACCTACCCATCACCTCCTCACCTACCCATCACCACCTCACCTACCGTCACCTCCTCACGTACCCATCACCACCTCACGTACCCATCACCTCCTCACCTACCCATCACCTCCTCACCTACCCATCACCTCCTCACCTACCGTCTCCTCCTCACGTACCCACCACCTCCTCACGTACCCATCACCTCCTCACGTACCCATCACCTCCTCACGTACCCATCACCACCTCACGTACCCATCACCACCTCACCTACCCATCACCACCTCACGTACCCATCACCTCCTCACCTACCGTCACCTCACCTCCTCACCTACCGTCACCTCCTCACCTACCGTCACCTCCTCACCTGCCCATCACCTCCTCACCTACCCATCACCACCTCACCTACCCATCACCACCTCACCTACCCATCGTCTCCTCACCTACCCATCACCACCTCACGTACCCATCACCTCCTCACCTACCATCACCTCCTCACCTACCCATCACCACCTCACCTACCGTCACCTCCTCACGTACCCATCACCACCTCACGTACCCATCACCTCCTCACCTACCCATCACCTCCTCACCTACCCATCACCTCCTCACCTACCGTCTCCTCCTCACGTACCCACCACCTCCTCACGTACCCATCACCTCCTCACGTACCCATCACCTCCTCACGTACCCATCACCACCTCACGTACCCATCACCACCTCACCTACCCATCACCACCTCACGTACCCATCACCTCCTCACCTACCGTCACCTCACCTCCTCACCTACCGTCACCTCCTCACCTACCGTCACCTCCTCACCTGCCCATCACCTCCTCACCTACCCATCACCACCTCACCTACCCATCGTCTCCTCACCTACCCATCACCACCTCACGTACCCATCACCTCCTCACCTACCATCACCTCCTCACCTACCCATCACCACCTCACGTACACATCACCACCTCACGTACACATCACCTCCTCACGTACACATCACCTCCTCACGTACACATCACCTCCTCACATACCCATCACTTCCTCACCTACCATCAACTCCTCACCTACCATCAACTCCTCACCTACCATCAACTCCTCACCTACCATCACCTCCTCACCTGCCCATCACCTCCTCACCTACCCATCACCACCTCACCTACCCATCGTCTCCTCACCTACCCATCGTCTCCTCACCTACCCATCACCACCTCACGTACCCATCACCACCTCACGTACCCATCACCTCCTCACCTACCGTCACCTCCTCACCTACCGTCACCTCCTCACCTACCGTCACCTCCTCACCTACCCATCACCACCTCACCTACCCATTGTCTCCTCACCTACCCATCAACACCTCACGTACCCATCACCTCCTCACCTACCATCACCTCCTCACCTACCATCACCTCCTCACCTACCATCACCACCTCACGTACACATCACCTCCTCACGTACACATCACCTCCTCACGTACACATCACCTCCTCACGTACACACCACCTCCTCACGTACACACCACCTCCTCACCTACCCACCACCTCCTCACCTACCCATCACCACCTCACGTACCCATCACCACCTCACGTACCCATCACCACCTCACGTACCCATCACCTCCTCACCTACCCATCACCACCTCAAGTACACATCACCTCCTCACGTACCCATCACCTCCTCACGTACCCATCACCACCTCACGTACCCATCACCTCCTCACCAACCGTCACCTCCTCACCAACCGTCACCTCCTCACCTACCGTCACCTCCTCACCTACCGTCACCTCCTCACCTACCGTCACCTCCTCACCTACCCATCACCACCTCACCTACCCATCACCACCTCACCTACCCATCACCACCTCACCTACCCATTGTCTCCTCACCTACCCATTGTCTCCTCACCGTACCCATCACCTCCTCACCTACCATCACCTCCTCACCTACCATCACCTCCTCACCTACCCATCACCACCTCACGTACACATCACTCCTCACGTACACATCACCCTCCTCACGTACACACCACCTCCTCACGTACACACCACCTCCTCACCTACCCATCACCACCTCACCTACCCATCACCTCCTCACCTACCCATCACCACCTCAAGTACACATCACCTCCTCACGTACCCATCACCTCCTCACGTACCCATCACCTCCTCACGTACCCATCACCTCCTCACGTACCCATCACTTCCTCACGTACCCCTCATCTCCTCACGTACCCATCGCCTCCCCACGTACCCATCGCCTCCCCACGTACCCATCGCCTCCTCACCTACCCATCACCTCCTCCTTCCCGTTCTCCCACGGTCCTCTCTCCTCTCCTATCAGATTCCTCCTTCCTCAGCCCGTTACCTCTTCCACCTATCCCCTTTCAGCTTCTTACTTCATCTGGCGTCACCTATCACCTTCCAGCTTGTCCTCCTGCCTCTCCCCCCCCCCCCCCCACCTTACTCTGCCTTCTACCCCGTTCCTTTCCAGTCCTGGTCTGAAGCTTTGACTGTTCATTCCCTTCCATAGGGTGCTGCCTGACCTGCTGGGTGCCTCTCGCATTCTCAGACCGTGGACCGTAAGAATTAGGAGCAGGATTAGGCATTTGTTCCACCATTTCCCCTCTCAGCCCCAGACTACTTCCTTCTCCCGGTATCACCCGCCGCCACCCCCCCTCTCCAGCCCCATCGACTCTGAGGGTCTGTCATGCCTGTCTCTCACTCTCTCCTCTCCGTCCCCGCCAGCGCCCCCATGGACGCCAACCTGCTGAGTAACATCCAGAAGCTGTTCTCCGAGCGGATCGACATCTTCAGCCCCGTCGAGTTCAACAAGGTGAGAGTGCATCCAACCTCCCCCCACTCTTTTCCCCCTCCCTGCCGGCTGGCTCTGGTTCAGTGGGGCAGGTGGTGTCCTGTTGGGGAGAGAGGTGTGGGCAGTGGGGTGGGAGGGGTAGGGGTGTAGAGAGGGGCTGGGTCTCTGGGGAGGGCTGGTTAGAGGGGAATCACCAGCCGGCTCTTCGACCCCCAGATATCGTCAAATGGCACAGCGGGTAGTGCTGCTACCACCCAGCTCCAGAGACCCAGGTATGATCCCGACCTTTCACTGTGTGTGTGTGTCTGTGTGCGTGTGTGTGTGTCTGCGTGTGTGAGACCATGTGGGTTTCCCTTGGGTGACCTGATTCCCTTCCCCATTCTAACTTTGCACGGGTGGGGTCAGCGGGTTAATCGGCTGCCGTGAATTGTACCCGCCCCTCAGTGCTGGTGAAATGAGATTGGTGGGTTAATCAGCCGCTGCAAATTCCCCCTCCCCCCAAGTGCAAGTGAAGTGGGGGTTTGGTGAGTTAATCGCCTGCTGTAAATTCTGCCGCCCCCCCAAATAGTGTAGGTGAAGGGGGGGGCGTTCGTGGGTTAATCGCCCGCTGTAAGTTGTTCCCCCCCCCCCCAGTGCAGGTGAAGGGGGGGGTCAGGGGTCTGTGAGTTAATTGGCTGCTGTGAATTGTCTCCCCCCCCCCCCCAGTGCAGGTGAAGGGGGATTGGTGAATTAATCGCCCGCAGTAAATTGTCTGTTTCCGCCCCCCCCACCAGTGCAGGTGAAGGGGAGGGTGGTTCGGTGAGTTAATCGTCCACTGTAAATTGCCCCCCCCCCCCAGATTGTGCCGGTGAAGAGGGGATGTTGGTGGGTTAATCGGCTGCTGTGAATTGTCTCTCCCCCCAGTGCAAGTGAAGGGGGGGGGGTTGGTGGGTTAATTGGCTGCTGTGAATTGTCTCACTCCATTGCAGGTGAAGGTAGGGTCGGGGGTCTGTGAGTTAATCGGCCGCTGTGAATTGCCCCCCCCCCCCAACACCGCCTTGTTGTCGATTCTGGAGGGAGGGTGACAGGCATTCCTTGTTGCTGCACCCCACCCCCCGGGCTAACACGATCGCTCCCCGCTCCCAGGTCTCTGTGCTGACGGGCATCATCAAGATCAGCCTGAAGACTTTCCTAGAGTGCGTGCGCCTGCGCTCGTTCGGCCGCTACGGGCTGCAGCAGATTCAGGTGGACTGCCAGTACCTGCAGCTGTACCTGTGGCGTTTCGCCTCCGACGAGAACCTGGTGCATTTCCTGCTCGACGAGATCCTGGCCAGTACTGCCCACCGCTGCCTGGACCCCGTCACCATGGAGCAGAGTGTCATCGAGGTCATCTGTGAGAGGGGCTGAACTCCCCCATTCCCATCCCGTCTGTTCACTGCCCTCTGCTGCCCCTCCCCTCCCGTCCCGTCCTCTCCCTGTGCTTCCCCTCCCCTCCCATCCCGTCCTCTCCCCTCCCGTCCCGTCCTCTCCCTGTGCTTCCCCTCCCCTCCTGTCCTATCCTCTCCCCTCCCGTCCCATCCCCTCCCCTCCCCTCCCGTCCTGTCCTCTCCCTGCCCTCTGCCGCCCGTCCCCACCTCTCCCTGTGCTTCCCCTCCCCTCCTGTCCTATCCTCTCCCCTCCCGTCCCATCCCCTCCCCTCCCCTCCCGTCCTGTCCTCTCCCTGCCCTCTGCCGCCCGTCCCCACCTCTCCCTGTGCTTCCCCTCCCCTCTTGTCCCCTCCTCTCCTCTCCCTGTGCTTCCCCTCCCATCCCGTCCTCTCCCCTCCCGTCCTGTCCTCTCCCTGTGCTTCCCCTCCCCTCCCGTCCCATCCTCTCCCTGTGCTTCCCCTCCCCTCCCATCCCATCCTCTCCCCTCCCGTCCCATCCTTTCCCTGTGCTTCCCCTCCCCTCCAGTCCTCTCCTCTCCCTGTGCTTCCCCTCCCCTCCCATCCCATCCTCTCCCTGTGCTTCTCCTCCCCTCCCATCCCGTCCTCTCCCCTCCCGTCCTGTCCTCTCCCTGTGCTTCCCCTCCCCTCCCGTCCTCTCCTCTCCCTGTGCTTCCCCTCCCCTCCCATCCCATCCTCTCCCTGTGCTTCCCCTCCCCTCCCATCCCGTCCTCTCCCCTCCCGTCCTGTCCTCTCCCTGTGCTTCCCCTCCCCTCCCGTCCTGTCCTCTCCCTGTGCTTCCCCTCCCCTCCCGTCCTCTCCTCTCCCTGTGCTTCCCCTCCCCTCCCGTCCCATCCTCTCCCTGTGCTTCCCCTCCCCTCCAGTCCTATCCTCTCCCCTCCTGTCCCATCCTCTCCCTGTGCTTCCCCTCCCCTCCTATCCCGTCCTCTCCCCTCCCGTCCCGTCCTCTCCCTGTGCTTCCCCTCCCCTCCCCTCCCGTCCTCTCCCTGCCCTGTGCTTCCCCTCCCCTCCTCTTCCTGTGCTTCCCCTCCCCTCCCGTCCGCTCCCCTCCCCTCCCATCCCGTCCCATCCCCTCCCCTCCCATCCAGTTCTCTCCCTGCCCTGTGCTACCCCATCCTTCCCATCCTGTTTATTCGCTGCCCTGTGCCACCTCCTGTCAGGTCCTCCCCCGCTCTGTGCTTCCGCTCCCCTCCCGTCCTGTCCCCGCCCTGCCCTGTGTCGATCCTCCTGCCCGATCCTCCCCCTGCCCTGTGCTTCCCCTCCCCTCCTGTGTCGATCCTCCCGTCCCGTCCTTTCCCTGCCTGGTGCTGCCCCTCCCATCACGTCCTCTCCCTGCCCTGTGTCGATCCTCCTGCCCGATTCTCCCCCTGCCCTGTGCTTCCGCTCCCCTCCTGTGTCGATCCTCCCGTCCCGTCCTTTCCCTGCCCTGTGTCGATCCTCCCGTCCCGTCCTTTCCCTGTCTGGTGCTACCCCTCCCATGAAACAGGAATAATGGGAGACCATTCCACCCCTCCAGGTCTCTCCTGTCCCCATGGCTTCCCGGGATCCCTGAGCATCTTGATGTTTTCTCTTTGCCGTCTCTGTGGGTGGACTTGACATCTCTTGTCCCGACAGTGTCGAGGTTTGGACAGTGCGTGACTTCTCCCTGGGGTCTGTTCCTTTTTAAGCTCTGCACCTTCTCAACACTACTCCAAAAGAAATCTAATTTATAAAACTACAGTGTGTCAGAGCCTGATTGTAGCTCCAAACCCCAAACAAGTCTCACTCGTCCCTACCCCTGAGATGGGGGTTTGGGTGAGATCTTCCCAAAGGCCCAGCGAGACTCGTTCCACCCCACCCCTCTTCCCTTTGCGATCTGCCCCCACCTTCCCTTCAGCGTCTCACTCCCGTGGAGTAGGGTCTCCCTCCTTCACCCTTGCTCCCTGTGGGGGTACAGGTGTATATTTTTGACAGTCAGCTGGGAGATGAACTCGCAGACTGACTGCTCCACACAAGAGTGTGACGTTCGATTCATGTGTATATACTTTGTGGGGAAATAAATCTACGTTCCGTCTGAATTTGATGTTTTCTTTATTCCGTTTGTGGGATCTGATTTATAGTGTTATGTGGCAATGAAACAGGCCCTTTGGCCCATCCTGTTCATACTGACCATCAGACTAGTGGAAAAGTAGAAATAAAGCAGTGAGGTAGTGTTCATGGGTTCAATCTCCATTCAGAAGTCGGATGGCAGAGGGGAAGAAGCTGTTCCTGAACCACTGAGTGTGTGTCTTCAGGCCCCTGTACCTCCTCCCTGATGGTAGCAATGAGAAGAGGGCATGTCCTGGGTGATGGGGGTCCTTAATGATGGATGCTGCCTTTCTGAGGCATCGCTGCTTGAAGATGTCCTGGATACTACAGAGGCCGGTGCCCGTGATGGAGCTGACTGAGTTTGCAACTTTCAACAGCTTATTTCGATCCTGTGCAGTAGCCCCCTCACCCCATACCAGACGATGATGCAGCCAGTCAGAATGCTCCCCACGGTATATCTGTGGAAATATGCGAGTGTTTTTGATGAGAAACCAAATCTCCTCAAACTCCTAATGAAATATAGCCACTGACGTGCCTTCTTTGTAGCCGCATCGATGTGTTGGGCCCAGGATAGATCCTCAGAGATGCTGACACCCAGGAACTTAAAATTGCTCACTCTCTCTACTTCTGTCCCCTCCATGAGGACCGCGTCCTACCCTTCCTGAAGTCCACAATCAGCTCTTTGGTCTGACTGACGTTGAGTGCGAGGTTGTTGCTGCGGCACCACTCCACCAGCTGGTACATCTGGCTCTTGTACGCCCTCCCGTCACCATGTACGACCTTGAGAGCCGTCCTCCTGTAGGCACTCTCAGCAAAACAGTGAAATGCAACAGAATCCACGGGAAAGAAACGTACAACCAACACCGACAAACATTGGGTGCGCTACAGGGGACGGATAATAAAAGATAATCAAGTATTATTGAGAACGCAAGTTGTCAGGGTCCTTGAAAGTGAGTCTGTAGGTTGTGGCAACACACATCAAAGTTACTGGTGAACGCAGCAGGCCAGGCAGCATCTCTAGGAAGAGGTACAGTCGACGTTTCAGGCCGAGAGTAGGTTGTGGAATCAGTTCAGTGTTGTGATGTGAAATTATCCCCTCTGGTTCAGGAGCCTGATGGTTGAGGGGTAATAACTGTTGCTGAACCTGGTGGTGTGAGTCCTGACGGCTCCTGTACCTCCTGCCTGATGGCAGCAGGAGCAATGGAGGAGGAGGTGTCAGACGCAGGCGGACGGAACGGGTTCAGGTAAGGATTTTGGCTTATTCTCACTGACTTACCTCGTGAACTTAGTTTTTGCAGCGGCAGAACCCTGCAAAATGTAAATAAACTTCTAAGTGCAAACTTCTAAATCTTTCCATCCATGTACCTGTCTAATGTTCCCTACGGGAGGGAGTGGGGATGAGCTCCCACTGTCTAGCATGTGTCTCAAAAAGCCTCTGACAAACCAAGTCCATTCCCTGGCCTTCGTGTGTACCTCAGCTACTAACCCCGGAAGAACAATTTCTACTGTTAGGAGAAGATGGGTTACTAACACCTTAAAGCAGTCACTTTGGGCAGACAGGCTTGTCTGTTGTGTTTGCAGTTCATCCAGGAGAAGATCTCAAACCTCCGCTGCCTTGCGGCTATACGCACTCGTGGGGAAGGCTTCGGGAGTAAACCTCCAGGGAAAAATCCTCAGCTGGACTCCCTAAATATTCCCAATACCTTGGTCTCAACAGACTTACTACATCCTCTCCACATCCACTCTACCTGTGTCCTCTGGTCCTAGACTCCCCCACTACAGGATACATCCTCTCCACATCCACTCTATCTGTGCCCTCTGGTCCTAGACTCCCCCACTACAGAAAACATCCTCTCCACATCCACTCTATCTGTGTCCTCTGGTCCTAGACTCCCCCACTATAGGAAACATCCTCTCCACATCCACTCTATCTGTGTCCTCTGATCCTAGACTCCCCCACTATAGGAAACATCCTCTCCACATCCACTCTATCTGTGTCCTCTGGTCCTAGACTCCCCCACTATAGGAAACATCCTCTCCACATCCACTCTATCTGTGCCCTCTGGTCCTAGACTCCCCCACTACAGGAAACATTCTCTCCACATCCACTCTATCTGTGTCCTCTGGTCCTAGACTCCCCCACTATGGGAAACATCCTCTCCACATCCGCTCTATCTGTGTCCTCTGGTCCTAGACTCCCCCACTATAGGAAACATCCTCTCCACATCCACTCTATCTGTGTCCTCTGGTCCTAGACTCCCCCACTACAGGAAACATCCTCTCCACATCCACTCTATCTGTGTCCTCTGATCCTAGACTCACCCACCATAGGAAACATCCTCTCCACATCCACTCTATCTGTGTCCTCTGGTCCTAGACTCCCCCACTATAGGAAACATCCTCTCCACATCCACTCTATCTGTGTCCTCTGATCCTAGACTCCCCACTATAGGAAACATCCTCTCCACATCCATTCTATCTGTGTCCTCTGGTCCTAGACTCTCCCACTACAGGAAACATCCTCTCCACATCCACTCTATCTGTGTCCTCTGGTCCTAGACTACCCCGCTATAGGAAACATTTTCTCCACGTCCATTCGGTCTAGGCCTTTCAGTATTCACAAACACTATAAAATCTGCAGATGCTGGAAATCCAAAGCAACACACACAAAATGCTGGAGGAACTCAGCGGTCAGGCAGCATCTATGGGAAAGAGTAAACAGCCAATGTTTCCAGCTAGCCTCTTTCCCCTCCCCCCACCTTTTATCTTCGACATCTCCTCACTTCCCTCTGGCCTTGGCCCGAAACAACAACTGTTTATTCGTTTCAATAGATGCCTCCTGACCTGCTGAGTTCCTCCAGCATTTTGTGTCTGTTTCTTTCAATATTTGATAGGTTTCAATAAAATCCCTCCTCATTTTTCTAATCACCAGAGAGTACAGGACCTGAGCCATCAAACACTCCTCGTTCTTTAACCATTTCATTCCTGGAATCATTATCCTGAGCCTCCTCTGGACTCTTTCCAATGTCAGCACATTCTTTCTGAGATAAAGGACCCAAAACTGCTCGCAATACTCCAAGTGTGGTCTAACCAATGCCTTATAAAGCTTCAGCGTCACATCCTCGCTCTTACATTCCAAACACAAGAGATTCTGCAGATACTGGAAAGCCAGACTAACACTAACGCACACGCAATGGTGGAGAAACTCAGCAGCGTCTGTGGAGAAGAATAAGGATTTGACGTTTTGGGCCGAGATCCTTCATCAGGGATAATATTCTAGTCCTCTCGAAATGAATGTTAACTTTGCATCTGCCTTCCTTACCACCGACTCAACCTCCAAATCAGCCTTCAGGGAATCCTGCACACACCCAGACAAGTATGCAAATTTAACTTGTAGTCTCTCTGACTCTGCTCTCTGGGTGTCAGCTGTAAAGAAGCGAATGATTTATTTTCTTAGGCGATGGGGAGAGTTTAGTTGCGTCCATCGTTGTCGGATCTGAACCTGGTCATTCAGATGAAGTAAGGAAATGCTTTGGTAATACTTTATGGTTCTGTGAGGGAGCTGCGGAGCTCAGTGAGGGATCTGGGGGGCTCAATGAGGGATCTGGGGTGTTCAGTGAGGGAGCTGCCCAGCTCAGTGAGGGATCTAGGGTGTTCTGTGAGGGAGCTGCCCAGTACTGTGAGGGATCTCGTTTCCATCAGATACAAGGGAGGACAAGGGGGGGGAGGAGCCGTGATACTCAGTCTCTGATTGGTGAACCGAACAACGCGAATTTCTTAGCGTTGATTGGCTGCCCAGCCGTCGCCTTGTGGCGGTTGTGGCTTGTGATTGGCGGACGGGGAGTGGTTACACTGGGGTGACAGTGCGCAGTCGCAGCCGCGGCCGGGAAGGGACTGTGCGAACCGGGGCGGAGGGGCGCCGGGGACTGTCAACGGGACCGAGACCGTCCTGCAGCCGCCGGCCGGGCAGCTCCACCGGGCAAGTGGATCATTTTCATGTCGATCTCCCCCCAGTCCGCCCCTCTCCCTCTGCCTGCGCGGGCTGATAAACTTATTCCCGGGCTACGCTCTGTGCAGCCGGGGTTACCGATGTACGGACGGGGTTCTCTGCATAAAGGGACTTCCACTAGCGACCGCTGTCACTCCCAGGAGGAAAGACCGGCCGACCGACCATGGCACGTCCGGACGGTGTGGAGCGGTAGTCCATACCTCCCACCCCACCCAGAAACTAGAAATGGTGTTGTGGTTATCTACGAGAGCAGCTCACGGACAAGATTTCTCTTCTCACCTGCACCTGAGTCCCCTTCTCCAATGGTCCACTCTCTTCTCCGATTGGATTCCTCATTCCTCAGACCTTTCCCTCTGTCACCTCCCAGTATCCCCCTTCCCCCTCACCTGGTCTCACCTATCACCTCCCAGTGTCTCACTTCATCCCCCTTCCCCCTCACCTGGTCTCACCTATCACCTCCCAGTGTCTCACTTCATCCCCCTTCCCCTTCACCTGGTCTCACCTATCACCTCCCAGTGTCTCCCTTCATTCCCACCCCCCCACCCACCCACCTTCTCCATCACCTGGTCTCACCCATCACCTCCCAGTCTCTCACTTCATCCCCCCCTCTCCCCCACCTTCCCCCTCACCTGGTCTCACCTATCACCTCCCAGTGTCTCACTTCATCCCCCTTCCCCTTCACCTGGTCTCACCTATCACCTCCCAGTGTCTCCCTTCATTCCCACCCCCCCACCCACCCACCTTCCCCATCACCTGGTCTCACCCATCACCTCCCAGTCTCTCACTTCATCCCCCCCTCTCCCCCACCTTCCCCCTCACCTGGTCTCACCCATCACCTCCCAGTCTCTCACTTCATCCCCCCCCTCTCCCCCACCTTCCCCCTCACCTGGTCTCACCTATCACCTCCCAGTGTCTCCCTTCATTCCCACCCCCCCCACCCACCTTCCCCCTCACCTGGTCTCACCCATCACCTCCCAGTGTCTCACTTCATCCCCCCTCACCCCCACCTTCCTCCTCACCTGGTCTCACCTATCACCTCCCAGTGTCTCACTTCATCCCCCTTCCCCTTCACCTGGTCTCACCTATCACCTCCCAGTGTCTCCCTTCATTCCCACCCCCCCCCACCCACCTTCCCCCTCACCTGGTCTCACCTATCACCTCCCAGTGTCTCACTTCATCCCCCCTCTTCCCCACTCACCTTCCCCCTCATCTGGTCTCACCTATCAGCTGCCAGCTTATAGTCCTCCCTCTTTTCCCGTCCCCCCACTAATTCTGTCTTCTTGCCCTCTTCCTTTCCAGCCCTGATGAAGTGTCTCAGGCTGAAATATTGTTTATTCCCCTCCATGGATGCTGCCTGACCTGCTGAGTTCCTCCAGCATTTTGTGTGTGTTGCCTCGGATTTCCGGCATCTGCACAATCCCTTGTGTTTAAGATTCCAGCTTGTAAAGTTTTTTTGTCCTCTGTCCAGGGGTGGCGGTCTGCACTACACTGCCCCACCCAAGCGGGTAGCTGGCACCGCCAATGTCGGGCGTGAGGACTCGTCCACACGGAGCTGGCGAGGCTGGGGCTGGCGGATGGGAGCCGAGGATGGGCCAGATGACCAAAATGGCCAGAACCTCCAACCTGGAGTTCGGAGGGCCCCTAGGTGACTGACATCTGTGTTAATCGTTGTGGTTGGCGGGGAGGAAACGAGTCATCAGGGTGGATTATTGCTAAGAGATGTTGCATCTTACAGCCCATAAAACAGGCCCTTTGTCCTAATTTCCACGCTAACCTTGATGCCTCTCTATGCCAGTCCCAATTTTACCTTCATCATGGTTGAAGCCCTCTCCACCACTGAGCACATCTGGGAATGGTGTCACAGGGAAGCAGCATCCATCATCACGGGCCCCTGCACCCAGGACGTGCTCCCTTCTCACTGCTGCCATCAGGAGGGAGGTACAGGAGCCTCAGGACCCACACTACCAGGGTCAGGAAGAGTCAATACCCTTCGACCACCAAGCTCCCGAGCCAGCGGGGGAGAACTTCACTTGCCCCATCACTGAAGTGTCTCCACAAGCTAAGGAGGTTCGCGGTAGTGACCCCGGGTTTAAGCAGCTTGTCGTATGAAGAGCGTTTGATGGTTCTGGGGCTGTATTCGCTGGAATTCAGGTTTTTCATCAGGTCGTCCATCATTCATCTATCGAATGGTGAACATCCTCGACAGAGTGGATGTGGGGGAGGATGTTCCTGTGGTGGGGGAGTCCAGGATCAGAGGACACTGCCTCAGCATAGAGGGACTTCCTTTTAGAACAGAGATGAGGAATTTCTTAGGCCAGAGAGTAGTGAATCTGTGGAATTTGTTGCCACAGGCAGCTGTGGAGGCCAAGTCATTTGGGTATATTTGAGGTAGAGGTTGATGGATACTTGATTAATCAGGGCATGAAGAGATACAGGGAGAGGCAGGAGATGGTAGCTGAGATGGAAAATGGATCATCCATGATGAAATGGTGGATTTCATGGACCTGATGAACTCACTTTCAAGGTCTCTTCATAAGACCATAAGGCATAGGAGCAGAATTAGGCCATTTGGCCCATCGAGTCTGCTCCACCATTCAATCATGGCTGATCCTTTCTTCCCCCTCCTCAACCCCATTCCCTGGCCTTCTCCCCTTAGACTTTGATGCTGTGTCCAATCAGGAACCTATCAAGCTCTGCCTTAAATACACCCAACAACATGGTCTCCACAGTTGCTTGTGCTAAAAAAATTCCACAAGTCCACCATCCTTTGACTAAAGAAATTTTTCTGCATCTCTGTTTTAAATTGTCGCCCCTCTATCCTGAGGCTGTGCCTTCTTGTCCTAGACTCCCCCACCATGGGAAACATCCTTCCCACGTCTACTCTGTCTCGGCCTTTCAACATTTGAAAGGTTTCAATGAGACGCCCCTCATTCTTCTGAATTCTAGTGCGTACAGACCCAGAGCCATCAAACGTTCCTTGTAAGATAACCCTTCCATTCCTGGAATCATCCTTGTGAACCTCCTCTGGACCCTCTCCAATGCCAGCACATCTTTTCTAAGATGGAGCCAAGAACTGTTTACAATACTCAGAGTGAGGCCTCACCGGTGTCCTATAAAGCCTTAGTATCACATCCCTGCTCTTGTATTCTCGATCTCTTGAAATGATTGCTAACATGGCATTTGCCTTCCTCACCACCGACTCAGCCTGCAAGTTTAACATTTAGGCTGTTCTGCACAAGGACTCCCAAGTCCTCTTGCATCTTGATTTTTGGATTTTCTCACTGTTTAGAAAATATTCCTCACATTTATTTCTACTACCAAAGTGTATCACCATGCATTTTCCAACAGTGTATTTTATTTGCCACTTTCTTGCCCATTCTCCTAATCTGACTAAGTCCTTCTGCATCCTACCTGTTTCCTCAACACAACCTGCCCCTCCACCAATCTTCATATCGTCTGCAAACTTAGCAACAAAGTCATCTATTCCATCATCTAAATCATTGATACACAGCATAAAAAGAAGCAGTCCCAACACCGAACCTTGCGGAACACCACTAGTAACTGGCAGCCAACCAGAAAAGGATCCTTTTATTCCTACTCGCTGCCTCCTACCAATCAGCCAATGCTCTAACCATGTTAGTAACTTTCCTGTAATACCACGGGCTCTTAACTTGATGTATGTAAGCCATACATGTGGCTTGATGTGCAGCCTCATGTGTGGCACCTTGTCAAAGGCCTTCATGAAAATCCAAATATACAACATCTACTGCATCCCCTTTAACTATCCTACTTGTAGTTTCCTCAAAGAATTCCAACAGGTTTGTCAACCAAGGTGTTCCTTTAAGGAAGCCATGCTGATGTTGTACTTTCTTGTCCTGTGTCACCAAGTAGTCCATAACCTCATCCTTAACAATTGACTCCCAACATCTTCCCAACCACTGAGGTCAGGCTAACTGGTCTATAATTTCCTTTCTGCTGCCTTCCTCCTTCTTAGAGTGGAGTAACATTTGCAATTTTCCAGTCCTCTGGGACCTAGGGTGGAATTCATCTGGTCCAAGTGACTTATATACCCTTAGGTCTTTTGAGCACCTTCTCTGTTGTAATAGTAACTGCACTCACTTCTCTTCCCTCACACCCTTCAACATCTGGCACACTGCTAGTGTCCTCCACAGTGAAGACTGATGCAAAATACTCATTTAGTTCATCTGCCATCTCCGCAGCCCCCATTATTTCTCCAGTCTCATTTTCTAGCAGTCCTATATCTACTCTCATCTCTTTTTTATTTTTACATACTTGAAGAAGCTTTTACTATCCACTTTGATATTGCTTGCTAGCTTTCTTTCATATTTCATCTCTTCCCTCCTAATGATTCTTTCAGTTGCTCTCTGTAAGAATTGAAAAGCTTCCCAATCCTCTGTCTTCCCACAAATTCTAGCTTTGAGCTAAAACCGTCAGCCACAGTTGTACTATTTTGCTGTTTGAGCACTTGTTTGTTTTTGGGATACATCTATACTGTACTTTCTTCATTTTTCCGAGAAACACACACCATTGCTGCTCTGCTGTCATCCCTGCTAGCATTTCCTTTGTAGTTACTTTGGCCAACTCCTCTCTCATACCACTGTAATTTCCTTTACTCCACAGAAATACTGCCACATCAGACTTTACTTTCTCCCTGTCAGATTTCAAGCTGAACTCAGTCATATTGTGATCCATGCCTCAGGGTGCTTTTACCTTCAGCTCCCTAATCCACTCCAGTTCATTATATCGTAGGCGTTCAACAGACTCACTCCCTTGAGATCCATTACCAACCTGATTTTCACTATCGACCTGCATGTTGAAATCTCCCATGACTATCATAACATTGCCCTTTTGACAAGCCTTTCCTATTTCAATAGACAATAGGTGCAGGAGTAGGCCATTCGGCCCTTCGAGCCACCATTCACTGTGATCATGGCTGATCATCCACAATCAGTACCCTTTTCCTGCCTTCTCCCCATATCCCTTCACTCCGCTATCTTTAAGAGGTCTGTCTAAAGTCCCTTCACTCTGATTCCCACACCCCTGCCAAATCCTCCCTGTGCTCTCCTCCAATCACCTAAAAATTACGTCCCCTTGCATTAGCCCTTTTCACCCTGGAGAAAAGTCTCTGGCTGTCCGTTCAGTTGATGCCTCGTATCATCTTTTACACCCTCTATCAGGTCACCTCTCACCCTCCTAATGGGTAGGCGTGCATCTCATCTGATCAGCCAGCCAGTCAGTACAGTGAGTGGGCGGAGGAGAGAAGGCAGGTTCAATCCTGACCAGCGCCCTCCGGGTGTCTGTATGCCCGTGGGGTTTGTGCACCCTCATGTCAAGAGTCACCCTTATTGGTCAGGGTGTGGCTGGCAGCATGAAACAATGCTCAACAATTATAAAGCATTATGTAAGTGATAAAATTAGAGGTTAAAGTACAGATATAGAATAAGATGTACATAAATATGATATAAATACAATTTAAACTATTTTTAAAAAAAGTGGCTTAAAATATCTGCAGTGCAGTGACTGGGTAATAGATAGAGGAGGATGGGGCAGGGGTACAACTAGAATGGTTCATCAGATTAACTGCCCAGGGGCAGGGGAAGAAACTTGTAAGATAGCGTGAAGTTTTTCTTTTAATAATCCTAGAGAACTTTCCTGAAGGGCGATTTTGGAAAAGGAAGTTTGCTGTCCGCAATGATTTTTCCTGCCCGCTTCTGGTTCTGAACACACACACACACACACACACACACCCTCTTCCACACCCCTCCGGCAGTGATGTTAGACTGTAGCTGTATGGGTCTCTTCCTCTCCACCCCCTACCCAGGGGCTCTGGTTCTCTCCTGCCTAACGACCTGCAGGTTTGGTGGGTTAATTGCCCCCATAGTGTGTGAGGGGTGAGTTCAATTAAGAGTTTAATTGTCATTCAACCCTACACAAATACCCATGAATACATCCAAGCAAGGTAGTGTGCCTCTGGGGTCAAGGTGCAAAACACAGTACCGACAGTCATGCACAGCACAAAGCACACACAAGATAGCGGGCACATAAAGGTATCAGTAAGATATAGTCGCACAGTAATAGAGTCCAAAAACTGCATTTTTTGATGAACTGTGGATCAGGGTCTCTTTAGGGGGCTTTTGTTATTGCGTGCACGGTTGGATCTGATGTTTCTGTCAGTGCAAGTGGTGTGGGGGAGAGGGGTTAATGTGCCTGCATGAGGGGGAGGGGGAGCTTCGGGGTTCTGATGTTTCTATTATTTATTCTGTGCTGTTTCTTATTTTGTGGGCGTCTGTGAAGAGTAAGAGTTTCAGGTTGTATACTGTACACATTCTCGGATGTGAAATGGAACCATTTTGATACAACGCTAACCGCTGGCTGTGGTTCGCCTGTCTGCCCAGGTGCGCTGGTGCTGGTCGCCCTGCTGCCCTGCAGCGTTCTCTACCTGCTGCTCGCCTGCCGCACCGAGGCAGCCAGCGTCCTGAACAACCCCCTACCCCAGCTGGACCTGAGCCAGCTCTGGGACCCTGCTGCCTTGATCCTGGTTCTCGCCTGGTTTGCCCTCCAGTCTGTGCTCTACCTCCTTCCTCTGGGCAAGGTAGGTCCGAGGGAGGGGTGGGGGCAAGCACCTTGTCCTGTTTCTGATTGCAAATTGGTCGTGTGGGGGGGGGGTGCGGGTGTGGTTATCCAATATAAGACAGGGGAGCAGAATGAGGCCATTCAGCCCATCAGCTGTGCATGCTGGTGCTAGACTCCCCCATGGCCTAATATGGGTAGACCGTAGCAACTCCTTACAGACAGCAGCGGGATTGAACTGTGACCTGCTGTAAAGTGTTAACGCTTGCCGCTATGTGGCCGTAGCGAGCTGAGTACGGGGTGAACAAGACTGGCGTGACGGGAGGGTGGCTCACGAAGAAGGCAATGGCAAACCAGTTTGGAAGAAAACTTTGCCAAGGGCAATCATGGTCATGGAAAGATCATGTCCGCCTATGCCATACGACATGGCGCATAATGATGATGCCATACGACATGGCGCATAATGATGATGTCATATGGTATGGCACATGACGATAATTACTTTATGAGCCATGTTGTGTACCTTGGTCTGGAGGAATGTTGTTTCGTTTCGCTGTGTGCTGTGCACTGTTGAATGACAATAATCTTGAACTTAATCATAAGTTTCACAACTTCTTCCTTTATGACCAGTAAAGTGTTTCCCGCGACGCTACTGGGCCGCCATTCAGCCTGCGTTATCTGCTGTCGCTCTGACCCCTGACCCCTGACCCTCGCTGTTTCATGTCCACAGGTTACGCAAGGCATGCCACTTCGGGATGGCACCCGTCTCTCCTACCGGATTAACGGTATGTTTTGTGTTCATACGCGTGTGTGGCGGGTGTCACGTGACCTCACGCTGCCTGAGGTTCGCGACCTCAAACCGCCCAGGCGGTTCACCGTCGTGGTAACCCGAGGCCAGGTGCACCTATCCGTTCGTTTCTTGTCCGCAGTTCGGTCGCCCCGCTACAGGAGGGATGTCGGGGCTTTGGAGAGGGGGCAGAAGAGGTTCACCGGGATGCTGCCTGGTTTAGAGAGCGTGTGCTGTCACGAGAGGCTGAACAAACGTGGGTTGATTTCTCTGGAGCATCAGAGGCTGAGGGGAGATCTGATCGAGGTGTATAAGATTATGAGAGGCATTGATAGACAGCCGGTATGTTTTAACCTGGGATAAAATACCTAACACTGGAGGGCATGCATTGAAGGTGAGAGGACGTGCCGGCATTGGAGAGGGTCCAGAGGAGCTTCATGCGAATGACTCCAGCAGTGGAAGGGTTAACATGTTTGGTGGCCTGGGGCCTGTACTCGCTGGAGTTTAGAGGAATGAGGGAGGATTTCAATGGGATATTGAAAGGCCTGGATGGGGTGCACAGTGGGGAGGTCGAGGACGAGGGGGCACAGCCCCAAGATTGACGGGGCAGAAAGAAACGCAATAATAGTTAATGTAGGTAAATGCTTCAAAGAAACTCATTGTGGTCATAGGAGTAGATTATAAGCGTAGATTGTGGTCGTGTATACGGTACATAGGATTAGATTATATACGTAGATTGTGGTCGTACAGACACTATGTCAGATTAGATTATATATGGAGATGTATATAAGGAGTGGAAACAGCACAGTTGCCTACAGGTAAAGCCCTCCACACCGCTGAGCGCATCGGTATGAAACGGTGCCACAGGAAAGCAGATTCCATCATCAGGGACCCCCGGCACCCAGCACGTGCTCTCTCCTCACTGGTACACGAGCCTCGGGGCTCAGGACCCGCTATTACTCTTCAACCAGAGGAGTGAGCTTCACTCAACATCAATGAAGCGACTCCTCATCTTCAATTCTTCATATTCATTGCTTATTTATGCATTATCGTTATTTATTTGCTTTTGTATTTGCTGGGTTTGTTGTTTGTGCTCTGGTTGATTGTACAAGATGGTGCCAGCACTCTTTCATTATTCTATCACGGTAATGAATGAATTCATTGATCATCTGCACAAGGCCATGAAGCTCAGTGTTCCATACGTGGACGTGCTTGTACTTTGAAGATAAATTAACCTTGAACACTTTGAACGTTGATTGTATGTCCAGAAGAGTGACACAAGGTGTAGGGGTGCCTGCATTTAAGGTGAGTCTGACAGGAAATGGAAAGTAATGACTGACTCTTGGCAAGAGGAACTCGTCCAGGTAGCAGCGGGGAAAATGAAAACTGAGCAGGACAGGGAGTGTGTCAGTGTGGGTGTGAGGTGTGGAGTGTCAGTGTACAGTGACAGTGAATGGGGGTGAAGGGGGTGGTGAGGGACTGTGGAGAGGAGTGTGTCAGTGTGGGTATGTGGTGTGGAGTGTCAGTGTACAGTGACAGTGAATGGGGGTGAAGGGGGTGGTGAGGGACTGTGGAGAGGAGTGTGTCAGTGTGGGTATGAGGTGTGGAGTGTCAGTGTGAAGTGACAGTGAATGGGGGGATGAAGGGGGTGGTGAGGGACTGTGGAGAGGAGTGTGTCAGTGTGGGTATGAGGTGTGGAGTGTCAGTGTGAAGTGACAGTGAATGGGGGTGAAGGGGGTGGTGAGGGACTGTGGAGAGGAGTGTGTCAGTGTGGGTATGAGGTGTGGAGTGTCAGTGTGAAGTGACAGTGAATGGGGGGATGTAATGATAAGTGTTTTTTGATCAGAATCAATATCAGGTTTAATATCAATGACATATTTTGCGAAGTGCTTTGTCTTTGAGGCAGCAGTACATTGTGATAGATAACAGAATAAATCGTGAATTACAGTAGGAATATTTATTCAACAGTTAAATAGATGGTGCAGAAATAGAAATAAAAAAATAGTGAGGTATTGTTCATGGGTTCAAAGTCCATTCAGAAATCAGATGGCGGAGGGGGAGAAGCTGTTCCTGAATCGCTGAGTGTGTGTCTTCAGGCTCCTGTACCTCCTCCCTGATGGTAGCAATGAGAAGAGGGCACGTCCTGGGTGAAGGGGGTCCGTAATGATGGATGCCGCCTGCTTGAATTTGAAGTTTCTGCAGAGGCCAGTGCCCGTGATGGAGCTGACTGAGCTTACGACTCTCTGCGGCTTACTTCGACCCTGTACAGTAGCCAGCAGCCTCCCTCCCACACCAGGCAGTGATGCAGCTCTCCTCTGTACATCTGTGGAAGTTTGCGATTGTTTTGGTGACAAACCAAATCTCTTCAAACTCCTAATGATATATAGCTGCTGTCGGGCCTCCTTTGTAACTGCATGGGTATGTTGGGTCCAGGTTAACGACCGCAGTACAGTGTAAAACGTAAGTTCCTATAAGAAGTAATAAAAGTGAATATTTTGCAAAAGGGAAGTAGTGAGGTGTTCATGGATGGTTCAGAAATGTTTGTTTATTCAGAGAAACCGCATGGAACAGGCACATCTGGCCCAGCAAGTCACGCTGTCCAGCAGCCCAGCGACTGAAATTTGCCCCGATCGCGGGACAATTTACAACGACCAATCAACCCACTGACCGGTGCGTCTTCAGACTGTGGGAGGACGCCGGAGCACCCGGAGGAAACCTACGCGGTCATGGGGAGAGACCGTACGAACTTTCTGACAGGGGATGCTGGGGTCGAACTCTGAACTCCGATGCCTCGAGCTGAAGTAGTGCAGCGCTAACCGCCCCCCTACCCCGGTGCGCTGGTGGAAATCTGATGGCGGGGGGGGGTAGCTGACGTGTTACGTGGGTGTCTCCACCCCTTCGCTGCACGCAGATTCCCCCCCCCCCATGGTAACTCTGCCCCTCCTCTCCCCCCGCAGGTCTGCATGCCCTCGTGATCACCGCGCTGTTGACGGCAGTGGGCGTCGTCTGCGGGCTGCCCCTCGCCCACGTTCACGACTGCTGTGTGCAGCTGGCCTGCGTCTGTATCCTGACCTCGTTCGCCCTCAGCGTCCTCCTCTACGCCCGCTCGCTGTGTGTGTCCGAGGTGGCCCTGGCGCCCGGCGGGAACTCGGGTGAGTTCTCCTGCGCCTTTGGAGGCTGGGGGAGGTGCTTTATAGACCCTGGTTGGTGGTGGGGACAATTCGGAAGGCCACACGATTGATAGATACATCCCAAAGTGAGAAAAGTGCTCAAGAGGCAGGATGACACAACCGTGGCTGACAAGGTGAGCCAAAACGAACATAGAAACAAAAGAGGGAGGGTATATAGTACAGCACAGATTAGTGGGAAGTTAGGGCAACTCACAAAGCCATCAGAAGAAATGAGATTATCAAAGTAAGCGAGCCAATAATATCAAAGAGGATACAAAAAGTTTTTCTCGTATATATAAAGAGTAAAAGAGAGATGAAGGTGGATGTCAGACCCTGGAAAATGATGCTGGAGAGGCAGTAATGGGGACAAGGAAATGGCAGACGAACCAAATAAGTATTTTGAATCAGTCTTCACTGTGGAAGACACTGGCAGTTTGACAGAAGTTTGAGAGCTTCAGGGGACAGAAGTGTGTGAAGTTGCCGTTACCAGGGAGAAGGTTCTTGGGAAACTGAAAGGTCTGAAGGTAGATAAGTCACCTGGACCAGGTGGACGACATCCCAGGGTTCAGAAAGAAGTGGCTGAGGAGATTGTGGAGGTATGAGTCATGATCTTTCAAGAATCACTAGGTTCTGCAATGGTTCCGGAGGATTGGAAAATTGCAAATGTCACTCCATTCTTAAAGAAGAGACAGAGGCAGAGGACAGGAAACTATGGGCTTGTCCTCAGTGGTTGGGAAGATGGTGGAGTCGATTATTAAGGATGAGGTCTCATGGTACTTTGAGGCACATAATAAAAGAGACCATTGTCAGCCTGGTTTCCTCGAGGGAAAATCTTGCCAGTCAAATCTGTTGGAATTCTTGGGAGGAAATAAGAAGCAGGTTGGACGAAGGGAGAGTCAGTGGACGTTGTGTATTTTGATCTCCAGTAGACCTTTGAGGCTGCTTAACGAGATGTTACAGGAAAGATGCTAGCATGGGTAGAAGATTGGCTGACTGGCAGGAGGCAAAGAGCGGGAATCAAGGATCCTTTTCTGGTTGGCTGCCGGTGACTAGTGGTGTTCCGCAGGGGTCTCTCTTGGGTCCAGTTCTTTTCACATTATATGTCAATGAAGGAATTGGTGGCTTTGTGGCCAAGTTTGTAGACAATACAAAGATGGATGACTGGGCAGGTAGTGCTGAGGGAGCAGGGGGTCAGTAGAAGGTCTTGGACAGATTAGGAGAATGGGCAAAGAAGAGGGATATGGAATTTAGTGTAGAGATGTGTATGGTCATGCACTTTGTAGAAGGAATAAAGGTGGAGACTGTTTTCTGAAGAAAATTCAAAAATCTGAGCTGCAAAGGGACTTGGGAGTCCTTGTGCAGGATTCTCTAAAGGTTAACTTGCAGATTGAGTCAGTGATGAGGAAGGCAAATGCAATTTTAGCATTCATTTCAAGAGGACTAGAATAATAAGAGCAGGGGTGTGATGCTGGGGCTTTATAAGGCACTGGACAGACCACATTTGGAGTACTGTGAGCAGTTTTGTGGCTCTTATCTAAGAAGAGGTGTGCTGGCATTGGAGAGGGTGCAGAGGAAGTTCAAAAGAATGATTCTGGGAATGAAGGGGTTAACTTATGCAGAGCATTGGATGGCTCTGGGCCTGTACTCAGTGAAGTTTGGAAGAATGAGTGGGGTTCTCATTGAAACCTATCGAATGTTGAAAGGCCTGGATAGATTGGCCGTGGAGATGATGTTTCCTATAGTGGGGGAGTCTAGGACCAGAGGACACAGATAGAGTGGATGTGGAGAGGATGTTTCCTATAGTGGGGGAGTCTAGGACCAGAGGACACAGATAGACTGGATGTGGAGAGGATGTTTCCTATAGTGGGGGAGTCTAGGACCAGAGGGCACAGATAGAGTGGATGTGGAGAGGATGTTTCCTGTAGTGGGGGAGTCTAGGACCAGAAGGCACATTCTCAGAATTAAGGAACGTCTCTTTAGAACAGAGATGAGGATGAGCTTCTTCAGTCAGAGGATGGTGAATCTGTGGAATTCATTGCAACAGATGGCTGTGGAGGCTGTTATTGGGTATATTTAAAGCGAAGGTTAATAGGTTCTTGATTAGTATGGGTATCAAAGGTTACAGGGAGAAGGCAGGAGGATGGGGTTGAGAGGGATAGTAAATCAGCCATGATGGAATGGCGGAGCAGACTCCATGGGCTGAATGGCCTGATCCTGCTCCGATGTCTTAGCCTTTCAGTCACATTAGCTGGAGTGAAGGTTTACGAGGATGTTGCCGGGACTTGAGGGGCTGAATTATGAAGAGAGTTTAGGACTTTATTATTTTTTTCGAGCGGAGTATTTGGAACGAGCTGCCAGAGGGAGTGGGTGAGGCAGGTTCACCAACACTTGGACAAGAACAGTTTAAACCAGGGGTTCCCGACCTCTCCTAACCATGGACACTCACCATTAACCGAGGGGTCCGTGGGCCCCAGGTTAGAACCCCCTGGTTTCGAGGGATACTGGCCAACTGACTTGGATGGGAATCTTGGCCAGCATGAACTGGATAGGCTGAAGGGCCTGTTTCACTCTATGACCAGCAGGAGTTGCACTGAGTGGACTGAACTAAGCGCTGACCTTTAACCTTGGTCACCCCAGGCAACCCCATCTACGACTTCTTTATCGGGCACGAGCTGAACCCCCGCATCGGCAACTTTGACCTCAAATACTTCTGCGAACTGCGGCCGGGACTGATTGGTTGGGTAAGTGGCCAGTGTCCCCTTCAACCCCCACCTCCGGCGGGGAGATCTAGGTGGAGTGCACTTAGGGCGTTTCATAGAGTGAGTGAGTCTCAGGCCAGGGGCCACAGCTGCAAAATAGAGAGACGTCCATTTAGAATAGAGATGAAGAGGAATTTCTTTATTTATTCATTGAGATATGGCGGGAAATAGGTCCTTCCGCCCCTTCGAGCCACGTTGCCTAGCAATCCCACGGTTTCACCCCAGCCTAATCAAGAGACAGCTTATAATGACCAATTAACCTGCCAACCATTGCGTCTTCGGACTGTCGGAGGAAACAGGAATTCCCTGGGGAAACCCACGCAGTCACGGGAAGAGACCGTACAAACCCCTGACAGGCAGCAGTGGGAATTGAATCTGGTCTTTGTTGCTGTAATTGTGTTACATTGCCTGCTACACTATTGTAAACCAACCCCCCCCCCCCACTACATATATCTTTTTATTCAAATGGTTCAGTTTAATATCAGGGAATGTATGTGGTATACAACCTGGAATTCTTACTCTTCACAGACACCCATGAAACAGGGAGAAAAATCCCAAAGAATGAATGACAGAAAGATCAGAACCTGAAGCCCCCCTCCCCCTCCACACAAACACAGCAAAAGCATCGACCTCTCCCCCAGACTCCCCCACTATGCAAGCAATAGCAAAGCCCACAAAGAGACCTTGATCTAGAGCCCATTAAAAACTACAGTTCGCCATCTGGGACAGCTCTCTGTCCAGCTAGGGAGAGGGAGATAGGTCACTCCTCACTCCTGTTACATTGGGAGTGGGAGGCCAGCAGCTCGCTGTTTCGATGTTACAATCTGCCGCGGCGCTTCTCAGAATCCCCCGACACGGGGACCGACAGGCGCGTGTGCGCTCTCTCCTTACCCCCCTCTCTCCTTACCCCCCTCTCTCCTTAACCCCCTCTCTCCTTACCCCCCTCTCTCACCCCCCCTCCTCACCCCCCCTTCCCCCCCCTCACCCCCCCTTCCCCCCCCAAGGCTAGGGGCCTTTTCCGACAGCCTCGCACGCCGCCTGTTGTCTCGATGTTTCAGTCCCCCACCACACTTCAGTTGGCAAAATCGACGAGAATTCGGGTTGTCCACAGGGCTGCCCTCTGACTTCCGACCTCCTAGCTCTGAGGGCATAAGTTTGAAGGAGATGTGTGGGGCAAGTTTTTTTTTACACAGAGGGTGGTGGGTGTGTGGAATGAGCTGTCGGGGGTGGGGGTGGAGCTGTTGAAGAGGCTGTTAGAGAGACGGAGATGGAGGGAGATGGACACTGTGTAGGCAGAAGGGATGAAAAAGGATCTAGTGCTTTCCTGCCCGGTGGTATTTTACCCCTGACATGTCCAGACATCAGTCCTGATGAAGATGGCAGAGTTTGGCCATCGAAACGTCGGTTAAAATGGATACTTGCACCCGGCTGGAAGCCCGGGAAGCGATGAGTTTATTTTCTTGTTGTGCTCAGTACTGGCGCGATGGGCTGAAGGGCCTTTCCCACCCAATCAGTGTTCTGGCTTGCCCCTCACAGCTGCTTATCAACCTGGCCATGCTGATGAAGGAGTGGGAGTTGCAAGGAAGCCCGTCTCTCGCCATGCTGCTCGTCAACGCCTTCCAGATCCTCTACGTGTTTGACGCCCTTTGGCACGAGGTGAGACAGGGCAGCCACCCCACCGGGGGCGGGGTCCCGGTGGGCTTCTGATAACCTGGCATCTGACCCATTGGAAATGCCCAGCATCCTTTGATTCCATTTCCATTCAAATGTGTTATCTAAGCAGGGTGGGTTGGTAGGTTTGCAGATGGCACGAAGGTTGGTGGAGCTGTGGACGGGGCAGAAGGTTGTTGGATGTAAGAAGGCAAATGGAATGTAGGCCTTCATTGCCAGAGGGATTGAATTCAAGAGCAGGGAGGTTATGCTGCAACTATACAGGGTACTGGTGAGGCCGCACCTGGAGTACTGTGTGCAGTTCTGGTCTCCATACTTGAGGAAGGATAGACTGGCTTTGGAGGCCGTGCAGAGGAGGTTCACCATGTTGATTCCAGGGGCCTGTGAGGAGAGATCAAGTCGCCTGGGACTATACTCTCTGGAATTCAGAAGAATGAGAGGGGATCTTATAGAAACATACAAAATTTTGAAAGGGATAGATAAGACAGAAGTAGGAAAGTTGTTTCCATTGGTAGGTGAGACTAGAACTAGGGGACAAAGCCTCAAGATTCAGGGGAGAGGATTTAGGACGGAGATGAGGAGAAACTGTTTTTCCCAGAGAGTGGTGAATCTGTGGAATTCTCTGCCCAGGGAAGCAGTTGAGGCTACTTCACTAAATATATTTAAGATGCAGTTAGATAGGTTTCAACATAATAGGGGAATTGAGGGTTATGGGGAAAAGATGGAGCTGAGTTTACGGACAGATCAGCCATGATCTTATTGAATGACAGAGCATGCTCGACGGGCCGGATGGCCGACTCCAGCTCCTATTTCTTATGTTCCTATGACACTGACAGGATGCAGAGCTGGGTTGACAAGTGGCAGATGGAGTTCAATCTGGAAAAGTGTGAAGTGTTTTACTTCAGGAGGTGGAAACTAGCAGGTAGAGCACAGGGTTAATGACAGGATTCTTTGCAGGGTGGAGTAACGGGGATCTTGGGGTTCACATCCAAAGATCCCTCAAACTTGCCGCACAAGTTGATCGGGTGGTTAAGAAGGTGTTTGGTGTGTTGGCCTTTGTTAGTTGGGGGATTGAGTTCAGGAACAGTGAGGTAATGTTGCAGCTCTATAAAACCCTGGTCAGACCACACTGGGAGTATTGTGTTCAGTTCTGATTACCTCATTATAGGAAGGATGAGGAAGCTTTAGAGAGGGTGCAGGGGAGATTTACCAGGATGCTGCCTGGATTAGAGAGCATGTCCTATAAGGATAGGTTGAGTGAAAGGGTCTTTCTCTTTGGACTGAAGGAGGATGAGAGGTGACTTGATAGAGGTGTACAAGATGATAAAGAGGCATCGATCGAGTGGACAGCTGGAGACTTTTGCCCAGGGTGGAAGTGGTTAGTATGATAGGGTATAATTTTAAGATGACTGCAGGGAAGTATAGGGGGGGATGTTAGAGGTAGTGTTTTTTCACACTGAGAGTGGTGGGTGTGTGGAACGCCCTGTCAGGGATGTGGTGGGAGAGGCAGGTACATGAGGGACATTTAAGAGAATCTTAGATAGGCTGATGGAGGATAGAGAAAATGGAGGGCTATGTAGGAGGGAAGGGTTAGAATGATCTTGAGTAGGTTAAAGGGTCAGTTGTGGGCCGAAGGGCCTGTGCTGTACTGATCCACGTTCCTGGCCAGTAAACTAATTGTGGCCATGCCAGACGCACTGCTGACTGACTGACCGGTGTGCGACGTGTGGCTTCTTGGCAGGAGGCGGTCCTGACCACGATGGACATCGTCAACGACGGCTTTGGCTTCATGCTGGCTTTCGGGGACCTGACCTGGGTGCCCTTTACCTACAGCCTGCAGGCCCACTTCCTGGTGTCTCACCCTCAGGAGCTGAGCCCCACGGGGGCGGTCGCCATCACCCTCCTCAACGGTAGGTGTGTCTGCAGCTCGCTGTAATCTCCACACCCCCTCACCGATCTTCTCCAGTTCAAGTTCATTGTCATCTGACTGTACATGTATACAACCAAATGAAACAACGTTCCTCCCGGCCGCAGTGCCCCCACACTACATCCATCACACCCAGCGCATAAAACAAAACATTACCACAAATAAGGCCAGGCAGCATCTCTAGGAAGAGGTGCAGTCGACGTTTCAGGCCGAGACCCTTCGTCAGTTCTAACGTTAGTCCTGACAAAGGGTCTCGGCCTGAAACGTCGACTGCATCTCTTCCTACAGATGCTGCCTGGCCTGCTGCGTTCACCAGCAACTTTTATGTGTGTTGCTTGAATTTCCAGCATCTGCAGAATTCCTGTTGATTACCACAAATAAATTTATAAAATATAATTTAAATGCATGTTGTGTGCAGCACAGGTAAATGGTACATAGCTCGCTGTACCAGTGACGAGATCTCGGTGGCAGGGTACTCAATAGTCTCACAGCCTGGGGGAGGAGGCTGTCACCCAGTCTGACAGTCCCAGTCCTGGTGCTCCTGTACCTCCTCCCTGACGGTAGTGGGTCAGAGAGATTGTGGGACGGGTGGTCGGGATCCTCAACAATGCTTTGTGACCTTTGTGTACAACACTCCTGGTAAACGTCACAAATATGGGGGGTGTAAGACCCTGGTGATCTTCGTGGCATTTTTACTGTCTTGCGGTCGGTGCCCTGTCGCTTTTGTACCACACAATAAATCAGAATCACTTTTAATATCGTAATATCATGTCGTGAAATTTGTTAACTCTGCAGCTGCACAATGCAGTACATAATAGAAAACTGAATTACAGGAAATATATGTAGCAAAAGTAGCCAAATAAGTTGTGCAAAAACAGAAATAAAAACGTAGTGAGGTAGTGTTCATGGGTTCACTGTCCATTCAGAAAGGGGAAGAAGCTGTTCCTGAATCGCTGAGTGTGTGTCTTCAGGCTCCTGTCCCTCCTCCCTGATGGTTGCAATGAGAAGAGGGCATGTCCTGGGTGATGGGGGTCCGTAATGATGGACGCTGCCTTTCTGAGGCATCGCTCCTTGAAGATGTCCTGGATACTACGGAGCCCGGTGCCCGTGATGGAGCTGACTGAGTTTACAACTCTCTGCAGTTTACTTCGATCCTGTGCAGTAGCCCCTCCTGTTCCCCCCCGCCCCATATCAGACGATGGTGCAGCCAGTCAGAATGCTCTCCATGGTACATCTGTTGAAATTTGCAAGTGTCTTTGGTGACAAACCAAATCTCCTCAAACTTCTAATGAGATATAGCCACTGTCGGGCCTTCTTTGTAACTGCATCGATATGTTGGGACCAGGATAGATCCTCCAAGAGACTGACAGCCAGCAACTTGAATCTGCTCCCTCTCACCACCTCTGATCCCTCTGAGGACTGGTGTGTGTTCACTCATCTTACCCTTTCAGAAACCCACAATTACTGACGCAATGATGCAGCTGGACAGGAAAGCCTGGGCAGTTCTCCTGTAGAAAGTTGCTAGAAATGGAGGGCGGGGAGCCTTGCACGCCTCAGTCTCCTTAGGAAGTGTAGCTGCTGCTGTGCCTTCTTGACTGATGAGAAGGTGTTGTGGGTCAACATTAGATGGTCTATTATGTGCACACCAAGCAACTTTGTGCTGTTCACGCTCCCCATGGCTGACATTGATGTGTGATGGAGCGTGGTTGACCTGTGCCTTCCTGAAACTCACAATCATCTCTTTTGTCTTGTCTCCTGGAGTGTTACCCTCATAAGAATTGGGTACAGATGACCATCCTGCCCATTGATCTTTGCTATCCCACTCACCTAGATCATGGCTGATCTTTGACCTCAGTGTAAAAGATAAGTTAAAGATTAGCTTTATTTATCACATGTTCATCAAAATCTTCCACATAGCGAACTGTGTCTGCCCTGCCTCTCAGTGTTAGAACAAACTCTGATTTAAAGATTAATATCAGATGGTGATGAGAGGGGATACTGGAGCAAGGTAGATCAGTTGGTTGAGTGGGGTCACAGCAACAGTCTTGTCCTCAACGTCAGTCAGACCAAAGAGCTGATCATGGATTTCAGGAAGGGTAAGATGAAGGAACACATACCAATCCTCATTGAGGGATCAGAAGTGGAGAGAGTGAGCAATTTCAAGTTCCTGGGTGTCAACATCTCTGAGGATCTAACCTGGACCCATCATCTCAATGTAGCTACAAAGAAGGCACAATAGAGGCTATATTTCATGAGGAGTTTGAAGAGGTTTGGTATGTCACCAGTAACACTCACAGATTTTTACAGATGTGTTGTGGGGAGCATTCTGACTGGCTGCATCACCATCTGGTGTGGGAGGGGTGGGGAGCTACTGCACAGGATCGAAGTAAGCTGCAGAGAGTTGTAAACTCAGTCAGCTCCATCACAGGCACCAGCCTCTGTAGTATCCAGGACATTTTCGAGGAGCGATGCCTCAGAAAGGCAGCATCCATCATTAAGGAACCCCATCACCCAGGACATGCCCTCTTCTCATTGCTACCATCGGGGAGGAGGTACAGCAGTTCAAAGTTCCAAGTACATTGATTGTCAGGGTATGTATAAATTATACAACCTTGAGATTCACCTGCTTACAGGCAGCTACCAAGCAAGGAACCCAACACAACTCGGTTTTTAAAAAAGACCAATACCAAATGTGCAGGGAGAGTGGGGGAAAAGAAAACACAACTCATGCAAACAATAAAAGCAAGCAAGAGCATTCTGAACCAAATCGAGTGGATAGACCCGGAGCCCAGAGCAGCTGGTGTAGGCTCACAGCCTCAGCTTCGGTTCACCGCATAGTGGGGCAAATCACTGCAGAGCTTGTGGATATGAAGCTGGATTAGTCGGAGCACGGCACAAGCTCAGCGCCATGGAGAAAGGAGTAAACGTCGCAGAAGATGGGGCAAAATTGGCTGGATCCTCGACCCTGGTCCCGACACCCTGCCTTGTCGGTCTAACTAGGCTGGCGTGTGAATTGTCCAAACACCGGGTCACCGCCCACACTAGGACCCGGCTCCCACCGCAGCTGTACGCTCTGGACCCAGACCTCGCCGCCCGGCCTGTGGCTATAACCGTGTTCCAGCTCGCACTTGAGCCTCCCAAATCAGCTTGAAGCACAGATCAATCCAACCTTGCTTCATTGACTCCGAAACTCCTCTGCTCTGATTTCTTTCCGATTCACTCATTCCAGCTCTAGCTCCATCTCTGACTCTGTCTCAAAGGTGCCTCACCTTCACTTTTACAGATCTGTTTTCACTTTGACACAAAAGAGATGTTTCTGTTGGCCAGTGCCAAAAAAAGCCAAATTAAATCCACAGTGATTCAATGTTGTAAAACAATAAAACATGAAAACTTCTGGGAGGTTGTGAATTTTTATAGACACTATAAGAGTGTGTGTGTGTATATAATGTATTGTAATTCAGTATTTTTCTATTATTAGATAATTCATTGTACCGCTGTCTCAAAGACAACAAATGTCACAACATTTGCCGGTGATATTCAATTGATTCTGATTATAGGAAAGATGTCAATAAAATTGAGAGAGTACAGAGAAGATTTACTAAAATGTTGCCTGGGTTTCATCTCCTAAGTTACAGAGAAAGGTTGAACAAGTTAGGTCTTTATTCTTTGGAGCGTAGGAGGTTGAGGGGGGACTTGATAGAGGTGTTTAAAATTATGAGGGGGATTGATAGAGTTGACGTGGATAGGCTTTTTCCATTGAGAGTGGGGGAGATTCAAACAAGAGGACATGAGTTGAGAGTTAAAGGGCAAAAGTTTAGGAGTAACATGAGAGGGAACTTCTTTACTCAGAGAGTGGTAGCTGTGTGGAACGAGCTTCCAGCAGAAGTGGTTGAGGCAGGTTTGATGTCATTTAAAGTTAAATTGGATAGATATATGGACAGGAAAGGAATGGAGGGTTATGGGCTGAGTGCAGGTCAGTGGGACTAGGTGAGAGTAAGAGTTCGGCACGGACTAGAAGGGCCGAGTTGGCCTGTTTCCGTACTGTAATTGTTACATGGTTATATCGTTATTTGCCGGTGATATTAAACTGATTCTGATTTATACGTCATGCACACAGTGATAAACACAGGAGATTTTGCAGATGCTGGAAATCCAGAGCAACTCACACAAGATGCTGGAGGAACCCAGCAGGTCAGGCAGCATCTATGGGGAGGAATTAGCAGTTGTTGCTTCGGGGTTGGACCCCTTCATCAGGACTGTGAAATGTGTCATTTGTGTCAACAACCAACGCGGTCCGAGGATGTGCAGTGGGCAGCCTGCGAGAGTCGCCAGGCCTCGGGCAGCAATGTAGCACACTCACAGCTCACTAACCCTGACCTGTACGTCTTCGGACCGTGGGAGAAAACTGGAGCACCTGGAGGAAACCCACGTGGTCTCGGGGAGGACGTACAAACTCCTTACAGACAGCGGCAGGAATTGAACTCTGGCGGCACTGTAAAACGCTACACTAACCGCTAGACTGACATGCCCACCCCCAAGACATGAAATTGGCTTTTCAGCAGCAGTACAGTGCAATGACATCATTATAATTTACAAAAATTAATAGTGCAAAATAAAAAGGAATTATGAGGGTAATATTCATGGACTGTGCATGAATCTGATGACAGAGGGGGAAGAAGCTGTTCCTGAATCGCTGAGTGTGTGTCTTCAGGCTCCTGTCCCTCCTCCCTGATGGTAGCAGTGAGAAGAGGGCATGTCCTGGGTGATGGAGGTCCGTAGTGATGGACGTCACCTTTCCGAGGTATGACTGTTTGAGGACGTCCTTGATGCAGGTGCCCATGATGGAGCTGACTGAGTTTACAACTCTGCAGCTTATTTTGATCCTGTGCAGTAGCCTCCCCGCCCCCCCATACCAGACCGTGATGTGACCAGTTCGAATGCTCCCCACTGTACGTCTGTAGAAATTTACTAGTCTCCAGTGACTCCTAATGGAGTAGGCTGCTGACGTGGCGGCTCTGGTCAACGGGCTGTCGGGTTGAACTGTGATGATCCTTTTCTTGCTGGCACCCCTTTCCCTTCCGGATCACTAACGCTGTCTTTCCTTGCCGTCACAGCCCTTGGATATTATATCTTCCGCAGCGCGAACTCGCAGAAGAACACATTCCGCAGAAACCCCGGCGACCCCACGGTGGCAGGTACGTCGTGTGTGGTTCAGGCGCAGGGGCTGTGGAGCAGTATGTGCTGACCCTACTCCCTCATCGAGGGGGAGTGGGCAGCGTTTCATTGTCCCCTCCCCAGGCCGCATTTGTGTCCACTCCGGGGCGGTCAGCTCTCACCTGTGGCTCCAATAGGTGTTTGCAGGCCAGTGCACTGCTTTGACACGCAGGGTAAACCAGGTCAGGGTAGCTGACGGGACTCGTGCCCCGCTGAGACGGGGAGGTGCCTATCGTAGCACGCGAAGGTAACTCCAGCGGACTGGGCGAGTGAGACCCAACGGCCAGGGAGCCGGTTCTCTAACGCCCCGTGTGGAGAGCGAAGGGCGCGACCAGGCACGGAAAACATCACGGTCACCCACTGCAACCAGGGAAGACCCCGGTTTGTGACGCTTGTTTGTCCCACTGGACCCGGACCGTCGAGAGAGCGGAAACTGCCCCAGTGCAACGGCTTTTCCACTTTACAGACTCTCCCGTCATCGTCGGACACGGTGGACAACCACCAGTTGCCCTTGAGAAGCTGGTGGTGATCTGCTTTGAACCGTTGTGGTCCTTGGGGTGTTGGAGTATAACCCAGAGGGAGTCCCTTTGATTTTAACCCAGTGACTGTGAAGGAAGGGCGATAGATTTCTAAGTAGGACAGTGGGTGATTTGCAGGCCAGTTTCTGGGTTGGGGGAGGTGTTGTGTTCCCTGTATCCTTCCAACTGGTAGAGCTGGTGGGTTTCGACGATGCTGTGTGAGAAGTTTCAGTGAAGACTGCTGTTTGACTCGTCTCTGAGACAACCCTTCCCTGTCTTAGACCACAGAACTGTACAGGCAGAGAGACGGTGCAGGTGGGATGTTCAGGGGTGATGGTGTGTTGGCAGAGTGGCAGGAGTGATAGCATACAGGTGGAAAATGGGTGGTGAAGTGAACAGATGATGGAGGAGAAGGACAGGCAGGGTGTTTACAGATGGAAGGAAAGCGATGATAGTGTACAGGCAGAGAGGGGATGACTGTACTGACAGGACAGGCAGAGAGTGAATGGGTAACGATGTACAGACGGACGGCGGGAGGACAGGCAGAGTGGGGATGACGGTGTACTGACAGGACAGGCGAAAAGAGTGAATGGGTAACGGAGTACAGTTGCAGAGTGGGAGGATAGGTGGTGACAGTGTACAGGGGAGACTAGATGAGGGGGTATACAGACTGAGACGGGGATAGGTGAGGGTCGACATGGAACCATACAAACAGAATAGTTGACTGGTTGTACAGACGGAGGAGGACAGGCGAGGGTTGGCGGAGGCAGAGAACGGGTTAAGGGGTGTACAGATGGGAGTGAGGACAGCTAGAGAGTTGTGTGGCTGTGGGTGGGTGATGACTGGTTGAACGCTAACGTGTCTCCCATTCCTCCTCCACCCCCCCCCCCCACCCCGGTTTCAGGGCTGGAAACGATCCCCACGGCAACTGGGCGGCAGCTGCTGGTGTCGGGCTGGTGGGGCTTGGTGCGTCACCCGAACTACCTGGGGGATCTGATCATGGCTCTGGCCTGGTCTCTGCCCTGTGGTGAGTGCCGATGGGTGAGGGGGTGCAGCCTTGTGGGGAGGGAGAGGGGTGAGCACCAGTCGGTGGGAGGGAAGGGGCTCTGTCCCAGTCTGTTCACATCCACACTGCCTGCCTCACCTCTTTGTACATTCGTCTATCACACCACCTACACAGAGTGACTGCATCACTTCCCTCAGAAAACAGTTTGATTAGACTTTTTTATATAACTACTTAAATGCGTATAACTGCTTTGTATGTTCCCCAGTGGTCACCGTCTGTATATGCAGTTGTTTCGTGTGCCCCTAGTGGTCACCGTCTGTATATGCAGTTGTTTCGTGTGCCCCTAGTGGTCACCGTCTGTATATGCAGTTGTTTCGTGTTCCCCAGTGGTCACCGTCTGTATATGCAGTTGTTTCGTGTGCCCCTAGTGGTCACCGTCTGTATATGCAGTTGTTTCGTGTGCCCCTAGTGGTAACTGTCTGTATATGCAGTTTTTCAGTGTGTCCCCTAGTGGTTACAGTTCTTTCTGGAAACCTCTCTGCAAATTTGAATGGAATTTTTCTTATCTATGGGTATAGAAGTAGCTGACCATGAGGTGGCACAATCTTTCCTTTTTGCTTCTTCACTCACCAGACCGCTATCTCTGTACATTTTTCATTGCTCTTGGCTCTCTGAAACGATCAAGAACCAACAAGTTTTATGCCTCTTTCCTAACTTCCAAAACAGCAGAATCCAAAACGTGTCTCTGCAGAAGGTCTCCGTCACTTCTGTCACAGTTATCTGGCACGGAAGCAGGCTATTTGGCCCATCTTTTCCATTCCGACCCAAATGCCCATCTGCTGCCCAAACCAAATAACACTCAATATTACTGAGCTGGTACAGACAATCTTATTTCTGGATCCCAGCCACCTTCCTATTTTAAGCAATAAGTACTACTGTGCTCTGTGGCAGGGTGGCGATTCGTCTCTTCCCTCTGCTGGCCTGCAGGTCACCCTTGGGCAAGGTGTAGCACCTGCTTAGCCCCCCGATCAGGGTCATGTGAAGCCACGGGAGAAGTGATGGATGGTCGTACAAGCAGCCGGTGCAGATCACAAGTCCTGGTTATGCGACCACTGATGCCAGGCAGACAATCTCTGAAGAGTATTGATAATGGCTGAGGTCACCCATCTTGTAAAGACACTGGCCAGAAGCAGGCAAAGGCAAGCCACTTCTGTAGAAAAATTTGCCAAGGGCAGTCATGGTCATGCAAAGACCATGATCAGCAACATCATACAACACAGCATCACATGTGCCTAAGAATTTTACCTTGTGTGTTATACTCTAACCTGAAGGTTAATTTACAGGTTGGGTCTGTGCTGAGGGAGGCAAATGTGATGTTAGCATTCATTTCAGGAGGACTAGAATATAAAAGCAGGAATATAATGTTAAGGCTTTATAAAGCACTGGTGAGGCCTCACTTTGAGTATTGAGAGCAGTTTTGGGCCCCTTATCTAAGAAAAGATGTGCTGACACTGGAGAGGGTCCAGAGGAGATTCATGCGATTGATCCCTGGAATGAAGAGGATAATGTATGAGGAGTGTTTGATGGCTCTGGGCCTGTACTCGCTGGAGTTTAGAAGAATGGAGGGGGAGGAATCTCATTAAAATCTATTGACTATTGAAAGGCCTAGAGAGAGTGGATGTGGAGAGGATGTCTCTCATAGTGGGATGATCTAGGACCAGAGGACACAGATAGAGTGGATGTGGAGAGGATGTTTCCTATAGTGGGGGAGTCTAGGAACAGAGGGCACAGATAGAGTGGATGTGGAGAGGATGTTTCCTATAATGGGGGAGTCTAGGACCAGAGGACACAGATAGAGTGGATGTGGAGAGGATGTTTCCTACAGTGGGGGAGTCTAGGACCAGAGGACACAGATAGAGTGGATGTGGAGAGGATGTTTCCTACAGTGGGGAGTCTGGGACCAGAGGACACAGATAGAATGGATGTGGAGAGGATGTTTCCTATAATGGGGGAGTCTAGGACCAGAGGACACAGATAGAGTGGATGTGGAGAGGATGTTTCCTGTAGTGGGGGAGTCTAGGACCAGAGGACACAGATAGAGTGGATGTGGAGAGGATGTTTCCTATAGTGGGGAGTCTAGGACCAGAGGACACATATAGAGTGGATGTTGAGAGGATGTTTCCTGTAGTGGGGGAGTCTAGGACCAGAGGACACAGATAGAGTGGATGTGGAGAGGATGTTTCCTATAGTGGGGAGTCTAGGACCAGAGGACACAGCCTCAGAATACTAAGTCATCCCTTTAGAACGGAGATGAGGAGGAATTTCTTTAGCGATGGTGAATCTATGTAATTCATTGCCACAAACCGCTGTGGGTATTGAGTATATTTAAAGCGGAGGATGATCAGTGAGGGTGCCGAAGTTTATTGGGAGACGGCCGGTGGACAGGGCTGGAAAGAATAATGCATGAAATGGCAGAGGAGGCTCGATGGGCCAGATGGTCTAATTCTGCTCCTGTGTCTCATGGTCTGACATTAACGTACATTAATGGTCGTCAAACACCTCTACGGCTGAGGTTGTGAGGATGAGAGGTGACTTGACAGACGTGTGCAAGATGATAAGAGGCATAGATCGATAAATTTACTTTGAACTTTTGTTCCCCCCCCCACCCCCCGCCCCCCACCCGCCAGGTCTGGACCACGCTCTGCCTTATTTCTACGTTGTCTACTTCACCGCGCTGCTGATCCACCGTGAGGCCAGGGATGAGCACCTGTGCCGCAGGAAGTACGGCTCGGCGTGGAGCACTTACTGCGGCCGTGTCCCTTACCGCATCTTCCCCTATCTGTACTGACGAGGGAGTCGGGGCGGTGGCTAGCCGTCTGCTATCTCCACGCCGGCTCCATCCACCCTCCTCCACCCTTCCTTCTCCAGCTCCACCGGTCAAGTCAAGGACTGTGCGAGGTCGAATCAGCTGGGTTACTGGTGGATGTCCACGGCCATCCTGTTGCTGCCTCTGGTGTGTGTGTGTGTGCCTCAGTGGAAGCCATCGGATGAGCTCCCCGCTCCCCTCGGTCTTCAGCCAGTCTCGCTGCAGTGGCTGAGATCAGCGTTTGAAAGATGAGCCTTGTTTATCGCGCGTACATCGAAGCCTACAGTGAAATGCCTGGTTTGCGTCAACCGCCTGAGGATATGCTGGGGGCAGCCCACAAGTGCGTTTCTACCCGTAACCGCGCGGATTTCCTCCAGGTGATCCGGATTCCTCCAGCGTTCCAAACGCGTACCGGTTAGGCTGAGTGAATTGTGGGCGTGTGGCGATCTGCGGCTGAAACGTGGTGACACTTGCGGGCTGCCTCGTAAAATCCTCACTGATTTGATTGGACACAAACGACACATTTCACTATATGTCTTGGCAAATAAAGATGATCTTTAATCTCTTTAAGACTTTAAAAAAAATACACAATAATTTTTAAAAAATACAGAACGATAATAGATAAAATGTGGTCAAATGTGAATGATCTGCTGAGGTGAAAAATGTGACTTTTTACACTTATTTGGCTTTTAATCAGGGTGAAACTTTTTGATACATGCCTTTGTAGTTAAGTGCAGAAAACTGGATCTCCTGCAGGGGGTGTCAGTGCTGCCTCTCTGTGAGTGAAAATGGTAAGCTCGTGTTTAATATTGGGTGTGCGTGTTATCCAGGTGAGGATTGTGGGTAATGTGGCCTAATATCTGCCCGGTATTTATAATTTATTATCTTAACATTAATTCCTGTTATATTGGTGGGGGCCAAATAAATTAACTGCTTTCAATCTTACTGAAATGAAATGAAATATCTTTATTGTCATTACAATTTGTCATGCACCAATACAGCAAAAATGAGTTTGCAACTCTCATACTCAATGCTATAAAACAACAAATAAAATATAAAAACAATAAATAAAATCAAGTAACCAGCCAGTACAAGCGATGTCCAGCAGTACAAAAGCGCAACTCAGATGCATGACAGCCATAAATCCAGTATTAAAGTAGCAATATAACAAATTTATGGATGATGCTTGATCAATTGGGGGAAAAGCTATTTTTCAGTCTGGAAGTGCAGGCATAGAAAATCTTATAACGTCTGCCAGATGGAAGAAGTTCAAACAGATGATTGCATGGGTGTGTATTGTCCTTACAGATGCTTGTAGCTTTCCTCAGGCAGCGAGAGCTGTGGGTGTCCTCCAGGGCTGGGAGCTGTGTCCCGATGATCTTTTGTGCGCTAGAGACGACCCGCTGAAGTGCTTTCCTGTCAGCTGCTGTACCACACAGAGATGTAGTACGTTAAGATGCTCTCTATGGTGCAGCGGTAAAAAGTCACCAGCACCTGTTCAGGTAGACCAGCTCTCTTCAGCGTCCTGAGGAAAAACAAGCGTTGCTGTGCTTTCTTAACTATTGTTGTGGTGTTGGTGGACCATGTAAGGTCTTTTGAGATATGTATTCCCAGAAACCTGAAACTGGACACTCTCTCCACCATCTCTCTACTGATGACAAGTCGAATCATTAAAGGTTTGAACATCAGCTCAACATGTACATTGAAACACAGTGAAAAGCGCCTTTTGCGCCAATGGCCGACACGGTCCGAGGACCTGCTGGCGGGAGGGGCCGCACTTCCAGCTGCAACGTATTTCGTGCCCACGTCACTAACCCTAACCGGTACATCTATGTACTGTGAGAGGAAACCCACATGGTCACGGGGAGAACGTGCAAACGCCTGACAGACAGCAGCGGGAATTGAACCCCCCGATTTTCCCGTCGCTGGCGCTGTGAGGAGTTACGCTCGCCACTACACTACCGTACGGCCGTTAATTTGATGCACACCAGCTGCTGAACGTGGAACACTCACTTGACCTGGCGATAGGGTGGATTGGGTGGAGGACGGCGAGTTACGGTGTGACTGGGCGTGTGCATTCTCCAAGTGAGGACCATGGTTAATGTGGCCTAATATCTGTTCCAGTATTTGTAACTTAGCACTGGCAACCCCTGTGTTTGTGGGGCCAAATAACCACGGTAGTGTCGCGGTTAACCCACACTACTGCGGCCAGGTGCTCACTTCCGGTGTACTTTCTTCCCGTCTCCTCCCACAATCCGGAGACCAACCGGTTAGTAGGTTAATGGGCCATTGTAGATTATCCTGGGCGTTAAATAGATGGGTTTCTGGGCCACGTGGGTCATTGGGCCAGGAAGGCCTGTTACCTGCTGTATCTTTGAATGAATAATGTTTCAGTCAAATCATTAAAGATTTAAAGATGAGCTTCATTTTTCACACGTGCATCATGAAGCGGGTCATTTTGTGCCAGGACCCAACACAAGTCACGGATGTGCTGGGGGCAGCCCGCAAGTGTCACCAGGCTTCTGGCACTGACGTAGCACACCCACGACTCGCGAACCCTAACCTATACATCTTTGGAATGTGGAGGAAACTGGAGCACCCGGAAGAAACCCACATGGTCACGAGGAGAGCGTACAAACTCCTTACGGACAGCAGTATAGTGAGGACTTGGTCTCAAGCTGCAGTCTGTGTGGAGGTATCCGGGAGAGAGGTGTTGGTGCCAGAGTCAGTGCTGCCATCTAGTGTTCGGTCAGCAGAAGACAAGCTGTATTGTGTTGGACTGTAGACTGCTGCAACATTCATGGACTTAGGGACTCAGACTATATTTTTTTGTGGGAGTGTACTTTACTGATATCTTGTGTGCCTTTATTTACTGAGATGCAGAGCAGAACAGGCCCTACCAATCCCTCGAGCTGCACTGCTCAGCAACACCCGATATAACCCCAGCCGAATCATGGGAAAACTTACAATAAACCTAACAGCCAGTCTGTCTTTGGACTGGGGGAAGAAACCAGAGCAAGCCCACGGTGTCACGGGTGACATACAAACTCCTTACAGACAGGGGTAGGTATTGAACTCGGGTTGCTGGTACTGTAAAGCATTGTGCTAACCACTTCATTGCTGTGCCTTCCTGCCTTGTGCTGTTGTGTGTGACTGTTGGTAATGTGTTTCACACCTTGGCCCTGGAGTAACATGGTTTCATTTGGCTGTATTCATGAATAACAAGTAAACTTAAAACATGAGCAAGTCAGCAAATCCAGAGCAACCACACAGAAAATGCTGGAGGAGCTTAGCTGGTCAGGCAGCATCTATGGAGAGGAGTAAGCATTTGGGCCTAGACCATTCTTCAGGACTGAGAAGGAAGGGGGGGGGGAAGACGCCAGAATAAAAAGGTGGGGGAAGGAGGTTAGCTGGAAAGTGATGAGTGAAGCCAAGAGGAGAGGAAAGGTCAAGGGCAGGAGAGGAAGGGATCTGATCGGAGAGGGGAGTGGACCATAGGAGAAAGGGAAGAAGGGGGCAGCAGGGGTGGTGTGATAGGCAGGAGGGAAGAGGTAAGAGTTTGGGGATTTTTTTTACTGGAAGAGAAAATTGATGCTCCTGCCCATGACATAAGACACAGGAGAAGAATTAGGCCATTCGGCCTGTCGAGTCTACTCTGCCAATCCATCATGGCTGAAGGGTTCATGGGGGTCGTGCCCACGATGGAACTGGCTGAGTCTACAAACCTCTGCATGGTTTTGTGACATAGAACATAGAATAGTACAGCACTTTACAAGCCCTTCGGCCCACAATGTTGTGCCGACCCTCAAACCCTGCCTCCCATATAACGCCCCACCTTAAATTCCTCCATATACCTGTCTAGCAGTCTCTTAAACTTCACGAGTGTATCTGCCTCCACCACTGACTCAGGCAGTGCATTCCACGCACCAACCACTCTCTGAGTAAAAAAACCTTCCTCTAATATCCCCCTTGAACTTCCCACCCCTTACCTTAAAGGCATGTCCTCTTGTACTGAGCAGTGGTGCCCTGGGGAACTGGCTATCCACTCTACCTATTCCTCTTATTATCTTGTACACCTCTCCTCTCATCCTCCTTCTCTCCAAAGAGTAAAGTCCTAGCTCCCTTAAACTCTGATCATAATGCATACTCTCTAAACCAGGCAGCATCCTGGTAAATCTCCTCTGTACCCTTTCCAATGCTTTCACATCCTTCCTATAGTGAGGCAACCAGAACTGGACACAGTACTCCAAGTGTGGCCTAACCAGAGTTTTAAAGAGCTGCATCATTACATCGCAACTCTTAAACTCTAACCCTCGACTTATGAAAGCTAACTCTCCATAAGCTTTCTAAAACTACCCTATCTACCTGTGAGGCAACTTTCAGGGATCTGTGGACATGTACCCCCAGATCCCTCTGCTCCTCCACACTATCAAGTATCCTGCCATTTACTATGTACTCTGCCTTGGAGTTGTCCTTCCAAAGTGTACCACCTCACACTTCTCCAGGTTGAACTCCATCTGCTACTTCTCAGCCCACTTCTGCATCCTATCAATGTCTCTTTGCAATCTTCGACAATCCTCTGCACTATCTACAACACCACCAACCTTTGTGTCGTCTGCAAACTTGCCAACCCACCCCTCTACCCCCACATCCAGGTCGTCAATAAAAATCACGAAATGTAGAGGTCCCAGAACAGATCCTTGTGGGACACCACTAGTCACAATCCTCCAATCTGAATGTACTCCCTCCACCACGACCCTTTGCTTTCTGCAGGCAAGCCAATTCTGAATCCATCGGAACTCAGACTAAAACTTTGTTGTTGTGAGGTGCCCCCGAGCAGTTAAAATCCATGAGCCATTAATCGCCAGACACTGATGAAGACTCTAGCAACTTGGAGCAATGTTACTAAGGGCTCTGTTACTCACACAGCACGAATCATATTGATGAATTTCTGAATTGGACGTTTGGTCATGAAGCAATCACTTTGACAGCACAAGACAGAGGAGCAGAATCAAGCCATTCGGCCCATCAAGCCTGCTCCACCATTCCATCATGGCTGTGGAGTTCACGAGGTTCGTGTCCCCGATCGAGCTGGCTGAGTTTACAAACCTCCGCGTGGTTCTGTGACCGGGTCAATGCACGTCATGGAAAAAAATCATAAAAATCACAAAATCGTGTTCGTGAACCACTCGAGGAACAATGAGGTGTTCGTGGACAACTAGAGGAACAATGAGGCAATGCTCATGGAACACTCGAGCAATAATGTGATGGTGCTTGTGTTCCACTCGAGGAACTGTGAGGTGTTAGTGGAACACTCGAGGAATAATGAGATAGTGGACCATTTAAGAAATAACGAGATAATGTTTGTAGACCATTCGAGGAACAATGAGGCAATGCTCATTGACCACTCAAGCAACAACGAGCCAGTTCTTGCGGACCATTCCGAAATTCTGATTGATGGTGGAGGGGGAAGTTGCACTGAATCGTTGTGTGTGTGTGTGTACCTCCCTCCTGCTGGTGGCAATGAGAACAGGGCACGTCCTGGATGCCGAAGGTCCTTAATGACGGATGCTGCCGTCTTGAGGCGGAGGTACTCGAAGACGTCCTCGGTCGCTGGCAGCGTTGTGCCTGTGAGGGCGTGGGCTGAGTCGACAGCCCTCGGCAGTTTCACTTTCCAATCCCGTGGGCTGGTGCCTCTATCAGATGGTGACGCACCTGGTCAAAATTCTCTTCCCCGTCCATCTACAGATGTCTCTGGTGACTCTTGCGAATGCTGCCGTCTGCTCCAGTCTATGTGTGCCTGAGACCGCATCACGGGCACCAGTGATCTCACTTTAAGGACTCTTTGCCTCATGTTCTAGTTATTTATTGCTATTTATTCATATTTGTATTCACACAATTTGTTGTCTTCTGCTCTCTGGCTGATCATTCATGGGTCCTGTTATAGTTATGATTCTGTCGACCTGCAGGAAACTGAATCTCATGGTTTAATATAGTGAGATGTGTGCACTTTAATAATAAACTTACTTAGAACTTTGAAGATCACAACATTCACCAAAAAAACATAGTTATACCCAATTTTCATAAGAAGGAACATAATTTGACGAGGAAGGTCTCCAAAAGCAGAAATATTTTGCCTGTTGGAGTGGGTTACAGTCTGAATACACTGCCAGGGCAGTTGCTGGATAAAATCTGCAGACACAATGTGCTGGGTTACACAAAGCCAGGGCAGACGTGATGGGCAGAATAGCCATCATCTTTATTGCTGCAGTAATTCAGTGGTTCCAGTCTGCAACTGTTACCACCGACGGTAAGTTTGTGAAGGGAGGACGGGACCTGCTGGTCACGTTGTTTCTGAAGGATCCTACTAGGATCAGAAGTGGAGAGAGTGAGCAGTTTCAAGTTCCTGGGTGTCAAGATCTCTGAGGATCTAACCTGGTCCCAACATACTGATGTAGTTATAAAGAAGGCAAGACAGCGGCTATACTTCATTAGGAGTTTGAAGGGATTTGGCATGTCAACAAATACATTCAAAAACTTGTATAGTTGTACAGTGGAGAGCATTCTGACAGGCTGCAGCACTGTCTGGTATGGAGGGGCTACTGCACAAGACCGAAAGAAGCTACAAAGGGTTGGTAAATTTAGTCAGCTGCATTTTGGGTGCTAGTCTACAAAGTAGCCAGGACTTCTTCAAGGAGTGGTGTCTCAGAAAGGCAACGTTCATTATTAAGGACCTCCAGCACCCAGAGCATGCCCTTTTCTCACTGTTACCATCAGCAAATGTTACTCCGCTATTTAAGAAGGATGGGAGGCAGCAGACAGGAAACTATAGACCTGTTAGCCTGACATCAGTGGTTGGGAAGTTGTTGGAATCGATTGTTAGGGATGAGATTACGGAGTACCTGGAGGCCAAAGCGAGCATGGTTTCCTGAAAGGAAAATCCTGCCTGACAAACCTACTGCAATTCCTTGAGGAAATTACAAGCAGGGTAGATAAAGGAGATGAAGCAGATGTGGTGTACTTGGATTTTCAGATGGCCTATGACAAGGTGCCGCACATGAGGCTGCTTAGCAAGATAAGAGCCCATGGAATTACAGGGGAGTTACTAGCATGGGTGGAGCATTAGCTGATCGGCAGAAAACAGAGAGGGGGAATAAAGGGATCCTATTCTGGCTGGCTCCCGGTTACTGGTGGAGTTCCACAGGGGTCGATGTTGGGACTGCTGCTTTTTACGATGTATGTCAATGATTTGGACTGTGGTATTAATGGATTTGTGGCTAAATTTGCCAATGATATAAAGATAGGTGGAGGAGCGAGTAGTGTTGAGGAAACGGAGAGCCTGCAGAGAGACTTTAGGGGAATGGGCAAAGAAGTGGCAAATGAAATACAGTGTTGGAAAGTGTATAGTCGTGCACTTTGGTGGAAGAAATAAACAGGCAGACTATTATTTAGATGGGGAGAGAATTCAAAATGCAGAGATGCAAAGGGACTTGTGTAGGATACTCTAAAGTTTAACCTCCAGGTTGAGTCGGTTGTGAAGAAGACAAATACAATATTGGCATTCATTTCTAGAGGTATAGAATATAAGAGCAGGGATAACCATATAACAATTACAGCACGGAAACAGGCCATCTCGGCCCTTCTAGTCCGTGCCGAACTCTTACCCTATCCCAGTCCCACTGACCTGCACTCAGCCCATAAACCTCCATTCCTTTCCTGTCCATATATCTATCCAATTTAACTTTAAACAACAACATAGAACCTGCCTCAACCACTTCTGCTGGAAGCTCGTTCCACACAGCTACCACTCTCTGAGTAAAGAAGTTCCCCCTCATGTTACTCCTAAAATTTTGCCCTTTAACTCTCAATTCATGTCCTCTTGTTTGAATCTCCCCTACTCTCAATGGAAAAAGCCTATCCATGTCAACTCTATCGATCCCCCTCATAATTTTAAATACCTCTATCAAGTCCCCCCTCAACCTTCTACGCTCCAAAGAATAAAGACCTAACTTGTTCAACCTTTCTCTGTAACTTAGGAGATGAAACCCAGGCAACATTTTAGTAAACCTCCTCTGTATTCTCTCAATTTTATTGACATCTTTCCTATAATTCGGTGACCAGAACTGTACACAATACTCCAGATTTGGCCTTACCAATGCCTTACACAAATTCAACATTACGTCCCAACTCCTATACTCAATGCTCTGATTAATAAAGGCCAGCAAACCTAAAGTTTTCTTCTCCACCCTATCCACATGAGTTTCCATCTTCAGAGAACTATGCACCATTATTCCTAGATCCCTCTGTTTTACAGCATTCTTCAATGCCCTACCATTTACCATGTATGTCGTATTTTGATTACATAGAAACATAGAAAATAGGTGCAGGAGTAGGCCATTCGGCCCTTTGAGCCTGCACCGCCATTTATTATGATCATGGCTGATCATCCAACTCAGAACACCGCCCCAGCCTTCCCTCCATACCCCCTGACCCCCGTAGCCACAAGGGCCATATCTAACTCCCTCTTAAAAATAGCCAATGAACTGGCCTCAACTGTTTCCTGTGGCAGAGAATTCCACAGATTCACCACTCTCTGTGTGAAGAAGTTTTTCCTAATCTCGGTCCTAAAAGGCTTCCCCTCTATCCTCAAACTGTGACCCCTCGTTCTGGACTTCCCCAACATCGGGAACAATCTTCCTGCATCTAGCCTGTCCAATCCCTTTAGGATCTTATACATTTCAATCAGATCCCCCCTCAATCTTCTAAATTCCAACGAGTACAAGCCCAGTTCATCCATTCTTTCTTCATATGAAAGTCCTGCCATCCCAGGAATCAATCCCAGGATTAGTCCTATCAAAATGTAGCACCTCACATTTTTCAGCATTAAACTCCATCTGCCATCTTTCAGCCCACTCTTCTAACTGGCCTAAATCTCTCTGCAAGCTTTGAAAACCTACTTCATTATCCACAACTCCACCTAACTTAGTATCACCTGCATACTTACTCATCCAATTTACCACCCCATCATCCAGATCATCAATATATATGACAAACAACATTGGACCTAGTACAGATCCCTGAGGCACACCGATACACACCGTCCTCCAATCTAACACACAGTTATCCACCACTACTCTCTGGCGTCTCCCATCCAGCCACTGCTGAATCCATTTTACTACTTCCATATTAATGCCTAACGATTGAACCTTCCTAACTAACCTTCCGTGTGGAACCTTGTCAAAGGCCTTACTGAAGTCCATATAGACAACATCCACCGCTTTACCCTCATATCTGTCTTAGTAACCTCATCAAAAAATTCAATAAGATTTGTCAAACATGACCTTCCACGCACAAATCCACGTTGACTGTTCCTAATCAGACCCTGTCTATCCAGATAATTATATATACCATCTCTAAGAATACTTTCCATCAATTTACCCACTACTGATGTCAAACTCACAGGCCGATAATTGCTAGGTTTACTCTTAGACCCCCTTTTAAACAATGGAACCACATCAGCGATACGCCAATCCTCCGGCACCATCCCCGTTTCTAATGACATTTGAAATATTTCTGTCAGAGCCCCTACACTAACTTCCCTCAAGGTCCGAGGAAATATCTTGTCCGGACCCAGAGACTTATCCACTTTTATATTCCTTAAAAGTGCCAGTACTTCCTCTTCTATAATTGTCATACTTTCCATAACTACCCTACTTGTTTCCTTTACCTTACACAATTCAATATCCTTGTCCTCAGTGAATACCGAAGAAAAGAATGTGATGTTGAAGCTCTATAAGGCAATCGTGAGACCACACTTGGGGTATTGTGTGCTGTTTTAGAAACATAGAAACATAGAACATAGGTGCAGGAGTAGGCCATTCGGCCCTTCGAGCTTGCACCACCATTCAGTATGATCATGGCTGATCATCCAACTCAGAACCCTGTACCTGCCTTCTCTCCATACCCCCTGATCCCTTTAGCCACAAGGGCCATATCTAACTCCCTCTTAAATATAGCCAATGAACTGGCCTCAACTGTTTCCTGTGGCAGAGAATTCCACAGATTCACCACTCTCTGTGTGAAGAAGTTTTTCCCCATCCTCATTTTCCTGATTCCTAAGTTTTGGGCTCCTTATTTTAGAAAGGATATACTGACATTGGAGGGTTCAGAGAAGATTCACGAGAATGATTCCAGGAATGAAAGGGTTACGGTATGAGGAACGTCTGGCTGCTCTTGGGCTGTATTCGCTGGAGTTCAGGAGAATGAGGGGAGATCTCATAGAAACATTCCAAATGTTAAAAGGCTGAACAGATTAGAGATGGCAAAGTTATTTCCCTTGGTAGGGGAGTCTAGGACAAGCGGGCACAACTTCAGGATTGAAAGATGTCTTTTTAGAACTGATATGTGGAGAAATTACTTTAGTCAGAGGGTGGTAAATCTGTGGGATTTGTTGTCACAAGCAGCTGTGGAGGCCAAGTCATTGGGTGTATTTAAGGCAGAGATAGATAGGTTCTTGATTAGCCAGGGCATCAAAGATTATGGGGAGAAGGCAGAGGAGTGGGGATGACTGGAAGAATGGGATCAGTCCATGATTGAATGGTGGAGCAGACTTCACAGGCCAAATGGCCTACTTCTGCTCCTATATCTTATGGTCTTATAGGTGGAAGTACAGAAGCCTGAAGACACACACTCAGTGATTCAGGAACAGCTTCTTCCCCTCTGCCATCCAATTCCCAAATGGACATTGAATCCGTGAACACCACCTCACTTTTTAATATATGTTATTTTTGTTTTTGCACGGTTTTTAATCTATTCAATATATGTATGCTGTAATTGATCTACTTATTATTATTATTAGCTTCTTCTACATTATGTATTGCATTAAACTACTGCTGCTAAATTAACAAATTTCACAACACAGGCTGGTGAGCAGCTCCATAGCAAAGAAAGCCCAGCAGCATTTCTACTTTCTGCGAAGGCTGAGAAAAGTCCATCTCCCACCCCCCATCCTCACCACATTCTACAGAGGTTGTATTGAGAGCATCCTGAGCAGCTGCATCACGGCCTGGTTCGGAAATTGCACCATCTCGATCGCAAGACCCTGCAGCGGATAGTGAGGTCAGCTGTGAAGATCGGGGTCCCTCTTCCCGCCATTACAGACACTTACACCACACTCTGCACCAGCAAAGCTAACAGTATTGTGAAGGTCCCCACACACCCCTCATATAAACTCTTCTCCCTCCTGCCATCTGGCAAAAGGCACCGAAGCATTCGGGCTCTCACGACCAGACTATGTAACAGTTTCTTCCCCCAAGCCATCAGACTCCTCAATACTCAGAGCCTGGACCGACACCAACCTACTGCCCTCTACTGTGCCTATTGTCTTGTTTATTATTTATTGTAATGCCTGCACTGTTTTGTGCACTTTATGCAGTCCTGGGTAGGTCTGTAGTCTAGTGTAGTTTTTGTGTTGTTTTTACGTAGTTCAGTGTAGTTTTTGTATTGTTTCATGTAGCACCATAGTCCTGAAAAACGTTGTCTCGTTTTTACTGGGTACCGTACCAGCAGTTATGGTCGAAATGACAGTAAAAAGTGACGACTTGACAATAAACCCGATTCCAACCGATGCTTGCGCCCCAAAGGCCGCGCATGCGTATTGCTGTTCCCAGAGAGGCCGGTCGTGAAGGATGAATGGCGGCACTATGCCGTCTCCACGCATGCGTACTGCGCCCACTCTCGCTGAGTGCGCACGCGCGGACTGTCGATCGCCGGCAGAAGATGGCGGCGGTCGTTTCGAACCGTTTGCTGAGGGCTGCACGTCTCGTTGTTCCTCGGCCTCAGGTAGCGGGCAGGGCGGCGATCAGACCGGGAGCAGGACCCACCGGGAAGGCTGGGGCAGTAACTTGAGGGGCGGTGGGGTGGGGTTGGATGCGATGCCGGCGACGGGAGGAGTTACCTGTCGGGAGTCGTTGCCCAGGTTGAGGAGAGTCGGCTGCCTGGACACCGAGTGTGGAGGCGCGGTCAGAACGGGTGGGCGGAGTCTGGGACGGGGCGTGACCAGAACGGGTGGGCGGAGTCTGGGACGGGGCGGGGCCAGAACGGGTGGGCGGAGTCTGGGACGGGGCGTGACCAGAACGGGTGGGCGGAGTCTGGGACGGGGCGGGGCCAGAACGGGTGGGCGGAGTCTGGGACGGGGCGTGGCCAGATTGAGTGGGCGGGGCCAGCTCACCTCGCGCTCCCAAATCATAAAGTCAAAAGTTTAGTTAATTGCCATTTGAAAGTTCTCAGTTTCAGGTCGAGTCTTCCGATTAGATCATGGGGCTCAACTCTGCCTCTGCGTAGAACCTTGAACGGTACAGGCCCTTCGGTCCACGTTGTTGTACCGACCTTTTAACTTCAACCTAACCCTTCCCTCCTATTTCTCTTTCATCCATGTGCCTGTTTACGACGCAGTGTCCCCGAATGTATCTGCCTCTGACTCCACCACCAGTAACCCATTCCACACACCAAGCACTCTCTGTGTAAAAAATACCTATCTCTGACATCCCCTTAGAGTTTACCTCATGTATGATCAGTTCGTTGTTCGGAACAGCTGGCTGGATTTCTCTAACAATCACCTTAAAATTATGCCCTCATCTATTAACCATTTCCACCCCCCCCCCCCAGAAAATGTCTCTGGCTGTCCACTTGATCTATGTCCCTTATAGTCTTGCAGGCCTCTATCAAGTCACCCCTCATCCTCCTTTGCTCCAAAGAGAAGCTCGCTGAACCCATTCTCATTAGACATGGATAACAAATGAAATAATAGAAGCCATCAAACTAAAAGCTTGTGCGTACAAAGTCACTGAGAGTAGTGGGAAACTGGAAGATTGGTGGAGCTTTAAAAAGCAACAAAGAGCCACTAAGCAAGCAATAAAGAAAGGGAAGGTAAGGAGCCAGCTGTCAGGCAGCTTTTGGTAGTTTGATCTCACAGGACCACCAGTTGTGAAGGTTCTCAGTGACGTTTCCGTTTTGTCCTAGAGTTACTGCACGGCTCCGGGTTCTGGTTCCACATATCCGGGGATTGTTGAGTCGACGGAGGAATTCCATTTTGTGGAGAGATTGATTCCACCCACCACCGTGCCAGTTCCTCCGAAACACGACCGTTACCCCACCCCATCGGGATGGTGTCCACCTCGAGGTCTGTGTCGTCCGATGCAATGCTGGAGGATCGAGCAGCATGTGTGGATGTGGGAGGGGGAATTGTCGGTGTTTCGGGTCGATACCCTGCATGAGGGCGTCAATCTCCCCCTTATCTTTCAGCCCAGCGTCACTCTGCCAACCACCTCTGGCTGCTATCCCACCAAATCAAAGTATCTATCATCCACCTGTCCCTCTCTCTAGTAACTGCACCCAGACACCCTTCCCCTGCCTGGCACAGCCTCCTCATTCTCCTTCACTCTGCCTCAGACCATCAATCAACATAAGACAAAATTAGGCCATCAGCCCATCGAGTCTACCTGACCATTCCATCATGGCTGATTTATTATCATCCTGAACCCCATCCTCCTGCCTTCCCCCCGTAACCTTTGATTCCCTGACTAAACAAGAACCTATCAAACTCCACTTTAAATATGCCCAGTGACTTGGCTTCCACGGCCGCTTTTGGCATTGAGTTCCACAGAATAATCACCCTCCGGCTGAAGAAATTCCTCACCATCACTGTTCTAAATTGATGTCCCTCTATTCTGAGGCTGTGTCCTCTGGTTCCAGACTCCCCCACTATAGGAAACATCCTCTCCACATCCACTCTATCTGTGTCCTCTGGTCCTAGACTCCCCCACTACAGGAAACATCCTCTCCACATCCACTCTATCTGTGTCCTCTGGTCCTAGACTCCCCCACTATAGGAAACAGCCTCTCCACATCCACTCTATCTGTGTCCTCTGGTCCTAGACTCCCCCACTATAGGAAACATCCTCTTCACATCCACTCTATCTGTGTCCTCTGGTCCTAGACTCCCCCACTATAGGAAACATCCTCTCCACATCCACTCTATCTGTGCCCTCTGGTCCTAGACTCCCTCACTATAGGAAACATCCTCTCCACATCCACTCTTTTGAGGCCTTTCAACATTTGATAGGTTTAAATGAGGTCACCCCTCAATGAGGTTCATGTACTTGACTCAAACATCTTCTCTGGCAGCTCGTTCCATGCACCCACCGCCCTGTGCGTGAAGAAGCTGCCCCTCAGTCCCTCTCAAATCCAATCAGCCCGGCTCAGGTTACCTTCAGCCCAGGTGTGTGACCAGTGAGCTCATTGAGTCAGTAAGGAGCTGGTGTTTGCCGGGTCCACGGTGTGTAATCGGTGTTTAATCTTTTCCAGATCCACCCCTTGACCTGCCGTATATGATCCGGCGTTCCCGCATGCACAACCTCCCAGTTTATACGGACATCACGCACGGCAACAGAAAGATGACGGTCATTCGGAAGATAGAGGGCGACATTTGGGTACGTGATCGTTTCCTTGCATCGTCTTAAAACTGTTTAAACGAAATGTTCCCTCCATTTCTACACCCAATGTTATAGACTCACTTTAAGTTCTCTACAACTCATGTTGTCAGTATTGTAGTTTAAAAAAATATTTTATTTCCCCAAATTGTCTTCTCTTGCACATTAGCTGTGTGTCAGAAACAGGAGAGATTCTGCAGATGCTTGAGCTCCAGTGCAACACACTGAAAAAGCTGCAGGTACTTAGCAGGTCAGGCAGAATCCATAGAGAGGAATAAACAGTCTCCTCCTGATGAAAGGTCTCAGCCCGAAACGTTGACTGTTTATTCAACTCCAAAGATGCTGCCTGTCCTGCTGAGTTCCTCCAGCATTTTGTGGTGAGTTCTCAGTCTTTGTTGTATATTTTTTCATAAATTCAATTGTATTTCTTTATTTTCCTGTAAATGCCCCCAAGAAAATGAATCACAAGGTGACATAGATACACATACTTAATCATAGAAACAGGCTTTTCTGCTCACCTAGTCCATACCGAACTATTATTCTGCCTAGTCCCATCGACCTGCACCTTTCAACTGTAAGAGATGTTTGGATAGGTACATGGATGGAGTAAGTATGAAGGGCTCCCATGGACCATAACCCTCCTTACCCCTCACATCCAGGTACCTATGCAACCTTCTCTTAAACTCGCGTCCACCGCTCCCACTGGCAGCTCGTTCCACACTCTCACCGCCTTCTGAGTGAAGAATTTCCTCTTCATGTTCCCCTTAAACTTTTCACCTTTTACTCTTAACCCATGACCTCTGGTTCTAGTCCCACCTAACCTTAGTGGAAAAAGCCTGCTTACATTCATCCTATCTTTTCCCCCTCATACTTTTGTAATCAAATCTCTCAATCTTCTACGCTCCAGGGAATAAAATCCCAATCTGTTCAGCCTTTCTCTATAACTCAGGTCCTCATGTCCTGACAAATCTTCTCTGCACTCTTTCAGTCTTATTGATATCTCTCCTGCAGGTAGGTGACCAGGACTGCTTACAGTAATAACTGAACATGGTGGTGTGGGACCAAAAGCTCCTGTACCTCCTTGCCGATGGTAGGAGAGAGAACAGAGCATGGCCTGGATGCTGGGGGTCTTTGATGATGGAAGTTACTTTCCTGTGATAGTGTTCCATGCAAATATACTCAGAGTTAGCCCACAAGCTTTGATAAGATCCTTTTCTCTCACCTTAAACCTCTGCCATCTAGTTCTTGATTCACCCTGTCTGTGCCCCTCATGACTCGTAAGATCAGCCCTCAGTCTCCAGGGGATAAAGTCTCTGCCAGTTCAATCTCTCCATAACTCGGTCCCTCGAGTCATGACAACATCTTCCAAAAATTAGGAGGGGTATAGATAGAGTAAATGCAAGCAGGCTTTTTCCACTGAGGTTGGGTGGGACGACAGCTAGAGGTCATGGGTTAAGGGTGAAAGGGGAAATGTTTAAGGAGAAACATGGCTGCAAACTATTTCATTCAGAGGGAGGTGAGAGTGTGTTGTGAGCTACCAGCACAAGCGCATGCAAACTGGATTTCAATTTTTAAGAGAAGTTTGGATAGGTACATGGATGATAGGGGTATGGAGGGCTATGGTCCCGGTGCTGGTCGATGGGAGTAGGCAGTTTAAATGGGTGGGCACTGTTTAGATGGGCCAAAGGGCCTGTTTCTGTGTTGTATCTTTCTATGACTCTATGACTCTAAATCTTTTCTGCAGTGCTGTGTGGAGAGAGACTGTCTTGGTATGCAGTGAGACTGTCAGGAAGGACAGGCAGATGACAGGACAAAATTGCAGTCAGCAGGATGAGTTTCAGTGTAACATGGGGACAAAGTCAAAAAGGATGATGAATACAGGACTGAAGGTGTTATATTTGAATACCCAGTATACAAAATAAGGTAGATGATCATGGAGTGCAGTTAGCAATTGGTAGGTATGACAATGAGGGCATCACTGTCGTGGCTGAAAGATCATAGTTGGGAGTTTAATATCCAAGGATACACATTGTATCGAAGGTACAGGCAGGTAGGCAGAGGGGATGGTGTGGCTCTGTTGGTAAACAAATGAAATCAAATCCTTAGAAAGAGGTGACATAAGGAAGATGTAGAATCATTGTGAGTCAACTTAAGAAACTGCAAGGTTAAAAATACCCTGATGGGAGTCATATACAGGCCTCTGAACAGTATCCTGGATGTGGGCTACAAATTACAATGGGAGATAGAAAATGCATGTCAAAAGGGCAATGTTAGGATAGTCATGGGGGATTTCAGTATGCATGTAGATTGGGAAGATCCGGTTAATCCTGGATCCTAAGTGGGGGAATTTGTAGATTGCCTACAAGATTGCCTTTTAGAGCAGCTCATGGTTGAGCCCACTAGGGGAAAGTCTATTCTGGATTGGGTGTTATTTAATGAAACGGATTTCTTTAGGGAGCTTAAGGTAAATGAACCTTTAGGAGGCAGTGATCATAATATGATACAATTTGAGGAGGAATAGCTCAATTCAGGTGTATCAGTATTATGAGGTTTTCTGATGAGGAAGTCAAGGATCCAGTTGCAGAGGGAGGTACAGAGGCCCAGGTTTTAATACTTGCCGATTAACACTGAGCGATGATGGTGTTGACCGCTGAGCTGTAATCAATAAACAGAAGCCTGGCATATGTGTAGCGGTTGTCCAGGTGCTCCGGAGTGAAGAGTAGAATTGCACAAACCCTGCATCGTAGAACGTAAATCAGTACTGCATAAGAACAGGCCCTTTTCCCCACGGAAGGCCTAACTGAACAATCTGGAGCTGGAGACCCTAAGGCAGTGCTATGTTGCAGTACATAATCTACAAGAGAAAAAAATAATAAATAAAATAAAAATAATAATAATAAATAGGTAAATCAATTACAGTATATTGACTAGATTTAAAAAAGTGCAATAAACAGAATTACTGTATATTAAAAAATGTGAGGTAGTGTCCAAGGGTTCAGTGTCCATTTAGGAATCGGGTGGCAGAGGGGAAGAAGCTGTTCCTGAATCGCTGAGTGTGAGCCTTCAGGCTTCTGTACCTCCTACCCGATGGTAACAGTGAAGAAAGGGCATGCCCTGGGTGCTGGAGGTCCTTAATAATGGACACTGCCTTTCTGAGACACCGCTCCCTGAAGATGTCCTGGGTACTTTGTAGGCTCATACCCAAGATAGAGCTGACTAGATTTACAACCCTCTGCAGCTTCTTTCAGTCCTGTGCAGTAGCCCCTCCATACCAGACAGTGATGCATCCTGTCAGGATGCTCTCCACGGTACATCTATAGAAGCTTTTGGTATATTTTTTGACAAGCCAAATCTCTTCAAACTCCTAATGAAGTATAGCTGCTGTCTTGCCTTCTTTATAACTACATTGATATGTTGGGACCAGATTTGATCCTTAGAGATCTTGACACCCAGGAACTTGAAACTGCTCGCTCTCTCCACTTCTGCTCCCTCTATGAGGATTAGTATGTGTTTCTTCATCTTACCCTTCCTGAAGTCCACAATAAGTTCTTTTGTCTTACTGACGTTGAATGCCAGGTTGTTGCTGTGACACCACTCCACTAGTTGGCATGTCTCACTCCTGTATGCCCTCTCGTCACCACGTAAGCTTCTACCAACAATGGTTGTATCATCAGCAAGTTTATAGATGGTATTTGAGCTTCCTATCGCTCTGTCCTGTGCACGAGTGTTGTTGTTCTGCATGTTTTAACCCCTCTGGTGCCCTCTTGCCTTCCTCAGACACTCGACAAGGACGTGAAGGAATACCTCGCGCAGCTGACGGGCAAGACGCCGCTCACACAGGTCAACGAGGTGACAATGAGTCTGCGGGTGAAAGGTTACTTCGACAAAGAGCTGAAATCGTGGCTGCTGGAGAAGGGGTTCTGAGTTTTGTGAATGGATGTTAAACAGTGTGCTGAGATTGTTTGATTAAAACAGAAATCTACAGTAGAAAATCTCCTGTTTTCACGTTATAAGAAACATATCTCTTGTGAATGCACACCAGCCCAGTAAAGTAGAGGTCAGTGTGAACAGCGGAGCGACTCATCAGCTTAGACAGTATATTGATCTACTCGTCTCTCTGAGATCATCCATCATGATTCCAACATCTTTTGTGTCTCCATTAAACCGACAACTTGCTCTGGTTTCCTGCCCGGCATGTCATTTTCATTTTTGTGATTTGTAATTGTGGTCACCGTGTTACAGGAGAGATGTCGTTAAGCTGGAAGTTCGAAGGAGCCACAGGCACACAGTTCTGGAGGAACTCAGCGGGTCAGGCAGCATCTGTGGAGGGGAATAAACAGTCGACATATTGGTCGGAGAGTCTTCATCAGAAGTGGAACGGGAGGGGGAGGAGTTCTCTCTCTACTCCCTGTTTCGCCGCTGCCATTTAGGGTAGCAGTGAAGGTCCTCCATCTCTGGCAGTGTTCAGGGCTTCCTTTATCGTGTCAATAGCTCAGTTTTCAGTGCTGTCAGCCATGCAAGTCATGGGTGGAGACTCAGGAATACCGTAGGATTCGGATGTAGAAGGATTCTTCATTGCTGTTTCTGTAACAATTTTGTTTTCCCAGTCAAGGTTGTTAGCCCTGAGCTGAACCCCTGAACCTGGAGGGCCGGTGGATCACTCTTAGTCTGTCCTCTACCCTTTGACCTGCTTTGCATGGGTGACCCTACCAAGAGCCAAAGCCTAAAGCCCTGACTCCAGCCAACGTAGCTCTCCGGGTCATTGAGGGACGCAAGCCTCCAATGCTCCTGACGCGGCTGTGGTCCTAGTGGAGGGAAAGGGAAGGGTTTAATGTGACGATATTACATCTCAAAATGCCTTTTGTCACAGATGGAGTGAGGGAGAGACTGAACGATCTGTTCCCCCTCACACACCCCTATCTCACAGTACCATTATCGTACCGCGGCCATCGTTTAACCTACTCCATCTTTTAACCTGGACCACGCCATCTTCATCACTAACTGTTTATTCAGGGCGCCACGTGTCGGTTAGCGCTATGCTATTGCAGCTCAGGGCTTCAGAGTTCAAATCTGGAGTGCTCTGTAAGAAAGTTCGTGCATTCTTCCCGTGAGAAGGTGGGTTTCCTCCGGATGGTCCAGTTTCCTCCCAGAGTACCGGTTGGTAGGTTAATTGGTCATTGTAAACTGTCTGTGACTAGGCTGGGTTAAATCGGTGGGTTGCTGGGTGGTGTGGCTCGTTGGGCTGGGAGGACCTGCTCTGCACTGTATCTCTGAAATACATGAAATAGACAAAGGGAGGGGGAAGAGCACAAGCTGGCAAGTCATTCAGAGGAGGTTGACGAGGATGCTACCAAGATTCGAGGGACTGAGTCATGGAGGGAGGTTTGAATCTTATTCATTGGAGCGTAGGAGATGGAGGAGTGACCTTACAGAGGTGTGTAGAATCACGAGGGGCACAGACAGGGTGAATGCACTCAGTCTACTCCCCAGGGTTGGCGATTTAGTAACAAGAGGGCACAGGCTTAAGGTGAAAGGGGGGAGAGATTTAATCGGAACCTGAGGGACGTCCTCTTCACCCAGAGGCTGGTGTATATGTGGAACGAGCTGCCAGAGGAAGTGGTTGAGGCAGGTACAGTAACAACATTTTAAAAACACTTAATCAGGTATGTGGATAGGGAAAGCTTAGAGGGACGTGGGGCAAATGTGGGCAAATGAAAAGCTAGGATGGGTGTGTCGCCGGGTATGGAGAATTGTGCCGAAGAGTGTGGTGTGACTTTTGTCTGTGAAGTCCACTTAGGGTCCAGCCAATATAGCTCTCCAGGTCATTGAGGCACACAAGCCTTCAAACCCAACGACAAGGTTGTGGACTCTTGGAGGATCAACTTGACCATAAGACAGGAGCAGAACGAGGCCATTTGGCCCATCAAGTCTGCTCCACCATTTAATCATGGCTGAATCCTTTTGTTCCCTCCTTAGCCCCACTCCCCAGCCTTCTCTCCGTACCCTCTGATGCCATGTCTGATCAAGAACCTATCAATCTCTGCCTTAAGTACACCCAATGACCTGGCCTCCACAACTGCCTGTGGTAACAAATTCCACAAATTTACCACCCTCTGGCTAAAGGAATTTCTCTGCATCTCTGTTTTAAATGGACACCCCTTTATCCTGAGGCTGTGCCCTCTTGTCCTAGGCTCCCACACCATGAGAGACATCTTTCTACATCTACTCTCTCTAGACCTTTCAACATTCAAAAGGTTTCAATGACATCCTCCCTCATCCTTCTAGATTCCAGCAAGTACAGACTCAGAGCTATCAAACATTCCTCGTATTATAACCATTTAATTCCTGGAATCATCCTTGTGAACCTCATCTGAACTTTTCCAATGCCAGCATGATCTTTTCTCAGATGAGGAGCCCAAAATTGTTCACAATACTCAAGGTGAAACCTCACCAATGCCTTATAAAGCCTCAGCATCACATCCCTACTCTTGTTTTCTTGAAATGAATGCCAACATTACATTTGCCTTCCTCACCACCAACTCTACCTGCAAGTTAACCTTGAGGGTGTTCTGCACATGGACTCCCATCTCAGATTTTTGGATTTTCTCCCCTTTTAGAAAATAGTCTGCACATTTACTTCTACTACCAAAGTGTATGACCATGCATTTTCCAACATTGTGTTTCATTTGCCACTTTCTTTCCCATTCTGCTAATCTGTCCAAGTCCTTCTGCAGCCTCCCTGTTTTCGCAACAGTCTCTGTATCACCTGCAAACCTGGCAACAAGGCAATCTTTTCCATCATCTAAATCATTGATATACAGCATGAAAGGAAGCAGTCCCAACACCGACCCCTATGGAACACCACTAGTCACTGGCAGCCAAACAGAAAAGGATCCTTTTATTCCTACTTGCTGCCCCCTACTGATCAGCCAAGGCTCTAACCGTGCCAGTAACTTTCCTGTAATAGCATGGGTCTTAACTTGGTAAGCAGTCTCTTGCGTGGCACCTTGTCAAAGTCCTTCAGAAAGTCCAAACATACAATATCTTTTGCATCCCCTTTATCTATACTACTTGTAATCTCCTCAAAGAATTCCTACAGGTTTGTCAGATAAGGTACTCCCTTAAAGAAACTATGCTGACTTTGTTCAATCTTGTCCTCTGTTGCCAAGTACTCCATAACCTATCCTTAACAATTCACCACAATATCTTTCCAGCCACTGGGGTCAGGTTAACTGGTCTATAATTTCCTTTCCTCTGCCATTCTCCTTCCTTAAAGAGTGGAGTGATATTTGCACCATGCCAGAGTCCAGTGATTTTTGCAAGATCATTACTAATGCCTCCACAATCTCTCTTTTCAGAACCTCTCACAACCTCTTTTCAGAACCCTAGGGTGCAGTTCATCTGGTCTGGGTGACTTATATACGTTTAGGTCTTTCAGCTTTTTGATTACCCTCTCCCTGTCATGGTCCAGCCCGTGAAGTCTGCCCGTGAAGCATGGTTCAATGTCTGGTCCGTGGACTCAGGACTCCGAGTCTTCCAGCTGTCCCTTGTTTGGTTGAGTTAATCATAGGCACCTGATTCCCATCTTTGGGCTTGGAATATAAGTAGCTCTGGGGTTGAGTGTGGGTTGCTGGTTTGTCTTGTCAGTCCCCCTTGGAGCAACCTGCTGATGGAAGGCTAGTGAAACCATTCGTGAAATCTAGGCCTGGTTGGAGGATCACCGCTTCATGGGCCCTTGTTGCCAGTCGCTGGAGTAGTCATTGTGGTATGGATTTGGACGTTTCTGTAGCCAGCCAAGGTTGCTGGCTGCCCCGAGACTCAGAGCCACTCTGGATTGACCTCCTTTCCGGTCCCTTGCCTCCGTCGGGTAAGTCAGGCCGATTGCCGTTACCCTGCGGTTGGTTCTGTCCCTTCCTGTCCCTTGCCTCCTTCGGGTAAGCCAGCCGATTGCCGTTACCCTGCGGTTGGGTCTGTCCCTCCCTGTCCTTGCCTCTGTGGGTGAAGTTCCGCGTCCTGCCCAGGAGTTCCGCATCCTGCCCAGGAGAAGCTCCAAGAACCCAAGCCTCGAGGATCCCAAGCCAAGCTCCAAGAACACAAGCCTGAAGTTCCCAGCCTGCTGCCAAGCTCAGGCCTCTAGACCCCAGCCACGTTCTGTCCTGAAGCCATGTCATGTCCTTGCCTGGCTCTGGGGTCCGAGCCCGAGGCAAGACCCAGGTTCTGGGTCCTTGTCCAGTCTCGAGGTCGGATTCGAAGCCTTGTCTCCAAGTCCATGGGGTTCTAGTCCTGGTCCCGCTTTCCCTAGCCCAAGTCTGTGTTCTTGTCCCTGCTCCTGATCTGAATCCTGTCACGTCCCTACTCTAATCAAGTCCTGTTCCTTGTACTTCAGTGTCTGTGTCTTGCATTTGGGTCCGCTACCAGCGCCCCCATTGTGACACTCCCTTGTAATAGTAACTGCACTCACTTCTCTTCTCTCACACCATCCTTCAATATCTGGTATACTGCCAGCGTCTTCCACGGTGAAGAGTAATGCAAAATACCCATTCAGTTCATCTACCATCTTCTTGTCCCCTGTTATTATTTCTCCGGTCTCATTTTCTAACAGTCCTGTATCCACTACCATCTCTCTTTTAGTTTTTACATACTTGAAGCTTTTGTTATCCACTTTGATATTATTTGCTAGCTTGCTTTCATATTTCATCTTTTCCCTCCTAAAAATTATTTTAGTTGCTCACTGTAGGTTTTTAAAAGCTTCCCAGTTGTCTGTTTTACCACTAATTTTTGTTTTGTTGTCTGCCATCTCGTTTGCTTTTAGATTAGCTTTGATTTCCCTTGTCAGCCACAGTTGTAGTATTTTGCCATTGTATTTGGATACATCTATCCTGCACCACTTTCATTTTTCCCCAGAAACACATGCCAGTACTACCCTGTTGTCATCCCTGCCAGCATCTCCTTGCAAGTTACTTCCATACCATTGTCATTTCCTTTACTCCATTGAAATACTGCTACATCAGTTTTTACTTTCTCCCTATCCAATTTCAAGTTGAAGTCAATCGTATTGTGATCACTGCCTCCTAAGGGTTCCTTTACCTTAAGCTCCCTAATCACCTGCCATTCACTACATTACACCCAATCCAGTATAGTTGATCCCCTAGTACGCTTAACGAAAAACTGCGTAGGCATTCAACAGACTCACTCTTTTGAGATCCATTGCCAACCTAATTTTCCCAATCGACCTACATGTTGAAATCTCCCATGACTATCATAACATTGCGCTTTAGGTATACCTTTCCTATTTCCTGTTGTAATCTGTGGTCCACATCCCAGATACCGTTGGGACGCCTGTATATAATTGCCAACGTTTTACTCTTGCAGTTTCTGAACTCAACTCACAATGATTCAACATCTTCTAATCCTATGTCACACCTTTCTACTGATTTGAGCCGTTCTTTACCAGTAGTGCCACGCCACCCACTCTGCCTACCTTTCTATCCCTCTGATACAACGTGTAACCTTGGATATTCAGCTCCCAACTATAACCATTCTTCAGCCATGACTCAGTAAGCCACACCACCCCCTCTGCCTACTAACCTACCCTTCTGACATAACAGATATCCTTGGACGTTCAGCTCCCAATGGCAGCTGTCCTTTAGCCAAGTTTCAGAGATGGCAACAACATCATATTTGCCAATCTATAGCTGAATTTCACGATCGTCTATTTTATTCCTTATGCTGTGTGCATTCAAATACAACACTGCCAGTCCAGTATTTGTTGTTTTCTGTTTTAAATGCACCATGCCTCTATTGCCTGTAACTCATCCCACTGGCTGTGATTAAGCCTCATTTCCTGCCTGCCCTTTCTATAATCTCTGTTGCACGCTCTCTTTGACTTATTTCTGTTTTCCTCTTCCTCAGCCCTATCACTCCGGTTACCATCCTCCTGCCAAATTAGTTTAAACCCTCCGCAGCAGCTCTATTAAATGTGCCCGCAAGGATATTGGGCCCCTTTTATTCAGTAAGGGACCCAAAAAAGGCCCAGTTATCCAGGAATCTGAATCCCCGCCCTGCCCCACACCAGTCTCTCAGCCACACATTAATATGCCTGATCATGTTATTCTTTCACTCGCTAGCCCGTGGCACAGGCAGAAATCCTGAAATTACTACCCTTTTAGCTTCCTAGCTAACTCCCTGAATTGTCTCTTCAGGACCTCTTCCCTTTTTCTACCTATGTCATTGTTACCAACGTGTACCAAGACTTCTGGCTGTTCACCCTCTCCCTTCAGAAGACTCTGCACCCAATCCGAGACATCCCATACCTTGGCACCTGGGAGGCAACACACCATACGAGTATCTCTATCAGGCTGACAGAATGAGGGGACCAGAACTGAACACAATACTCCAAGTGTGGTCTAAATAGAGTTTTATAGAACTGCAACATTACCTCACGGCTCTTGAACCCTTTGATTTAAATTTCAGTGTAGGCCAGCAAATTAAGTTGACCATTGTTAATTTAGCCAGGACTTTCTAAATGTCGAATACTTTTAACTTTTACAATTGCAGTATTGTTTGTAAGATATACACATATACACACACACACAGATTGAGCGGAAATTCTAAAATCCAAAATTTGATTTTTTTTAGCACTATTGTGATAATAAAACACTGATAAAAGTGAAAAATAAAGATCTCGATTGTGTATTGAAGGAGTGTTGGCCTGAACATTTGCTGCCTAATGGTAGACTGATCATGAAGCAAGCAAAGATCTGTCATGGCGAACTGAAAATTGAAGGTAATTGTTTCAAGTATTCAGCATTCAACAGTTTGAGGGACTGGGACTGTGTTGGCAACGAGCTCTACGTGGTAAAACAACCTTTCTATTCAATAACCTGTCCAACTTTTCAACATGCTCCTCGCTTCACTAGTCCGCTGTAAAACTCTTCAACAGTTCAAGTGCTGTGAACAGAACTATGGAAATTCAAATATTTCTCCTTAAACGTCATTAGTTCTTGGAAAGATTTCAGGTGAAGAATGTGTGCGTCTATGTGATGTGACTATCCTTTCATATTTGAGTTCTGTTGATAGGCCTTCAGCCTGAAATTGAAGCAGCACACACAAAGCGCTGGAGGAACTCAGCAGGCCAGGTAGCATCGATGGAAAAGAGTAAACAATCGACTTATCGGACCCTTCGTCATGACTGGAAAAAAAAAGATGAGGAGTCGGAGTTAGAAGGTGGATGGAGGGGAGGAAGAAACACAAAGTGATGGGTGAAATGGTAGGGGGGTGGTTGAAGTAAAGAGCTAGGAAGTTGGTTGGTGGAAGAGATACAGGGCTGGAGAAGGGGGAATCTAATGGGAGAGGACAGAAGGCCATGAAGGAAAGAAAAGGGGTGGAGTATCAGAGCGAGGTGATGGGCAGGCAAGAAGATGAGGTAAGAGAGGGAAATGGGGATGGGGAATGGTGAGGGTGGGGGGCATTACTGGAAGTTCGAGAAATCAATGTTCATGCCATCAGGTTGGAGGCTATCCAGACGGAATATATGGTGTTGCTCTTCTAACGGGAGTGTGGCCTCATCGCGACAGTTGATGGGTTGCCACTGGGAGATCCCACTCTTTCTGGCGGATGGAGCATCGGTGCTCGGTGAAGCGGCAGTTTCACCCACCACTTTGTGTTTCTTCCTCCCCTCCCCTCACCTTCTAACTCTGAGTCCTCGTCTTTTATTCTCCAGTCCCGATGAAGTGTCTCGGCCCGAAACGTCGACTGTTTACTCTTTTCCATAGCTGCTGCCTGGGAAGCTGAGTTCCTTCGGCATTTTGTGTGTGTGTGTGTGTGTGTGTGTGTGTGTGTGTGTGTGTGTGTGTGTGTGTGTGTGTGTGTTGCTTGGATTTCCAGCATCTGCAGATTTTTCTCTTGTTTGAGCCTAAAATTGAATTCTGTTTCTTGCACTCACCAGCCAAAGATTTCAAACATTTTCTGTTTTGGAATTCATTTTTCCAGCTTCCCGAACACTTTAATTTTGTATTTATGTTAAGGAGTTTTTGTCGTTTGATTGCTCTACAGGTATTAAAGGAAATCTGGTGTGTCCCTGTTGACCCAATATTTATCTATCAGTTATATTTTTTGGAGGCACAATGCGGAACTGGCCTTTCCTTCCCACCGAGCCGCACCGCTCAGCAAACCACTTGTTTAACAAGACAATTTACAATGACCAGCTAACCTGCTGTCCGGTACATCTTTGGACTGTGGTCATGGGGAGAACGTATACAAACTCCTTACAGACAGCGCTGGAATTGAACTCAGAACTCTGGAATGCCCCGGGCTGTAATAGCATTGTGGCTACCATGACTCCTCATTGTACAGCTTGGTGCAACAACTGCTCTGCCCGTGACCGTGAGAAACTGCACACAGTCGTGGGCACAGCTCAGCACATCACGGAAACCAGCCTCCCCTGCATGGACTCTGTCTACACTTCTCACTGTCTCAGTAAAGCAGCCGGCAAAATCAAAGACACCACCTACCCCGGACATTGTCTCTTCTCCCCCCTCCCATCCGGCAGAAGATACAAAAGCCTGAAAGCTCATACCACCAGGCCCAAGGACAACTTCTACCCCGCTGTGATAAGAATATTGAACCCTGAGATGATAAGATCAACTCTTGGCCTCACAATCTACCTTGTTAGATATAGAAAACTCTGAGGGGTATAGATAGGGTGAACACAAGCAGGTTTTTTCCACTGAGGTTGGGTGGGACTACAACTAGAAGTCATGGGTTAAGGGTGAAAGGTGAAAAGTTTAAGGGGAATAAGAGGGGAAACTTCTTTTGATGGCCGTGAAAGTGTGGAATGAGCTGGCAGTCCAAGTGATGCTTGCAAGCTTGATGTCAATGTTTAACAGAAGTTTCGATAGGTATGTGGATGGTAGGGGTATGGAGGGCTATGGTCCCGGCGTAAGTCGATGGGAGTAGGCAGTTTGAATGGCTCAGCATGGACTAGATGGGCCGAAGGGTCTGTTTCTGTGCTGTACTTTTCCATGAATCTATGACCTTGCACCATATTGTATGCCTGCTCTGCACTTTCTCTGCAACACTCTTTTCTGCATTCTGTTATTGTTTTCATCATTATCATCAGGTGCCATGCCCAGTTTGGGCTTTGACTGCCATGGCCCACACACTCCTGTTTCGGGTCAGGTGGATCAATTCATTGATATTCATTTCCAGTTCTCTGGCTGCTGTCTCAATCATCATTTGTCTTTGCCTTCCTCTTGCTTTCTTCCCCTCAATCTTTCCCATAATTACCATGCATTCTAACTCCTCTTTCCTAATCACATGTCCAATGAAGTTACGTTGCCTTTTCATGATCTCACACACTATTTCTCTTTTTGTGATTGCTCTGTTCATGACATCCTAGTTAGATATTCGTTTCGTCCATGATATTCTTTGCATCCTCCTCAAAAAACACATCTCTGCTGCTGCAATTCGTTTCCTCATGTTACTAGATATCATAGACACTAGACAACAGGTGCAGGAGTAGGCCATTCGGCCCTTCGAGCCAGCACCACCATTCACTGTGATCATGGCTGATCATCCACAATCAGTGTCCATTTCCTGCCTTATCCTCATAACCTTTGATTCCGCTATCTTTAAGAGCTCTATCCATCTCTTTCCTGAAAGTATCCAGAGACTTGGCCTCCACAGCCTTCTGGGGCAGAGCATTCCATATATCCTCCACTCTCTGGGTGAAAAAGTTTTTTCTCAACTCCGTTCTAAATGGCCTACCCCTTATTCTTAAACTGTGACCTCTGGCTCTGGACTCACCCATCAGCGGGAACATGCTTCCTGCCTCCAGCGTGTCCAATCACTTAATAATCTTATATGTTTCAATAAGATCCCCTCTCAGCCTTCTAAATTCCAGAGTATACAAGCCCAGTCGCTCCAATCTTTCGACATATGACAGTCCCGCCATCCCGGGAATTAATCTTGTGAACCTACGCTGCACTCCCTCAATAGCAAGAATGTCCTTCCTCAAATTTGGAGACCAAAACTGCACACAGTACTCCAGGTGTGGTCTCACCAGGGCCCTGTACAGCTGCAGAAGGACCTCTTTGCTCTTATGCTCAATTCCCCTTATTATGAAGGCCAGCATGCCATTAGCTTTCTTCACTGCCTGCTGTATTTGTATGCTTGCTTTCTGTGACTGATGTACAAGAACACCTAGATCTCGTTGTGCTTTCCCTTTTCCTAACTTGACTCCATTTAGATAATAATCTGCCTTCCCGTTCTTACCACCAAAGTGGATAACCTCATCTTTATCCACATTAAACTGCATCTGCCATGCATCTGCCCACTCACCCAGCCTGTTTAAGTCACCCTGCATTCTCATAACATCCTCCTCACATTTCACACTGCCTCCCAGCTTTGTGTCATCGGCAAACTTGCTAATGTTACTTTTAATTCCCTCATCTAAATCATTAATATATATTGTAAACAGCTGCGGTCCCAGCACTGAACCCTGTGGTACCCCACTGGTCACCGCCTGCCATTCCGAAAGGGACCCGTTAATTGCTACTCTTTGTTTTCTGTCAGCCAGCCAATTTTCAATCCATGTCAGTACTCTGCCCCCAATACCATGTGCTCTAATTTTGCCCACTAATCTCCTATGTGGGACTTTATCAAAGGCTTTCTGAAAGTCCAGGTACACTACATCCACTGGCTCTCCCTTGTCCATTGTCATAGTTACATCCTCAAAAAATTTCAGAAGATTAGTCAAGCACGACTTCCCCTTCGTAAATCCATGCTGACTCGGACCAATCCTGTTACTACTATCCAGATGTGTCATAATTTCATCTTTTATAATTAACTCCAGCATCTTTCCCACCACCGACGTCATGCTAACCGGTCTATAATTCCGTTTTCTCTCTTCCTCCCTTCTTGAAGAGAGGGACAACATTAGCCACCCTCCAATCCACAGGAATTGATCCTGAATCTATAGAACATTGGAAAATGATTACCAATGCGTCCACGGTTTCTAAAGTCACCTCCTTAAGTACCCTGGGATGCAGACCATCAGGTCCCAGGGACTTATCAGCCTTCAGACCCAACAGCCTATCCAACACCATTTCCTGCCTAATCTAAATTTCCTTTAATTCATCCATTACCCTAGGTCTTTTGGCCACTATTACATCTGGGAGATTGCTTGTGTCTTCCCTAGTGAAGACAGATCCAAAGTACCTGTTCAACTCGTCTGCCATTTCCTTGTTCCCCATAATAAATTCACCCGCTTCTGTGTTCAAGGGCCCAATTTTGGTCTTCACTATTTTTTTTCCTTTTCACATACCTAAAGACGCTTTTACTATCCTCTTTTATATTCTTGGCTAGTTTACCTTCCTACCTCATTTTTTCTCCACGTATTGCCTTTTTAGTTCCCTTCTGTTGCTCTTTAAAAGTTTCCCAATCCTCTGGCTTCCCACTCGTCTTTGCTATGTTATACTTCTTCTCTTTTATTTTTATACTGTCCATTACTTCCCTTGTCAGCCACGGCCTCCCCTTAATCCCCTTAGGATCTTTCTTCCTCTTTGGAACAAATTGATCCTGCACCTTCCGCATTATTCCCAGAAACACTTGCCATTGTTGTTCCACTGTCATCCCTGCTAGGGTATTGTTCCATTGAACTTTGGCCAGCTCCTCCCTCATAGCACCATAGTTCCCTTTGTTCAACTGTAATACTGACACTTCCGATTTTCCCTTCTCCCTCTCAAATTGTAGATTAAAACTTATCATATTATGGTCACTACCTCCTAATGGCTCCTTTACCTCGAGATCCCTGATCAAAATCTGGTTCATTGCACAGCACTAAATCTAGAATTGCGTTCTCTCTGGTAGGCTCCAGTACAAGCTGTTCTACGAATCCATCTCGGAGGGTCTCCACAAACTCCCTTTCTTGGGGTCCAGTACCAACATGATTCCTCCAGTCTACCTGCATGTTGAAGTCCCCCATATCAACTGTAGCATTACCTTTGCGACATGCCAATTTTGTCTCTTGATTCAACTTACACCCTACATCCAGACTACTGTTTGGGGGCCTGTAGATAACTCCCATTAGGGTCTTTCTACCCTTAGAATTTCTCAGTTCTATCCATACTGACTCTACGTCTCCTGATTCTATGTCCCCCCTCGCAAGGGACTGAATATCATTCCTCACCCAACAGAGCCACCCCACCCCCTCTACCCATCAGTCTGTCCTTTCGATAGGACGTATACCCTTGAATATTCATTTCCCAGGCCCTGTCCACTTGAAGCCATGTCTCTGTTATTCCCACAACATCATACTTACCAATTTCCAACTGTACTTCAAGCTCATCCACTTTATTTCTTATACTCCGTGCATAAGAAGTGGCTGAGTTGCAGGAAGCAAAGGGTGGGAAGAAAGGGAGCCCTTTCTGGCTGGCTGCCCGTGTCTAGTTGTGCTCCACAAGGGTCTTTGTTGGGACCGTTTCCTTTTTCTCAATATACCAGTGATTTGGATGATGGAATTGATCGGCTTGCTGCAAAGTTTGTAGACGTTATGAAGATTGGTGGAGCGGCTGGAAGTTTCTTGGAAGTATAGAAGCTACAAAACGCCTCAGACAGATTAGGAGAATGGGCAGAAATAATACACTGCCGGGAAGCATACATAGGTCATGTACTTAGCTGGAAGAAACGAAAGCATTTACCATTTTCTAAATGGGGAGAAAATGCAAAAACATACCGAGACGCAAATAGACTTGGGTGTCCTCGTGCAGGATTCCCTGAAGGTCCATTTGTGGGGCAGTTTGTGGTGAGGAAGGCAAACGTGATTTTAGCATTCATTTCTCAAGGACTAGAATATGAAAGCAACGATGTAATGGTTAGAGTTTATGAAGTACTGATGAGGTCTCACTTGGAGTATTGTGAGCAGCTTGGGGCCCCCTAGCTTAAAAAAAAACAACATGTGCTGGAATGGAGAGGGATCAAACGTGGTTCATAAAAATAATCCAGGATTGATTGGCTTGCAATCGGAAAAGAGTTTGATAGTTCTGGGACTGATTAACAGGAGTACAGAAGAATGAGGCGTGACCTAATTGAAGCCGATCGAATGATGATTGGTCTTGATACAGTGGACGTAGAGAGGATGTTTCCCATGGTGGACTGAAATTTCATGATATTGGAGTCAATAATCCTTCCATGACGATAAGAATAATTTAACACTTACTGCGTAATCCCCGCTGATCGGTTCTACAGTGAGACCCCTAAACAACGCTCGCTTGGAGGTCAAATCAAATACTCGTCCAAGTAATTGTCTTGAATTTGCAAGAAGGAATAATCGTGTTTTCATTTTATTTGCAAATCTCCCGCGGTGTTCCAAACAGGTAAGTTACTCCATTTTTAAATTCCTTCCTGAACTTTCTCTGTGTCACAGCATAGATACACGTGTTGGTGCAGGTACTGAGAGAGGACAACATAAACCCACACACCTGCAGGATATAGGTCGGTTTACTGAAATATCTGTCTGCGTAGGAATAGTTTTCGGCTTGCCAGTTCATCGAATGTACGACATAGGGCATCCAAAATAACGTAAAATTGGCTGACAGAACGAACGACAGAATCATTGACTTTCGCCGGTTCGCCACCTCTGGATCACTACCACTTTCGCTGTTTTTCCGAAGTACTTGTCGAACTCTATTTGCCGCTATAATTCTTTTGACGGTTGAAACATTGAAGAACAGAACCAAACTGATTGGCAGCAACGGCGATGTGATGCTACTACATACCTCGTAAGATTTCCACAGGGGTGAAGTGAAGTATTCAGCTGCGGCGACACAGCGCCATCGATCCACTGCGAAGTAAGACGGAATGGCCTTGACACAACACGCTGCACTCACCGTTGCTACCACCACCGTCGCTGTTCTCTCGGTGCAATATCGGTTCCGCAGCGTCTGACAGCAGATGGCGACGCAACGATCGAAAGTGAAAGCAACCGTCAACCAAATAGAACAGTCCCAGGTTGCGAGACTCAGGACAAGCAGTACAGAACACGCCGGAGGTACGAGCAAGAAATCAGCAAACAAATAGATATAATTTATCCTCTGTAATATGATAACAACGATGACCACCATCAGATCGGCTGCCGCCATGGCCACGAGGTAGAGAGTGATGCATCTGGACAGACCGCATTTCCCGCGGCACAGGATCACAATCGCCGTCAAATTAACTGAAATAAGTTAAATGAAATTAGATTACTATCATTTACCTCAATGATCACGGTGAATGTATTTGCGTTGTGTGCGTAACAGTCGATGGGAACATTGTTCGGAGTCAAGGCCCATTCGCGTTGACCGACATGGCAGGCGGATGACCAGACTGGCTACATTATAATGCACTATTTAGATCCCGCCAGTTTTACGCCCAGAATAATGTGGGCTGTTTAATGACTATCGCCCGGTAGCACTCACATCGACAGCTGTGGAATGCTTTGAGAGGTTGGTTACGATTAGACTGAACTCCTGCCTCAGCAAGGACCTGGACCCATTGCAATTTGCCTATCGCCACAATAGGCCAATCGCAGACGCAAACTAAATGGCTCTCCACACGGCTTTAGACCACCTGGACAACACACACACACACCTACGTCAGGATGCTGTTCATCGACTATAGCTCAGCATTTTATACCATCATTTCCACAATACTGATTGAGAAGTTGCAGAACCTGGTCCTCTGTACCTCCCTCTGTAATTGGATCCCCGACTTCCTAACCGGAAGAACACAGTCTGTGCGGATCTGTGATAACATATCCTCCTCGCTGACGATCAACACGGGCGCACCTCAGGGGTGTGTGCTTAGCCCACTGCTCTACTCTCTGTATACACATGACTGTGTGACTAGGCATAGCTGAAAATACCATCTATAAAGTTGCTGACGATACAACTGTTGTTGGTAGAATCTCAGGTGGTGACGAGAGGGCGTACAGGAGTGAGATATGCCAACTAGTGGAGTGGTGCCACAGCAACAACCTGGCAGTCAACGTCAGTAAGACGAAAGAGCTGATTGTGGACTTTAGGAAGGGTAAGGCGAAGGACCACATACCGATCCTCATGACATAGAGGGATCAGAAGTGGAGAGAGTGAGCAGCTTCAAGTTCCTGGGTGTCAAGATCTCTGAGGATCTAACTTGGTCCCAACATATCGATGTAGACCATAAGACCATAAGACAAAGGAGCAGAAGTAGGCCATTCGGCCCATCGAGTCTGCTCCACCATTTTATCATGAGCTGATTCATTTTATCCTATTTAGTCCCACTCCCCTGCCTTCTCACCATAACCTTTGATGCCCTGGCTACTCAGATACCTATCAATCTCTGCCTTAAATACACCCAATGACTTGGCCTCCACTGCTGCCCGTGGCAACAAATTCCATAGATTCACCACCCTCTGACTAAAAAAAATTCTTCGCATTTCTGTTCTGAAAGGGCACCCTTCAATCCTGAAGTCATGCCCTCTCGTACTAGACTCTCCCATTATGGGAAACAACTTTGCCACATCCACTCTGTCCATTCCTTTTAACATTCGAAATGTTTCTATGAGGTCTCCCCTCATTCCTCTAAACTCCAAGGAATACAGTCCGACAGCGGACAAACGTTCCTCATATGTTAACCCTCTCATTCCCGGAATCATTCTAGTGAATCTTCTCTGCACCCTCTCCAACGTCAGCACATCCTTTCTTAAATAAGGAGACCAAAACTGCCCACAGTACTCCAAGTGAGGTCTCACCAGCGCCTTATAGAGCCTCAACATCACATCCCTGCTCCTATACTCTATTCCTCTAGAAATGAATGCCAACATTGCATTCGCTTTCTTCACTACTGATTCAACCTGGAGGTTAACTTTAAGGGTATCCTGTACGAGGACTCCCAAGTCCCGTTGCATCTCAGAACTTTGAATTCTTTCCCCATTTAAATAATAGTCTGCCCGTTTATTTTTTCCGCCAAAGTGCATAACCATACACTTTCCAACATTGTACTTCATTTGCCACTTTTCTGCCCATTCTTCCAATCTATCCAAGTCTCTCTGCAGACTCTCCGTTTCCTCAGCACTACCGGCCCCTCCACCTATCTTCGTATCGTCAGCAAACTTAGCCACAAAGCCATCTATTCCATAATCTAAATCGTTGATGTACAATGTAAAAAGAAGCGGCCCCAACACGGACCCCTGTGGAACAGCACTGGTAACCGGCAGCCAACCAGAATAGGATCCCTTTATTCCCACTCTCTGTTTCCTGCCAATCAGCCAACGCTCTATCCACGTATGTAACTTTCCCGTAATTCCATGGGCTCTTATCTTGTTAAGTAGCCTCATGTGTGGCACCTTGTCAAAGGCCTTCTGAAAATCCAAATATACAACATCCACTGCATCGCCCTTGTCTAGCCTACCGGTAATTTCCTCAAAAAATTGTAATAGGTTTGTCAGGCAGGATTTTCCTTTAAGGAATCCATGCTGAGTTCTGCCAATCTTGTCATATGCCTCCAGGTACTCTGTAACCTCACCCTTGACAATCGACTCCAACAACTTCCCAACCACGGATGTCAGGCTAACAGGTCTATAATTTCCTTTTTGCTTCCTTGCCCCCTTCTTAAATAGCGGAGTGACATTTGCAATCTTCCAGTCCTCCAGAACCATGCCAGAATCTATCGACTTTTGAAAGATCATCGCTAATGCCTCCGCAATCTCCACAGCTACTTCCTTCAGAACACGAGGGTTCATTCCATCTGGTCCGGGAGATGTATCTACCTTTAGCCTATTCAGCTTCCTGAGTACTTTCTCTGTCGTAATTGTGACTGCACACACTTCTCTTCCCTGCCACCCTTGAGTGTCCGGTATACTGCTGTCTTCCTCAGTGAAGACTGATGCAAAATACTTGTTCAGTTCCTCTGCCATCTCCTCATCTCCCATTACAATTTCTCCAGCATCATTTTCTATCGGTCCTATATCTACTCTCACCAGTCTTTTACTCTTTATATACTTGAAAAAGCTTTTAGTATCCTCTTCGATATTATTTGCTAGCTTCCTTTCATAGTTAATCTCTTCTCTCTTAATGACCTTCTTGGTTTCCTTTTGTAAGGTTTTAAAAACTTCTCCATCCTCTCTCTTCTCACTGAGTTTTGCTTCATTGTATGCCCTCTCTTTTGCTTTAACTTTGGCTTTGACTTCTCTTGTCAACCACGGTTGCATCCTTTTTCCACTCGAAAATTTCTTCTTTTTTGGAATATACCGGTCTTGCACATTCCTCATTTCTCGCATAAACTCCAGCCACTGCTGCTCTGCTGTCTTTCCCGCCAGTGTCTCTTTCCAGTCAACTTTGGCCAGTTCCTCTCTCATGCCACTGTAATTTCCTTTACTCCACTGAAATACCGACACATCAGATTTCGGCTTCTCTTTTTCTAATTTCACAGTGAACTCAATCATGTTATGATCACTGCCTCCTAAGGGTTCCTTCACGTCAATCTCTCTAATCACCTCCAGTTCATTACACAATACCCAATCCAGTACAGTCAATCCCCTAGAAGGCTCAACAACAAGCTGTTCTAAAAAGCCATCTCACAGACATTCTACAAATTCTCTCTCTTGAGATCCAGTGCCGACCTGATTTTCCCAATCTACTTGCATGTTAAAATCCCCCACAATTATCATAACACTGCCCTCTGACAAGCCTTTTCTAGTTCCAGTTGTAATTTGTAGTCCACATCCCTGCCGCTGTTTGGAGGCCTATAAATAACTGCCATTAGGGTCCTTTTACCCCTGATATTTCTTAGCTCAACCCATAAAGATACTGCACCTCCCGATCCTATATCACCTCTTTCTAATGATTTAATATCATCTCTTATCAATAAAGCCACGCCTCCCCCTCTGCCTACCTTCCTATCCTTCCGACACACCGTGTATCCTTGGACGTTCAGCTCCCAGAGACATGCATCCTTTAGCCAAGTCTCAGTGATGGCCACAATATCATACCTGCCAATCTGTAGCTGTACAACAAGATCATCCACCTTATTCCTTATGCTGCGTGCATTTAAGTACAACACCTTAAGACCAGTATTTGATACTCTTTGCTTTGATTTCACTGCAACTTTATTGCACTGCAACTCATCCCAATGGCTACAAATTTGCCCCATCACCTGCCTGTCTTTCCTGACATCTTTACTGCTCACTATCTTAGATTTATTTCTGTTTTCCCCTTCCTCCGCTCTATCATTCCCGTTCCCATCCCCCTGCGAAATTAGTTTAAACCCTCCCTAACAGCTCTATTAAACTTTCCCGCCAGGATATTGGTCCCCTTCGGGTTCAGGTGTAACCTGTCCTTTTTGAACAGGTCATACTTCCCCCGGAAAAGATCCCAGTTATCCAAGAACCTGAAGCCCTGTCCCCTACACCAGAGTCTCAGCCACGCATTTATCTGCCTGATCCGACAACTCTTGCCCACGCTAGCACGTGGCACAGGTAGCAATTCCGAGATTACTACCCTGGAGGTCCTGCTTCTCAGCTTCCTTCCTAACTCCTGGAAATCTCTCTTCAGGACCTCCTCCTTTGTCCTATCTATGTCATTGGTACCAAGACAACTGGCTGCTCACCCTCCCCCTTTAGAATATTCAGGACCCGATCCGAGACATCCCATACCCTGGCACCTGGGAGGCAACACACCATGCGGGTATCTCTGTCAGGCTGACTATGGAATCCCCCACGACTATCGCATTTCTCTTCTCCCTCCTTCTCTCCTGCACAACAGCGCCAGGCTCAGTGCCAGAGACCCGGTCACCGTGGGCGTCCCCCGTCAGGTCATCCCCCTCAGCAGCATCCAGAGCAAGATATTTGTTGCTGAGGGGGACAGCCACAGGTGTGCTCTCCACTATCCGGGCATTTCCCTTCCCTCTCTTGACAGTGACCCAGTTTTCTGAGCCCTGTAGCCTAGGGATGACTACCTCCCTGTAGCTCCTGTCTATCACCTCTTCACTTTCCCTGATAAGCAGTAGGTCATCAAGCTACAGTTCCAGATCCCTAACACGGTCTCTGAGGAGCTGCATCTCGGTGCACCTGGCGCAGATGTGGCCATCAGGGAGGCTGGAGGTCTCCTAGGATTCCCACATTTGACACCCTGAACAAAGCACTAACCCTACAGGCATGTTATCTAATTCTACAGGAATGAAACAGGAAAAATAAGTCTACTCACCCACTTATCTCGCCAAACAGACGAACTTTTTAAATCGTTAGCTCGTACCGTTAGCTGTGAGAGCCCTGCTGTTCCTGCCTGTCCGGGCCGATTCGCGAAAGGGGTGGGGACGGGGGAAGAAAAAAAAAGTTGGCGCTTCGCTCTCGCCTCTTTCCGTTTACCGCCAAAGCCCGCTGAAGCCAAAGCCCTACACTCTGCTGCCACTCACTCCGCTGCCCGCTGTATAGGGTGGTCTCCTTTTTAAAATCTCCGCGCGGTCCTGCTGACGTCACGCGCCTGCGCAGTCTCGCCCTTCTTGCGCTCGAAGTTTTTGAAAAAAACTGCCTTCCTTCAGAATTCAGCTCCCACGACGCTCTGTAGTCCCGATCAATATGTAGTTATAAAGAAGGCAAGACAGCGACTATACTTTATTAGGAGTTTGAAAAGATTTGGCATGTCGACAAATACACTCAAAAACTTCTATATTTGTACTGTGGAGAGCATTCTGACAGGCTGCATCACTGTCTGGTATGGAGGGGCTACTGAAAACGACGGAAAGAAGCTGCAGAAGCTGGTAAATCTACTCAGCTCCATCTTGGGCACTAGCCAAAAAAAAAACTCAGGAGATGTTTAGGGAGCTGTGACTCAGAAAGGCAGCGTCCGTTATTAAGGACTTCCAGCACCCAGGACATGCCCTTTTCTCACTGGTACCATCAGGTAGGAGGTACAGAAGCCTGAAGGCACACACTCAGCGATTCAGGAACAGCTTCTTCCCCTCTGCCATCCGATTCCTAAATGGACATCGAAGCTTTCGACACAAGTCACGTTTTTAATATACAGCATTTCTGTTTTTGGACGTTTTTAATCTATTCATTATACCTAATTGATTTACGGGTTTATTTATTTTTATTGTGTTTTATATTATTTGTTATTGCTTTCTCTGCTAGATTATGTATTGCATTGAACTGCTGCAAGTAAGATAAATTTCTCGTCACATGCCGGTAATATTAAACCTGATTCTGATTCTAACTGTTTTGCTCGATGGTTAGCAGACTGAGGAGAGGTCTGAATGAATTTTATAAAACATGAGAGACACAGCTGGGGAAGAGAGTCAGCATTATTTTCCCGGGTGCAAAAAATGTCCATTGCTGGAAGTCACAACTGTAAGACGAGAGAGAGGGGAAGTTCAAAGCTATGCGTGGCGACATTGTTTCTTTATGTTGAGAGTGGTCGGTGTCTCGCACTTACTGCCTTGCGGAGTGTTGGAAGCATTCACGACAGTGGAATTTACGATCTTTATGATAGGCGCGTGAATATGGCAGAAATAGAGAAATGAATCGCAGATTTGATTTATCTGGCATTTTGTTTAGCAGAGTTAACGTCCGCCGGCTTGTTATTCACTATATGACGTTCGCTGCTGCTGCTGACCAGTAACGATTTCAGCCAAGGTACGCATAGCTTTATCTGAGGCCACGCCGATGCATTACCTCAGTGGTGGCAGTGCGGAGAATGATTCCAACATGCCCTTCATTGCGTTGTTCGCAGGATTACTCCCTGTTCGACGAGAAGAGGTCTAAGAATTTAGGAAGAACTAGGAATTAATTAAGTGTGTGGCTGAGGAGTTGGTGGAGTGGAAATGTTTCAGTTATAAGCATCTCTTCCTGTGCAGGTGAGACCGTTGCAAAGACGACCAGTTTCACCTGAGATGACTGGGAGCACAATCCCTCACCAGTGTGTTCGCTGCCAGGACCTGATCCTGTTCATAATCGAGTGGCAAAGTGGTGGGGACCAAGGCCGCAGGTCAGCAGACACCATTCAGCGAACTGTGGAGTAATGGTGAAAGGAAGTCCAGCTGGAGACAGGATAATGAGATCATGAAGTGTTTATTTATTTTTGACGCGATACACCACAGAGTCGATTTACAGCGCCAGCCACTGCGCTGTGCTGATAAGACATGGACAACTCACTCTATGCTGTGAACACCCAACCCATCTAAGACCATACACAGCCCAATGTGAACAGAAAGCTTTACACCAGCCTATTTCAACACCAGAAAGACACAGAACTGCACAAACCAGTTTTTTTGACCACACAGGGTTCGCCCAGTACACAGAAGTGCAGTGGGAAGTAGAAACCAAACACAGTCCTGCGGGGAATCAGACTTCTACAACACAACCAAGGCGACCCCCGTTAACCCAGACTATCAATAAATATATACACACATACACACACACACAGAAACACACACACAAACAACACACACACACACATACATACACACACACAAACAACACACACCACATACACACATACACACACACACAGAAACACACACACAAACAACACACACAAACAACACACACCACACACACACACACACACACACCACACAAACAACACACACCACACACACAAACAACACACACCACGTACACACATACACACACACACAGAAACACACACACAAACAACACACACCACACACACACACACACCACACAAACAACACACACACCACACACACAAACAACACACACACATACCACACACACAAACAACACACACACACCACACACACACACACACACACACAACATACAGAGACAGACAGACAGACACACACACACAACATACACCACACACACACATACACACACACACACACACACACACACACACAACATACACCACACACACACACACACACACAACACATACACACACACACACACACACACACACGCACACACACATACATAACATACACAGACAGACAGACAGACACACACACATACACACAGACATACAAACAACACACACCACACACACACACACAAACAACACACAACATACACACAGGCGCGCGCTCACACACACACAAACAACACACACCGCACACACACAACACAACACACACGCGCAAACACGCACACACACACACACACACAAACGACACGGGAACATCGGCAGTTGCTGGCAATGCAAGGCAGCACACACAAAATGCTTGAGGAACTCAGCAGGGCAAGCAGCGTCTATGGAAAGAGAATACCGTTAATGTTTCCGTCTGAGACATTTCGATAGGATAGGCATTGCATGCATCCTGTCTTCAAGCAAGTAACAGACTCCAGAGATAATATGTCTAATCAAACTGTATTCTCTGTGTCCAATGCATGATCTGCTTCTGAAACCTAGAATCGACGTGTATACCTTTGTTCGTGATGATTTCTGTGTCCTTCAGAATTCACCCAGCAATTCCATTAGTGCCATGATTTTGGCGGCACTGTCGCTCGTTGTAAACATTGACACCACATTAGCATCCATCCCATCCTCCCGCACCACACCTTTGACAAGGGAATCCCGATCCTAATCGGCAGACCATCTGCTACTCCAAACTACCTTGTTTCTGAACAAACCAGGGCTTGTTTTCGGGTCTATTCATTTATTGGTTTGTACAGTTGCTGAACAATATTTCTTCCCTCTCGATCCGTTCCCCCCATCCACTCCACCCTTTTTTAAATGTTATCATTCTGTCGCCTACCTACGGCTCCATCCCCCGTTCCTGCTGCACCATTCAATGGGGCGACAGTTGGTCTCCTTAATGGTCACTTCTTGACAGGTGACCTTAGCGCTACTTCCTTGACCCACTCTCAGATGCATTGACGCTAACGGCATCCGCTGTTTCCAGAGACTCTTGACTTCAGCCTTGCAGCAACTCTACCCCAAAATGCTCCTTAAAACAATGAAGAAACAGGATTAATCACATTCTGATTAAATATTACACAATTTCCTTCTCTTCTCCTTCCTAAATGACATTACTAAATGACGATAAAAGAGGACTGGCTGTCCTCATTATCTAATCTAATCTAATTCTGTATGCCCCTATTAGGTCTCTGGTAGTTACTGTGGCAACATTAGGAAGATTGAGGCATGGAGACGAGTGAGGATATCAAGCCACAGTTCCACGCCGACTGCTTTCCTTTTCATCACTGCTGGAGAAGGAGTCACCGAGCGGCCGATCACAGTGCGGCTCCTCATGACAGATGGGCGGGCTTCTGCGTTCGACTGATGTCCCGTTCTTCGAATAAACTGCATACCTGGAGTATTGTGTGCAGTTTTGGTCCCCTAATCTGAGGAAAGACATCCTTGCCTTAGAGGGAGTACGAAGAAAGTTCACCAGATTGATTCCTGGGATGGCAGGACTTTCATATGATGAAAGACTGGATCGACTAGGCGTATACTCTCTGGAATTTAGAAGATTGAGGGGGAATCTTATTGAAAAGTGTAAAATCCGAAAGGGATTGGACAGGCTAGATGCAGGAAGATTGTTCCCGATGTTGGGGAAGTCCAGAACGAGGGGTCACAATTTGAGGATAAAGGGGAAGCCTTTTAGGACAAAGATTGGGAAAAACTGCTTCACACAGAGAGTGGTGAATCCGTGGAGTTCTCTGCCACAGGAAACAGTTGAGGCCAGTTCATTGGCTATACTTAAGAGGGAGTTAGATATGGCCCTTGTGGTTAAAGGGATCAGGGGGTATGGAGAGAAGGCGGGTACAGGGTTCTGAGTTGGGTGATCAGCCATGATAATACTGAATGGCGGTGCAGGCTCGAAGGGCCATATGGCCTACTCCTGCACCTATTTTCTATGTTTCTATGTTAAAAGTTGGTGATACGGTAGGATGGTATCGCGGTTCCGCATATGGGTTTGACTCTCGTGTTTATGGAAACTTTCAGAGTTATTGTTTTTATATTCTGTGCTTTTCCCCCCCGCTCATTCCTTTTCCGTTTTGTTGACTGAAAGGAGTGGATTTGGTGCTGATGTTCCGTTGTGTACCGTTAGTTATTTGTGCGTGGGTGGGGTTTTTTTGCAATCGATTTTCTTGCTCTATTTTGTACGGTTTTCGTGTTTGTTGATTGGGCTGCTGTTCTGTTTTGGGCAGCTTGGGTGGGTTTGAGGTTTCGCTTTGTACTGCAGAAACAAAGATGTTGACTACTCTCTAGATGGAGAGAAAATACAATAAAACAGAGGCGCAATAGGACCTGGGAGTTCTTGTGCAAGATTCACTAAAGGTCAATTTGCAGCTTGAGTCCGTGGCGAGGAAGTCAAATGAAATGTTATCATTCATTTCAAGAAGACTAGAATATAAAATAAAGGATGTCATGCTTTGACTCATGAGGCATCACTTGGATTGGAGCAGTTGGGCCCCATATCTTAGAGAGCATGCGATGCAATTGGAGAGCTTTGAAGGGAGATTCACAGAAACTGCATGGCCTGTCATAGGGAAAACGTTTGATTGTTCTGGGGCTGTATTCATTGGAATTCAGTAGAATCACGGCTGGCATAATTGAACCCCGTCGATAGTTATTGGTCTTGATAAAGTGGATGTGGGGAGGATGTTAACTGTAGTGGGAGAGTGGAAGGCAAAAGGCACGGCCTCAGAATAGTGTGCCGTCATTTTAGAATGGTGGTACGGAGGGATTTATTTAGACAGAGAGTAATAAATCTGTGGTCTTCTTTGTCAGAGGCAGCTGTGGAGGCCAAGACTTCTTTTTTGTGATTTATTTTTTTATTGCATTTCATCATCAAACAAACATTTCCATGAGATGTATTTCAGATACTGTACAAATATATCACATAATCATATTTGTCACAAATCTCCACATAATATTTATCTGAGGTATACACTTATAGAAAGGAGAGGAAAGAAAGAACAATCGAAAGAAGAAAACTATGTACGGAGTAGGGTGTAATTTTTTTTACAACATATTCATTGACTTCTGAGAATAAAATCAGGCCTATGAGGTCTTATGTAGTTTACTATTTTTTCCAGTATCAATAAAATTGTTCCAACTTACGATCGACAGATGCTGTTATCTTCTCCATTTTGTAAATGTCCATTGTAATTTCCATCCATACGTTTAGAGTTGGGCTCTCCTGTGATAACCATTTCCTGGTAAGGGTCTTTTTACCAACCACCAGCAATATATTCATTAAATATTTCTCTCTTTTCAACCATTCTTGAGGTATATACCCAAAATATATGGTCTTACTCTCTAATGGTATTTCACATTTAAAGATGGAGGGCATTATGTATCCCACTCCAATAGTCTTTGATAACGGGGCATTCCCAGAAAATATGATAATGGTTTGCATTTTAATTTCCACAATTTCTCCAGCAAACAAGGGGGTTACAATCATAATGGGATTTCTGAGAGGGTGTAATAAAATATCTTATCAAGTTTTCCAACCCGAACTCCCTCAGTTTCTGTGAACTGGTACACTTCCATTGATACCTATTGTCCAGTCTTCGTCAGATATTATTATCCCTCCTTCCTTCTCCCATTTTGTTTTAATGTATGAAGTCGAGTGTGTTTTAAAATTTGACAAACCCTTATACGCACTTGAGATTATTCTACTACTGTTGTCTGAATTATATGCCTTTCTAAATAGCTCTATCAGACATGTACTTGCCTTGGTTACATTTTTAACCGTCCTATTAACATACTGTCGCATCTGCAAATACCGGTAAAAGTCTTGTTTTACTAGTAAGTGTCTCTCTTTCAGCATTTCAAAACTGAACAGTGTTTCTTCTTTCATTATATTGCAAATAGCTGTTATTCCTTCAGGTGTCCAGTCCTTAAATCTAGCTTCCAGCTTATTCGGGGTAAAATCCGAATTATATGCACACCGTTTAAGAATTGCAATGTCTCTCTCCAGTTTATATCGTTCTATACTAGTTTTCCATATTTTAAGAGTCCATTTCACCTACGGGTTGTCAATATTATTGACTTTGTAGGTTGTTATCAGCCAAAATTGCCTGTATGGGGATGGAAAGTATCCTCTCCTCAACGATTAGAGATAAAGGTGGGAAGATGTGCCTGGAGGCTGTGGAAGTGAGCGAGGTCCTCAATGAATACTTCTCTTCGGTATTCACGAATGAGAGGGAACTTGATGATGGTGAGGACAATATGAGTGAGGTTGATGTTCTGGAGCATGCTGATATTAAGGGAGAGGAGGTGTTGGAATTGTTAAAATACATTAGGACAGATAAGTCCCCGGGGCCTGACGGAATATTCCCCGGACTGCTCCACGAGGCGAGAGAAGAGATTGCTGAGCCTCTGGCTAGGATCTTTATGTCCTCGTTGTCCACGGGAATGGTACCGGAGGATTGGAGGGAAGCGAATGTTGTTCCCTTGTTCAAAAAAGGTAGTAGGGATAGTCCGGGTAATTATAGACCAGTGAGCCTTACGTCTGTGGTGGGAAAGCTGTTGGAAAAGATTCTTAGAGATAAGATCTATAGGCATTTAGAGAATCATGGTCTGATATGAGACAGTCAGCATGGCTTTGTGAAGGGCAGATCGTGTCTAACATGCCTGATAGAGTTCTTTGAGGAGGTGACCAGGCATATAGATGAGGGTAGTGCAGTGGATGTGATCTATATGGATTTTAGTAAGGCATTTGACAAGGTTCCACACGGTAGGCTTATTCGGAAAGTTAGAAGGCATGGGATCCAGGGAAGTTTGGCCAGGTGGATTCAGAATTGGCTTGTATCTTGGCTTGTATGTTGATCTTGTATCCTGATAATTGACCATATTGTTCAAAGGATTGCATCAATTAAGGTAAGGAGTATGTTGGTTGCCCTAGATAGATCAAAATGTCATCTGCGTAACAAGCCAATTTATGCTCTGTCCCTTCAATAGTAATTCCTCAGATATCTTCATTTTGTCTGATGTATTGAGCTAATGGTTCCAGATATAATGTGAAGAGTAGTGGTGATTATGCACATCCCTGTCTCGTGCCCCTTTCTAGGGTAAAACTATTTGATAAATATCCATTGATTTTAATCCTGGCGGTAGGATTGTCATATAGTGCTTGTATAGTTTTAATAATTGTGTCATGTAGACCAAATCTATGTAAAACTCTGTAAAGAAAATTCCAATTAACCGAATCAAATGCGTTTTCAGTGTCCACGCTTATCGCTATTGCTTCAATTTCATTTTTTTATATGATCCATAATGTGAAATGTCTTTCGTATATTGCCTTGTATTTTGCGTTGTTGTATAAAACCTATCTGATCAGTATGTATCAGTGTGGGTATAAACTCTTCTAATCGTTTGGCCATGATAGAGGTTAATATTCTATAATCCACATTAAGAACAGATATTGGTCTAAATGACCCGCATTCCATTTTATCCTGGCCTTCTTTCGGTATAGCTGAGATTATCGCCTCCTTCCAGCTGGGTGGCATTTGTGTCTTTCTTTGGGCCCAGTTCAGTGTGGGGAGTAAAACAGGAATTAAGTCACTTCTAAACTCTTTATACCACTCTGCCGTATATCCATCTGATCCTGGTGACTTGCTTAATTTAAGCCTACTCATTGCAGTTTTCAGTTCAGCTTCAGTTATGTCAGCAGTCATCGTTCTATTTTGTTCTTTGCTTAAAGTGGGTAACTCTAAAGAATTCAGGAAGGTGTCAATGTGGGTTATGCTTCCCTTGAAACTTTAGAATACTGAGTTTTGTAAAAAATTTCAAAAGCTTCTTGAATTTCACTTAGCTTATTTTTTAAAAAATCGTTTTTGTACTTAGATCCCTAATTCTATGAATTGTATTTTCTGCTATCTTTTTTTTTCAGTTTCCACGTCGGTATTTTCATAGATTTAGATCCTCCTGCATAGTGTCCCTGTTTCAGAAACATTAATTTTTTTGTAATTTCTTGTGTAGCCAAAGTATTAATTTCATTCCTAATTTTTAAAATTTCCTCTAGTGCATCCTGTGCCAAACTCAATTTGTATTTTTTTCTAGTTCCTTCAGCTTATTTTGAAATTCCTCTCATGTTTTATTCCTTTTTTTTTCTTATATGAAGATATCGCTATAATTTTCTCTCTGAAGACAGCCTTCAGAGAATCCCATAGAATGGGAGGTGAAACCTGTCCATTATCATTGAATTCTAAGTAAAGACCAATTTCTTTTTTAATTTGTTCCTTAAAGTAGGGATCATTGAGTAGACTTGAATTTAGTTTCCAAATTGTATTCTTTGGTTGGAGGTCAAAATCAACAGATAAATATATAGGTGCATGGTCACTTACATCTATTGTCGCAATTCCACAGGTGATTATTTTGTCTCTATCTTTTTCAAATGTTATGAAATAGTCTATTCTTGTATATACGGAATGGGGGGGGGGGTGCAGAATAATGAGTGTAATCCCTTCTGTCGGGGAAAAGGTCTCTCCATATATCAATTAGACCAACGTCGTCAAAAAGAGTGTTAACTTTCTTATGTAAGGACTTTGTTTCATAAATTTTTCTATTGGAAGAGTCCAACTTTGGTTATAATTGTAAATTTAAGTCTTCCCCACATATCAAGAGACTTTCTGTTTCCGTTACCGTAATATTAGTAATTTTCTGGAAGAAACTAATATCACTTCCTGGGGTTGCGTATATATTCAATAAAGTAACTGGATTTCCATTGTTATTCCCCCTTACCAGAATATATCTGCCCTCCGTATCTCCTATTTCGAATACTTTTTCAAAATTTAGCTTGCTTGAGATGAGAATAGCAACTCCTCTTCTATGTCCTGATTTATATGAGGAGAAAAACAAATTAATGAAGCTCATTCTCTTCAATTTTCCATGCTCATTATCACTTGAGTTTCCTGTAAATGTACTACATGGGCTTGTTTTTTTTTCATTTTTGATAGAATTTTACTGCGCTTGACTGGATTCAACAGCCCATTGATATTAAAAGAAATGAATTTTACTTTGTCCTTAGCCATGTGTATTTATCTTTTAGTATAGCATTGAAATTTGCAGAATATAATTTAATCGATCGACTCCCTGAACAAATAAGAGCCAAGAAACGCGAATAATAAAAAAAAAGGTAACGAAGGTGTGATTCCAAGGCTGGGGTCTCTAGATGACCCTGGGTTGAGCTACAGGAAACGTCTAGCCATGGGTGATAGCCCCTCCTACCTGTGAGTTGAGGGCCCCCGCTGCAGTACCTATAAAAGTAAGTAAAAAAATCTATGTCCATTACACAGAAATGATTTCCCTATGTATTCCTCCCATGTATATATTCTCATTTTGGTGGGGAAAAAGGAATGAATGAATTAAAAAAATGAGTAATATAAAATCCACATTATAATACGTATTTCTCGAGATAGGTATATCACCGTCAATTTTTGATTCCATTTAGTTTATCAGCACTTTTAAAGTTAGCCAAATCTTATGGCTCTTGTGGAGGAGGTGAGGCCTGCCCTCGGAGAACTCACAGTCTCTTCCTAATATCCTTCTCTCGTCCTGCTCCCGTCCGCTGCTTTCTGGGTTCTCTTACTATTTCCCAAACAGATCGGGATAACTGCTCAGCCAGACTTTCCCTTGGTTTGACCACGCTAATGGGCAGTCCTCTGTTGTTCATGCCTGTTGTCGCCTCTTCCATCGTCTGATACAGTCATATGCCTTCTGGGTAAAATACCCTCAGTTTAGCAGGGTACGGGGTTTGGAATTTAATGTTTTCTTGCTTTAATATTCGTTTTGCTTCGGAATAGTCCTGCTGTTTTTGTAGGACCGCCAGGGGGTAATGATGATCCAAGTATATTAACTTCTTGTTCCAAAAAACCCTCTTCTTACCCCAGGACCTTCGTGGAATCTCCGCCTTGCTCTTGAATCGAAGGAATCTAAGTACTATTGAACGCAGTTTACTTTCTCAGTCTCCGGGAGGCCTCGATACGAGCGCATGATGCGCCCTCTCAATTTCAATCTCCATGGTCGAAGGAATCTCCAGCACTTCCCACAGCAACTTTCCTACAAAGTCTATCATCGACACTCCCTCCGCTCCTTCGGGAACATTATGAATCCAGATATTTTTCCGTCGCGATCTTCCCTCCTGGTCAAGCAATTTACTTTCCTGTTGATTTAATATTTTTATCGTCTTACTTAGTATCTGTTCCACGTTTTGCACGCGATCTTCCACCTTCTCAATTCTGGTCTCTGCCACCGCTATTTTCTGATTGACGTTGGTGAGCTCTGACTTTATATCATTGAGTTGCTGTTTCTATATCTTTTTGGACTTCCCTTATCTCTTCCCAAATCTTTATCACATTTGCTGCTTCACATGCACGAGGCCCGGCGTCAGCCTCGCCGCCACCCGCTGCACATCTCTCTTCCATAGGCTCCGCAGCGGTGCTTTTTTAAAATCTCTTTTCTTTTTCCCCATTCTTGCCCCCCCCCTTATCAATTCAGATATTTTCGAAAGATCCTATATTTGATGGATTAACGAGGCAAAATATGCGTTTTTCTAGAGGAGCTATTGATTTAAGCTGCCATCCTGAACGATGACGGCACCGGAACCGTGGAGGCCAAGTCTTATGCATACTGAAAGCAGAGGCTGATAGATTCTTGATTGGTCAGGGCATGAATGATATGTTGAGAAGGCGGGAGAGGAAAGTTGGATCAGCAATGATAAAATAGCGGATCAGACTCGATGCGTCAAATGGCAAATTCTGCTCCTCTATCTTATGGTTTTATGGACGTGTTCAGAGGAACGTGTTTCTAGCTTTTATTTCCAAAACATAACAACAGACGAGTAGCGCGCATTAACTGAAATGACAGGCTTCAGCATTACCTCAGCACAATAACAAAGCCCAAACACATTAGTGACTGAAAAGTGCAAAGTAACCCTTCCTACTTCCCTGTTCCCGAGCATTCTGGCATCGACATGTGACTGTGAGGGGTAGAGTAACCAGTATCTGCAATTATTGTAATCACCTTGCTGTCTGATGCTGACATTCAGAGATACTAAAATGAACCTACAATGCCGTAAAACAGAGGGAAATAATGATCATTTTCGGATTATACAAGTTTTTAAAAAATATTTTATGATGTTTTTAAATCCCTACGGATATTTGGTCAGCAGCGTGTTTCGTGAGCGAATAAGATAATTTCCTGTTCATATGCTTAGATACGTTGTCTTCAAACATAATGAATTGAAATTTCATGATATCTGAGTCAATAACCATTCCATGAAGAGAATAATAACTTTATTCCTGTTGCTTAATCCCCGTTAATCGTTTGTACAGCGAGACACTGAAACTCGCTTGAAGCTCATCTCAAGTACCATTCCAAATAATTGTTTTGATCCTGCATGAAGGAATAATTGTGTTTGCATTTTATTTCCAAGTCACCTTCATTACTGCAAACAGATTCTTCACTCCATTCGTAAGCTCGTTCCTGAACTTTCTCTGAGTCAGTCCATAGATACATGTGTTGGTGCAGGTACTGAGAGAGGACAACATAAGCCCACACTCCTGCAGGATATAGGTCGGTTTGCTGAAATATCTGTCTGTGTAGGAATAGTTTTCGGCTTGCCAATTCAGCGAATGTACGACATAAGGCATCCAAAATAATATAAAATTCGCTGAAAGAGCGAACAACAGAATTATGGATTTTCTCCGGTTTGCTACCTCCTGATCCTTACGATTTTCGCAGCTTCTCCAAAGTGCCTGACGAACTCTATTTGTCGCTATAATCTGTCTGGCAATTGAAACATTAAAGAGCAGGATTAAACAGATTGGTAGTAACGGTGTTGTGATGCTGTCAAATACCTCGTAGGCTTTCCGCAGGGGTGAAGTGAAGTATTCAGCTGCGGCGACACAGCGCCATCGATCCACTGCGAAGTAAGACGGAATGGCCTTGACACAACACGCTGCACTCACTGTTGCTACCACCACCGTCGCTGTTCCCTCGGTGCAATATCGGTTCCGCAGCTTCTCACAGCATATGGCGACGCAACGATCGAAACCGAAAGCCACCGTAAACCAAGCGGAGCAGTCCCAGGTCGCGAAAGTTAAGGCAAGCAGCAGGGAAAACGCCGGAGTTTCGAGCAAGAAATTAGCAAACAAATAGATATAATTTATCCTCTCCAGTATAACAAGAACGATGACCACCATCAGATCGGCTGCCGCCATGGCCACCAGGTAGACGCTAATGCATTTGGACAGACCGCATTTCCCTCGGGACAGGATCGCAATCGCCGTAACATTAACTGAAATAAGTTATATAAAATCAATTACTATTAGTTACTGCAGAATGACGAGTATGACTTTATTTGTGTAGTGTGAATAATAGTCAATCGGGCCATTGTCTGTTTTCTCTGCCAGGGTAGCATTCTACCTGTGCGGACTGAGATGAGTTCCGGATGATCCAATCAAGCTTATTCTAGTTTTTAATGCACAGTTTAGATCTCGCCAGTGTCATGTCCAGCAGTTAACCATCAGAAGGAAAGTCGGAGGCTGAAAGTCGGAGCCCTCAGGCAGTTGTGTGAAGTAGTGAACAAACGTTCGGATTCTAAAGCCGCAGGAGAGCATAATCAAAAGCTGTCCTGAACAGAATGGTGTCTTGTGCAGAACAGCGCAGGTAGTGGAGGGATTGGATTTAATTTCAGATATATGACGTTACTATTATTCATTAAAAGAGTTTATTTAATTGACTACTATTTAAAATGATTTTTTTTTGATAATTACATTGACAAAATGCCAGGAACGCATTTTGTTGGAAATCGGGAGATATTTGGAGACCGCGGCGGAAGCCTTCTGACCTAACAAGATGTGAAAAGGCTCGCAGACCTACCCGAACACAGGGAGACCGATCATCAAAATTAAAATCAGACGACACACTCTGTATGCCCTCTGTCTAGATGAATAGTGTTACCGGCTATGGAACCTTCGTCCTATTTATTGTCACTTCACAAATTTCATGACCCCTGGCACTCTGGAACTTACAGATTACAGTGAAGAGTGATGTAAAATCATTTGTTCGATTCATCTGCCATTTCTTGCTTTCCATTACTAACTTTCCAGCACGACGATAGCCACACTCGCCGCTCTTTTACGAATTTACTTCTGGTATGCTCTTTAATATCATTGGCTCGGTTGCTTTTGTATTCTATCTTCACCTTCTTAATGGCTTTTATGGTTGCCTTTTGCTGGGTTTTAAATTAAACTTCACAATTCTCTAACCCCACTATATTTTTCTTTATTATATGTTTTTTTTTCTGTTGACTTTTAACTTTTGTTAACTTTTCTGTTGGCTTTGAATTCCCTTGTTAGACACGCTTGTGTCATCTTTCTTTTTGAATACTGCTTCCTATGTAAGGTATATATACCCTGTACCTTCCAAATTGCTTTCGGAAATTCCAGCCATTGTTGCTCTGCTGTCATCTCCGCCAGAGTTCTTTTCCAATCAATTCTGACCAACTCGTCTCTCTAGCTTCTGTAACGCCATTTTATTCCACTGAAGTACTGATAGATCCGAGTTCAGCTTCTCCTTCTCAATTTTCTCAAACGTCCTGCTTCTCAAACTTCTAACGAGCTCGCTAAGATTTCGCTGCAGTTCTCACTTTTTCTCCATCCGTCATGAACCAGGCTGCTCAGCCCTGCCCTTGAGAACGCAATGACATCCCTGATCGCGACACCAGTGAGGCCACATCACACCGGGGTGTGACTATTGCTCCCACAACCTCTGTTTCTCTGACGAAGGAAGCCATATCAACACTGTACTCCTGTTCAACGATCTGCTCATCTGAGCCATAACACCACAATCAGTGTCAGAGACCCGGTAACGTGTCTAATTTGGTATAAATATTGGTGAGCGGACATCTACAAGTGTAATCTGCAATGCCTGTGCATTTCTCCTCCTTCTCCTGCCAGTAACATGGTTGCATGTCTCCCGCAGCCGTGGGGTGACTACCGCTGCAACTCTCTAAAACCTCATCATTCTCCCATGTATGCTGAAGTTCGTCGAGCGGAATAGAACATACATTATACTCCTCCTTCCAGCAGACACAGTTCAAACAAAATGAAGGAGTTATGGCCGCAGCCGCTGGTTTGAAGACAAATATTGCCGTTTGGAGAAACATAGGCAAATAATTTCAAGAGTAGCCAGACAGACTACTCTAAAACGCACGTTTCATTTGCATCACTGCGTTTTCTTCTGCTATGAGGGAGGACCCATGAGACAGAGTCATGCCTGTTGCAGATATCAAGGTAACTCAACTGAAATATTCTTATCGAGGTACCACGGAGCGTTGGTCACTTCTGTGGAAATTAATTGAATTAGATTCTAAATCAACTGCAAAGGATTGTTTTCATTGTCGAATGACAGAAAAGATGCACTGGACAGTATATGCACTTTGATTTTCAAGATACAGTTAATCTGCGATACCCCGAGTGTAAAATAAAGATATAATATTACCTGGAATACTGAGTGTGGCAAACACTGGGTAGAAAATTCTGACGATGCTGAATATTCCATTTGCTACCTGATACAGTGTCCAGTTGTACAAACTTTCCCAACTGCCTGCATGCACCGATTCGAGGAGTTCTTACACTCCAGTCAGAACCTCGGCTAAATCAGTCAGTGATCCCATCGGTCTCATTAGACACAATCCACTGAACAAACACGCTGTGTCAGCTATTTTTACGCATTGTGCCATTGTCTATCATATTTTGTTCTCAAAATTAAAAATGAAGTTGTATTGCGTTCATGAATAGCTCATGATTTCAACAAGTCCAAGAATCTGATCACCTGGCAACCTGGCCATTCTTGGTCCACGCAAGAAACGCTTTGTGACAATCGGTACCACAGAATCACCTCCCTTGGGTTAAAGAAATTCCTCGTCATCACTGCTCTGAAGTAACGGCCCTCGGTACTGTGCCATGTTGACCAGATGGTAAAGGCATGTTTGCTTTTATCATTCTGCATTGAGATCGGTGACCGGTGGTGTTCCGTATTGATCTGGTCTGGGTCCACTCCTCTTGTGATTTGTATAAATAACCTGAATGATGAAGTGGAAAGGTGGGTTAGTAGGGTGCTATGGATCGTCTGGAGGGTTGACAACGTTTACAGTGGGTCATCAATAGGATACAGATCTGGGCTGAGAAGCGGCAGATGGAATTCAACTCAGCTAAGTATGAGGTGGTCCATTTTGTCGTTCAAATTTGAAGGCAGAATATAATATTAATAGAAAGACTCTCGGCAGTGTGCAGGATCAGAAAGATTTTGGTATCCGTATCCATAGGACACTCAAATCTGCCGCGCAGGTTAGAAATGTTGTTAAGAAGGCGTATGGAGTACTTGCCTTTATCAAACGTGGGATTAAGTTGAAGAGCCGAGAGGTAATGTTAGAGTTATATAAGACCTTAGTTAGACAAGGCTTGGTGTATTTTGGTCAGGTCTGGTCATCTCACAAGGGGAAGGTGTCATGGTCCGGTCCGTGAAGTCCGTATTCTGGTTCACGGTCCGGTCCATAGTTCCTTATTCCAGGGTTTCTGGTTTTCCCCAGTTTCTGTTGTAGGCACATGATTCCCGTTTTGGGGCTGAGACATAGATACCTCTGCAAACCAGGGATTCGCTGCTGGGCTGTTCTGTTCCCCTCCCTGTCTTTTTCCCCTTTGCCTGACTCTCTGCCTGGATACCACGCCTGACTCTCTGCCTGCTCACCTAGCCTGGATACCCCGCCTGTATCGCTGAAGTTTTACAGCCGGAGCAAGACCGGAGCCTTGTTAGGTCAAGATAAGGAACTGTCTTTCATTGCCTGGAATTGTCTCTCTATGTCCGCGCCTTCGCTAGGTAGGTCCAGCCGTTTGCCGCTACCTAGTACGTATTGGGAACTGTCTCTGTGTCCTCACTTCGCTAGGTGGGTCTGGCCGTTTGCCGCCACCTTGTGTTGTGATCCGTCTCTTCATGTTCAGCGTTCTGTGTATGAGTCCCGGCCTTATGTCCTGTTCCCAAGGAGGGGTCCCAGCTCTGTATTCCGTGCTCCCGAAGGTCCTTGTCTATTCCGTGCCTAGTCCAGTCCTATCCGAGTCCTGTCCATGTGCCTTTACCTGTCCTTGTGTCTCGCCTCACCCAGGAGTTCCGCACCCAAGCCATGTCCAGTCCTGTAGCCTCGTCTTGTCCTCGCCTAGTTCTGGAGTCTGAGCCCGAGTCAAGTCCCAAGTTCTGGGTCCTTGCCCAGTCTCTGGTTCGGAGTCCAGTTCTGGTGGGGACCAACACGCCTCTTGTGAGGAGGCTCATGGGGGCTGCAAGGAGAAGGTTGGCGAGAGCTTTCTGGGAACATTGTCCGTGTACCCGGTGTTTCGAGCTGCTTTTGAGTAAGTGCGTGGCTACCTCAGGCCGGAGACCGAATTTAGACGAGGGACTGTATGTTTCACCCAGTCGAAACCGATGCCCGGGGAAGTAGTGAGAGTGATGGGGACCCCCAAATTTCCAGGAGTGCCTGAGGGCGAACTCCTCTTGGTGGGCGCTCCTGAACTTCATTGTGTTGCGTTCTGCGTTGAACTTCATCTGCCATTTCACAGCCCGGTTTTGCATCTTATAGATGTCCCGATGTAACCTCTGACAGCCCTCCACACTATGGGCAGCACCCCCTCCTATGTGCCATCATCAAATTCAGGAACTCATCCCCCAACTTCGTCATCCAGGTCATTTATTAAAAAAATCATGAAGAACAGGGGTCCAGACCAAATCCCTGAGGCACACCACTGGTCACCGACTGCCATGCTGAATATGACCCGCCTACAACCACGTACCGTCGTTCTGCATTTCTGGATTCGGCTGTTGTAATTATGGATTATTTCAGAGTTATGGCTTTTTTATATTCTGTGCTTTTTTTTAAGCTCGTTTCTTTTCCATTTTGCTGTTAGAAAGGAAGGGATTTGGTTCTGATGTTCTGTTGTGTTCCGTTACTTAGTGTCAGGATGGGAGAACACACATCATCTACTCTCATCCTGAACACCGGTACACCACAGGGGTGTGTTCTCAGCCCCATCCTATATTCTCTTTTCACCCATGACTGCTCTACCATTCACTCCACCAACACCATTGTCAAATTTGTTGACGATACCACCCTAATAGAAACATAGAAACATAGAAAATAGGTGCAGGAGTAGGCCATTCGGCCCTTCGAGCCTGCACCGCCATTTATTATGATCATAGCTGATCATCCAACTCAGAACCCCGCCCCAGCCTTCCCTCCATAACCCCTGATCCCTTTAGCCACAAGGGCCATATCTAACTCCCTCTTAAATATAGCCAATGAACTGGCCTCAACTGTTTCCTGTGGCAGAGAATTCCACAGATTCACCACTCTCTGTGTGAAGAAGTTTTTCCTAATCTCGGTCCTAAAAGGCTTCCCCTTCATCCTCAAACTGTGACCTCTCGGTCTGGACTTCCCCAACATCGGGAACAATCTTCCTGCATCTAGCCTGTCCAATCCCTTTAGGATTTTATACGTTTCAATCAGATCCCCCCTCAATCTTCTAAATTCCAACGAGTACAAGCCCAGTTCATCCAGTCTTTCTTCATATGAAAGTCCTGCCATCCCAGGAATCAATCTGGTGAACCTTCTTTGTACTCCCTCTATGGCAAGGATGTCTTTCCTCAGATTAGGGGACCAAAACTGCACACAATACTCCAGGTGTGGTCTCACCAAGGCCTTGTACAACTGCAGTAGTACCTCCCTGCTCCTGTACTCGAATCCTCTCGCTATAAATGCCAGCATACCATTCGCCTTTTTCACCGCCTGCTGTATCTGCATGCCCACTTTCAATGACTGGTGTATAATGACACCCAGGTTTCGTTGCACCTCCCCTTTTCCTAATCGGCCACCATTCAGATAATAATCTGTTTTCCTATTTTTGCCACCGAAGTGGATAACTTCAGATTTATCCAGATTAAATTGCATCTGCCATGAATTTGCCCACTCACCCAACCTATCCAAGTCACTCTGCATCCTCCTCGCAGCTAACACTGCCACCCAGCTTCGTGTCATCCGCAAACTTGGAGATGCTGCATTTAATTCCCTCATCCAAGTCATTAATATAAATTGTAAACAACTGGGGTCCCAGCACTGAGCCTTGCGGTACCCCACTAGTCACCGCCTGCCATTCTGAAAAGGTTCCGTTTATTCCCACTCTTTGCTTCCTGTCTGCTAACCTATTCTCTATCCACATCAATACCTTACCCCCAATACCGTGTGCTTTAAGTTTGCACACTAATCTCCTGTGTGGGAACTTGTCAAAAGCCTTTTGAAAATCCAAATATACCACATCCACTGTTTCTCCCCTATCCACTCTACTAGTTACATCCTCAAAAAATTCTATGAGATTCGTCAGACACGATTTTCCTTTCACAAATCCATGCTGACTTTGTCCAATGATTTCACCGCTTTCCAAATGTGCTGTTATCACATCTTTGATAACTGACTCCAGCAGTTTCCCCACCACCGACGTTAGGCTAACCGGTCTATAATTCCTCAGTTTCTCTCTCCCTCCTTTTTTAAAAAGTGGGGTTACATTAGCCACCCTCCAATCCTCAGGAACTAGTCCAGAATCTAACGAGTTTTGAAAAATTATCACTAATGCATCCACTATTTCTTGGGCTACTTCCTTAAGCACTCTGGGATGCAGACCATCTGGCCCTGGGGATTTATCTGCCTTCAATCCCTTCAATTTACCTAACACCACTTCCCTACTAACATGTATTTCGCTCAGTTCCCCCATCTCACTGGACCCTCTGTCCCCTACTATTTCTGGAAGATTATTTATGTCCTCCTTAGTGAAGATAGAACCAAAGTAATTATTCAATTGGTCTGCCATGTCCTTGCTCCCCATAATCAATTCACCTGTTTCTGTCTGTAGGGGACCTACATTTGTCTTTACCAGTCTTTTCCTCTTCACATATCTATAAAAGCTTTTACAGTCAGTTTTTATGTTCCCTGCCAGTTTTCTCTCATAATCTTTTTTCCCCTTCCTAATTAAGCCCTTTGTCCTCCTCTGCTGAACTCTGAATTTCTCCCAGTACTCAGGTGAGCCACTTTTTCTGGCTAATTTGTATGCTTCTTCTTTGCAATTGATACTATCCCTAATTTCTCTTGTCAGCCACGGGTGCACTACCTTCCTTGATTTATTCTTTTGCCAAACTGGGATGAACAATTGTTGTAGTTCATCCATGCAATCTTTAAATGCTTGCCATTGCATATCCACTGTCAATCCTTTAAGTGTCATTTGCCAGTCTATCTTAGCTAATTCGCGTCTCATACCTTCAAAGTTACCCCTCTTTAAGTTCAGAACCTTTGTTTCTGAATTAACGATGTCACTCTCCATCTTAATGAAGAATTCCACCATATTATGGTCACTCTTACCCAAGGGGCCTCTCACGACAAGATTGCTAATTAACCCTTCCTCATTGCTCAAAACCCAGTCCAGAATAGCTGCTCTCTAGTTGGTTCCTCGACATGTTGGTTCAAAAAACCATCCTGCATACATTCCAAGAAATCCTCTTCCTCAGCACCTTTCCCAATTTGGTTCACCCAATCTACATGTAGATTGAAGTCACCGATTATAACTGCTGTTCCTTTATTGCACACATTTCTAATTTCCTGTTTAATACCATCTCCGACCTCACTACTACAGTTAGGTGGCCTGTACACAACTCCCACCAGCGTTTTTTGCCCCTTAGTGTTACGCAGCTCTACCCATATCGATTCCACATCTTCCCGGCTTATGTCCTTCCTTTCTATTGCGTTAATCTCCTCTTTAACCAGCAACGCCACCCCACCTCCTTTTCTTTCATGTCTATCCCTCCTGAATATTGAATATCCCTGGACGTTGAGCTCCCATCCTTGGTCACCCTGGAGCCATGTCTCTGCGATCCCAACTATATCATAATCATTAATAACAATCTGCACTTTCAATTCATCCACCTTGTTACGAATGCTCCTTGCATTGACACACAATGCAAGGTATCATATCAGACTGATATGATGGGTATCATATCAGTCTGTGATGAGACAGCCTATAGGGAGGAGGTACAGCATTTGAGAGAATGGTGTTGTCATAATAACCTGGACTCGAACATCACAAAAGCCAAGGAGCTGATAGTAGACTTCAGGAAATCAAAGCGCGTCGAGCACTCTGCTCTGCACATATACGGGAAAGAGGTGGAGAGAGTAGACAGTTTCAAGTTCCTCGGCGTCTACATCTCGGCTGACCTCACCTGGACTGCCCATATCTCTTATCAGCTGGGGAAGACCCAACAGAGGCTCTACTTCCTGAGGAAGCTAAAGCACGCTCTCCTCCCTCATCACCTGCTGATCAACTTCTATCGGACAACTATAGAGAGCCTCCTGACGTATTGCTGTGCAGTGTGGTTTGCCAGCTGCACAGAACAGAACAGGAAGGACTTGCAGCGGGTGGTGAGGGTAGCAGAGCGGGTTATTGGCACAACATTGCCCTCCCTCAGAGACATTTATACTGGCAGACTTCAAAAGAAGGCTACTTGTATTTCAAAGGATCCCACTCATCCTGGACATCACCTGTTTTCCCCTCTACCTTCTGGGAAGAGATACAGAGCATTAAGGACGAAAACAAAGAGACTCCTTAACAGCTTCTATCCACAAGCAGTGAAATGTATAACACCCCCTTCCCTTCTCCTGCCCCCCTCCTAAGACGGCAGCAGCTAAATGCATCACACTTCCAGGAATGGCAGGTGTGCAATAGTCCTACCCCGCCCCCCCCCCCCATCCATATATTATTAATTTTGGACTGCAATCCTGAGGTTTTAGAGTTTATTTTATGTATATATTCTTTGTCATGCTGCAAAACGTTGAGCTGCTAAACTGTGTTTCATTGCTCCACAACAATGACAATAAAGATATTCTTCTTCTTCTTCTTCTTCTTTAATTCTGCCTGGGCGGGGTTGTTTTTGCTATCGATTCTCTTGTGCTGATTTGTACGTTTGGGGTAAGCTGTTGGTAGTTGATGATCGGATTGCTTTTGGGTTTTGTGCAGTTAGGTGGGTTTGAAGTTTCTCTCTACAATATTTTGAGGTTTTATTTAGTTTCATGGCGGTCTGGAGATGAAAAATTTCAGAGTTGTTAATGGATTCAGGTTTACATGATAAATGAATCTTTGATTCTTTGAGAATTGCAGACGGTGCGATCTGTGAAAGTGTCACAGGTCCTAAAATCACTCAGGACGATGAAGGCCCTGGAATTGGAATGCACACAGTATGCAGAATGAGGTAGGAGATCGTGTGTAGCTGTCAGAGGTTTGTAGGTATGGTCACCGTTTGGAGCTTAACATCTAAAGATAGGTAGGTAGGCAGAGGGAGTGGTGTATCTCTCTTAGTAAAAAAATGAAATCAAATCATCTGAAAAATGTGACATAGCATTGGAAAATATGGAGTCTTCATAGGTCGAGATAGGAAAGTCCGAGGGTAAGAAGCCTTTGATGGGAGTTATATCCTTGGGTCTACAGATCTGCAAATGTCACTCCACTCTTTTTAGATCTGTTTGTCCGTGGGGGCTCATCTATACCAGATTATGTGTTACATAACAAATCTGTGCTGATTGGGGAGCTTAGGGTGAAGGAACCCGTAGGAGCTGGTAATCACGGTATGACTGAGTTCAAATTGAAACTTGACAGGGTGAAAGTACAATCTGTCGTTGCTGTATAAAGGTATTACAGTAGTAGGAGAGAGGCGCTGCCAGAAGTAAACTGGGATAAGGTGCTGGTAAGGATGATAGTAGAGCAGAAAGGTTTTGGGTACTGCGAAAAATGAAGAAGGTGCAGAACAGATGGATTCCAAAATACAAGAAATGCTCAAACGTCGAAATAGTGCAAATGTAGCTGACGAATTAATTCAAAGCAAGCTAGCAAACAATATCAAGGCGGACAAGGAAAAAAAAAAGCCTGCTTGAAAAACAAGAGATGGGAGTGCATATACGGTCGCAGAAAGTGAAGACAGAGAAACAATAACGGGGAACAAGGAGATGGCAGATGAACTAATTGAGTATTTTGCATCATTCCTCACTGTGGAGGACACGAGCAGTATGCCCGATGTTGAAGGGTGTGACTGAAGATAAGTGAGTACAGTTACCATTAAACGGGAGATGCTTCTCAAAAATATGAATGACCGAAAAGTACATAGGTCACTCGCACCAGATGAACTGCACCCTAGTGATTGTGGAGGCATTAGTAATGATCTTTCACGACTCATTGGACTTCGGCATGGTTCTGGAGATCTGTAAAATTGCAAATGTCATTTCACTCTTTAAGAAATGAGGGAGGCAGTGGAAATGCAATTACAGACCAGTTAGCTTGAAATCAGTGGTTGGGCAGAAGATCAGTAATTATTAACGATCAGGTTATGGTGTATTTGGGACACAGGACAAAATATGACAAAGTCAGCATAGTCTTCTTCAAGGAACATCTTGCCTGACGAACGTGCTGAAGGTATTTGTGGGCCGAAGGGCCTATACTGTGCTGTACTGTTCTATGTTCTATGTAAAAGAAATTATGGACCAATAAGCCAGAACTCAGTGGTTGGGAAGACGCTGGAGTCAATTGTTAAAGATGAGGTTATGCTGTACTTGGTGACACAGATGAAGATAGGATAAAGTCAGCATTGTTTCTTTGATGGGACATCTTGCTTGACGAACCTATTGGGGTTATCTGAAGAGATTACAAGTAGGATAGATAAAGGAAATATAATAGATGTTATATATTTGTATTTTCAAATGGCCTATGACAAGGTGACACACAAGGGGGTGCTTTCCAAGTTAAGAGCCCGTCACATTACAGTAACGTCTGTAGCATGGTTAGAGCATTGGCTGATTGGTAGGAGGAATAAAAAGATCCTTTTCTGATCGGCTGCTGATGACTGGTGGCGTTGCACAGGGGTCGGTATGCGACCCCTTCATTTCATGCTATATATCAATGCTTTGGATAATTTAATAGATAGTGTTGCCAGGTTTGCAGGTGATATGATGATAGGTGGAGGGGCAGGTAGTTTGAGGAAACAGAAAAGCTTTTGAAGTACTTCGACAGGTTGGGAGAACGGGCAAGAAAGCGGCAGATGAAACACCATGCTGATAACTACATGGTCGTGTGCTTTGATGGAATAAATGAATGTGCAGAGTATTTTATACATGGGGATAAAATTTGAGACGCAAACGGGCTTGGAAGGCCCTGTGCAAAACACCCTGAAGGTTAACTTGTAGGTTGTGTCGGTTGTGAAGAAGGCAAATGCAATGTTAGCACTCCTTTCAAGAGGTCTAGAATATAAGAGCTTGGATCTGATGCTGAGGATTTCGCTGGTCAGAAGAAACTTCAGTCTGACCAAGGACAGGGAAAGCAGACAAGCCAGTTGTCTTTGTCCCCCTCCCCACCCCATTTTGTGGACTCTGAACAGTTTCTTGCTCTTGGATAATCTAATCAGAGCAACAATGTGAACACAGGAAGCTTCAGGTAATGATCTGCTAAACCTGAGACCATTCTCAAACAAATAGCCATTTGTTAGGTAAAGAGATGGTCTCTGAACTGATTCTTGTTCTGGGACAATCTAATCAGAGCGATATACCTGAGACCATTCAAAGGGGAGTAGTTACTTGTTATGCAAAATGCGAGACCTGCAGTGGGTAATCTCGTTAGACTCTGTCTGGGTTGCCTCATTTAACTGGTTTGGACCAGTCAGAGTGTAAAGACACAAATACACAAGGCTGGGGCGGGCAGAGCCATGAATCAATGTTGGCTGTAGCCCTGTACAATGAGCAGCAAGAAGGTGAGCCAGGTAGATCTGGTGACCTTGAGAAGAAGGTGACCCAGGTAGATCAGGTGACCTTGAGAAGAAGGTGACCCAGGTAGGTCAGGTGACCTTGAGCCAATGGGGTGACCCAGGTAGGTCAGGTGACCTTGAGCCAATGGGGTGGAGATCCAATGGCTCATTTGATGAGGAACCGCGTAAGACCCAGGAGCTGCAAATACGCCGGGGCGATAACTCCCCAGCAGCCAGAAGCCAACCATCACGGATAAGGAGGACCCCACGGACACGTAGAGATCGGGACCACGAAGAACGCCTGGCCAACGTGGACTCCTTTTCTCTTCATTGACTGTTTATGAAGGGTCAGGAATTCCAGTAGAGTGTACACGGAGACAGTTTGTGAACCCACGTGCTTTTAGCTGAAACAATAGAAGTTACTTGTCGGTAACTGCAGATTCTCCGTTCCACTCTGATCGTTATAACAAGAGGTGATTCTTGTAACAATTTATAAGGCACTATTGAAGCCTCCCCTTGAGTATTCCGAATAGTTTTAGGTTTCTTATCTCAGAAGAGGCCTGGAGGTGGGGCTAAAGGGGGGAGAAAATGCGATCAGCCATGACTGAATGGCAGAGCAGATTTAAGGTGCCGAACGGCCTAATTGTGCTCCTTTGCCATATGTTCTGGTGCGCTTAGAAAACCGACTAAACCTAAGTGACAGATTCATGAAGGGCAGACAGATCAAAGAAATACACAAAAAATGCTATAGGGACTCAGCCGAACAGGCTGCATCTTCGGAGAGGGGTGAAGAGTCGACTTTTCGAGTCTTCCCCATTCATTAGTACTGGAAAGGACGGGGAAGATATCGGAGGATGAAGATGGGTGAAGGGGAAGGAGTGAAGGTAGGAGGTGAAGGATGAAGACAGGTGAGGGAAGAAGGTGGATGGATTGAAAAGTGGAATGAAGTGTGAAGCTGGGAGAAAACGCGTAGAAAAGTTAAAGGTTTGAAGACGAAGGAATCTGAACAGGAGAGAGAGGAGTGGAGAAAGGGAAGGAGGGGTCAAGGCGATCCACCAATCTGTGCCTAAAATAGAGGGCAATGATAAATTGTCGGGTGAAGTGTCGGGTCAACGGGAAGGACTGTTTCGGGGCCTGAGGAATGACCTGAATGGGCAGGTGTAGGACTTCTTCCGCTTAAAGGGATAAGAGCCAGGAAGGAGGCCGCAAGGTGTGTTGAGAAAGGATGGCCGTGAAATTAAGGAGATGCGAGTGAGGGCAACGTCAATGGGAGAGGAAGTGTACCCCCATTCTTTGATGACCGATCCGAAGGGAGGCTGGTATCAACAACACACTGCCCATGTCCACGACCGAAAAATCGTTTCCTGCATCAATTGCAGTAAATCCTGCTGGCGAATGTCCCTCTCACTAACCGACTACTGTAACAGAATGGCGAGTCTCTTCCGGCTTGTACTTGACGCCAGAACCGCGATTAATGTTCTAGCGGTAAGTTCAAAGGATATGTGTGGGGCACTAATGGAGACCCAGGAAAAATGAACGTCGCCACTGCTGCTGCCCTGTTGCTTTTATGTCTTTCCATACACTGTCTACATGCTTGATCCGTTGTCCCTCGTTGGCATTTGGCAGGACTTTGTTAGATCCCCATTGCTGTTATGACTTACTGCCCATTACGCGGCTGGCATTTAGAGCAGCAATGGGGGTATTTCGTGCCTGTTACCCTTTGGCCGCAGAAAGATATACAAGGATTGCTCCATGCTTTGAGAAGTCATGTTTGTTACCCTTAAGGGAAACCCCCAAACCTGGAGGACTGGTGGACCCCTCTTAGACTGGCCTCTACCGTCTGACTGTTTGGCATGGATGACGATATTGAAAGTCAAAGCACAAGTCCCCGACTCCAGGCAACATTTTTCTCCGGGACCATGCAGCACCCAAGCCCGGAAACCCCACGACAAGATTGTGGTGCTCTTGGAGGATCACAAATATTGTACCTTCACAATCCCTGAACTCCAGAGATTCAGTGGTATGGAACCTGCCCCAGGTCTGGATTATCCTCGACGCGAGTTTCGGCAGAAATATCGACTCTTCTCTCCAGAGATACTGCCTGAACCTGCGGAATTCCTCCAACATTTTGTTTGAGTTATTTTCCATATTCCAGTGGTCCGCCTTGCAGTGCCACAATGTATGAACCCTCTAACCTGTCCTCGGTGCCACACAGGAGGCCATGAATGATACCTGCTGCGCTCAAGTTATATCTCTCAGTTTATTCCAACGCTCTGTTTCCGCAAGTAGGATCACCATACATCCACGCTTATTCGCATGTTGAAAGGCCTGGACAGAGTGGATGTGGCAAAGTTGTTTCCCATGGTGGGGGAGTCTAGTACGAGAGGGCATGACTTAAGGATTGAAGGGCTCCCTTTCAGAACAGAAATGCGAAGAAATCTTTTTAGCCAAAGGGTGGTGAATCTATGGAATTTGTTGCCACGGGCGGCACTGGAAGCCAAGTCATTGGGTGTATTTAAGGCAGAGATTGATAGGTATCTGAGTAGCCAGGGCATCAAAGGTTATGGTGAGAAGGCGGGGGAGAATGGATCAGCTCATGATAAAATTGCGGAGCAGACTCGATGGGTTGAATGGCCGACTTCTGCTCCTTTATCTTATGCTATAATGGTCTAAACACTTCGACGATCCATTTGTTTTTTTTGTTTATAGCCCTGCATCTCATGTGGAGCCTTTGACACGTGCCTTTTTTGAATTTGAGGTCATGTCGAGGGATTCCACTTTATGAGTTCTTTCCTGTATATTAAGAAGGATCCACAGTGGGAGGGAAGTAATTGTTTGTATCAATTAACTGCAGTCCAGTGTTTTAATTATTTCTGTCATTGAAGTCCTCGGGTTGGACTTGATTGTAAAATTGGAGAACAGTGCTGTGTGCATGCAAAACAGCGTACTCACTGCAGAGCACGTTGAATTATATACAGTATGTCTGTGGCCCATTAGTGAAGGACTTGATTTGTATAGTTCATTGTCTATAGATCACCCTTGACTTTCTGTACCGTGTGACTGTGAGTGTGGAGGACGGTAGGGTTGGTGGTTATACCACGGATTTACATTCAAAACCCCGCCTGACTGATGTGGGTAGAAGTCAGTATCCCCATAGGATCAGGTTTGGTTTCTACTTGCCCACCACCCTATCTTATGAGCACAGCGGAGTGTTTGACGTTGTAAATCCGTTCTATTCTGTATCACTCCGTCAGTAAATAAACGTTTCAGCATCTCAGTCCCTCCATTATCGTGGCCCCGCTGGACTTCTATTCAGCATTACTGGAGTTCGCCTGCACCGTCCGCCGAGTGGTACCAGCCGAGCTGCAGCACTGGTTTTCACACCTTGCCACACAATTACAAACTCTCCCAGGTGCTGCCCGTGAACCCGCTGGTGAGGGGATTTGCTCGCCAGCGTCTATCTGTAACTTGTCGTTATTGCGCACGGTCTGACCTGCCCTGCAAGAGATCCCAATGAACCCTACATCTGTAACTGTCCCACCGACCAGCTCCTGAGCCGCAAGTTTCTCCGCGCTCGCTTCTTAGTTCTTCGCCCGCTTGCACGTGGAACAGGGAGTAACCCTGAGAACAACATATCAATGGACCTGCTTGTTAACTTACAAGTTAAATCGCTATTTTCTCTTCTTAAACCTCGCCTCTCTCTCTCTCTCTCTCTCTCTCTCTCTCTCTCTCTCTCTTTCTGTGTCTCTCTCTCTGTGTCTGTGTGTCTGCGTGTCTGTGGTTATAATGAACCATGGCATCTGGCAGCTCTCCCTGCATGTACCTGCTCCGACTCATGTTCACCAGTCAGGTAACGCACCATTCTGCAGTCGATCACGTGGCCTTGGTTGACGTCATTACTGCTCACCGCGAACACTGAACGTTATAGCACTTGAATAGCACCTCGCTTTGCGGTATCTCTGTTGAACACAACGCCAGATAAAAATAAATCCCTGCTGTTTGTGTGTGATCCATGTCCCTCCATTTCCAACATATTGTCCTGCTTGTCCGAAGGCTCTTAAACGCTTGTGTGGAGCATTTTTCTCGGTGCTCGGTTTTGTCGGACTGTTGAAATCATGAGGTGTTCCGGCACGCAATCAAATTTATCTGAAAATTTAACTATTTGATGCTGTTGTCTGAGGCACTAAAGGCACTGGAACGACAAGTCGGCGTCTAAACTGGCACCTCCTTGGAAGGCTCAGAGAACATTTCATCCACATTGAATTCACTTTCATTTTTAGCCCACGTGTTACTATCAATGTTACAATTGATCGTTAGTTGAAAGGGACTACTTTTGTTTTCAAAACGAAAATAGGAGAATAATAATTTTTAAAAAAGTATATTTAACTATTCGAGTACAGTATTGCGAAACAGAATTGCACTGACCCTCTCCACTGAAAATAGTTGAAAAAATCAGATGAACGCCTTCTAATTCTCCTTGAAGCCGAAATATGATAGACAATGACACAATGAGCGAAAATAGATGACACTTTGTGTTTGTTCAGTTGACTGTGTCTAATGTGGCCAATGGGAGTACTAACTGATTTATGAGTGATTGCGACTTGTGTATAAGAACTACCCAAATATGCGGATGCAGGCAGTTGCTATCATTAGTACAGCTGATCGCTGCTTCAGGTAGATAATGGGATATTCCGCAATTTACAACGTCGTCAGAATTTACTGCCCAGTACTGGCAGCACTCGGTGTTTCAGGTAATGGTCATGTCTTTATAATACGCTCGGGGCATCGTAGATTAAGGTGCATATGCTGTCCAGTCCATATTTCCGGGACGATAAAAAATCGTCATTAATTTATGTGCTAAATGCAATTCGGGGAAATTTAATGGTTTAATTTTACATGGGGTTATAATTGAGTTGATTGATAAGATTGTATTTATTAATGTAGTATTAACCGAAGCATGCACTAGCACGTTGTAATTTTGTTAACTCAGCTCTATGCCAGAAATGATTAAATATTCAAGCAAAACGCGCGGACAGAAAAAAAAATCCCACCTACAATGTGAGCGGAACTCAATAGGGCAGGCAGAATCTATGGGCAATCTATATCCGACGTTTCGAGTCGAGACCGTTCACGAGGAATTGGTCAGGACAGGTCGCAAAGATACTGCTTCACGTAACATCCTGACAGTGAAAGCAGTGACTCAGCAGGTCCGGTCTCCAGCGAGCCCGCTCTATGTCGAGATATATCTTTCTGAACTCCGACAGTCCGGGCACAATTCCGCTCATAATACCGTGAAAGTTTACTGTCAGGACGAGGAGACTTGATATCCCTCAGATACTGGTGATGTCCCAGAGTTTCATCAGCCGTACCCCTCAAACTCCATGTAAAATTGATTCTTCCTCAGGTGTAATCAAAAACTGAGGGAATTAAAATATCTCCTGTATGTGACATATGCGTTTATATTTAACGTGCAAAATAATTTTCTGCAGTATTATTCAGTAAAATTAATAAATGGTAACATCGTTTCACTCCGTCTTGTTATCGTTGAATTGCTTAAAAATATGGCCAACCTTCCTGCGTGCCTCGAAAATGAATATTTCGGAAAAGTTACCTTGGTATCTGTCATTTGATTTTCAATCAATAAACATGATATTTCCTCATGGACCTTCTCCGCTAGCGGCGAAATCTCGGTCATGTAAACGATATATGACTTTTTAAGAGGAGTCTGTCTGTCAATTATCTACCTGTGTTTCTCCAAATAAGAAAATGTTTGTTCTCAAATCAGTGGTTGCGACCATTACTCCATTACTTTGACCTTTAGAGCGCAACCGTCTGCTGAAGGGAGGGAAATAATGTGTGTTCTATTCTGCTCTGACCTGCGACTGATACGGAAGAATGAGGAGACGATAGACAGGAGCTACAAGGAGGTAGTCACTCCTAGATTGCAGGAGACAGATAACTAGATAACTGGGTGACTGTCAGGAGAAGGAGGAAAAAGCACAGTCAGTGCAGAGTACACCTGTGGTGGTTCCTCTCAAAAATCAATTCTGTTAGCGCCATAGATACACCACATGTTGCCTCCCTGGTGCCATGACTAAGAATGTCCTATATCTGTTTCATTGCATTCATAATGCAAGGGTGAACAGTTAGAAATCCTGCTACATACTGGAACCAATAACATGTGGACAAGGTGAGGAGGCAAGAAAAGATATTTTAGGGAGCAAGGTGGAAGTTTGAGAGACAATTCTTCTGGAGCAGTAATCTCTGAATTTGTGCCTGTGCCACGGACCAGTGGGGGTAAAAATAGGATAAGTTGGTAGGTGAATATGTGACTGAGGAACTGTTGCAGGGGTGAAGTGTTCAGATTTATGCATCATTAGGTTCTCTTCTGTGGTCTCTCCGACCTGTACAAAATGGATGTGTTACACCGGAACCAACAGGCATCCAATATGCTTGCTGGCACTTTGGCTAGAGATGTTCAGCTGGGTTTAACATAATTTGGCAAGGGGTTGAGAAAATGAGTGAAGATTGAAGATGCGGCAGATCGTTTACAAAGAGAGGCAATATGCAGTGAGATTGGCTTGTATGATGTTGTAGTCATCACTAAATCATGCCTGAAGAAAGTTCATAGCTGGGAGTTTAATGTCCAAAGAGACACATTGTATCCAAAGGACACGTAGCTTGGCAGAGCAGGTGGCATTGCTCTGAAGGTGAAAATGGAAGCAAATTATTAGAAGGATGAGACATAGGTCCGGATGGTGTGAATCATAGTGGGCGCAGCAGAGGGACAGCGAGATTAAAAGGACCCTGATGGGATTGTATACCGACCCCTAAGCAGCAGGATGGATGTGCTCCACAAATTACAATGTTACAAAAGTCATGGTGGATTTCTAATATGCAGGTGGATTGGGAAAATCAGGCTGGCGTTGGTTTCCAAGAGGGAGAGTTTCTAGAATGCCTACAGGATGCTTTTTGAGGGTGCTCGTGTTTGAGCCTACCTGGGGATCAACCATCCTGGCTTGGGCGTTATGAAATGAACCGGAATTGATTATTGAGTTGATGGTAAAATAACCCATGGGGCAAGTGATTATAACATCGGCCAATTCATCCTAAAATTTGGGAAGGAGAAGCTAAAGACATGTATCAGTGCAGTAAATAGAATTATAGAGGCATGAGAAAGGAATTGGACTAAATTGATTGGAAAGAACACTGGCTGGGCTACTAACAGAGCAGCATTGGCTGGAATTTCTGATGCTAATTCGGAAGACACAGGGTAGACAAATCCCCTAGACAAATAAATATTGTAAAGGGCAATATGACTCATCAGTATCTAACAAGAGAAGTCAAAGCCAGTATAGAAATCAACGAGTTGACATAGAAAAGAGCGAAAATTAGTGGGAAGTCGGAGGATTGGGGATCTTTTAAATAACAACAGAAAACAGCTACAAAAATCATGAAAGTAAAAATGGAATAATAAAGTACGATAGCATGCCAGAAGTTTCTTCAGATAAATAAAGTGTAAAAGAGAGGTGAGAGTGGATATAGAACCACTGTAAAACAAAGCTGGAGAGTTAGTAATGGGGGGTGGGGTGGGGTGGGGTGGGGAGGAAATAATGGATGAACTGAATATGCATTTTGCGTCCGTCTTCACTCTATGCTTCAAGTTCCAGAGTGTCAGGGGTCAAGAAGTTTGTGAAGTTACTGTCGCTAGGGAGAAGGTCCTTGGGACATGTAAGGTGGATAATTCACCTGGACCGGACGGTGTGCACCCAGTGTTCTGAAAGAGGGGGATGAAGGGATTGTGGAAGAAATACTCATTTTCTTTCAAGAATCACGAGATGCTGAATTAGTTCCTGAAGAGGGGAAAATTGCAAATGTCACAACACTCTTCAAGAAAAGACATTTTAGGACAGTTATTCTGACCTCAGTTGCAGGGAAGATATTTAAAGCGATTGTTAAGGTTCTGGTTCCAATGTAGTTGGAGACAGATGTTATAATAGGCCGTGTTTAGCATGGTTTTCTCAAGGGAAGCTCTTGACTAGCAAATCTGTTGAAATGCTGAGAAGGTATAACGAGCAGCAGAGAAAAAGAAGAATCGGTTGATGTGGTGTTCTTGCATTTTCAGAAGGCCTTTAACAAGGTGCGACACATGAAGCTGCTTAACAAGTTACGAGCACATGGTGCTCCAGGACAGACTCTAGCATGGAGAAACCCGTGGCTGATTGGCAGGAGGCAAAAAGTGGAAGTAAAAGTAGCCTTTAATGTTTGGCTATCGGTGACTAATGGAGCTCCACAGGGGTCTGTATTGGATCAGATTCATTTTACATTATATGTCAATTAATTGCCTGATGGAATTGATGGTTTTGTTGGAAAGATTTCTGACGAGACGGAGGTAGATGGAAAGGTAAGTCGTATTGAGGAAGTAGAGTGGCCACAGAGGGACTCAGAGAGATGTGGTGAATGGGCAAAGAAGTGACAGATGGGATATAATGTCGGGACGTGTATGGTCACACAAATTGGTGGAGAAAATGAAAGGGTTGACTATTTTCTAAATGGAGAGAAAGTACAAATTATGATGCGCAAAAGGGTTGGGAGTACTTGTGCAAGATTCCCTAAAAAGTCGATTACAGGCTGTGTCAGAGCAAAGGAAGGCAAAAACGATGCTAGCAAAGATACTAGCAGTATAAAAACAGCGATTTAATATTGAGACTTTATTAAGGACTGGTGAGTACTCACCTGGCTCCTTGTCTTAGAAAGGATGTGCTGAAACTTGAGAGGGCTCAAAGGAGTTTGGGGAAAAGGAATCCATATTTGAAGGGGTTGCAATATGAAGAGCGTTTGATGATACTGGGACTGTTTTCACTCGAATTCAGAAGAATGAAGGGTGACCTAGTTGACACCTATCGAATGGTGATAGGCTGTGACAGAGGGGATGCTGACAGGATGTCTCCAATGATGGGAGCATCTAAGACTAGAGAACACAGCCTCAGAATAAGGGAAGTCCTTTTAAAACGGATAGAAGGAGGAATTTTGTCAGTCCAAGAGCGCTGAATATGTGGACAGTGTTGCCACAGGCAGCCGCGGAGGCGAAGTCTTTGTGGATATTTCAGGCAGAGGTGGACAGATTTTGCATTGCTCCGGGTATGTACGGATACGAGGGGAAGGCAAGAGATTGGGGCAAAGAGGAAAGGTGGATGAGCCATGATGAAATGTCAGTGGAGACTCGTTGGGTCAAAGGAACCAATTCTGCTCCGATGTATTACGGTCTTATTGTCCCTTACAATAACCTTCCCATTCGTCAGACTCTTCCTTGCGCTCCCCCCCCCCCCATTTTTCTTATAGGGCGGTAAGACATAGGAGCCGACTTAGGCCATTTTAGATTAGATTAGATTATGAGGAAACGCAGTCCTCTTCTATTGTCATTTAGTAATGCATGCACTAAGAAATGCTACTTATCGAGTCTGCTGGGATATTCATTCATGGCTGATCCTTTTTCCCTCCTCAGTCCCACTCCCTGTCCTTCACGTCGTAACTTTTGATGTAGTGTCCAATTCAGAAAATAACCTTCCTTAAATTCACCTAACATGTTTCACAAATTCACAAACCTCTGGCTAAAGATATTCCTTTGTATCTCTGTTTTAAAGGAACGCCCTTCTATACTTAGGCTCTTCCCTCTTGCCGTATCCCACTATGGGAAATATTGTTTTCACATCTACTGTGTGTAGGCCTTTTAATATTGGGACGTTAACAATGAGATCCCCCCGATCCTTCTAGAAAGAGGGCACATTCCAGCGGGAATAGACGCAGAGCTATCAATCGTTCCTCGTATAATAAAACGTAATCAAATTGTACACCTCCACCGAACCCATCTGTTCAAAGATGGGAAGCCCAAAACGGTTCTTAATACTCAAGAAGAAGCCTCACGAGTGCCTAACAGAGCCTGAGCATCACCTCCCTGCTCTTGTATTCTAGCCGTCTTGAAAGGAATGCTAACATTGCATTTGCTTTCTCACCACAGACTCAACTTGCAAGTTAATCTTCAGGGTGTGCTGCACAAGGTCTCTCAGTTTCCTTTGCATCTCACGTTTATGGATATCACTCCTATTTAAAAACAGTCTGCGCGTTTATTTCTACTACCAAAGTGCATGCCCATCCATTTTCCAACATTGTATTCCCTTTGCCACTTCCTTGCTCATTCCTATAATCTGTTTAAGTCCTTCTGCACCCTACTTATTTCCTCAACACTAGCCGTTCCTCCAATAATCTTCGTATTATCTGCAAACCTGACAACAAAGCCATCTATCCCATCATCTGAATCATTGAAACAACACATACTAAATGCCGGAGGAACTCAGTTGGTCAGGCAGCATCTATGGAAAAGAGTACGGCCAACACATACTGTGTGTGTTGCCTATATTACCAACATCCGCAGATGCCCCTTTGCTTGTTATCTAACTCATAGACATACAACATAAAAAGAAGCGGTCCCAACACCAACCCCTGCGGAATATCACAAGTCACAAGCAGGTAACCAGAAAAGGATCCTTTTATTCCCACTCTCTGCATCGCTTTTATGTGATCTCCTCAAAGATCAAAGATTCCAACAAGTGCATCTGACAAAATCCACAAGGAAACCATATTGAATATGTCCTGTCTTTAGCTGTATCATTAAGTACTCCATATCCTCACACTTAACACGTGACTCCAACACCTTCCCAACCAATGAGGTCCGGTTACTTCTTTCCTGCCACACCCCTCCTTTCTTGAATCGTGCAGTGACATTTGCAATTTCCCAGCCCACCGGCACCATGCCAAAGTACAATGATGTTTGAAAGATCATCACGAATGCCTCCACAATATCTACCGCTACCTCTTTCAGAAGCTGAAGGTGTAGTTCATTTGGTTCTGATGACTTAAGCATCTTTAATTTCCTTTCAGTTAGTCAGTCAGTCAGTGGGTGCCGTCCCGAATCCGGGGTTGGCGGCTACGCACCTCCATCTTCTTCGATCTTGCGACAGCACCGAGTGCAGTCTCTCCTCCAGTTTGTTCTCGCTGGCCGCCTTGGCACCGCCTGCCGCCGCCCCAGCCGAACTCGAGCCCGAGGCCGTGTCGGCCTCCAGCCGCGGCCGCTTCTTCGAGCTCGGCCCTTCCTCAGGCGGAGGCCTTGGGCAGGTCCAGGCACACGGTGCAGCGGCCAAGTTCATCATATCTCTTCTAACTAGGCGCATAGCTTACGATTCGTAGATACATGGTGAGGCTTTAATCTCTTCCACGGAAGAAGGCCTTTGGCTCACAAGGAGCTCATCCGCCCTTTGTCAGGTCTTGTTTATTTAGTCCTGCTGGGTGTCCTCACACCCTCCTCACCAGACTACGTCCGGTGGGGGAGCCGGCCCAAGTCGCCGACCACTAGACCACGGCCCCCGGCCGAGCGCCGGGCGCCCGCCTCCCGCCGAATCTCTCCGAGCGCATTTTATTGCATTGAAATTCCGCTCCTTCAAACGCTACTTTCTCCGTATCAAATTTCAAGCTGATGTCAATCATATTTTGGTTCCTGTCTTCTGAGCGTTCTTTTATTTTAAGATACCTAATTGCCTCCGGTTCATTACATAACACCCAATCCAGTATAGTTGAAACCCGTTAGGCTCAACACCAAATTGCTCTTAAAATCCTTCGCGCAAACGTTCAACAAACTCATTCTCTTGAGATCCATTACCAAACTCATTTCCCCAATCGAACTGCATGTTGAAATCTCCCATGACTATCATAACATTGTCCTTTTCACAAGCCTTTTCTATTTCCTGTTGTCCACATCCCAGCCTTTGTTCTACATTACTGCCATCTGAGTCATTTTGCCGTTGCAGTTCCTTAACCTAACACACAAGGTTTCAACATTTTCCAATCCTGTGTTCCATCTTTCTATAGATTTCCTACTTTTCACTCTCAGAGCCACTCTAACACTCTGATACTCCCCTATCCACAGATTCACCATGTAACTTGGACATTCAGCTCCCAATTACAACCACCCTTCAGCCACGTTTAAGCGATGTCCATAACACCGTACCTGACATTCTATAAAAGTGCAAACAGATCATCCATATTATTACAACTTTCATTGAGATAAAGTAGTTTGAATACTGTTTGTGCTACCCTTTTTGATTCTGCATCCCTAATGCACTGATACTCACCTGGCTGGCTGTCCAGTCATCTGCCTGCCATTCCTGACAGTCTGAATGCAGGCTATCTTTGTTTGTTCTGCAATCCGTCCATTATTGAGACCCTCACTCTGGTATCCACCCCCATGGCAAGTTAGTTTAAACACTCCCCAACAGCTCTCGCAACCAGCGCACGAGAACATTGATCCTCCTCGGGTTGCTGTGCAACACCTTGCTTTTTTACAGGTCATACATCTCTCGGAACAGATCACAGTGATCCAAGGACACGAGACTTTGCCTCCTGCACTAGCTTCTCGGCCAGGCATATATCTGCCATATCATCCTCCTCCTACCCTCACTGGCGTATGACAGGTAGAAATCGAGAAATTACGGTCCTGAAGATCCTGCTTCTCAGCTTTCTGCCTGGCTCCATAAATTGTCTCTTCGGGACCTCTTTGATTTTCCTTCCTGTGCCTTTGCTACCATCCTGTACCAAGAAAGCTGGCTGTTTCCCTTTCCCTTTCAAACTGCTGTGGACGCGATCCGAGAAATCCCTGATTTGGCACCTAGGAGAAAACAAACCATTATGTGTCCCGTTCACGCCCATAGAAACTCCTGCCCGATCCTCTAACTGTTAAGTCCCCTAACACTTTCGCATTCCTGTTCTCCTTCTTTTCCTTCTGTATCACGGACCAATGCTCAGTGTCGGTAACTTGGTTTCCGTGGCATTCGCATGGGAGGTCAGACCCCATAATTGTGTACAAAATGGTATATTTATTATAGAGGGGAATTTCCACAGGCGTGTCTGGGCTAACTGGCTATTCACATTTCCATTTCTCCTAACAGCCATCCATTTACTCGCCTATTGCAATTCAGGGGTGTCTATTTTCCTGCAACTCTGATCGATTATTTCTTTTCTCATCGTAGAAGCCAAAGGTCATCCAGCTGCTGCTCCAGATCTCTAACACGGTCTTCATGGACTGCAGCTGGAGAGAGACGCATAACTAACACAGAGATGTATAACTATCTAACCAACAATTTATTGATTGTCAGGATCTTAATATGCGGGAATTGTTTTCATATTAATTTTCATGACTTTATTGTTGATATAATAATAAAGTAATTTCATTTTTCATAGAAGCCAATCCAATAAACATATTTAAAGAAGTATAATCACGTCCTCATGTATGAAATTAAAACCAATCACCTGTGCGGCTCTCCGCAAGACACCACCTTTTCGGGGCAGTTGTTGATAACCTCAGCTTTAGGGACTGGTATCCGGCTCTTTGTTCACTACTTTGAAGAGCCGCCTGGGGGCGCTGTGCTGTCAGCTTCCGTCTTTCCGACTGATTATTCACTTCAAGATGTGAAGCTGGCGAAATCTAAATTGTGCATCATTGCATAGGATCAAGCTGATCCGGTCATCCACATTCTGTGTCAATCAGCGAAAGTGAACTGCTAACCCGGCGGAGACTCCAGCCAGTGGCCCAATCGACTACTATACACACGAAGCAAAAATGTCACAATAATTATTCTGCGGTAACTGATAGTAATTTTTTTAATACCTTATTTCAGTTAATTTAACAGCGATTGTAATCCTCTCCCGAGGGAAATGCGGTCTCTCCAAATGCATCACTCTCTACCTTGTGGCCATGGCGGCAGCCGATCTGATGGTGGTCATCGTTGTTATTATATTACAGAAGATGAACTATATCTATTTGTTTGCTAACTTCTTGCTCGTAACTCCGGCGTGTACTCTGGTACTTGCTCTGGGTGTCGCAACCAGGGACTGTTCCGTTTGGATGACGGTCGCTTTCACTTTCGATCGCTGCGTGGCCATCTGCTGTGAGAAGCTGCGGAACCGGTATTGCACGGAGAGAACAGCGACTGTGGTGGTAACAACAGTGAGTGCAGCGTGTTTTGTCATGGCCCTACCGTGTTACTTTGCAGTGGATCGATGGCGTTGTGTCCTTGTAGTCGACTACTTTACCTCACCCATTTGGAGAGCCTATGAGGTATTTGACAGCATCAGAACACCGTTATTACCAATCAGTTTAATTTTGCTCTTTAATATTTCAACCATCAAACGGATCATGGCGACGAATAGAGTTCGCCGGGTACTTCGGAAGAACAGTGAATGTCAGAAAGATCCAGAGGTTGCAAATCGTAGGAAATCAATGATTCTTCTGTTCGCACTTTCAGCTAATTTTATATTGTTTTGGATGCCCTATGTCGTACATTCGATGAACTGGCAACTTGAGAACTATTTCTACACTGACAGATATTTCAGCAAACCACCCTACATCCTACAACAATCTGGGTTTATGCTGTCTTTTCTCAGCACGTGCACCAACACGTGTATCTATGGACTGACGCAGAGAAAATTCAGGGAGGAACTGAAGAATGGAATGAAGTACTTGTTTGTGGGAACGAGGGCGATGTTCAAATAAATGCAAACACAGTTATTGCTTTTTGCAAATTAAAAACAATAAATTGGAAGAGTATTTTATTTGAGCCTCAAGCGACCGCTGTCTCAGAATTGCACTGTACAAAGGATTCGTGGCGATTAAGCAACAGGGATTAGTGTATTACTATCTTCACAGAAGGATTATTAACTTGGAAATCATGTAATTTCATTCCACTGTGTACAAGATATCCAAGCCTATGAGCATGAATTATTCTGAATCGTTCAGCAAACACACTGTTGACAAAATCTCTGCATGGTATTAAAACATCCAATATATATTTTTTAAAAACTTGTATAAGCCGAAAATGATCATTTTTGCACAAATATTATGACATTTTCGTTTCATTTTACTATATACGATTCTAAGTATCGCGCTGTATCATCAATATCATAATTATAGAATGACTTGGTTGCTATACCCATCATGGTAACATGTCCCATGCCAGAATTGCCGAGAATAGCGAAGTAGCAAGAGTTTTGAGCTCAAGCTCAGTAGGTAACCCGTGACGATCCCATCCTGGTGTAAAATGAACTTTATAACCTCTCATCATATGAAATCTATCAGTGATATCCTTTAATATTTTGGTTAAGGCATGACCAACATGAGGGTGAGGTTACTAAGAAAGTTCATGGTAGTTCTTACCCTGAAACTACCATCCGTGTTTCTTTCCTGCATCCATAGATTCGCCTGTCTGACCCCCTAACTGCTGAGTCCCCTATCACTGCTGCCTTCCTCTCCCTTTCCCTACCCTTCTGAGCCACAGGGCCAGACTCTGTGACAGAGCCACGGCCACTGTTGCTTCCACAGGTAGGCTGTCCCCCTCAAAAGTACTCAAACAGGAGTACTTATTGTCAAGGGGTACGGCCACAGGGGTACTCTCTAGTACCTGACTCTTCCCCTTCCCTCTCCTGACTGTTACCCACTTGTCTGTTTCCTGTGGCTCCGGTGTGACCACCTGCCTATAACTCCTTTCTATCACCTCCTCGCTCTCCCTGACCAGACGAAGGTCATTGAGCTGCATCTCCAGTTCCCTAATGCGGTCCCTTAAGAGCTGCAGCTCGACACACCGGGTGCAGATATGGCCAACCGGGAGGCTGGGCGATTCCAGGACTTCCCATATCTGTCACCGAGCACAGAACACCGTCCTCACATACATACTTCCTTTCCGCAATTAACAATAGTTAAAGTAGCCTCGTCGCGTCACCACATAAGCCCGTTGAGCCAAAGCCCTATCACTCTGCTGCCCGCTCCGAACGCTGCCCGCTGGATATAGGGTGTTCTTATTTTATTTTTTTATTGAACATAGACACAAAAATACTGAACATATACTAACAAAGTCAGGGAATCACACAAAATCAGCAACAAGTATATTATTATTAACTTTAAATATACAAACAAAAAAGAAAATCTACTCTAAATATTGCTGGACAGAAGGAACTATATCTAAAGAAAAACCGTTACTTCAGCAGTGAACATGACAAAGACACCATTACATTAGCAGTGAACCCTTACAGCGCGTTACATTCTCCCCCCCCCCCAACAACTTTTTTCATGTCCCCATGACGTTGAGATAATTCGCCAACCCATCATGCAAATCACAAAGCCCAGTCCAGGTGCAAAAGTCAGTGACATAGCTCCCCAAAACAGTAGAGATCACACCCTGTTCCCCAGGCGCTACATAGGCCATCCTATCCAGTGGTCTCCTAATTCTCTGAGACCTCTGTACCTCCTCACCTTACTCTTCAGGCTCATACGCTACTAGGGATACTCCGGGTCTACTTGCTGAGTCCTCCCCCGATCTATCACTCGTGTCCCCCTGCAACTTGTAGCCCTCTGTCCCGTGTCCAGGCCCCGCTTCCTCTCCTTCAGGGTCCTGCTGTAACCCAGGCTGCCCACAGGTAGCACCCTCCCCACTTCAACTGACTCAGTGGGAGAAGGGCCAGGAGCCTCTGCCTTAATCAATAGGGGGTTAGCGAATGAGAGCATGTACCACACATCCAGATCATCATCCTCCGAATCAGTACGCTTCTCATGGGCGGGGCCCGGCCCAGCCTCTCTTGCTGTGGGCGCTGCAGTCGCCCCGCGTTTCCGCAGAATCCTCTTACCAGGTGTAGGTTCCAAGTCGGACTCTGGGTCCACCTGCACCTCTTGTCCCAGGGGCAGCAGGTGGTTCCGATGGAGAATCTTGACAGGCCCATTCCCATCCTCTGGTCTCATCCGGAAAACTGGTAGGTTTGGCACCTGACTCTCCACCACTTAGGTTGAGGCAGCCCAGCGGTCAGCCAACTTGTGCTTTCCCGGTAGCCCCAAATACCTTATGAGGACTCGATGTCCCGGCAGAAGTTGGGGGAACCTCACTTTTTGATCATACCTCCTCTTATTTCCTCGATTCTGCTTGGCGGCCGAGACCCCAGCCAATTCAAAAACCCTTTTCAGCTCTCTCCTATATCAGACACAAACTTCAGATAAGGCTTGGGTGGTAAGTCACCCTCGTCAGTCCCAAAACAAAGGTCAATGGGTAACTTCGCCTAGCGCCCAAACATCACATAATATGGCCAGTACCCAGTAGCTTCATTTCGAGTGCAGTTGTAACAGTGAGTTAGATGCCCAATATGTTCACTCCATCTGTTCTTCTTGCTGATCTCCAGGTTCCTGAGCATGTCTAGCAAGGTCCGATTAAACCTCTTAGGCTGGGGATTGCCCTGCGGGTGATAGGGCATTATCCTCGACTTCTCAACTCCAAACATGCCCAGTAACTCATAGATAATTCTGCTCTGGAAGTCCCGTCCCTGGTCACCATGTATCCTCCTGGGAAGGCCACAATAAACGAAATATTTCTCCCATAACACTTTTGCCACCGTAGTCGCCCTCTGGTCCTTGGTAGGAAAAGCCTGAGCATATCTGGTGTAGTGGTCCGTGATGACTAAGACATTCGCCGTGTTGCTGGCATCGGGTTCTATGGACAGGAAATCCACACACACCAGGTCCAGGGACCCTGCACTCTGTAAGTGGGACTAAGGAGCTGCCCGCGTAGGCAGTGCCTTCCGCCGTATGCAGCGAATGCACGACTTGCAGTATTCTTCGACCTCCGACTTCATTCGGGGCCAGTAAAGCCGGTCTCTGAGCAATCCAGTGGTCCTATCCAACCCCAAATGTCCAGAATCATCACGAAGTGACTTCAACGCAATCCTCTAATACTTCTCGGGCAGAACCAGCTGGCAACGCCGGGGACGGTCCGAGAGGTGACGTGACCCAGTATAAGATCTGCTTCTTTAACTCTGACCGAGGCCATTCTTTCAGTAACGGAGGCACCGAAGCGTGTTTCGTCTTCTCGGCCTGAGTCATGTCTCCCTTGTCGATCGCGAACCAAATAATGCAAAAGCCCGGATCATCTCGCTGAGCAGCTGCCACTTACCCTGAACTCAATTCCGGCAGCTGATTTGTCTTCAGAGCAGTCAGAAGTTTGGGCACCCCTGGTCAAAATTTCTGTTATTTTGAATAGTTAAGTGAGTAGAACATGAACTGATCTCCAAAAGCCATAAAGTTAAAGATAAAACGTTCTTTTCAACATTTGAAGCAACACACATAAAAGTTGCTGGTGAACGCAGCAGGCCAGGCAGCATCTCTAGGAAGAGGTACAGTCGACGTTTCGGGCCGAGACCCTTCGTCAGGACTAACTGAAGGAAGAACTAGTAAAAGATTTGAAAGTAGGAGTGGGAGAGGGAGATCCAAAATCAGAGGAGAAGACAGGAGGGGGAGGGATGGAGCCAAGAGCTGGACAGTTGATTGGCAAAAGAGACATGAGAGGATCATGGGACAGGAGGCCTAGGGAGAAAGAAAAGGGGAGGGGAGAAGCACAGAGGATGGGCAAGGGGTATAGCGAGAGGGACAGAGGGAGAAAAAGGAGAGAGAGAGAGAAAGAATGTGTGTATATAAATAAATAACGGATGGGGTACAAGGGGGAGGTGGGGCATTAGCAGAAGTTTGAGAAGTCAGTGTTCATGCCAACAGGTTGGAGGCTACCCAGACGGAATATAAGGTGTTGTTCCTCCAATCTGCGTGTGGGGTTTGCATTTCAACATTTGAAGCAAGATTAGTGTATTATTTTTGTTTTGTACAATTTTAAAGTGATAAAAAAAGGAAAGGAGCACCATGCAAAAGTTTGGGCACCCCAAGAGATTTGAGCCCTCAGATAACTTTTACCAAGGTCTCAGACCTTAATTAGCTTGTTAGGGCTATGGTTTGTTCCCAGTCATCGTTAGGAAAGGCCAGGTGATGCAAATTTCAAAGCTTTATCAATACCCTGACTCCTCAAACCTTGTCCCAACAATCAGTAGCCATGGGCTCCTCCAAGCAGCTGCCTAGCACTCTGAAATTTAAAATAAATGATGCCCACAAAGCAGGAGAAGGCTATAAGAAGATAGCAATGCTTTTTCAGGTAGCCGTTTCCTTAGTTCGTAATGTAATTTAGAAATGGCAGTTAACAGGAACGGTGGAGGTTAAGTTGAGGTTTGGAAGACCAAGAAACTTTCCGAGAGAACTGCTCATAGGGTTGCTAGAAAGGCAAATCAAAACCCCCGTTTGACTGCAAAAGAGCTTCAGGAAGATTTATCAGACTCTGAAGTGGTGGTGCACTGTTCGCACAAATATGACCTTCATGGAAAAGTTGTCAGAAGAAAACCTTTCCTGCATCCTCACCACAAAATTCAGGGTCAGAAGTTTGCAAAGGAACATCTAAACAAGCCTGATGCGTTTTGGAAACAAGTCCTTTGGACTGATAAAGTTGAAATGGAATTTCTTGGCCGCAATGAGCAAAGGTATATTTGGAGAAAAAAGAGTGCAGAATTTCATGAAAAGAACACCTCACCAACTGTTAAGCATGGGGGTGGATCGATTCTGCTTTGGGCTTGTGTTGCAGCTATGGCCCGGGGAACATTTCACTGGTAGACGGAAGAATGAATTCAATTAAATAACAGCAAATTCTGGAAGCAAACTCTACTACCTAGGACTGTACCCAGCTGACTGAGTCCTCCCGCGCCTCCACCGCGTTCTCCTTTTCCTGTACCCCTCCGATCAGCTCAAAAAAGGTGGAGGGGGGCGCGTCTTACGAGACTGTCGGAGACCCCACGTAATCAGGTCATGGGACTGGGCGCCCCTTGACTTCATGGTCAGTACAGAAATCCTGCTGAACGGCTTGTTCCTGTGTTGCCCTGTGCTCCACCAGTAACTGACACGAAAAAAAAATCAAAGTAGTAGGAAGGTGCAGATTATCAGCAAATTTGATGTCAGAATGTGATATGGGTGAACAAAAAGTGTACGTATATCAAAGCTTGGGGGTCCTTATCCGAACACATTGAGGATTTGTAACAGGATAACGGAGTAGTCAGCACAAATAGTAACAACTGTGTTTGATCTAACAGTTACTGCAGAGAGAAGATTGCAGAGTGACCGGGAGGGGAGCACAGTAGTCTGGGATATTCAATGTTCGGCAAAAGGGAAAGGAGGAGGGAGTCCTTGTTCAAGCGTAGTGGAGAGGGGTGGATACAGATACAGGGACGGTGTTGGGGAATGAGGCTGTGTGGAAATAATGAAAGCCAAGGAAAAGGAGACCTAGGTGAGAGTGCTGGCTAGTCCCCTAGGAGTTCCCTCTCAATGGGGCAAAACACAACTGAGAAAATATCAAATGGAGGTGAGAGGGGATCTCTGTTCGTCATCAGTGATTTAATCTGTTCATTGATTAAATTAATCAAAGTGGCAAGATTCAGTAGAAGAGGAATTTCTGGAGAGGTCAGGGACTGTGTCTTCAGGTGGCGTGTTACAGAAACGATCCAAGAACAGGCTGTTTGAGATGTGTTTTTTCCAATCAGTTTGTGCAGTTAATAAGATAACGTGTGGCGAAGGATCTCGAGGAGGAAGCGAACACAGCATGGGAGAAGTCCAGACGCAGTTTGATAGTGAACATCCAGATCGAGAAGCAAAGTCTTCAGCCTAAATAAAGGCAGTTAAACAGGTGTGATGGTGGAGTTGCCTGGAGTTGAGTGTAAACAGGCTCGGGAGCAGGTCAGTGGATGCGCAGTGGCAGATGTTTAAACAGCTGAATCATAACACTGAGAAGAAATTTATCCCATTTAAACAACGTGATTCAGGGTAAAGATGAGTGCTGAATGATTGGAATATGCTGCCACCCGTGATGGTAGATCCAATCATAATAGAGGCAGGAAAGAAGCTTTTAGGTAGTCACATGAATGTGCGGAGATAGCAGGGATATGGACATTATGTAGGCAAAAGAAATTAGCTTAATTTGGCTTTTACGTAGCAGCTTAATTTCTTCAGCACAGCATTGTGGGCTGAAGGGCCTGTTCCCAGACGGTACTGTAGACACCATCACAAGAGAAAATGAAATGGGACCAAAAGCAAGCATCGTCGGGTCGCAGCATACTGAAGTCCGTGGGAGAGGTCGTGGGGAATGCGTTGTTGAAAGGAACTGGCTGGAATAAAAGTGAAGATGTTGAACTTTGACATAATTTTGCATGTTCAGGTCAGGACCCAGAGCGGTGGAAAATCTCAAATGTCACTTCATTTTTCAGGACAGGAAGACAAAAATCAGTTATCTGTCAACCTGTTCATTTCACATCTGCTGTTGACAACTTGATAGAAACTGTGATCAGTGCAGAAATAACAATAAAAATGAAACTGCGTCACAAAAACACACGCAACAGAAACGGAGGCACAGCACGTTCTACCTGGAAATCTACAAACTTAAAAACACCCACTGCGTCACCTGAGTCGACCCTTATATAGTCACGGGGGCACATGTCATCACGTGACCTCACATCGGCGGGGAAATCACATTAGGTGACCTCCAAAAGACCATTACATCATTCTCACTAAAAAAAACAGATCTCCTTGAGCATGTAACACACTCTATCAGGCATTTCTCAGCCCATATCTGGAACTGAACCATAACTGACCTATATCATGCTGTACTCATCGCCAGTATGCTATAGTACACTCAACTCCACTATTCTTGGTATCATCGATAAATATACTAACCGGAGCATCTAAATTTTTATCCCGGTCATTTACATACATTGCAAACAACAGAGGTCCCAGCACAGATCCCTGCGAAACACCACTAATTACAGACCTCTAGCTCGAATAAGTCCGTTCAACCTCTACCCTCTGCCTTCTCTGCTCAAGCCAGTTCTGAATCCAAGCAGTCAATTAGCCACAGAGCCTATGCATCATAATAGGGAAACTGAAACCACCCCATCCCCACCATTGAAATAACCCTATTATTCTTACGCATTTTGTTAATCTGATTACATATCTGTTCCTAAATATCACGGTGGCTATTTGGGGTCTGTAGTACAATCCTATCAATATGATTCTTATAACACACATCAAAGTTGCTGGTGAACGCAGCAGGTCAGACAGCATCTCTAGGAAGAGGTACAGTCGACGTTTCAGGCCGAGACTCTTCGTCAGGACCAGCAACTTTGATGTGTGTTGCTTGAATTTCCAGCATCTGCAAGAATTCCTCGTGTTTGCGAATATGATTCTTATTCCTGATTTCCATCCAAATCGACTCAGTGTCTGACCTCTCTTTTATGTCTCCGCTGAATGCAGCTGTGACATTTTCCATGATTATCTGTGTAACACCCTTCCCTTTTGCCTCCTTCCTAACTTTTCAAAGACTTCTAAAATCTGTTACATTAATCACCCATTCTGCCCATCTCTCAACCAAGTCTCTGTAATGGCCACAGCATTGTAGTTCCATGTACTGATCCATGCTCTGTTTACCCGTAATAACCTAGCATTAAAATGCACTCACTTCCAACTCTCAGTCTCATCATGCCTGTTAATCCAACTTTCTCCATCAATACCCTCCCTGACATCAACCTTCCTGTCCAAGCCTTCACATACTGATCTGGTGATCCAGTTCCGGCCATCTGCATCGCAACCTTAAAACCACCCTCACACGCCCAGCCCCACCGTCTAGTAGCATTCGCAAACCTTCCAGCCGAGATATCGGATCTCTTCCAGTTCAGGTACAACACGTTCCACCTGCACAAGTCATTCATTCTCCAGAAGACGATTCAAAAACTTGAAATTCTCGAAAGCTGCACCTTCTCCTCAGCCACTCATTTATCTGTGTTATCATACCATTCGTACCTGCACTAACCTGTGGCAACTTGAGTAATCTGCAGATTACTTCCTTGGGAGTCCTTTTCTTCATCCTCTTTTAAAGGTTTCAAAAGTTCCAAAGGTATGATGATGATTATGAGGACACGCAGTCCCCTTTTATTGTCATTTAGTAATGCATGCATTAAGAAATCATAAAAATGTTTTTCCAGAATGATATCACGAAAACACATGACAAACCCACTTAAAAACTAAGAAAAACCACATAATTATAACATATAGTTACAACAGTGCAAAGCAATACCATAATTTGATAAGAACAGACCATGGCACAATAAAAGTCTCAGAGTCACTCGAAAGTCCCATCATCTCACGCAAACAGTAAACCTCCAGCGCCGCCAACTTGACGATGCAGCGTCCCGGAAGCATCCGACCACAGTCCGACTCTGAGTCCGTCTGAAAACTCCGAGCCTCCGACCACCTATTCGACACCGAGCACCGAGCACTATCTCTGCCGAGCGTTTCGACCCCGACCTCGGCAACAGGCCCTCGTCTCCGGAGATTCTCGATCGCACAGTAGCAGCGACAGCGAAGCAGGCATTTCAGAAGTTTCACCAGATGTTCCTCTGCGCTTTCTCACGGCTGTCCCCGTCAAATCCGGATTGTGTACGGCACCCCTAGTTACACATATCGACATTCATTCGGAACGGCCGCGCACGCTAGGTCGCGCCGCCATCTTCTTAATGCCAGAGAAATGTATACAATATAGATCCTGAAATGCTTATTCTTCGCAAACATCCACAAAAACAGAGGAGTGCCCCAAGGAATGAATGACAGTTAAATGTTAGAAACTCAAATTTCCCCCCAGTTCTCCTCGCACCCGCGCATAAGAGGCACAAGCCACGACCCTTCTAACTCCACCAGCAATAAGAAAAGGGCATTGGAACCCACTATTGAGCACTCAAGCGTGCAGCAAAGCAACAGCAAAGACACAGACGTGCAGTACTCCACAGACTACTCATTTACCCGGTATCCGACGTACCACAGGCTCCATTGATAAGGGAGAAAGAAGTATACCCATTTCACAGCGAGAGGAGAAAATAACAACCAACTCACGAGTTTGCGATGTTAAATGTCCGTTGCGTCGTTTTCCTTCCGAGCTCTGTGCCCAGATATCTCAGGTCTCCGGGCTGACAACTTTAGATCTACCGACTCCCAGGACACACAGATATCCTGCCCAGACACCGACCTTCGATCCCCACCTTCTCCAGAGCCACGAAACCACGGACCTCCGAAGGCAAGCGATGCTCTTCGGCCGCGCCCTTGGCGTGCTGAATAACGGCCAGTCGTGAAACGTAGAGAGCGCTTCCCATTCCATTAAAGAACCGAAGTCAGCGTGCAACTCCAGGTCGAGGTATTCAAAAGAACATCGAAAGGGGAAAATGGAGATGTTAAAGATAAAAATAGAGCTGTTTTCTGAGATACAAGCTAAGCAGTCGCCGTTGGGCGAAATTGATTCTCCTAAGGTACGCCCTTTTCCGAACTCTGTACACTCAGCGTGGGATCTCTTCCCGTTGTTTGACAATGTCAGTGACGCCGATTGGCACCTCTGGCTGTTCACCCTTAACCTTGACAATATCCTGGAGCTGCACCTATACACGGTGGACCCTAGCAGCCGGGAGGCAACACACCATCCTGGTTTCTCTTTTGCCGCCACAGAATCTCCTGTCGGACCCCACTAACAACTGACTCCCCGTTCACTACCACACAGCCTGAAATTTCCCTTCTCCTGCGCTTCGGAGCTAGCCACAGTACCAGCGCTGCTTTTGTGCCCTGATGGGTCATCAAACCCACTAAAAGAGATATACTCGTTGCAGAGTGGAATGGCCACCATAACTTCTTAGCCTTCTTTTCAACTTAAAGATTTTTGTTGCATCGGTTACAGGCAAAAATCACCAATAGTGTCAGTGGACTCTAGTTGACTCTTTGAAGATCTTGTTTAAAACTGTGATGCTCTGACTTCGAAGAATTCAGATAGCAGGTCACAGGCTTAGGGTTGGTTGGTGGGAATAAAAGATGACGGCACTGATTGCCTTCGATACACCAAAGGCAAGCTGGATGATGCCTACATTGGCCACTGGATCCTGTCGTTTGTAAACTTGGGTGACGACAGTAGGAAAGAGGCGATGTGAGACAGGGACGTTACCGTGGTCAGGATCAGGGCTATATCCACGACAGTTATGTTCTTCTGAAACTGACCCCGAATGCACGGTTAGAATGCAAATTTTGTTCTTGGATGAGGAGCATGCCAGAGTCTTTCCCATATTCCAGGAGTATCACTCATCAGTCCTGGAATCGGTGCAGTGGCTCCACTGCAGCTGGGTGAGAATGGTTAACAGGAAACGCGATTACACACACAGAGTGTGGTTCTGCCATTGTGTCCTGTCCTGGGGCTGGGAAGGAGCTTTCGGTGGAACTGGAATTATGCTTCATTCCTGATCAGTCCACTGGGGGAACAGCACCCTGGTCGTGGAGAGTCCTGAGGGATTATGTTACTTTGGCAGTAGATATTGGTCCCTTTACCCACCAACACTGGAACGCACAGCTTCCGCCTACTCATCATGCAGAAGGTCACAATTGAGCTCCTGTGCAACCGTCATCTTATACAGCGTGATGCAGGGTCTGAATGGCATTCTCAAATATTGATCAATATTGACAGATCATTCCCGCTAAGATGTGAAATATAATTGCAATGGTACTTGAGTAAATTCATTTTCTTGGAGCTCAGGAAGGTAAAAGTGATTTTTGAGATTTTAAAGATTCACGGAGGTTATAGATGGATAATGGAAAACTGTTCTTTTTGAATCTAGAGGGCACAGGTCAGGCGATGCAGGTGGAGAGTCTAAGCAAGGCCAGCGGATACATAACAAACGGTGGAATGTAAAGAAGTACAGAAGGCCAGAGGGATCCTGGAAAGAACGAGGACTAATCTCAGAAGATAAGGACTTATTTCGGTCGGTCAATTAAGAATCGATGGACACTTAACGTTATTGGGTGAAGGTACTAAATGCCAGAGCGGGAAACTCAGAACTATTGAGACACAGGTCTGGCCAAATCTGAAGCATTGTGTGCAGTCTTGGTCATTAAAACCTATGGAGATACAGACACATCGACATGAAAATTAGGAGGAGGAATCTCCACTTTATTCTGTATTCTATTGTTGCACGGGGTATGGAATTGATTTGTATTTATAGATTGTACCTCAGTATAGTATGTCTTTACCCGTGGTCACTGGAAGACACAAATAGACTCCAATAATGTAAATTAATAATCGGTTGTATGCAAATGTATTGTGGGCCGATGGTCCAGTTTCGGACTCAATGATTTTGAAGTACTAATCCATCTAACCAGCTTCAATCAAACTGTCACTCTGTAGAATAAATAAGTATGAGCTGCAGGTAGTTTAATACAGTTGTGAAAAATGTAGTTTCAACAAAACGGCAGGTAAGTATATCCGAAAAATCAATGCCAGAGTTAGGGAACGAAATGCAACAAAAAAAAAAAAAAATGCATGGACCTCATACTCTCACACTGTACCAGAGACTGACAGGGACAGAATGAACCCCACACTCTCACACTGTACCAGAGACTGACAGGGACAGAATGAACACCCACTCAAACACTGTACCAGAGACTGACAGGGACAGATTGAACCCCACACTCTCACACTGTATCAGAGACTGACAGGGACAGAATGAACCCCACACTCTCACACTGTACCAGAGACTGACAGGGACAGAATGAACCCCACACTCTCACACTGTACCAGAGACTGACAGGGACAGAATGAACCCCACACTCTCACACTCTACCAGAGACTGACAGGCACAGAATGAACCTCACACTCTCACACTGTATCAGAGACTGACAGGGACAGAATGAACCCCACACACTCACACTGTACTTGAGACTGACAGGGACAGAATGAACCCCACACTCTCACACTGTACCAGAGACTGACAGGGACAGATTGAACCCCACACTCTCACACTGTACCAGAGACTGACAGGGACAGAATGAACCCCACACTCTCACACTGTACCAGAGACTGACAGGGACAGAATGAACCCCACACACTCACACTGTACCAGAGACTGACAGGGACAGAATAAACCCCACACTCTCACACTGTACCAGAGACTGACAGGGACAGAATGAACCTCACACTCTCACACTGTATCAGAGACTGACAGGGACAGAATGAACCCCACACACTCACACTGTACTTGAGACTGACAAATACAGAATGAAACCCACACTTTCACACTGTACCAGAGACTGACAGGGACAGAATGAACCCCACACTCTCACACTGTACCAGAGACTGACAGGGACAGAATGAACCCCACACTCTCACACTGTACCAGAGACTGACAGGTACAGAATGAACCCCACACTCTCAGACTGTACCAGAGACTGACAGGAACAGATTGAACCCCACACTCTCACACTGTACCAGAGACTGACAGGGACAGATTGAACCCCACACTCTCACACTGTACCAGAGACTGACAGGGACAGAATGAACCCCACACTCTCACACTGTACCAGAGACTGACAGGTACAGAATGAACCCCACACTCTCACACTGTACCAGAGACTGACAGGGACAGAATGAACCCCACACTCTCACACTGTACCAGAGACTGACAGGGACAGAATGAACCCCACACTCTCACACTGTACCAGAGACTGACAGGGACAGAATGAACCCCACACTCTCACACTGTACCAGAGACTGACAGGGACAGAATGAACCCCACACTCTCACACTGTACCAGAGACTGACAGGGACAGAATGAACCCCACACTCTCACACCGTACCAGAGACTGACAGGGACAGAATGAACCCCACACACTCACACTGTACCAGAGACTGACAGGGACAGAATGAACCCCACACTCTCACACTGTACCAGAGATTGACAGGGACAGAATGAACCTCACACTCTCACACTGTATCAGAGACTGACAGGGACAGAATGAACCCCACACACTCACACTGTACTTGAGACTGACAAATACAGAATGAAACCCACACTTTCACACTGTACCAGAGACTGACAGTGACAGAATGAACCCCACACTCTCACACTGTACCAGAGACTGACAGGGACAGAATGAACCCCACACTCTCACACTGTACCAGAGACTGACAGGGACAGAATGAACCCCACATACTCACAATGTACCAGAGACTGACAGGGACAGAATGAACCCCACACTCTCACACTGTACCAGAGACTGACAGGGACAGAATGAACCCCACACTCTCACACTGTACCAGAGACTGACAGGGACAGATTGAACCCCACACTCTCACACTGTACCAGAGACTGACAGGGACAGAATGAACCCCACACTCTCGCACTGTACCAGAGACTGACAGGGACAGAATGAACCCCACACTCTCACACTGTACCAGAGACTGACAGGGACAGAATGAACCCCACACACTCACACTGTACCAGAGACTGACAGGGACAGAATGAACCCCACACTCTCACACTGTACCAGAGACTGACAGGGACAGAATGAACCCCACACTCTCACACTGTACCAGAGACTGACAGGGACAGAATGAACCCCACACTCTCACACTGTACCAGAGACTGACAGGGACAGAATGAACCCCCACTCACACTGTACCAGAGACTGACAGGGACAGAATGAACCCCCACTCACACTGTACCAGAGACTGACAGGGACAGAGTGAACCCCCACTCACACTGTACCAGAGACTGACAGGGACAGAATGAACCCCACACTCCCATACTGTACCAGGGACGGACAGGTACAGAATGAACCCCACACTTTCACAGTGTACCAGAGACTGATAGGTACAGAGTGAACCCCATACACTTACAATGTACCAGAGACTGACAAATACAGAATGAACCCACACTCTCACACTGTACCAGAGACTGACAGGGACAGAATGAACCCCAGACTCTCACACTGTACCAGAGACAGACAGGGACAGAATGAATCCCACACTCTCACACTGTACCAGAGACTGACACGGCTAGAGTGAATCTCACACCCTCACACTGTACTAGAGACTGACAAATACAGAATGAACCCCACACTCTCACGCTGTACCAGAGACTGACTGGTACAGAATGAACCCAACACTCTAACATTGTACCAGAGAATGACAGGGATAGAATGAACCCCACATCCTCGCACTGTACCAGAGACTGACAGGGACAGAATGAACCCCAGACTCTCACACTGTACCAGAGACTGACAGGTACAGAGTGAACCCCACACTCTCACACTGTACCAGAGACTGACAGGTACAGAATGAACCCCACACTCTCACACTGTACCAGAGACTGACGGGTACAGAATGAACCCCACACACTCACAATGTACCAGAGACTGACAGGGACAGAATGAACCCCACACACTCACAATGTACCAGAGACTGACAAATACAGAATGAACCCCACACTCTCACACTGTACCAGAGACTGAAAGGGACAGAATGAACCCCACACACTCACAATGTACCAGAGACTGACAGGGACAGAATGAACCCCCACTCAAACTGTACCAGAGACTGACAGGGACAGAATGAACCCCGCACTCTCACACTGTACCAGAGACTGACAGGTACTGAATGAACCCCACACTTCCACACTGTACCAGACACTGACAGAGTCAGAGTGAACCCCACACTCTCACACTGTACCAGAGACTGATAGGTACAGAGTGAACCCTACACAGTTACAATGTAGCAGAAACTGACAAATACAGAATGAAACCACACTCTCACACTGTACGAGAGACTGACAGGTACAGAGTGAACTCCACACACTCACAATGTACCAGAGACTAATAGGGACGAATGAACGCCACACACTCACAATGTACCAGAGACTGACAGGGACCGAATGAACCCCAGACTCTCACACTGTACCAGAGACAGACAGGGACAGAATGAATCTCACACACTCACAATGTACCAGGGACTGACAAATACAAAATGAACCCCACACACTCACGCTGTACTTGAGACTGACGGGTACAGAATGAACCCCCACTCACACTGTACTAGAAATTGACAAATACAGAATGAGCCCCACACTTTCACACTCTACCAGAGACTGACAGGTACAGAATGAACCCCACACTCTCACACTGTACCAGAGACTGACAGGTACAGAATGAACCCCACACTCTCACATTCTACCAGAGACTGACAGGTACAGAATGAACCCCACATCCTCGCGCTGTACCAGGGACTGACAGGGACAGAGTGAACCCCATACACTCACAATGTACCAGAGACTGACAGGGGCAGAATGAACCCCACACACTCACAATGTACCAGAGACTGACAGGGACCGAATGAACCCCAGACTCTCACACTGTACCAGAGACAGACAGGGACAGAATGAATCTCACACACTCACAATGTACCAGAGACTGACAAATACAGAATGAACCCCACACTCTCACACTGTACCAGAGACTGACACGGACCGAATGAACCCCAGACTCTCACACTGTACCAGAGACAGACAGGGACAGAATGAATCTCACACACTCACAATGTACCAGAGACTGACAAATACAGAATGAACCCCACACTCTCACACTGTACCAGAGACTGACACGGACAGAATGAATCCCACACTCTCACACTGTACTTGAGACTGACAAATACAGAATGAAACCCACACTTTCACACTCTACCAGAGACTGACCGGTACAGAATGAATCCCCACTCACACTGCACCAGAGACTGATAGGTACAGAATGAATCCCACATCCTCGCACTGTACCAGAGACTGACAGGGACAGAGTGAACCCCACACACTCACAATGTACCAGAGACTGACAGAGACAGAGTGAACCCCAGACTCTCACACTGTACCAGAGACTGATAGGTACAGAATGAACCCCACATCCTCGCACTGTACCAGAGACTGACAGGTACAGAATGAACCCCACACTCTCACACTGTACCGGAGACTGACAGGTACAGAATGAACCCCACACCGTCGCACCGTACCAGAGACTGACAGGTAGAGAATGAACCCCACACCCTCGCACTGTACCAGAGTTTGGCAGGGACAGAATTAACCCCACACCCTCGCACCGTACCAGAGACTGACAGGGACAGAATGAAACCGACACGCTCACATTGTAGCAGAGACTGACAGGTACAGATTAAGCCCCACACCCTCGCACTGTACTAGACATTTTAAGATCGGAAGGTATGGAATGAACTATCCCCTTCTCCTTCTCCCTCCCCCTCTCCCTATCCCCCGCCGTGTGTGTGTGTGTGTGTGTGTGTGTGTGTGTGTGTGTGTGTGTGTGTGTGTGTGTGTGCCTGTTTGCGTGCACCGCTAGTAAGGAGTTGTAAAACTCAAGGGCAGTTCAAAATTAGAAACTGCTGGAACAGAAATTAGGTTCGGCTAGAGTTGGCCGAATCTGTTTAATGACGAATAATTCGCTAACATAAATGTAAAATCTATAAATGTAGGTGCTCCGGAACAAAGCTCAGTCATTGTAATTGAAGCCCAGTTCTACCTGATAAGTCACTGCTGAGGTAATGCCGAAGAGTTTTAATATATTAGTCTGCATTCGACCCAATATTTACAACAGAAAAACAGACACGATGTGCTGGAGGAGCTCAGGATGTCAGGCAGCATCTAACGAAAAGAGCACAGTATTCCTTCTACCGTGTTCCTCCAGCATTTTGTGTGTGTGTGTTGCTTGGATTTCCTGCGTCGGCAGTTTTTCTCTTGTTTGTGATTTATATCAGAGACTGGCATTAAATTAAAGCGTTTGTTCAAGTGACTAACAAAGAAAGTTAGTCAGTGGTATAAGAGTATCTCTGGAGACCGATCCTCTGTATAAATAAGGGCCGCTTTGAATGCATCAGCTCAACGTGCCTGCCGGGGCTGTGAATTCAGGAGCTTCAGAATTCACAGATTCACGCTGAAATGGTGTATCCAGTCATCTGGCGGATAGAAGACGTTTACTATCCTTTTATTTCAGCCTTTGGCATTCCTGGTAAGCCACAGGGCCAGGTGCCGTTGGCGGGAGTTGAAATGGGATTCCAATGTTGTGATTGTTCTGTCGTTGCTTTCCACTGTCATCTGTGCAGTCTCGGCGTTCCGCATTTCAGGAATGGAGTGTAAACACAGGGGCTGTCGATTCTGGGATGTTTGGATCTCTGTGCTTTTGGTCTTGTTGCAGCTGCACTGCATTTGTAAATTTTGTCTTTATACAGCCCGCGGAGATTATACCAATTGATTGTCTGCATTTGTGTGCGAGCGATTTTCCGAGATAGGTGCAACAATCAAACCAATGACTGGAAGCAACACTTTGGCAAATGCGAGGGGTTCTGTGTTTTAACATGAAACTGTTGTGGATTTTTATTCAATGGGTGCATTATGACTGAATATAAAGCTGTCGATGGACAACACAATGAACTTTTTGCTGAGCGAATTAAAGCAAACGACCTGATGCTTCATAGTTATCAATACTGTGAAATGTATTTTATTATGAGTTTGAGTACAGAGAGCAAATTAAGAACCTGGTGGCATGGTGCGAAGACAATAACCTATCCTTCAACGTCAGCAAGACGAAGGAACTGGTTGTTGACTTCAGAAGGAGTAGCGGACCTCACGACCCAATTTACATCGGTGGTGCGCAAGTGGAACAGGTCAAAAGCTTTAAGTCCTCGGGGTCAATATCACAAATGACCTGACTTGGTCAAACCAAGCAGAGTTCACTGCCAAGAAGGCCCGCCAACGCCTTTACTTCCTGAGAAAACTAAAGAAATTTTGCCTGCCCCCTAAAACCCTCACTAATTTTTATAGATGCACTGTAGAAAGCATTCTTCTAGGGTGCATCACAGCCTGGTATGGAAGTTGTCCTGTCCAAGACCGGAAGAAGCTGCAGGAGATCGTGGACACGGCGCAGCACATCACACAAACCAGTCTTCCGTCCTTGGACTCACTTTACACCGCACGCTGTCGGAGCAGTGCTGCCAGGATAATCAAGGACACAATCCACCCAGCCAACACACCTCTTGTCCCTCTTCCCTCCGGGAGAAGGCTCAGGAGCTTGAAGATCCATACGGCCAGATTTGGGAACAGCTTCTTTCCAACTGTGATAAGACTGCTGAACGGATCCTGACCCGGATCTGGGCCGTACCCTCCAAATATCCGGACCTGCCTCTCGGTTTTTTTGCACTACCTTACTTTCCTTTTTTTTTCTATTTTCTATTTATGATTTATAATTTAAATTTTAATATTTACTAACTTTTGCTATGTTAAATATTTTTAATATTTAATATTTGTAATCCAGGGAGCGGGAAGCGCAGAATCAAATATCGTTGTGATGATTGTACGTTCTAGTATCAATTGTTTGGCGGCAATAAAGTATAAAGTATATCGACATCTGGAGGAGGAGTAGAAGATGGCGGCGCGACGCAGTGCGCGCGGCCGCTCCGAATTATATCGCATTTGCGACGTAGGCTGCCGTGCACAATCCTGATTTGATGGAGACGGGCGTGAGAAGCTCGGAGGAACATCTGGAGAAACTTCTGAAATGCCCGGTTCGCTGCTGCTGCTACTGTGCGATCGAGAATCTCCAGAGGGGAAGGCCCCAAATCCTCGGCTTTGCCTATTGCCTGTTGCCGGGGTCGGGGTCAGAGCGTTCGGCAGAGATGGTGCTCGGTGCTCGGTGTCGGAGGGCTAGTTGGAGGCTCGAAGTTTTCAGACGGACTGATAGTCGGACTGTGGTCCGGTGCTTCCAGGATGCTGCACCGGCAAATTTGCGGCACTGGTAGTTCATGGCAGGGAGAGTTTCTCCCTTCTACCGTCTGCGTGAGATGATGGCACTTTTGAGAGACTTTGAGACATTTCTTACGTGCCCATCGTCTGTTCTTCATCAAATTATGGTATTGCTTTGCACTGTTGTAACTATATGTTATAATTACGTGGCTTTTTGTCAGTGTTTTTAGTTTTGGTTTGTCTTGTGTTTCCGTGATATCATTCTGGAGGAAGATATTGTATCATTTCTTAATGCCTGCATTACTAAATGACAATAAAAGAGGACTGCGCGTCCTCATAATCCGATCTAATCCAACCTGACACCGTTACAGATATCTGACTACGACACCGAGTTTGCTGCTGGACGTTGAGTTCCTCTCCATGTGCTTCACTGTGAAGATTCAGTGGGAGGTGTTATGTCTGTCTCTGAGATTGTGTCAGTCTGGGCTGTATCTGTTGGAATCAGTCATTGCTCTGCTGTAAAGTCAGAGAGGTGGCAAATGCTGGAATAGGAAACAAACTCGGGGAATACTGGAATCACTGAGCCCCAAGCAGCTTGTCTGGAAAGAGAAACCAGTTAACACTCGTGTCAGGGGTCTCTCTAAGAACAGTTCTGAGGAGAGATATTTTAACTATTGTTCCACTAATTCCGTTTCGCCTGGATGAGTGTTTCCAGCTTTTCCTGGTTTTGTTCCGTCCTTCGACTGTTCTGTCGCTGGCAGGGATCGCCATGGAAGTTGTTGATTGTTTAATGGAAGAATCCCGCCATCAGCGTTCACGTTTATTCATTTCATCCAGACGCCGGTAGAAATGTTCCATCCAGTATTGACTCTGATGAGGGAGTTGCCCAGTTTTAGGTTTCCGCTGCCATTACATTTTGGTCAACAGTGAGGAATCAGTATTGAAATCATATTGACTTTATTTTACTGTGTAAACTCTTTATCTGTCTCTGCCAGTTCTGCGCCCTCTCTCGACCTTTCCAACCCTAAATCCAACAATAAATTGGAAATATTATGAGATCCCCTCTAACTACTGCATTGGCTTCTGCTCAGTAATTTATTTTCTCAGCTTGCTGCTCCGTCTCTCTTCCAGCGAACTTGGTGGCGATTGTGATCCTGTCCCGGGGAAATTGCGGTCTCTCCAACTGTGTCACTCGCTACCTAGTGGGAATGGCAGCGGCCGATCTTTGGGTCGTTATCTCGGATCCGCTGCTGAGGTGGACTGTTCGGATTTATTTTCCCCGATCATTCCTCCGAATCACTCCTGTGTGCAGATTCGGTCTATGGCTGGTTTTTGCGAGCACTGCGACCTCAGTCTGGCTGACTGTCGCCTTCACCGTCGATCGATTTGTGGCTATTTGCTGTGAGAGGCTGAAAACAAAATATTGCACCGAGAGAACGGCGGCTGTGGTTATCGGGACAGTGAGTGTGCTGGCCTGTTTGGAGACTGTCCCCTGGGGCTTTGTATTCGGGCCTGGAGAAATAATTGATGGTGTTGCCTGGGATTGTGTTTATACACCGATCTACAAAACCTTTCCCGCATGGTTGATATTTGCGATAGCTCATCGCATTTTAGTTCCTTGTCTCCCATTCATTCTGATGTTGCTGTTCAACATTCTGACTGTCAGGCGGATTCTAGAGGCCAGTCGAGCCCGCAGGGGTCTCCGAGGACAAAAGAGTGGCGAGAATGACAAGGACTGGGAGATGGAGAACCGACGTAAATCCATCGTTTTACTCTTCAGCCTAACCGCCAGTTTCATACTGTTGTGGCTCACATACGTGGTATTCTTTATCTATAGACGAATTTCAATAAGTTTTGTCAATTCTCTCACGGATCCCCGTTACATCACAGACCACACATCGGAAATGCTGCAGATTCTCAGTTCCTGCACCAACACGTGTATTTACGCCCTGACTCAGAGCAAATTCCGAGAGGAACTAAAGAATGCGGTGACATACCCACTGAATCCGATTTTGAAATTCATGAAACGTTAGAAATAAGTATTGTTAAGTATTACAATTCATACGCTTTCATCCTCCCTGTTCTATACCCCACTTGTGGGTAAATGGAAGCAATGTGATGTACAGAGAAAATCTGCACATGCTTGAAATGCAAAACAACACAAAGAAAATCAGTTCTTGATGAAGGGTCTCGGCCCGAAACGTCGACTATTTACTCCTATCCGCACACAAAATGCTGGAGCAACTCAGCCGACTAAGCAGCATCTATGGAACTGAGGAAACTGTCGACGCTTCAGGCCGAGACCCTTCATCAGAGTCCTGTCAACTGTTTACTCTTTTTCATTCTGTGTGTGTTCCGTTAGAGTTGCAAAACGGCTGTTTCCCGCTGATTCTGATGGCATCACTGGGATCCTAGAGCAATCCCCGTTGCACCTCATGTCCCGCCATGCTAAATTGAAGCTTAGTTATTACAATGGGATAAGCGTCCTTTATCTAAGATTAGACAGGATTGGGAAAAGGAACTCAATTTGACTTTTATGACGGAGAATTGGATGCGGATTTTGAAGTTGGTTACCTCTTCTTCAATTTGTGCTAGCCATTCATTGATTCAATTTTAAATTGTACATCGTTATCATTTGACGAAGGAGAGACTTCCTAAAATCTTTTCTAATGTTGACAATTATTGTGATAAATGTAAAACTGAGATAGCTGCACTCACGCATACCTTTTGGTCTTGTTCTATATTGGAACAGTTCTGGAAGTCAGTTTTTTCAACAATTTCTAAAGCACTTAAAATTAACCTACAACCTAATAAATTAGATGTGCTTTTTGGAATAATTCTTCAAAATATTCATGGTATTTCTGTGTCTGACCAGCATGTTATTCCATTTGTTACATTGATAGCTAGCAGGGGCATTTTGTTGAAGTGGAAGGATACATCGGCTCCCACTTTGTCACAATGGTTCTCTCAAGTGATGCTATGTCTTAGTTTGGAAAAAATTAGAAGCCGAACCTTTGAACCTTTATTTGATTTTGAGAAAAGATGGGGCTCATTTGCTCGTTATTATCATTTGAGCTAATTGATAGATTTTCTTCCACGATCTAATTGTAAATTATGCGGTATATTTTCTTTTCTTGCTGGCGGTTTGATGTTTATTTTTAGAAGCTTTTTGTATGACGCATGACTCCGGGGTTGTACACCTAATGGGTTTTTTTTCTCACTTTTTTGTTATCACAATTTTTTTTTTCAATCTCTAAGATAATGTCTTTTTGAGACATTGTAAGTGTTGTTACTTCAATGTACTCGTGTTATTTCTTTTGTATAATATAACAATAAAAAGATTTGAAAAGAAAGAAATTGAAGCTTAGGGCGAGCCTGTTACCCTGCTTCCCGGTTCTGACAAAGCTGCCCCACCTTGGAGTATATTTTAGTCTGTATCAGCCACTCTTGCTGCCCTCATAACACATCCTTTCCTTCAACCTCTTTTTTCTCCTCCTTCTCTACCTGTAGGTTCTCCTTCATACCGCCTCCTTGAACCGTCTTCCTGTAAGAGAATTTTACTTTTACAATTGAAGACAAAGTACATTAGTGCACTAGTATCTCTGTGAGAGGTATAGAGATAGAGAAAGCGAGCGCGATCAGGAGACAGGCCAGGGCTGAGGGCGCGAAGGAGAGACAGAATAGGAGGTGGAAGAGAAAGCTTGCGTGAGGGAGAGCACGTGAGGGCAAGGACGCGAGGGAGAGGGTGCCATGGAGGTGACACTAGAGTGGGCGCATGGGAGAAGGCGTGAGGCAGAGGGTCCGATCGAGGGTGACATTGCCGAATTTGTGGTTCTCCTCCAACAGTGAGATCGGCTTGTTTAGTGGATGATAAGTATTATTTTGATTTCTGTACAGCTACTCCTGCAGACAATTTTTTTATATTTCTGTATTAAGTCGTACGAGTTCTATAACGCGTTTTAAACACGTGTGCAGTCTCCTTTGTTTGCAAATTCATATATTAAAACCCTAGGCGGAATCAAACAAGAACACTGAATGAAATTTAAAATAATTTTCTTTACAAAGAGGCCATCAGATAAGCTCATAAAATATACAGGAAATGGATGAATGTGAATCAAATGCAGGAAGAAACTTTAGTCGAGGGGGACACAGTCAGGAGTACATGTGGAAATGAGTGCGATAGCAGGATGGTGCTTTAGCACCATCATTCCCGGACCAAGGATGTCTCTGAGAAGGTACAGGACATTCTGAATGGGCAGGGTGAGCAGCCAGAAGTCGTGGTCCTTATTAGAACTCACAACAGACAGACAAGTTTCTGCAAAGAGAATTTAGGGCGTTGGGCAGAAATTTAAGAAGTAGGAACATTTGGGTGGTGATGTCCGTATTAATTCCGGTGTTCAATGCTTGTGAGGAAAGAGATGGTAAGGTTGTACAGTTCAATTGGCGGCTAACAACCTGGGGCAGGAGGGAGGGCATCAGCTAGATAGATCATTGGGATCTCTTCCAGGGTACGAGGGGCTGGTGCAGGAAGGACGGGTTACACCCGTACTGAAGCGGAGCTGATATTCCGACAGGGAATTTTGCTGGTGTTGCCCTGAAGAGCTAAAAAGTGGCATGCGGAGTTGGAGGGTGGGGAAGGCTTCGGGAACAGGAGCTACAGGTCCACAAGTCGCACTGAGCGGAAGGTAGAGACGAGGCCGAGGAAAGCCAAAAGAAAGTCAAGGTGGGGCCTCGTTAACGAGCACACTGGCACCTAAGGGCAGATGTGTGTTTATTTCAGGAAGGATGTAGAAGAGATAAGGCAGACGTACTTAGGACCTGGATTTGCACATGGCACGGTGAGTCAGCCATTACAGAGACCTAGCTGAGAATAGAGCAAGACTAGTAGCTAAACATTCCAGGATCCAGATGATTTAGACAGTCCAGAGCCGATCTTACTGGTTAAGCCCATGTCTGACATATGGGAACCAGAGATAGAATGAAGATACAGAATGAACACTTTACATTCATTGGTATTCGATAAGGAGAAGGAGATAGAGGAAAGCGAGATCAAGGAAGGGGGTATGGTGATATTCCGAGACGTTTTGATACTAAGGAGAAGGTGCTGTTTGGATTTTCAAAGAGTAATAAACTGGTCAATCCCTTGGTGGATTTAGTCCATTGGGGAGCACAGACCACATACAGGTAAACATGCTGTTTAAACCGATATCATGGATAACAGATACACACACAGTGAGCTGAGGGGAACTGTTCCTGCACTGTACTGTTCACTGTTCATTAGTCAATGATTTGAGGCCCAAGTGGGCGAAGGGTCAAAGGGGCATGGGATTTAACTTCTACTCTAACTGAGGGTATCAGAGGGTTCAAAGAACCGGACAGGCACTGCAGAGGAACTAATCTGCCGAGCTGTGGGAAGAGAGTGGGGAATGGGACAGTGGGAATATTGTACCAGGAGCTATGACAGACTTGATGGTTTAAATGGTGTACCCCATTTTACAGTGATCCTGTGCCCACCAATGACATCAAAACTCAGTCTAGTCTGTAATTCATGGACGCCATCAATCACTTCCCTCCCACTGGACATCTTTCCGGATGTAACGGAGTGTAAATAAAGGAAAAACTTGAGATGTTGTGTGCTTCAATTTCCAAAGGGTTTTGTAATGACAGCAGGAGAAAGACGAACAGAAAGGTAGGCAGGTTATGGAAAGTTGTGAAAACCATTTCCCCAAAATTGACAGGGATACTTCCTGTAGAGGCTGGATACTGGAAAACTTTACCAACATTTACATCCTGTACTATGTAGGTTTGTAGCAGATTTAAAGTATCTTCTAAAAGTTTGACAAACTTCCGTAGATGTACAGTGGAGAATATCCTGACTGGTTGCATTATGGTCTGGTATGGAAACATCAATGCCATCGAATGGAATAGCTAGTGACAAGGTTTGGATGCAGCCAGTCCATCACAGGTAAAGTCGGCCGCACCACTGAGTACTGTCACAGGAAAGCAGCATCCATCACCAAGGACACCATCATCTAGGTGATGCTCGCTTCTCGATACTGTCTTCAAGAAGGAAAGCTGTTGGAAAAGATTCTTAGAGATAGGATCTCTGGGCATTTAGAGAATCATGGTCTGATCAGGGACAGTCAGCATGGCTTTGTGAAGGGCAGATCGTGTCTAACAAGCCTGATAGAGTTCTTTGAGAAGGTGACCAGGCATATAGATGAGGGTAGTGCAGTGGATGTGATCTACATGGATTTTAGTAAGGCATTTGACAAGGTTCCACACGGTAGGCTTATTCAGAAAGTCAGAACGAATGGGATCCAGGGAAGTTTGGCCAGGTGGATTCAGAACTGGCTTGCCTGCAGAAGGCAGAGAGTGGTGGTGGAGGGAGTACATTCAGATTGGAGGATTGTGACTAGTGGTCTCCCATAAGGATCTGTTCTGGGACCTCTACTTTTCGTGTTTTTTATTAACGACCTGGATGTTGGGGTAGAGGGGTGGGTTGGCAAGTTTGCAGACAACACAAAGGTTGGTTGTGTTGTAGATAGTGTAGGGCATTGTCAAAGATTGCAGAGAGACATTGATAGGATGCAGAAGTGGGCTGAGAAGTGGCAAATGGAGTTCAACCCGGAGAAGTGTGAGATGGTACATTTTGGAAGGACAAACTCCAAGACAGAGTACAAAGGAAATGGCAGGATACTTGGTAGTGTGGAGGAGCAGAGGGATCTGGGGGTACAAGTCCACGGATCCCTGAAAGTTGCCTCACAGGTGGATAGGGTAGTGAAGAAAGCTTATGAGGTGTTAGCTTTCATAAGTCGAGCGATAGAGTTTAAGAGTCGCGATGTAATGATGCAGCTTTATAAAACTCTGGTTAGGCCACACTTGGAGTACTGTGTCCAGTTCTGGTCGTCTCACTATAGGAAGGATGAGGAAGCATTGGAAAAGGTACAGAGGAGATTTACCAGGGTGCTGCCTGGTTTAGAGAGTATGCATTATGGCTTTACTCTTTGGAGAGAAGGAGGATGAGAGGAGACATAATAGAGGTGTACAAGATAATAAGAGGAATAGATAGAGTGGATAGCCAGTGCCTCTTCCCCAGGGCACCACTGCTCAATACAAGAGGACATGGCTTTAAGGTAAGGGGTGGGAAGTTCAAGGGGGATATTAGAGGAAGGTTTTCTACTCAGAGAGTGGTTGGTGCGTGGAATGCACTGCCTGAGTCAGTGGTGGAGGCAGATACACTCGTGAAGTTTACTGGACAGGTATATGGAGGAATTTAATTTGGGGGCTTATATGGGAGGCAGGGTTTGAGGGTCGGCACAACATTGTGGGCCGAAGGGCCTGCACTGTGCTGTACTATTCAATGTTCAATGTTCAGTGAGTTACAGGAGCCTCAGGTCCCACAGCACCAGGTCCGGAATAGCGGTTATCCCTCAACGCTCAGGTTTTTGAAGCAGAGGGGATAATTTCACCCACCGCAACAATGAACTTACGTTCAGGGACTGAACAACTCATGTTCTTGATATTTACTTCGCATTTATTATCGTTTTGTTTTTTTTTAATTTACACAATATGTTGCCTTTGCTGTCTTTGTACATGGGTGTTTTTTCCGTCTCAGTTGTTTTTCATTGATCCGTTGAGTTTCTTTGTATTTACTGTGTTTTCCCTCAAGAAAATGTACCTCAGTGTGGTAGACGGTGACTCATATGTACTTTGACAATGAATTTACTTTAAACACTGCACTTCACAGAACATGTCTTGTGAGAACATGTGGTGTAAGATAGGATATTTCTCTTTGGATGGAAGCGGGATAACAGGTGTCATGAAAGAGATGTACACGATTACAGGAGGCATAAATCGAGTGGACAGCCAGAAAATTTTTCCCAAGGTGGATGTGGCTATAACGGGGGGTGGGGGGGGGACGACATAATTTTAAGGTGTTTGGAAGAAAGCACAGGGGAGATGTCTGCGGTTAATTTTTAAACACAGAAGATGTGTGGAATTCGCAGCTGTGGTGCCGGTAGAGGCAGCTGCATTAGGGACATTTTAGAGACCTTGCGTCAAGAATGCAGCTTGCAATTGATTTATTTCAGTGGAAGACCATTTTGATAACAGTTATCCCCAAAAAAGGACATGATCTTGGGGGAATTTCCTGAACTAAGCACAAGCTAAAGATCATCTAACGCCTTGTACTTTTTCCTCCGCTCCCCCAGCTTATTACTCTGAAATTAACTACTGTTTCCACTACAGATGAAAGGACCTCGACGGTTTATTCTTTACCATAGATGCTGACTGGCTTGCTGAGTTTATGCGGCATTCTGTGTGTGCTCGAAGCCCATGAGAACGACTATGAGCTTGGGACACATGTCACCTGTGAGTGTTATTTAAAGACAAGTGGTTCAGAATTCGATCTGTTTCTGTGAGGGGGAAAGAAAAAGATGCATGATCTGAGAACATTGGGTGATGAGAGATGTTGCAAACGCAGTCAAAAAGGAAAAGGAACTATATGGAAAGTTTATGAAGCAGAAGGTAGACAAGAAGGTAGGAGTATTGCGGGGAAGGCAAATGAGTTGATGGCGTGGATTGACACGTGGAGTTATGACGTTATAGCAACTAGTCAAACTTGGCTACAGGAGGGTCAGGGCTGACAGCTTAATAGTCCAGGGTTCCGATATTTCAGACGTGATAGAGGCAGAGGAATGAGAGGTGGGGGAGTAGCATTGCTTGTCAGGGAAAATGTTACAGCAGTGCTCAGGCAGGACAGATTAGGGGGCTTGTCTACTGAGTCCTTATGGGTGGAGCTGAGAAACAGGAAAGGTATGGCCACATTAGTTGGGTTGTATTATAGACCACCCAATAGTCAGCGAGAACTGGAGGAGCAAATCTGCAGAGAGATAGCAGGCAACTGCAGGAAACATAAAGTTGTAGTGGTAGGTGATTTTAATTTTCCATACATTGATTGGGACTCCCATACTGTTAGAGGTCTAGACGGTTTAGAGTTTGTAAAATGTGTTCAGGAAAGTTTTCTAAATCAATATATAGAGGTACCAACTAGAGAGGATGCAATATTAGATCTCCTATTAGGAAACGAGTTAGGACAAGTGACGGAAGTGTGTGTAGGGCAGCACTTCGGTTCCAGTGATCGTAACACCAATAGTTTCAACTTGATCATGGATAAAGATAGATCTGGTCCTAGGGTTGAGGTTCTAAACTGGAAGAAGACCAAATTTGAAGAAATGATACCTATACCCGGCTGAAAGCCCAATATGAATGAATATACTAATAGTAGCCAGAGGGTGGTGAATCTGTGGAATTTGTTGCCACGGGCGGCAGTGGAAGCCAAGTCATTGGGTGTATTTAAGGCAGAGATTGATAGGTATCTGAGTAGCCAGGGCATCAAAGTTATGATGAGAAGGCGGGGGAGTGGGACTAAATGGGAGAATGGATCAGCTCATGATAAAATGGCAGAGCAGATTCGATGGGCCGAACGGCCGACTTCTGCTCATTTGTCTTATGGTGTTATCCGTCTTGTGTCACTTTGCTTTCCTTGGAGCAGAGGATGGCAAGAGTGATGTTTGAGATTTCAAAAAGTCGTGAAGGTCACAGGTGGTTGAATAATAGGAATTTTTTCCATTTATATATGGAGGTTTCACATCCCTACCGAAATGAGGCAATTCAAGCCAGGGATAGATAAAATACGTGGAAACTGAAGAAACACGGAAGGCCAGAGCAACCCTGGAAAGCATGTGGACAGATCTCCGAAGATAGAGCCTTAGTTCAGTTGGTCATCTCACATATGGATGGACACGGGCCTTTGTTCGGTGAAGGTACTGAATACCAGCGCAGGCAGCTCTGCTGGAACTCTAGAAGAACCACTAGGACCACACATAAAGTGCTGTGTACAGTCCCGGTCATTACACCACAGGGACATACCGACACCACAACATTAAAATTAGGAGAAGGACTCCCCTCTCTGATGTGCAAGCACAATTCTCCATTCAATAATAGACAAGAATTCATTAGAACCTCAACTACATATCCCCAACCCATGGTAAACGTTCACCCCTTTATTTGTCAAGTACCCACAAACCGCTGTCGGAAAGATATTCAAATCTATGCTCCCATCTCCCTGAAGGGAAATAAGTTGCAAAGACACAGGAATCATTAAGAAATCACCCTGAAATTACGTACCACGGGTCAAACTTGTGCGCATGCGCCGGTCTTGCATGCCGCCTGTTACCGCCTTTCCGATCAGTATTCGTACTTTTTTCTTCTTACTTTTTAACTTACGTTATTTTTTTGTATTTTTTTCACGGTAACACGCCGAAACTGCACCCTCTCTAACATGCTGGTAGAGGGAGTTTTATTTGGGTTTTTAGCGCTGGAAATGGTTACATCCCGACACGTCTCGTTAGCGGGACAGAAGCATGGTCGCATTGTTTATTCCAGGGACCAGCTGCTTGCGCTTATGCCGGCTGGTTTAGCGAGCAGAGCGGCGGACACCCCTGCTGAAATCTGGAGGAAAACACACAGAGGATGCAGAGGGGGATCACAAAGGCGAGGAAAGAGGACCGGGTCGAGACAACAGAGACTTATGGAGAAGAGGAGTTCGGTGGGTAATAAAATGGACGAGTTCACGGCGCTAGCCAGGCGTCAGGGAACATTTCGGGAGTGCAGTGTTATGTGTTTTATTGGAACGGGGCTGCACGAGGACATACCCGATCAAAACTTCTCCATGGACGGCTCCCAGACCGTTCGGGCTGACCGGAAGTGCACTGAGAGCGGTAAGCGTGAAGGAGTTGGGTGCTTGCTGTTCTGGTTAACAACGGATAGTGCAATCCGGGTCATATTACGATCGAGGAACGTGTTTGCAGACCGGATATTGAACTTTTTACTGTTGGACTTCGGCCACATTCCACCGAGAGACAACACTGGACGGAGCGGGAGGTCGTTCCTGCCTGTGGCCATCGAACTTGCAGCTCCTCCAGTGGAGGGTCAGACACCCTGAGCCAATAGACTGGTCCTGGACTTATTTCCATCTGGCATAGTTTGCATTTTGTTGTTTGATTGTTTGTGGTTTTTGTATTGCTATATTTATGCTCTATTCTTGGTTGGTGCGGCTGTAACAAACCCTAATTTCCTTCGGGATCAATAAAGTATATCTATCTATCTATCTACCTACCTATCCATTAATGACAACATTCATCACATTGTTATGAGACTAGCACTATACGATGAACTACTGGCCTCACAATCTGTTACCTAAAGATCTTGCACCTTACAATTTACCTTTCTCTGCAGCTGTTGTACTTTATTTGTTACTGTTTCAACTTGTACCACCACAATACACTGTATTAGTTTTTTAACTTAGTATGCTAACACACCAACAGGAGGGGAGGCCTGTCCAGATCTGATATTCTGATTCTGCAACATCCGAGGGAGAATTTTGAGTAAGGAAGTTGTTGAGACTTCAAGAACAAGTGATCATAACATAGTTAATCTCGAAGTACTGTGGCGGAGTATATCAGTAAAAACCAAAGTCATTAAATTTAATTTCAGTAAGACAAGGTTTGTGCAGATGCAGCAAAGACCTCAGAAGGCAAACTGAAAGAAACTACTTGACGTTGAGTCAGTTGAGGAACAATGGCATCGATTTAACAGGAAATACACACAGTATAGGAAATGTTCATACGCAAGGTCAGCAGAAGCCAAAAAACAATAGATCAACCATATTGATGAACAAAAATACATAAAAATATATTGAAGAAAAGACTTATATAAGGAATACAGAAAATATGTAATGTATTTTAACCATAGGACATATGAAAATACGAAAGTTATAGTCCAGTGCGAAATTCCGATTGTCAAAGGCAGGTTGAGAAAGATATTGCTGGTAATGCCAAGAATGACCCCAAGAGATTTTGTCAATACTTCAGTCTTAAAGGAAGTAGGAAGTTAAGTGTATTAGTAATAACAGTGGGGTATTATATTATGCAGAGGAGAATATTGCGGACCCTCTTAACTCTTATTTTGCCGAAGTGTTCACCTGCAATGATGTTAACAATATGCCAGTAAATGTAGAGAAAAATATAGTTGCTTAAAATGACTCAGAGATCTTACAAAGTGAGGTCTTGCTTCAGCTGAAAAGGTTGAATGCTAATAAATCTTAGTGTCAGACAACGCGCAGGGGCAAAGCATACCCGGCGGCTCATCCAGTAATACAACGTGGGTAGAACTCAGGAATAAGAAAGGTGCAATCATTGTGATGGGATTATAGTGTCGGACTCCCAATAGCCAGTGAGAGAGATCAACGGATATGTCGACAAGTTATGGAGTGATGTAAAATAATAGAGTAGCTGTAGTGGGTGAATAATCTGCCCAGAATGACTGGGATTCTATTAAAGCCTGAGGCTTGAATGGGACATTATTTGTTAGGTGCCTTCGCGAATGTTTCCAGAAAGAGTATGTAGATGGTCCTCCAGGAAGTGGGACATCCTTGACTTAGTCTTGGGGACTGAGTCGTCTGAGACGATTGGATTCTCCTTGGGAAAAAAAAATAACGATTATAAGTTCGGAGGTTTTCAGATAGTTATTGATAAGGATAAGACCGGACATAAAGGAGGCCGAATGCAAATTTGCAAAAGGCAAATTACATCAGTCTGGCCTCCGTTAATAGATGGATAATTGGTCAACAGCAATGTAATCTGTAAATGTAGCTACACAGGGGCGAAGCTCAATCTTTGTAATTACCGACCTCATTGCCACCAGAGGCACTGCTGATGTATTGTCCAGGAATTTTGATGCGTTTGTCTTCAATGGAACATATGTTTATATCAGAGACAATGGTGTTGAATAAAAGTGTTTGTTCAAGTAACTCACTGGGAAAGTTAGTCAACGGTATAACAGTATCTCTCGAGACTGATCCTCTGTGTTAAATAGGGCCGCTTTGAATGCATCAGCTCAAAGTGTCTGCAGGAGCAACAGAACTCACAGATTCTCACTGAAATGGTGTATCCAGCTATCTGGCGGATCCGAGAAGTTTACTATCCTTTTATTTCAGCCTTTGGAATGCTCGGTATGCCGCGGAGTCAGCTACCATTGGGGGGGGGGGGAGCGGGGGGAATGATATTTAATTCCAATGTTGTGATTGTTTCTGTCGCTGTCACAATCCGAGTATTTGGCATTGCAGGATTGCAATGGAAACACCGGGACTCTGGACTCTGGATCTGAGAAAACAAACCGCTGCAGGAATTTAGCAAATCCGCCAACATCGGTGGGACTGAGAAGGCCAGGCGGCATTGTTAAAGCGATTTGTGATCAATAATAGGAAGTTCGGGTCTCTGTGTTTTTGGTCTTGTTGCAGCTGCACTGCATTTGCAAATATTGTGTTTATACAGCCCTCGCAGATTATACCAGTTGATCTCTTCCTAGAGATGCTGCCTGGCCTGCTGCGTTCACCAGCAACTTTTATGTTTGTTGCTTGAATTTCCAGCATCTGCAGAATTCCTGTTGTTATACCAGTTGATTGTGTGAATTTGTACGTGAGCGATTGTTTGATTTAGGTGCAAGAATCAAGCCATCGACTGGTAGTCACACTTTAGCAAATGTCAGGAGTTCCGTGTGGTGGTGCGGAAATGGTGGTGATATTTAGTAAATGTGTGCGTTATGACTGAATATAAAGCAGTTGATGGAGAACACACTGAACTCGATGGCGAGTCGATTCACAGGACCAACATGATGCTTTACAGTTATCAATACTGTGAAATGTATTCTATTATACCTACATCTGGCACCGTCACAAACATCTGACTACGGCACCGAGCTTGCGCTGGACTTTGAATGCCTCTCCCCTGCTTCCCGGTGATGGATTCAGTGCGAGGCGTCATTTCGGTCTGTGACGTTGTGTCAGACTGCGCTGCATCTGTTGGATCAGTCGAAGTTCTATTGTTACTGAGGTGAAATTATATTAATAGCAAAAGGATAGTGGGGGATAAAATTGGTCCCTCAGAGAATCAGAGAATCAGAGTGGACAGCTATGTGTGGAGCCAAAAGAGATGGGGGAGATTCTGAGCAATTTCTTTTCTTCGGTATTCACTAAGGAGAAGGATATTCAATTGTGTAAGATAAGGGAAACAGGTAGGGAAGTTATGCAAACTATGATGATTAAAGAAGAGGAGGTACTGGCGCTTTTAAGGAATATAAAAGTGGATACGTCTCCAGGTCCTGACAGAATATTCTCTAGGACCTTGAGGGAAGTTAGTGTGGAAATAGCAGGGGCTCTGACAGAAATATTTCAAATGTCATGAGAAACGGGGATGGTGCTGGAGGATTGGCGTATTGCTCATGTTGTTCCTTTGTTTAAAAAGGGTTCTAAGAGTAAACCTAGCAATTATCGGCCTGTGAGTTTGACGTCAGTGGTGGGTAAGTTAATGGAAAGTATTCTGAGAGATAGTATATATAATTATCTGGATAGACAGGGTCTGATTAGGAACAGTCAACATGGATTTGTGCGTGGAAGGTCATGTTTGACGAATCTTATTGAATTTTTTGAAGAGGTTACTCGGAAAGTTGATGAGGGTAAAGCGGTTGATGTTGTCTATATGGACTTCAGTAAGGCTTTTGACAAGGTTCCACACGGAAGGTTGGTTAGGAAGGTTCAATCGTTAGCTATTAATATAGAAGTAGTAAAATGGATTCAGCAGTGGCTGGATGGGAGACGCCAGAGAGTAGTGGTGGATAGCTGTGTGTCAGATTGGAAGCGGGTGACTAGTGGTGTGCCTCAGGGATCTGTACTGGGTCCAATGTTGTTTGTCATATACATTAATGATCTGGATGATGGGGTGGTAAATTGGATGAGTAAGTATGCAGATGATACTAAAATAGGTGGAGTTCTGGATAATGAAGTAGGTTTTCAAAGCTTGCAGAGAGATTTAGGCCATTTAGAAGAGTGGGATGAAAGATGGCAGATGGCGTTTAATGCTGATAAATATGAGGTGCTACATTTTGGTAGGTCTAATCAAAATAGGACATACATGGTAAATGGTAAGGCATTGAAGAATGCTGTAGAACAGAGGGATCTAGGAATAATGGTGCATAGTTCCCTGAAGGTGGAATCTCATGTGGATAGGGTGGTGAAGAAAGCTTTTGGTACGCTGGCCTTTATAAATCAGAGCATTGAGCGTAGGAGTTGGGACGTAATGTTGAAATTGTACAAGACATTGGAGTATTGTGTACAGTTTTGGTCACCGAATTATAGGAAAGATGTCAACAAAATAGAGAGAGTACAGAGAAGATTTACTAGAATGTTACCTGTGTTTCAGCACCTAAGTTACAGAGAAAGGTTGAACAAATTGGGTCTTTATTCTTTGGAACGTAGAAGGTTGAGTGGGGACTTGATAGAGGTATTTAAAATTATGAGGGGGATAGATAGAGTTGACGTGGATAGGCTTTTTCCATTGAGAGTGGGGGAGATTCAAACAAGAGGACATGAGTTGACAGTTAAAGGGCAAAAGTTTAGGGGTAACATGAGGGGGAACTTCTTTACTCAGAGAGTGGTGGCTGTGTGGAACGAGCTCCCAGCAGAAGTGGTTGAGGCAGGTTCGATGTTGTCGTTTAAAGTTAAATTGGATAGATATATGGACAGGAAAGGAATGGAGGATTATGGGCTGAGTGCAGGTCGGTGGGACTAGGTGAGAATAAGAGTTCGGCTCGGACTAGAAGGGCCGAGACGGCTTGTTTCCGTGCTGTAATTGATATATGGTTATATGGGGTTATATATAGGAGGTAAATACCGGAATAGAAAAAAAAAACGGGGAATGCTGGAATCACTCAGCCCCAAACAGTTTGCATGGAAAGAGAAACCAATTAACACTCGTGTCAGGGGTCTCTCTGAGAACAGTTCTGAGGAGAGATATTTTAACTGTTTTTCCACATATTCTGTTTTGCCTGGATGAGTGTTTCCAACATTGCCTGTCTTGTTCCGTTCTTCGGCTGTTCTGTGCCTGACAGGGAGCCGCATGCAATCTGATAATAGTCTATTGGAAGTCTCCCACTATCAGCATCCTGGTTTGTTCATTTCATCAAGTCCTGACGCAGAAAACGTTGGCAGAAAATGTTCCATCCAGTATTGATTCTGAGATGGTAGTTACTCAGTTTTAGCTTTCCGCTGACTCTTCACTTTTCGGTCATCAGCGAGGAATCCTTATTCAGATCATGTTGAATTTATTTTACTGTGTAACCTCCTGTCTCTCTCCACCAGTTCCGCGGCCTCTCTCAGCCTTTGCACCGCTAAATACAAAAATAAAATGTAATATTACAGGATCCCCTCAAACTGCTGTATGGGCTTCTGCTCAGTATTTTGTCAACTTGATGTTCCCTGTCTCCCTTCCAGCGAACGTGGTGGCGATTGTGATCCTGTCCCGGGGAAAGTGCGGTGTCTCCAAATGTGTCACCCGCTACCTGGTGGGAATGGCCGCGGCCGATCTTCTGGTCGTTATCATGAATCCGCTGCTAAGGATGACTGCTGGGATTTATTTTCCCGGATCATTCCTGCAAATCACTCATGTGTGCAAAGTCAGTCTATGGTTGGTTTTTGCGAGCACTGCGGCCTCAGTCTGGCTGACTGTCGCTTTCACCGTCGATCGATTTGTGGCTATTTGCTGTGAGAGGCTGAAAACAAAATATTGCACCGAGAGAACGGCGGCTGTGGTTATCGGGACAGTGAGTGTGCTGGCCTGTTTGGAGACTGTCCCCTGGGGCTTTGTATTCGGACCTCGGGAAATAATTGATGGTGTTCCCTGGTATTGTGATCCCACATCGAGCTTCACAAACTCCCCCTCATGGGCTGCATTTGAGCTGTTTCACCGCATTTTAAACCCTTGTGTCCCATTCATTCTGATGTTACTGCTCAATACTCTGACTGTCAGGCGGATTCTCGCGGCCAGTCGAGCCCGCAGGGGGCTCCGGGGACGAAAGGATGGAGAGAATGACAAGGACCGGGAGATGGAGAACCGACGCAAATCCATCGTTTTGCTCTTCAGCATAACCGGTAGCTTCATATTGTTGTGGGGAACAACAGTGGTATTTTCTATCTATAGACGGATTTCAATGAGATTAATTGATTTTGTCACGGATCCCCGTTTCATCATACAACAGACTTCGGTAATGCTGCAGATTCTAAGTTCTTGCACCAACACGTGTATTTACGCCCTGAGTCAGAGCAAATTCCGAGAGGAACTGAAGAATGCGGTGAAATACCCACTGAATCGGATTTTGAAACTCATGAAACGTTAGAAATAAATGCTCTAAAGTGGTACATTTCAGCTGCCTTCCCATTCTTTATCCCTACTTGTGGAAACAATATGATGAACAGAGTTTCAAAGCAAACACGAGAAAATGTGCAGATGCTGGAAAAAACAACATACACAAATTCAGATCCCGAGGAAGTGTCACGCCCCGAAAAGTCGACTGCTTACACTTTTCCACACACGGGATACCGGAGGAACTTAGCAGTCCAGGCAGCATGTGTGGAAAAGAGTCAACTGTCGACGTTTTGGGGCCGAACATTCATCAGAGTCCTGTCAACTGTTTACTCGTTTCCGTGTTGCCTTGGAGTTACAAAACTGCTGTTTACAGCTGACGCCGACGGCATCACTGACCTCACCGTCCCAGACAGACAAAATCTGTTAACCTGTTAGCCTGCAGCTTGAGCCGAACCTGTTAGCCCTGTTTCCCGGTTCTGACAAATCTCCCTGATCGTGAGTATATCAAGCACGCCTGCTCCCGTCATACCCCATCCTTTCCTTCACCCTCTCTTTCTCCTACTTGTCGGTCCTCCTGCTCTGTGCCACCTTGAAATATCATTCTGTGATTTTAACGCTTATCACAGTTGGAGACAAAATGCAATTACCTACATTCGTAGCTCTGAGAGAGTGAAAAGGAAGGGGATGGGGAGAGGGGGGAGAGAGAGAGAGAGAGAGAGAGAGAGAGAGAGAGAGAGAGAGAGAGAGAGAGAGAGAGAGAGAGATAGAGAGAGACAGAGAGAGAGAGAGAGAGATAGTGAGAACCACCGAGACACTTCTCGATACTGCCTCAGGTCCCATTCGACCAGCTTCGGGAATAGCTATCCACCCTTCAACCGTCATGCCTTGAAGCAGAGTGGATATTTTCACTCGCCAGGACAGTGAACTCAGATTCAGGTTCCCCACAACTCATGTTCTCGATATTTATTTCGCATTTACAACTATTTTTGAAAATTACACAATTTGTTGTCTTTGGTACATTGCAATTTTGTCCGTCTTAGTTGCGTGCAATTTTACATTGATCCAATGTATTTCTTTCTGTTTAATATATATGTCCTTAAGAAAATAAATCCCAGGGTAGTATATGGTGACACATGTGCACTTTGACAATAAGTTTACTTTAAACACAGAACATGTTTTGTGCGGACAGTGGCGTAAGGTAGGACTTTTCTCTTTGGAGGACGGCATGATGTCAGGTGTCTTGAAAGAGCTATACAAGATTATAGGAGGCATAAACTGAGTGGAGAGCCAGGTATGTTTTTTTTCAGGGTGGAATTGGCTAAAGCAAGGGGATAAAATTTTAAGGTGCTTAGAGGAAAGAAAAGGGGAAATGTCGGAGGTTAATTTTTAAACGCAGAAAATGTGTGGAATTCACCGCTGGGGTGGTGGTAAAGGCAGATGTGTTAGGTACATTTAAGAGAACTTGCATCGGGGAATTTGATTTATTGATTGATTTCAAAATGAGACCATCTTGATAACAGTCATCCCCAAAGAATGACACAAACTTGGGGGGATTTGCTAAACTGATGGCAAGTTAAAGATCACCTACCACATTGTACTTCTTCCTCCACCCCCCTCCCTTCACCCCCCCCCCATCTTCTTGTCCTGACCGCTCATCTATTTTTTCCACTGCGGATGAAGGGACCTGGAGGGAAATGTTCGCTGTTTGCTCTTTGCCATAGATGTCGATTGTCCTGCTGAGTCTCTCCAGTATTGTGCGCATGGTCCAAGCTCATGACAACTATGTTGGGCAGGACCTGGGAAGAGCTGAGACCGGTAGCAGCTGTGAGTAGGTGAACTCCTATCTCACATGTGAGAGTTATTCAAAAACATGTGGTTTAAAATTCTGTCTCTGTGAGGTGGAAAGACAAGGATGCAAATTCTGAGAACCGTGAATGATCAGAGATGTTGCAAATGCAGTCAGAAAGAAAAAGGGACCATATGAGAAGTCTCGGAAGTCAGAATATGAGAAGGGCCTTGATAACTATTCAGCAATATGCAGATTAAACAGAGAATCAGCAATGCTGAATGATAGTAGAGCAGGAGGATTCACTTTGCAGAGCAAGACTAGAGAGAATACCAAAGCGTTTTGTACATTCATTAGAAACAACGAGGGCCCCGCAGAGAAGGTAGGAACGGAGGAGAGCTCAATAGCAGAGAAGGGAACGTATGCCTGGGGCCAGCGGAAGTAGGAAAAGCACCAAAATGAATATTTCACGTAATATTAATCAAAAAGAAGGTCATGGAGGATAGAAAGATCAGGATGGATACGCTAAAATTCCACGGCACGTTGATAACCAGCTGCTGCTGGTGTTGGTACTCTCAAAGAGCGCTGAGCTGGATAAATCACCAGGAATGGAAGCCATACCATTGACACAAAAATTGTGGATCGCGAAGAGGGTTGCCAAATGATTCAGCAGGACATAGACCAACTGGAAATGTGGGCAGAGAAATAGCAAACAAAGTTTGGTCCTCTGCAAATTCAAATTTCAGAAGTTTCCTTCAGAATTGTTCTCCGTATTGGAGTATGGCAGTAATGCCTCAGGATTCAGGAGATAAGGGAGTCAGTCAGTGTCCCCGGTAACTTCACATGAAGGAAGCGTACCAGTACTTAAGGGATTAAGTGAATGATCAGTATTAATATCATAGATATATAAATAAGTGTTTCATATATATAAACAACAGGATAACCGGGGAATGAGTGGGGCCCAACCCGGGAATGAGTAGTTATCTAAGTGACAATCTATATATGGGGCCAGATGAGGTAGGTAGGGTCTCATCTGTACTCAGCGCGAAGAAAGGCATTGTGATTGGAGATTTCAGTTTAAGAACAGCACTTTAAGATTTAAAATAACGTGTTAAATGTGTTAGGAGGGATGAAAATGGATAAATCGCAACACCTCATGAAATGTATCTCAGGCTGCCTGGGTGAAAGTGAAGGATATTGTAAAGACCCAGAGATATTTAAATCACCAGTGGTCACATCGAATTTAGTAATACCTGTGAGACAGAAGCCTCATCTTTAATCATGGACTCCAACACTTATGCAACGGCCTTTGCCCCAACTGACTCCCGTTGCCTCGGATGATTAGTCGCCGACCCCGCCAAACAGTGCAAATGCTTTGGTGCGGGCACGGTGTGAGTCACCCAATGATCAGTCTCGACACAAATGTGAAACAATATACAAAGTGCGAGTAAAGAATGATAGTTTATAGCAAATTTAGTAGCAACAACTAAAATAAAACGCGTCAGATAAGTAACTTATCAGCCTTGTGCACATAATATTTTAATATGTTGGAGCTCACGCCTCCGATTCCATCCACAACGTCCTTCCGAGACTCCAGCCACGCCATCCGAACCCCCGAAGTCCGGTATCTGCCGCCCTGGAACGGCTGTCCGTTCCTCACACGTCCATCCTCTCTGCTCGCCTCCCGAAAAAAGCCGGCGCTCCTCAACTCAGCACACATATACAAGATAACGGAACATGACTTCCATTGGCTAACAAATGAATACAGTTTCTATTACCATATTGTATAACCCAAACATTGCTGTTACAGAGAACCCCTTGCTCAGCAGTTAATATTACGAGAAGCCATTTTAATATAACACTTCAGAGGAGCCATTTTGGTAATAAGCGATTAACAGTTAACAGTCCGTCTAGTATTAGTGAGAACCCTACACTTACAATGACTGATGCCAGGCTAACTAACCTATAATTTCCTGTCGTTTGCTTCCCTCCCTTCTCAAAGAGTGGAGGAACATTTGCCACGTTCCAGTCCCCTGGAAATATTTCAGAGTTTAGTGATTCTAGGACGGTCGTTATCTAAGCCTCTTCATTCTCTTCAGCCAACAGGTGACTTATCCAGCAGACGTTTTGTCTTTCCAAGGAGGTTCTCAGTAGTAATAGCAACTCACACATTCTGCCCTCTGACAATTTTGACTTAGAGACATTCTGTGAAGACTTCCGCAAAGTAGTTACTGAGTTCATCGTCATTTTGTTGTCTCTTTCCAAAGTCATTTTACAGCGGTCTGATCCGCGCCTGCCTCTGTCGTACTCCTTGGACTGCAGACCTGAAAGTTTGGACTCCTCTCTTACGTTACTGGCTAACTGATCCTGATATGACTTTTTTCCGTCCTTATTGTTTTCTCTTAGTTGCATACCCGACGAAAATGGCTGAGAACATTTTGAAGTGGCAAAGACCAGAAACAAAAGATTTGGAAAGAATTGGAACGACCCAAGATTTGGAAAGTTTAAGAACCGGGCCAGATTGAAAAGGTCATGGAGTTGTGGCTGGAGACCTGGGACGGGACAGTTCAATTAGATTATGAGGACACGCAGTCCTCTTTTATTGTCATTTAGTAATGCATGCATTAAGAAATGATACAATGTTGCTCCAGTGTGATATCGCAGAAACACAGGACAGACCAAGAATGAAAAACTGACAAAACTACATAATCATAGCATATAGATACAACAGTGCAAAGCAATACCATAATTTTATAGACGAACAGACCACAGGCACGGTAAAAACAAAAAGTCTCAAAGTCTCTCGAAAGTCCCATCATATAACGCCGACCGTAGAAGGGAGAAACTCTCCCTGCCATGAGCTACCAGCGCCACAAACTTGCCGATGTAGCATCCTGGAAGCACCCAACCACGGTCCGACTCTCAGTACGTCCGAAAACTTCGAGCCTCCGACCAGCCTTCCGACACCGAGCACCGAGCACCATCTCTGCGGAGCACTTCGACCCCAGCCCTGGCCGCCAGCAACAGTCAAAGCCGAGGATTTGGGGCCTTCCCCTCCAGAGATTCTCGGTCGCACAGTAGCAGTGGCAACGAAACCGGGCATTTCAGAAGCTTCTCCAGATGTTCCTCCGAGCTTCTCACGTCCGTCTCCACCAAATCAGGATTGTGCACGGCAGCCTATTTCACAAATACGATATCATTTCACCGGAGAGGCCAACACTGATCTCTGTGGTTTACTCGTCTCTGTGCTGGCCGGCAACTAACGGGCTCCTGCATCGGCTGCAGCGGTGACTGGTTTCATGCTCGTGGACTCACCATCTAGAAATTCAGTTCTCAATGTTATTTGCTAAATTTTATTGTTTGCATGATCTGTTTTTTTATATACACATTGGGTGTTTGACGGTTTTCATTCTTTAATTGGATCTGTTGTCTTTTTTGTTTTGTGGCTGCCTGTAGGGAGAGGAATCTCAAGGTTGTATATATTATATAATAAAATAAAGGCATCCGTTAGTCTTGCGAGACCATGGATCTGCGCCTGGAAAGTCTTCACTCTCCAGGGCGCAGGCCTGGGCAAGGTTGTATGGGAGACCAGCAGTTGCCCATGCTGCAAGTCTCCCCTCTCCACGCCACCGATGTTGTCCAAGGGAAGGGCATTAGGACCCATACAGCTTGGCACCGGTGTCATCGCAGAGCAATGTGTGCTTAAGTGCCTTGCTCAAGGACACAACACATTGCCTCGGCTGAGGCTCGAACTAGCGACCTTCAAATCGCTAGTCCAAAGCCTTAACCACTTGGCCACGTGCCCACATAGTATATATACTTTGATAATAAATGTAATTTGAACTTCTGAACTTTGATAATGTTGGTTTTGAAAAGCTTCCTAATCTTCTCCCTTCCCAATATTTTTAGTTATATTAAATTTCCCCTCTTTTACTTTGCCTAATCTTTCCTTTAAAATTCTTCTTCATTGGGATGTATCTATTCTGTGCCGTCTGAATTGCTCCCGGAAGTTTCAGTATTGACTTACAGAGATCCCTGAAGGTGTGGGCACAGGTCAATAGAATGAAGGTGGGCACTGAACAAAGATCTTAGAATTACTTTCTAAAACATTAATTGTGCCACACGACAGAAAGGGTGAAATTGCGCTGAAGAGGACATTTACCTGGACATTATGGGAGAGGCTGGGTTCCAAGGAGAGGTTGCGCTGGCTGGAACTTTTTTTCCCTGGAGCATATGAGGCTGCGGGATGAACTTATAAGGACGAAAAATCATGACATGCATCGATGGTGTGAATGGATACAGGCTTTTCAAGCCCAGATGTGTGCACAAGTAGAGGACATAGATATATGTGGATTGAAAGGGGACCCGTGGAACAACATTTTCTCCACAGACTGTAGTGAGGATGTGGAAGGTGTGACTAGAGAAAGAGGGTGTGGTGGTTTCAGTTACTGGGTATAAAGGACATTTGGACAGAATTATGGGTCGGACTGGTTCAGAGGGGTATGGGCCAAATGCCGGCAAATGGGACGAGCTCGGGAGGCATCGAGCGCTAGGACTGATGGAGAGGCGGACCCCCTAAGGGGACGGGCTCCGCAGAGGGCTGCCGGTGGCCGGGTTTCCGCGAGAAGAGGGGCAGACGGTATTGTCTGATATAACTGTGGCGGAAAGGAACACCTCATACAGGAGTGTGAACAGCGGGAGCCCCTCGGAGACTGGGCAGAGAGAGACGCCGGGAAACTTAGGCGACGTCCCAGTGAGGGAACGGCCTGGTGTCTCGGGCGGGGGGGGGGGGGGGGGATACGTTCCCAGCAATATACCAAGGAACCCTCCCAAAGCGAAAGAACCTACTTCTGAGTCTCAGTGCGACTATGCTCCAGTGCATCGCTACGGATAACGGGTACTTCTGCTGAAGCCATTCGACACCGGGTCGCAGGTCACGTTGTTATACCGTTCGTTTTATAACCGGTATCTGAAGCATTTACAATTGACATCAACCAGTGCACTGGAGATCCGGGGTCTGAGAGTTGGTGATTATCCATACGATAGTTATCTGTCAGTGAAGCTGGAGTTTTTGGCGGCCGATGTGGCAGTGTCGGAGGTGCTGGGTACCTTAGTGCTGGATTATCCGGACTCCGTTTAGAAGGGCGGCGTTTCCAATTCTGGTGGGGACCAACACCCCTCTTGTGAGGAAGCTCTTGGGGGCCTGCAGGGAGAAGGCTGGCGAGAGCTTTCTGGGGACACTGTCCGTGTACCCGGTCTTTCGAGCTGCTTTTCAGGAACTGTGTGGCTGCATTGGGCCGGATACCGAATTGAGACGAGGGGCTGCGTGGTTCAGCCAGTCGAAGCCAATCCTGTTACGGCCCGGGGAAGTAAAGAGAGTGATGAGGACCCCCAAATTTCCCGGAGTGCCCGAGGGCGAGACCCTCTTAGTGGACGTTCCTGAAGACCATGAGGGGGAGTCGGGCTTTCCTGCTGGAGTACCGGTGAAGCCCGAACTGCAAAACCTCGTTTGTACAGGAAAGCATGTTGGTAGTGATTGTCAGAAACACTACGAAGAGGGAGGCTATCTTCAAGCCGGTGATGCCCCGGCGCATCTGTTCCCGGTGACGGTAATGTCCAATGTTCATGCGAGAAAAGCCAGGCAAACTATTGGAAAAAGGAGGATAGTTGACCGCCGAGTCATTCAACTTCGGGGACTCCCCGGTTCCTGCGGGTTGGAGCAGGAGGCTGGTAGAGGAGATGTCGAAGCTGCAAGCTGTCTTTTCCTCGGACGAGTTTGATACGGGTTGTTCCAAGAGCACACGTCGCACTATCTGGGTGATTGAGGACACCCCGATTAGAGAGGTCGCGGAGACTGGCCCCTGCAGAGGTGGAAAATGCTTGGCAGCATTTGTGTAAGTTGAAGGAAGCTGTGATCATCACTGAGTCTCGAAGCCCCTGTGCATCCCCAATAGTAGTGGCCAGGAAGAAGAATGAGAAGGTACGGATGTGTGTGGACTATAGGACACTGAACAAGCGTACCATTCCCGACCAGTATACGGTCCCGATGATGGAAGACGTGCTGACCTGTCTGAGTGGTGCGAAGTGGTTCAGTGTGCTGGGCTTGATGTTTGGATATAACCAGATCCCCATGAGTAAGGCTGACAAAGAGAAGACAGCATTTATATGTCCACTGGGATTCTTCCAGTTCGAAACGATGTCCCAGGGCATATCGGGAACCCCTGCAATCTTCCAGCCGGTCATGGAGACGACTGTGGGGGATATGAACTTGCTTGAGGTATTGGTGTACCTGGATGACCTCATAGTGTTTGGCTCCAGCTTGGAAGAACATGAAGTGAGGTTACTGAAGGTGCTGTGCCGCCTGAAAACTGAAGGGTTAAAACTTTCCTTGGGCAAGTGGTAGTTCTGCAAAACGTCTGTTAGCTATGATAGGCACATACACTGACGGGATGGAGTAGTTACAGATCCGGCTATGATGGAAGCGGTGACCATTTGGCCAAGACCCCAGATCGTTCTCTGGTTCTCTGGTTACTATCGGAGGTTCGTGTAGGGCTACACGAAAGTGAGCCACCCATTGAATCAACATCTGAGCAGTTACCCTCCTTTGGGGAAGAAAAGTCATGAGGGTGGCGAGTATCTTAGCCCGTCAGAGCCCTGTGGACCATGGTGGGATGCAAAATGTGAGGAGGCCTTTCAATCGGCACAGGAGCTGCTGACCCAGGCGCCGCTGATGTCTCTTGAGGACCCCCATTGCCGTATGTAATACACACGGATGCCAGCCGACAGCGTTGAGAGGGCGTCCTGTATAAGGATCAGACACCGGGTTGAGACCCGTTGCGTTTCTCAGCCAGATCCTGGCGCCCTCCGACAAATACTATCCCACGCACAAGTTGGAATTTCTGGCGCTGAAGTGGGCGGTGGAGGATTAGCTGAATGACTATCTCTATGGGACCAATTTGAGGTGATGACGGACAACACAGCCCTTGCTTACATCCTGACCTCGGCGAAACTGTATGCCACTCCAACTCCATATCCCCATATACCCATGGTAAACGTTCACAATTTATTTGTCAGTTATCCGCCAACGGCTGTCTGAAAGATATTAAAAACTCGCTCCCATCTACCTTATAAGGATAAAAAGTTGCAAAGAGATAGGAGTAATTGAGAAATCGCCCCGAAGGCAGCTATCTATCAGGTGAAGCCTACCCCACCCCACGCCCCCACCCCTCTGACTCCAGCCTCTCAGGGCTGTGTATGAAGTCCCCTCCCTTACACCCTGTATACCCATGACTATGTCGCCACCCACAGCTCGAATCTGATAATTAAATTTTCCGACGACACTACTTTGACTGGGCTAATCTCAAACAATGACGTGTTGTTCTGCAGGGAAGAGGTCATATTGATATCAATGGATCTTGGCTTGAGATAAAGAGCTTTAACATCGCTGAGGATGTCATGTGGTCTGTACACACCAGCTGCGTGGTTGAAGAGGCACAAAAGCGTCCCCTTCACCTCAGACAGTTAAGAAAGTTTGGTTTTGGCTCCCAGATCCTATGAACTTTCTGTCTGGAGCATCCTCACTGCCTGGTATAGGAGCTGTGCCTCCCTTAATCGCAGAATTCTGCAGAGAGTGGTGCGGACAGCTCAGCGCATCTGTGGTTGTGAACTTCCCATGATTCAGGACATTTACTAACGCAAGTGTGAGAAAAGGGCCCGATGGATCATTGGGGACCAGAGTCACCCGAAACACAATCGATTCCAGCTGCTACCACCCGGGGAACGGTACCGCAGCATAAAAGACAAGATCGGCGACAGCTTTTCCCACCGGACCATCAGGCCGCTTAACTCACGCTGATTTCAGTGTAGTCCTATGTTACATTGACTGTTCTATTTATTATAAATTGCTAATATTGTACATTGCACATTTAGATGAAACGTAATGTAAAGATTTTTACTCATGTTTGTGAAGTATGTAAGAAATAAAGTCAATTCAATAGCAAGAATTATCCCACTGTTTTAAGACTAATACTCTATGATGGACTATAGGCCTGACAATCTACCACCAAATGATCTTTCCCCTTATGATTTACCTTTCTCTGGAGCTGTAATACTTTATTCTGCAGTTTCTTATCGTTTTAACTTCTACTTCCAAAATACACTCGATTACGTTTATACAGCAGCAGTGTGGGAGGCCTGACTAGATTTCATATTCTGTAACAATCAGGATAGAATTTTCAGTGCGGAATTTATTGAGACTTTCGAATCACGTGACCACAGCACTGTCAGTCTAGAATTATTTTGGAGATTATATCAGTAAAACCAGAGCCATTAAATTGAATTTCAGAAAGGCAAATTGTGTAGATGCGGAAAAGGCTTCAGAAAGCAAACTGGAAGGAACTGCTTGATTTTAAGTTAGTTGTGGGACAATGAGGTCGATATAAAGAGGTAATATACGCAGTGCAGGAAATGGTCATACCCAAGCTCGGGAGAAGTAACAAAAACAATAGATCAACCATATGGTTGAATAAAGACAGGGATCAAATTTATTGGAAAAAAACCTGCATGAATTCACAAACTATAGTAATCATGTTAACCGTAATGCATATGAAAATATGAGAGCTACAGTCAAGATGGAAGTTCAGACTGAGAAGGGTATTGCTGACATTCAATTCACCCCAACAGAATTTGTCAATAATTTAGCGGTAAAGGAAACATCATAAAGGGAGTTAAGTGCATCAAGAAAGAATACCTGGATTTTAAGAAGGCCTTTGACAAGGTGCCGCACATGAGGCTGCGTAGCAAGACAGCAGCCATGGAATTACAAACGAGGATTGAGCGCCCTCATAATGTAAACTAATCTAATCTTACTGTTCCACCTTTTAATAACTATGTTATATCAATTGGTTTCTGAAGGAGATTGCGTGCTTTCCAAAAAAAAAAGATTATAATGATAAAACTATGTTTAGCGATTCAAGCATTGCGAAACAGAATTGTGCTGACCCTCTCCACTGAAAATGATTGGTAAAAACATCAAATGAATGCCCTAATTCTCCTTGAAGACGAAATATGGCAGACAATGACGGAACGGTTAAAAATAGTTCACCTTCGTGTTTTTCATTGGATTGTGTCTGATGTGACCAATGGGAACGCTGACTCATTTAATTGTGGTTGTGACAGGTGTATAAGAACTCCTCGAGTCGGTGCATGCAGGTATTTGGGACAATCTGTACAACTGATCGCTGTTTCAAGTAGAAGATGGGATATTCCGCAATTTACTACCGGCTGCTTGCAGCCCTCAGTGTTCCAGGTGAAATCTTCGTATTACGCTCGGGGATCGTATCTTGATGGCCAAGGTGCAGATGCGGTCCAGTTTATTTTTCTGTGATTGGATGATGAAAGGAAACGCGCAGGCAGTTGTACTATTGCCAACACACTTCCATGACAGAAATATTTAAATATGCTTACAAAACGCGCAGACAGAAAAAATACCATACGCAACGTTGGTGGAACTCAGTGGGTCAGGCAGCAGCAATGGAGGGGAATAAATATTGGACGTTTCGTGTGGAGACCCTTCACGAGGACTTCGTCAGCAGAGGTGGCTACGATGCTGCTTCACGTAAAATGCTGTCAGTGACAGCAATGACTCACCAAGTCCGCTCACCGCTGTGTCCGCTCTGAGCCGTGTTATTTCTCTGTGATCTTCGGCAGTCGCGGGGCAAATTCACTCATGATACCGTGAAAGTTTACTGTAAGGACGAAGAGACTTGATAACCCACAGGTATTGATTGATTTCCAAAGTACCATCAGCTATTCCCCACTTTTCTCTCTCTCTCTCTCTCTCTCTCTCTCTCTTTCCAGGTTAAAAAGTTTCTTATTCTGCAGTCTACACAAACTGAGAGAATGAAAAATAAAAGGATTACGTACGTTATGTAGTGTTATTCAGTGAAATAAATACGTGGAAATACCGTTTCAGACCGTTTTATAATTGGAATTAAATTGCATAAAATGTGGCTGAATGAAGTTCAGACAACAATCATTATTCTTTGTCATGGGCCCTCCCAGAGAGCGGAGAAAAAACTGTCATACAACATGAAATATGATTTTAAGGGTACTCTGTCAATTATTCACCCGTGACACCAAACACGAATACGTTTGTCTTCAAACCAGCGTCCGTGGGCATTACTCCATTACTCTGTCCTTTCCAGCGTGACCATCTGCTGAAGAGACGGGGATAATATGCGACCTATTTTAGTAACCTTCCCAGTCATTAGCTGCTGCTTTCTCATTTTCCTTTTACCCATCTAATCGATTATTTCCTGAATCTGCAGATCTTAATGTTCGGGCATTACTTTCAAATTCATATTGATTTTCTATGTGCACGTGAATTTCCCACGATTGTTTCACTGATTACGATCATCTCGGCAAAGCTCTTTGTAGCTGGCACGCGGCACCCATTCGCAAGTTTGGTGTCTTCCCCTTCGTGGCGCACCGACAGTCAGGACGCCTCACTGGTCTTTGTGATTGAGTGCGTAGAGTATGATTGCTGAGTTTAACCTTGATGATCTGTCAGTCTGTGATCAGTTAGCCCGAGAGTCGTTTCAGATCTTGTGAAGTTACAATGCCATCTCGGAGTATCTCCCGATTTTCAATGAAAGTCATTCTAGACCGTTTTGTCGATATAATTACGAAACAATTTCATTTTGAATGGAAGCCAATTAAATAAACTCTTTAAAAAGTGTAATTACCTCATACTGTCTGAAAATAAAACCAATCTCTCCGTTACCTGTGCCGCTATCCTATTCGGGATAGTTATTAATAACCTCGGTTTACGGGACTGGTATCTGGCATCTTATTCACTAATTAACAGAGCCACACGAGGGCGCTCTGCTATCAGCCACCGGCTCTCCGGGTTGTTAACTTCTGATTATGAAACTGGCGAGATCTAAATTGTGCATCTTAAAGTAGAATCAGCTTGATCGGGCTATCCACATCTTCATGTCGGTCAGCTGTTACCCTGAGTCCAGCTAATGGCTCGATCGACCATTGCTACCACAACACAATTAAAGTTCTGTGGTAACTTATAGTATATTTTTTTATGACTTATTTCAGTTAATTTAACGGCGATTGTGATCCTCACCCGCGGGAAATGCGGTCTCTCCAAATGCATCACTCTCTACCTTGTGGCCATGGCGGCAGCCGATCTGATAGTGGCCATCGTTGTTATTATATTAGAGCAGATAAATTATATCTATTTGTTTGCTAATTTTTTGCGCGTAACACCGCTGTGTTCTCTGCTACCTGTCCTGAGTCTCGCAACATGGGACTGTTCCGTTTGGTTGACGGTCGTTTTCACTTTCGATCGTTGCGTCGCCATTTGCTGTCAGACACTGCGGAACCGATATTGCACCGAGAGAACAGCGACGGTGGTGATAGCAACGGTGAGCGCAGCGTGTTGTGTCAAGGCCATTCCGTCTTACTTCGCAGTGGATCGATGCACTGTGTCGCCGCAGCTGAATACTTCACTTCACCCCTGTGGAAAGCCTACGAGGTATTTGACAGCATCACAACACCGTTACTACCAATCTGTTTAATCCTGCTCTTTAATGTTTTAACTGTCAACCAGATTATAGCGGCAAATAGAGTTCGCCGGGTACTTCGAAAAAGCAGCGAAAATCGCAATGATCCAGAGGGGTCAAATCAGAGAAAGTCAATGATTCTGTTGTTCGCTCTTTCAGCCAATTTTATATTATTTTGGATGCTCTATGTCGTATTTACCATGAACTGGCAAGTGGAAAACTATTCCTACACAGACAAATATTTCAGGAAACCGACCTATATTCTGCAGGTATGTGGGTTTACGTTGTCTTCCCTCAGTACCTGCACCAACACGGTAATCTATGGACTAACACAAAGAAAATTCAGGGAGGAGTTGAAGATTGCAGTGAAGTACCTGTTTGTCACTACGGGGGAGATTTGCAAATAAAATGCTCACACAATTATTCATTCTTGCAACTTCAGAACAATTGTTTAGAAGTGCATTGGATTTGAGCTCCAGGCCATGTTGTTTCCCGATATCACTGTACAAACGAGCAGCGGCGATGAAGCAGCAGGTATAAAACGATTATTAATTCCACGGGAAGATCATGGACTCAGATATTATGAATTCCAGTCCAGAATTTTTGATTCCAAGGTATCTAAGTATTTGTACAGGAATTAATCCGATTCGTTCAGTGATCACACTGTTGAAAAAGTCTGCGCATGGTATTCGAAGCATAGATAATAAAAATAAGTCCTCATATAATTCGAAAGTTATCATCATCTGCCACTGTTTTACGTCACAATTGTTTTAGATTATTTTCACTGAATGCCAGCATCGAACGGTAACATCAAAATAACATTGCTTTCAGTACGCCGGATGAACTCTGCAGGTCGGGCAGCATCAGTTAGAAACGATGAGTCGACGTTTCAGGCCGGAGCCCTTCATCAGGACTACAGAATGAAAGATGGGGAAGGATTTGAAGAATGTTTGTAGCTTCAGTGGAAAAACCAGTAATTTGAAAGACAAAGGGGTGGGCTGTGTCCGCCACAGAAAGCAGGATCTCCCAGTGGCCACACATTTTAATTCCACGTCCCATTCCCATTCTGATATGTCTATCCACGGCCTCCTCTACTGTAAAGATGAAGCCACACTCAGGTTGGAGGAACAACACCTTATATTCTGTCTGGGTAGCCTCCAACCTGATGGCATGAACATCGACTTCTCTAACTTCCGCTAATGCCCCACCTCCCCCTCGTACCCCCGTTATTTATTTTTATACACACATTCTTTCTCTCACTCTCCTTTTTCTCCCTCTGTCCCTCTGACTATACCACTTGCCCATCCTCTGGGTTTCCCCCCCACCTTGTCTTTCTCCCTGGGCCTCCTGTCCCATGATCTTCTCATATCCCCTTTTGCCAATCACCTGTCCAGCTCTTGGCTCCATCCCTCCCCCTCCTGTCTTCTCCTATCATTTTGGATCTCCCCCTCCCCTTCCCACTTTCAAATCTGTTACTAACTCTTCCTTCAGTTAGTCCTGACGAAGGGTCTCAATCCTGAAACGTCGACTGTACCTCTTCTTAGAGATGCTGCCTGGCCTGCTGCGTTCACCAGCAACTTTGATGTGTGTTGCTTGAATTTCCAGCATCTGCAGATTTCCTCGTGTTTGTGTCGTCCGCCATCCATCTGTTCTTGAGGGTCAGTTGTTTTTATAAGACCATAAGACCATACGACATTAGAGTAGAATTAAACCATTCGGTCCTTTGAGTGCGCGCCGTCACCGCTGATGTCTCTCCCGCCCCCCCCCCCCCCCTCAGAACCACTCACAAGTGTTCTCCCCTTAAACTTTGATTCTGTGGCTAAACGAGAACATATCAGTTTCCGCCTCAAATATACTCAGCGAACTGGCCTCCACAGCTGGCTGTGGTAACAAATTCCAGAAAATTACCACTCCCTGGCTGAAGGAAGTTTTGCATATCTCTGTTTTATATGGAGGCTCCTCTGTCTGATACTGTGCCCTATTATTATTCAAGTTTCCCACACTTGGGAAACATCCTTGCCACATCTACTCAGTCTAGGCCTTTCAACTCTGAAAAGGTTTTCACTCTCATCCTTCTAAATTCCTGCGTGTCCTCATATGATAGACTTTCCATTACTGGAATCATCCTTGTGACCCCCCCCCTCCGAACCCTCTCCCAAGCCAGCACATCGTTTGTCCGATAAGGAGCCGATAACTGTTCACAATGCTCGGAGTGAGGCCTCACACATCTTTCGCTTCTGCACCACGGAGACATACTCAGTGCCAGTATCCTGGTCTCCGTGGCATTCCCCTGGGAAGGCATCCCCCACAACGATATCTGAACCAGTATACTTATTACGGAAGGGAGGGTTCTCTACGCTAGATGCTTATTCACCTTCCCATTCGTACTCCGATCAATTACCCAGCTGCACGCCGCCTGCACCTTAGGGGTTACTACTTCCCTGTGACTCCGATCGATGATCTCTTCACTCTCCCATAAAAGTCGAATGTCATCTAGTTGCTGATCCTGATCCCTAACACAGTCTTCATGGAGCTGCGGCGTGCTGAACTTCACGCAGGTGAAGTTCCCTGGGGGACTGCGGGTCTCCCAGGACTCCAATATTCGATTTGAAGAACACGCACCGGTTACTTAAACTACAGTAAGTGCCCCTGACAGAGAAGGAAAAAAAAAGGTAAACTTAACAGCAATTTACCCGGACAACCTAACCAGAAGCAACGCCTTTTCCAAGCTGAATACTCCTTTGATCTAAAGTCAGACACTCCCTCAAAGCATTCCAGCCGATTTGTCAGGCCGGATTTTCGCTTTATAAAATCATGCTGACTTTGACCCAATTTTCATGTGCCTCTAAGTACCCTGAAACCTAACCCTTTATAATGGACTCCAACATCCTTCCAACTACTGAAGACAGGCAAACTGACCTTGAATTTCTTTCTTCTCCCTCCATTTCTACTTAAAGTCTTAGAGTGCCATTTGCAGTTTTCCAGTCCTCAGGTGCCATTTCAGAATCCAATGATTCTTGGAAGATCATAGTTGATCACTGCAAAATCTCTTCGGTTAGCTCGTTCAGCATCCTGGAGTGTTATCGTTCTGGTCCAAGTGACGTCAGCTTCCCGAGCATCTTCTCCTTAAGAATAACAGGTAAACTCACTCCTGCACCCCTGACACTCCGGCATTCTGCTAATGTGTTCGATAGTGAAGGCTGACGCAAAATACTGATTAAATTCGTCTACCGTTTCTTTGTCACTCATCACGACCTCACCAGCGTCATTCTGCAACGATATCCAGTCTCGTCTCTCTTTTACCCCTGATTACATCTGAAAAACCTTTTTTGTATCCTCGTTTTTACGTGATCGGCTCGCTTCCGTTCACATTTCATATTTTCTTTGCTTATGGCTCTTTAGCTCTCTTCTGTTGGTTTTAGAAGAGTTCCAATCCTTTACTTTTCCATTCATTTAGGTTATAATATCTGTCCTCTTTTGCTTTTAATCTAGACACTAGACACTAGTATACTACAGCACAGTACAGGACCTTCGACCCTCGATGTTTTGTCGACTCATATATTCCTTAAAAAACATTCTAAACCCACACTACCCCGTAAAGCTGTATTTTTCTTTCATCCACGTTCCTGTCCAAGAGGGTCTTAAATACCCCTAATATTTTAGCCTCCACCACCATCCCTGGCAATTCATTCCATGCACCCACAACCCACGGTAACTTGTTCCAGCTTGACTTCCTACGGTTGAAGCTTAAAACTCACTGCCGAAGCAATGCATCCAGCCCCTGACAGAGTGTGACATCAACAGTGTAGATAAAATAGCGGTCAATGGAAAGGACACGTAAGACACCATATCACGCACAGCCATCCCACTCCCGTAGTATTGCTGCAGGAGAACGTCAGAATGCTCTGCGAGACTGAACCACATTCACCTGCTTCAGCAATGATTCCATGGCGTTCTCAATGTCATCATTTCAGACATTCTGGACATATTAGTTGTGATCTTTCAAGAAGCGAAATATTCAGGTACGGTCTCAGAGGAATAAAAAGATTGTAAATATCACTCCACTCTACAAGAAGGGAGAGAGGCAGAATAAAGAAAATTCTCGGCCAGTTACTCTGACGGCAGTAGCTGGAAAGATGTTGAAGTTTATAGCAAACGATGTGACTTTTCGGTACTTTCAGGTACTCGATTAAATATGCCTATATCAACATGGCTTCCTTAAGGCAAAATCGTGCCTAGCCAAACAATTGGATAGACAAAAGAGAATGGGTGGATATTGTAAGCTTCCGTTATCAGAAAGCCTTTGACATGGTGCCACATATGAGGCCATTTCACAAGTTAAGTGCCCACAGTATTGTGGAAAATATCCAAGTATTTATTCAACATTGGATGATTCGCCGGAGGTAACGAGGTGAATAAAGAGAGCCTTTCCTGATTTGATTGTGGGGATTAGAGGGTTTTCACAACGGTCTGCCTGAGAACTATTTCTTCTTACGTTACGTAATAGATGTTTTTGTACCGGCATTGAGGAATATACGAAGATAGATGGACGAGCTGCTCGTATTGAGGATCTAGTGCGGCCATCAGCAGGTCTTAGAGAGATTAGGAGAATGGAAAATTAGTGTTAGATGACATTGTCTGGAAGTCTAGAAGTGCCTGACATGCACTTTGGATTACGAAATAAAAGCGTAAACTATTTTATTCATGGGCAGACTTTTCACAAACAAAATAAAAACGGAGCTGCAAAGGAACGCGCGAGCCTCGTTCAGGATTGGCTGAAAGGTTAATTTGTAGGTTGTGTCAATGGAAACAGTCAAATGCAATGTTGCCATTCATTTCGAGAGGACTGGAATATAAAAGCAAGGACGTAATTCCGAGCCTTTATAAAACAGTGTTGAGACCTTAGTTGGAATATTTTGAGCATTTGTCTGCCCCTCACCTGAGAAGGGATATGCGGACGTTGAGGACTGTTCAGAGGAGTTTCAGGAAAATGATTCCGAATTGAAAGGAGATCATATGAGGAACGGTTGATTATTTTTAGTCAGAAATCAGAGGAGTTCAAAAGAATGGAGAGGTTTCGGATCTCACTGCAACCTATCGAAAGTAGAAACCTCAATTCAGTGAATATAGAGAGGATATTTTCTATGTTTGGGGAATCAAAGATCGGCGGGAGGAGAAGATGGCAGCGCGACGCAGCACGCGCAGCTCTCCGGTGAAATGATATCGTATCTGTTAAATAGGGGCCGTGCACAATTCTGATGGAGACAGACGTGAAAGCACAAAGGAACATCCGGAGAAATTTCTGAAATGCCGGTTCGCTGCCGCTGCTACTGTGCGATCGAGAATCTCCGGAGGGAAGGCCCCCAAATCCCTGGCTTTGCCTGCTGCTGGCGACCGCGGCTGAGGTCGAAGCGTTCGGATAGAAATGGTGCTCGGTACTCGGTGTCGGAGAGCTGATCAGAGCTCGAAGTTTTCAGACGACTCAGAGTCGGACTGTGGTCGGGCATGGCAGGGAGAGTTTTCTTCCTTCTCCCGTCTGCGTGAGATGTGGGTTTTCGGGAGACTTTGAACTTTTTTTACTGTGCTCATGGCCTGTTCTTCATCAAGTTATGGTATTGTTGCACTGTTGTAACTATATGTTATAATTATGTGATTTTTTTTATCAGTTTTTCACTCTTTGTCTATCCTGTGTTTCTGTGATATCACACCGGAGGAATATTGTATCTTTTCTTAATGCATGCATTACTAAATGACAATAAAAGAGGACTGCGTGTCCTCATAATCTAATCTAATCTAATCTAAGTACGCTGCCTCAGTATAGAGGGGCATCCATCTCGAACGGAGAGGAGGAGGGTTTGCTTGACCCAGAGGGTTTTGGATCTGTGGATCTCATTGCATTAGGCAGTTGCGGGACCAGATCATTGAGTATGTTTAAGGCAGAGTGCGGTTAAATTCTTAATTAGTCAGAGTATGAAGGGATACTGGGATAAGGCAGGAGACTAAGTCTGAGAGAGAATGTGAGTCAGGCATGATGAAATGGCAGAGTAGACTCGGTTCACCATATAGCCTATTTCTGCTCCTATATCCGATTTCCGGAAGGTCTAACAATCGCAGAATGATATCAGCAGCTTCAGTCCATTTTTCTTTCTCCAAGGAATAAAGCATTTCTCGTCAGCATGCGCCAAGACCTTCAAGGATTTGTAGACCGTTTTCAATTAATACTCTTCCAACAAGGGTTGCAAGGAATACCTATCTCCAGCAACACAATGTAGAAAAATCTACCAACGCTTCCCATTAATTCTATTATCGTTACTACTGTATTACCATAGAGCTCGTTGACCTTTCTCACCGTCCCTGGAGAGCCGCGAACGAGGATTTACTTCAACGTTAAATGCATACAATTGAAAGGTCGGAGCTTCAATTGGATTGCATGATTACTCTTTTCCAAAGATGCTGCCTGACCTGCTGACTTCCGCTAGCATTGCGCGTGTGTGTTATTTTGGATTTCAGCGTCTGCAGATTGTTCTCCCATTTTCCAATTCGTCAGCTACTGAGGTTCTGACTGCCGGCTTACTGGGTGTTGAGCAACACCTATTATTATTTCCGTATGCTGGACACGTCAAGCATACGGAACAGAAAATGCAACGCGATAGCAATGGTCTGACAAGACAAGACCAGTGATTCTTGACGCTAACTTTTCTTTTTCTCTCAAGTTGTTGTAATAAGGTTCACCACCAGTTCCTTTAAAAGTTATTGGTCAACGCCATTTTTGGAGTCCAATGTAATTTGCTAAATTTTAAATACATTACTTTAACAGACGGAATACATCGAATTCCCCGTCTCTGCCGATTGGAGTTTTAATTGCCAGAAAATTTAATTGAATTTACTTTATTACATACATCCTTCATATACTTGAGGAAGACATATTTTTATTTTACGTCTCCATTCAAAATGTGCCACCTGCAGTTATGGTAATTTATGATAATTATTACGTACAACAGCATAGTCAATATAACATAGAAACACGGATGAGTCAGCATGAATTAATCAGTCTGATGACCTGGTGGAAGAAGTTCTCCAGGAGCCTGTTGGTCTTGACTTTTCTGCTGCCGTACCGTTTCCCGGGTGGTAGCAGCTGGAACAGTTTGTTGTTTGGGTGACTCGGGTCCCCAATGATCCCTCGGGCCCTTTTCACAAAGCTGTATTTGCAAATGTCCTGAATAGTGAGAAGTTCACATCTACAGATGCGCTGGGCTGTCCGCACCACTCTCTGCAGAGTCCTGTGATTGAGGGAGGTACAGTTCCCATACCAGGCAGGGATGCAGCCAGTCAGGATGATCTCAATCGAGCCACTATGGAAAGTTCTTACAATTTGGAGACCCTTACCAAACTTTTTCAATCAACTGAGGTGAAAGAAGCGCTGTTGTGCCTTTTTCACCACAGAGCCGGTATGTACAGACCACATGAGTTCCTCGGTGATGATTACCTCGAGGAACTTAAAGCTCTTCACCTTCTCAAACCCTGATTCATTTATGTCAATAGAGGTTAACCTGTCTCCATTCCCCGGTAGTCAACAAACAGCCCCTTCGTTTTTGCGACGTTGAGTAAGAGATTTTCTTTCTGACACCACTGTAGGCTGTCTGTATGTTCGCTCATATTTATTTGAGATGAGCCCAATCAGTGTAGTGGTATCAGCAAATTGAATTAGCAGATTGGAGCTGCGGGTGACGACACAGTCATGGGTCTACAAAGGTTAAAGGAGAGCACTTAATACACATCCCTGAGGGGCGCCTGTGTTGCGGGTCAGAGGGGTAGAGGTGAGGAAGCCCACTCTTAATACCTTCCGGCGATCTGTCAGGACGTCCAGCATCTAGATACACAAGGCAGGGTGAAGGCAGATGTATCTGAGCTTCTTGTCGAATCTGGAAGGAATTATGGTGTGGAATGCTGAACTGTCGCCCAAGAACAGAAATCTCAGATCCGTTATGTCGGTAGGTGAATTGTAGGGGTGGCAGCGTCAGTGGCAGCATGCTGAAGATGTAATCCTTGACCAGCCTCTCAAAGCATTTGCTTATTATTGAATTGAGTGCGACATGTTACTTTGGGGCAAAGGAAACCAGACTGGTGATCAATCTGTTGGTTTTCACTCCACAGAGGCATTTCGGATACTAACCCCTTTCAGTAAACCGCTCAAGATGACCCGTTATGTGTCGGAGTGAGGCTGCGCTTGTCAGTTGATTTAACCATCTCGTTGGAAACGGCGCACGGTTTCTGAACAAAATGGCAATACCGCTACTTTGTTTTTAATTACTACAATTAAGGATCCCAGCTGACTTTAACTGACGCCAGATTTTCATGTTCCAGATATATATATTTTTTTATATTTCCATTACCACCAATATCTCCAGATCACTCGATGATCCGGTGGCATTAAAGATCAAATAAAATCATACTGGCATTACGTGGTTCTCTGGCCTAGATTCCGGGATTAATACAAAAGTTCTGAACACTACTTCTGGATGTAACAATCAGATTAGCGTCGGTAAAGTTGCCCTAGTTAACTGATATGGTTTTGCTGATTTCTCTGGAAATGTGGAGCTAACGAGTATTGCTCATCTGTCTACATTAATATCGGCACCTTTACCAGACATAGGGATGATATAGACATTTATTGGAACTCCCATTAAAGTTTACAATTCGATTTGTTTTTTCATCTGCAGAGCCGGCAGTGTAACATAACTACATATTTGATTGCATTCTTCAGCTGCTCTCTGAATTTGCTTTGCGACAGAGTGTAGATACACGTATTCGTGCAGGTGCAAAGAAATTGCAACATGTACCCACACTGTTGCAGGGTGTACTTCGGGGTATTCAAATATCTGTCTATGTAAAAGTAATTCTGTATTTGCCAGTTAATAGCATATGTAATATAGGGGATCCACAACAATATGAAATTGGCTGATAGGGCGAACAGCAAAGTCATTGACTTTCTCCTGTTCTCCACCTCCATATCCATCTTATTCTCTCTGCTGTTCCTGAGCCCTCGGCGGACTCTGATTGCCGCTACAATATAACTGATTGTTAGTGCATTAAAGAGTAGCATCAATCTGATTGGCAGTAAAGATGTAGTGACAGTGTTAAACAAAGGGAATGCTCTCCACTCTTGTAAATTAAAGTAATCAGCTTTGACAATCCATCGCCAGGGTACGTTGTCAATGATAAGGTAAGGTTCTACCACTAAGCATAACGGAACACGCCTCGCACAACTGCCCAAGCCAACAATTACTAACACGATAGTAGCTGTCCTCTCGGGGCAGTATCGTTGTCGCAGCTTTTGACTACAGATCGCAACATAGCGACAGAACGTGAAAGCGACCGTAAACCAAACAGAGCAGTCCATGGCTGCGAGCCTCAGCACAAGCGTCACGGCGCAAATCGGAGCAGAGCAAGGGCATAAATATAAATGTTATTGATGTGATCGAATACAACAGCAAGGATGACGCACAATAAGTCAGCTGCTGCCATTCCCACCAGGTAACGGGTGACGCACTTAGAGAGTCCACACTTTCCGAGAGATAGGATCACAATCGCAATTAAATTAACTGCAAGGAAGCAAAGAAGAGTTAGGTACACGCAGAAAATTCCTGATAATTTTTACTTGAAATGGATGCATAGATATGTGCTGAACGGGACTGAGTGAACATCATTCATCAGACCCTATGCTGTGTCAAGCTGTCTCCAAGTCGAAGAGTGGGAAATATATTTCGCACAGGCTCCGTCACCTGTCCTTCAATTGTAGGATAACCCAGACCCGTATGACAGTGAAGCTGCAAATTCTCTGTTGATGGCAGAGACCAGTCGGCTGCTAACAGCTCCACTGTTTTCAACTGACACACTTATCGCAGCTGAAAGCTCTGACGGTTGTAATTATAGCGGGGGGTGGGGGGATTGGGAACTGGAATCTACGGGCATAACGTATTGGAGCAGAAGAACCGCAGCACTAAGTTTTGATGGGAAGTAAAGTTGAATTTTGACCATTAATGTTAAAACTGGTCGAAGAAGTCGAAAAGGCAAAACTGAACATATTTGCAAGTTATTGTGGCAATTTTAAACACATTTAATCAAACAACTAGAAAAAATGTCTTCTTTTGTTTCAGAACGAGGACAAAAAAATTCTTCGTGCTATGATAAACTGAGGAACAAGCAGACAAAGCGGCAGCGACGAAAACGATTTTCTTTCCATTTTTAGAAAGATTTTCGTTTCTATATCAATGTAGTATCAATATTAACATTGAATCAAATGCTGATATTGACAAAAATTCGGACGTAAAAAAAGATAAGAATTCAGTGAAAAATAAAACGAAGGTGTGCTTAACCTGGACAGGCTGAATTCACTCACCAGGTGGGGCGTCACCTGTAACAAGCTTTACGGTGACTGTGATTAGGTGTAGCAGATACAGCAGGTAGAACAGCACACAGATGCAATAGCCAATGCTAGTTACTTACCAGGGATACCAGTCGCTGCCAATACAGGATAGTAAAATACTCGCTATGTAGAAAATTGCAGGATATCTCATATTCTCTGCGAGGCAGCAATCGATTCAAAATTCTCCAACGGCGGTTATCCCCCCCTTGAAAGTTTCCTAAACTCGTATACAGGAGAGAACAATAAACCATGCACGAAAAATAAGGTCGTATACAGGAGAGAACAATAAACCATGCACCAAATTAATCACATCAGTGACAGCCCATTGAACAAACAATTCAGGAACACGTGAAAATCGCTCCTCGGGGAAATCACAATGTAGCAATTATTTTCAACTGTGTTATTTATAATTCTTAATAAGAATTTTGTATGTTCATTTGATTAACCGAGTTCGCACGTTTCAAGTGAAACAATGTTTTACACAATATATTTACAACGTCCAGAATCACCCTCAAATAATTATCATTTGTGATAGTAGGCACAGCAGAGTAAATTCCTCCTGGAAGGGAATAACTACGACTCTGATTTACACCCAGAATTTTCACAATAATAAATAAGCCCATCATTGCCATTGAACCATAGAACCATAGAATATTACATCACAGAAACAGGCCTTTCGACCGTTTTAGCTGTGCCGAACCATTTTTCTGTCCAGTACCACTGACCTGCATTGGGCCATATCCCTCCATATACCCCTCATCCATGTACCTGTCTAAGTTTTTCTTAAATGTTAAAAGTGAGCCCGCATTTGCCACTTCATCTGGCAGCTCATTCCACACTCCCACCACTCTCTGTGTGAAGGAGCCTCCCCTAATGCTCCGTTTAAACTTTTCCCCCTTCACCCTTAACCCATGTCCTCTGTTTTTTTTTCTCCCTTAGCCTCTGTGGAGAAAGCCTGCTTGCATTCACTCTATCTATACCCATCATAATTTTATATACCTCTATCAAACCTTCCCTCATTCTTCTACGCTCCAGGGAATAAAGTCCTATCCTATTCAACCTTTCTCTGTAACTGAGTTTCTCAAGTCCAGGCAACATCCTTGTAAACCTTCTCTGCACTCTTTTAATCTTATTAATATCCGTCGTTGTAATTTGGTGACCAAAACTGGTCATAATACTCCAAATCTGGCCTCACCAATGCCTTATACAACCTCACCATAACACTCCAACTCTTATATTCAATACTTTGATTTATAAGGGCCAATGTACCAAAAGCTCTCTTTACGACCCTATCTACCAGTGACGCCACTTTTAGTGAATTTTGTATCCATATTCCCAGATCCCTCTGTTCTACTGCACTCCTCAGTGTCCTACAATTTACCTTATATGTTCTACCTTGGTTTGTCCTTCCAAAGTGCAATACCTCACACTTGTCTGTATTAAACTCCATCTCCCATTTTAGCCCATTTTTCCAGCATGTCCAAATCCCTCTGCATGCTTTGAAAATCTTCCTCACTGTTCACTACACCTCCAATCTTTGTATCATCAGCAAATTTGCTGATCCAATTTACACATTATCATCCAGATCATTGATATAGATGACAAAGAACAATGGACCCAGCACTGATCCCTGTGGCACACCACTAGTCACAGGCCTCCGCTCTGAGAAGCAATTCTCTACTACCACTCTTTGGCTTCTTCCATTGAGCCAATGTCTAATCCAATTTACCACCTCTCCATGTATACCTAGCGACTGAATTTTCCTAACTAACCTCCCATGCGGGACCTTGTCAAAGGCCTTACTGAAGTCCATGTAGACAATATCCACTGCCTTCTCTTCATCCACATTCCTGGTAACCTCCTCGAAAAACTCTAATAGATTGGTCAAACATGATCTACCACGCACAAAGCCATGTTGACTCTCCCTGATAAGTTCCTGTCTATCCAAATGCTTGTAGATTCTGTCTCTTAGTACTCCTTCCAATAATATACCTACTAACGACGTCAAATTTACCGGCCTATAATTTCCCAGATTACTTTTAGAGTCTTTTTTAAATAACGGAACAACATGAGGTATCCTCCAATCCTCCGGCACCTCACCCGTAGATACCGACATTTTAAATAAATCTAAATTGCTGGTGAACGCAGCAGGCCAGGGAGCATCTCTAGGAGGAGGTACAGTAGAAGTTTCGGGTCGAAACCCTTCGTCAGGACTAACTGAAGGAAGAGCTAGTAAGAGATTTTAAAGTGGGAGGGGGAGGGGGAGATCCAAAATGATAGGAGAAGACAAGAGGGGGAGGGATGGATCCAAGAGCTGGACAGGTGATTGGCAAAGGGAACATGAGAGGATCATGGAACAGGAGGCTCAGGGAGAAGGAAAAAGGGGAGGGGGGGGAAACCCAGAGGATGGGCAAGGGGTATAGTCAGAGGGACAGAGGGAGAAAAAGGAGAGAGAGATAGCATTTCCAGCATCTGCAGAATTCCTCATGTTTTAAATAAATCTGCCAGGGCCCCTGTAATTTCAACACTAGTCTCCTTCAAGGTCCAAGGGAATACCCTGTCAGGTCCTGGGAATTTATCTACTCTGATTCGCCTCAAGATAGCAAGCACCTCCGCCTCTTCAGTCTGTATAGGTTCCATGACTTCACTACTTGTTTGCCTTATTTCCATAAACTCCATATCAGTTTCCTTAGTAAATACAGGTGCAAAAGACCCATTTAAGATCTCCCCCATTTCTTTTGGTTCCATACATAGCCGACCACTCTGATCTTCAAGAGGACCAATTTTATCCCTTATTTTCCTATTGCTCTTAATATACCTGCATAAACTCTTTGGGTTATCCTTCACCTTGACTGCCAAAGCAACCTCATGTCTTCTTTTAGCCCTCTTTATTTCTTTCTTAAGTATTTTTTGCACTTTTTATACTCCTCAAGCACCTTAATTGCTCTCTGTTTCCTATACATTTCACAGATCTCTCTCTTCTTCTTTATCAGAGTTCCAATATCCCTTGAGAACCAAGGTTCCTTATTCTTATTCACCTTGCCTTTAATCCTGACAGGATCATACAAACTCTGCACTCTCAAAATTTCTCTTTTGAAGGGCTCCCACTTACCAGTCACATCCTTGCCCTCCAAATGGCCCATATTGTGCAATTTCTTGCAGCTGAAATATGTTTACATTTTCTCGCGGTAATTTGTTTTTCCTTTTTTCTTTGCAGATGCTACAGGAATCTATAAGAATATTTATTGCGTCTGATGGCAATTAATGCATAAAAACAGTGTACACACGTTATGCTTGTGGCAATATTTTCCTTACTAGATTTCAGAGGGGATTTACCAGGATGCTGCCTGGTTTAGAGAGTATGCATTATGATCAGAGATTAAGGGAGCTAGGGCTTTACTCTTTGGAGAGAAGGAGGATGAGAGGAGACATGATAGATGTGTACAAGATAATAAGAGGAATAGATAGAGTGGATAGCCAGCGCCTCTTCCCCGGGGCACCACTGCTCAATACAAGAGGACATGGCTTTAAGGTAAGGGGTGGGAAGTTCAAGGGGGATATTAGAGGAAGGTGTTTTACTCAGAGAGTGGTTGGTGCGTGGAATGCACTGCCTGAGTCAGTGGTGGAGGCAGATACACTAGTGAAGTTTAAGAGACTACGAGACAGGTATATGGAGGAATTTAAATTGGGGTCTTATATGGGAGGCAGGGCTTGAGGGTCGGCACAACATTGTGGGCCGAAGGGCCTGTACTGTGCTGTACTATTCTATGTTCTATGTTATATGTTTTACCTTCTCATTAAAGACAAATACATTGATAAGCGCAAAACAAAAGTGGCATAAGTTGACAAAAGCTTATAAATGCACTGTCCTTCATTTGCGGCAAAACCCTTGTCTTCATTGGTTGTGATACCCAACAAATCGCATATAGACAAGTTTTGTTGCTGCTGTTGCTTTTTCCAATCCCATGTTATTTTATTTGGAATATTTTGTCTGGGAAGTCCCATGCCATTTTATGGCCAGTCCTTGTCAACTGTAAGGTGGAGGAACCCGTTTGGAAAAGGAGCAGTAAGGCAGGCGGTGCAGTTTCTAGGCTCCTTGGTTCTCTGAAGTAAATTCCATTCCCTTGTCTCCAAAGGCATCTCATTCCCTGCTGTTCATAATATTTCGCTCTGAGATTATTTTTCCTTATAATCCAATACCGTCAGGAAACTGCCTATTACTGAGAATTTCGACCGGTAGCCTTGCTTTCTTTCATTTATCTTCTGCTCTTCGCCTAATCCTCACTTCCTTTCACATCTGATAACATAGAACATGGAACATAGACAACCGACTGCACAAAAAAGGCCCTTCGGCCCACAGTGATATGCCGTACATGTACTTACTTTAGAAATTACCTCAGGTTACATATAGCCCTTTACTTTTCTAAACTCCAATGTCCCCAGAAACATAGAAACATAGAAAACCTACAGCATAATACAGGCCCCTCGGCCCACAAAGTTGTGCCGAACATGTCCCCACCATAGAAATTACTATGATTACCAGAGTCCTCTATTTTCTAAGCTCCATGTACCTATCCAAAACTCTCTTAAAATACCCTATAGTATCCGCCTCCACCACCGTTGCCGGCAGCCCATTCCACACACTCACCACTCTCTGCGTAAAACCCTACCCCTGATATCTCCTCTGTACCTACTCCCAAGCACCATAAACCTGCCCCCTCTTGTCGAAATTATTTCAGCCTTGGAAAAAAAAGCCCGTGGCTATCCACACGATCAATGCCTCTCATCATCTTATACACCTCTATCAGGCCACCTCTCATCCTCCGTCGCTCCAAGGAGAAAAGACCGAGTTCATTCAACTTGTTTTCATAAGGTATGCTCCCCAATCCAGGCAACATCCTTGTAAATCTCCGCTGCACCCTTTCCATGGTTTCCATACCCTTCCTGTAGTGAGGTGACCAGGACTGAGTACAGTATTCCAAGTGGGGTCTGACCAGGGTCCTATATAGCTGCAACATTACCTCTCGGTTCCTAAATTCAATCCCACGATTGATAAAGGCCAATACACCAAATGCCTTCTTAACCATGGAGTCAACTTGCGCCGCGGCTTTGAGCGTCCTAAGGACTAGGACCCTAAGATCCCTCTGATACTCCACACTGCCAAGTGTCTTACAATTAATACTATAATCTGCCATCATATTTTACCTACCAAAATGAATCACTTCAGAATTTTCTGGGTTGAACTCCATCTCCGTCTTCTCAGCCCCGTTTTGCATCCTATCAATGTCCCGCTGTAACCTTTGACAGCCCTCCACACTATCCACAACACCTCCAACCTTTGTTTCATCAGCAAACTAACTAACCCATCCCTCTCCTTCTTGATCCAGGTCATTTTAAAAAATCATGAAGAGTAAGGGTCCCAGAACAGATGCCTGATGCATACCACTGGTCACCAACCTCCATGCAGAATATGACCCATCTACAACCACTCTTTGTCTTCTGTGGGCAAGCCAGTTCCGGATCCACAAAGCAATGTCCCCTTGGATCCCATGCTTCCTTACTTTCTCAATAAGCCTTGCATGGGGTACCTTATCAAATGCCTTGCTGAAATCCATATACACTACATCTACTGCTCTACCTTCATCATTGTGCTTAGTCAAAGAAACTCTGAAATAATTATGCATTTTCTTCTGCATTTTTCATGACATCGATGGTTAAAAGGCGAAATACTAAAGTGGGACTGAGAGCGACAATAAATTTGTCATGATGGAATGATGGAGCAGTATCTTGGTGACGAATGGCCTAAATAAGCTGCAATATTTTCTGGTCCCTGCGTTGGACTGAAGTGTATTCATCTTATATTTAATGTATACGCAGAAAAAAACATGGGTCACGTTCACCCTTCAAAAATACTTGAATCATCTCTCGCACGTCAGCGCGCCAGGCGAATCACAAATAAATCATCTGATCATTCCTTCGAGTCAAGGTGTCAAAGCCGACAGGTCGAAGAAGAAAATCATTGACTTTCACCGGTTCTCCAGCTCTGGATCCTTCTTATTGTTCTGTGTTCCTGAGCCGTCGTCGGACTCTGTTGACCGCTATAATATGACAGTTTGCTCAAGTGCTGAATAAGTGAATCAATCCAATTTGCAATAAAGTTGCAATGTCACTGTTAAACATCGGGTATGCTTTCCACACTGAAGAGTCAGAATTTCTCCCGAGACTGGATAACAATCATCATGAAATTGACTGTAAGAAAGGGAACCATGATTAGTTTTATACGCACTGGCTCGGATCCATTTTACCTGTTTTGCGTGCAAAGAAATGCGCGGTGCTGGGTTGAATATAACTCTTTTTTATATATTAGACTGGTCAGGCTGATATTCCGTATGTCTGTGCTCAGCTCGAATCTCCGCCTGGAGGAAGTCAGAGGAACAGATTAACTATTGATTCCGCCGGGATTCACTGCATTCCAACAGCATCCATAACAGCTGTGACACGAAGCAGGTTAGCTTTGTGCCTCTCCCATGACTCAGGCTGAAATAGAGAGAATAGTTGGAAAGAAAGATTGACAACAGAGGCTTTGGATTCAGTCTGCATTGGTGCAGTAGTCCTTGAAGTACACCGGTCGGGTTTGGACCCAAATAGCAGAATTACTACAGTGAGAGTGATTAGACACGTAAACTCAGAGTGCGACATCCCTGTTTATCGGGTAAAGAGTTCAGACGACAGTCGATTATCGTCATCCTAGTAAACCCGTTCCTCTGTTAGGTGCTGCCGCACTTGTATGCTATGCAATATGAGATCAGACAAACTGGCTTATAATTTCCTATCTTCTGCCTCCCTCCCTTCTTGAGGAATGGAGAAAGATTGCAAAGGTCCAGACTTCCGGAAACATGCCAGGATATAGCGATTATTAAAATTAATAATGACTACACAACTTCTTCAGAAGCATTTTGAGAACCTGTCCATATGGTCCAGATGTTTTATCTACCTGCATACCTGTCAGCTTTCCAAGCACCTTCTTCTAGTTGATACAAAATGCAACTTCTATCCCCTGACACTGTCGAATATCTGGCATGCGGCTTGTGTCATCAACAGTGTAGCAGGATGTAATATAGTTCTTTCGCTCATCCGCCATTTCTTTTTCACCTGTTACTACTGCTCCAGCGTTATTTTTCAGCAGTCTGATATATGCTCTCTCCTCTTGTTTAACTCTTTGTATATCTGATTACAGACAACTTCTGGTGTCCTCTATGATATTATTGACATTCTTACTTTCATATTTAATATTTTCCCTCATTTTGGCCTTTTTTATCGCCTGATACACAAAAGGACCAGCATATCGATGATATTATAGCTGAAATCCTGGCCACTCGAGGGAATGAGGCTGGGAGGATAATCGACAAATAATAAAGAGGCAGAGCCAGACTCGCTCGGGTCATCAACAAAGACGGAGAAGGTACAAAATAAAATAGCTGAAATTGTTTCACCCAACAGTATGTGTCAGATATAGTTTGTAGTACTATTGGCCAACCAGAGGCGGACACATCACATCCAAATGTCCTGTTACAATCCTTAATCAAAGTTTTTTGAAAATGAAATCATCGTGTACAAAGGGTCCAGAGCCAATTTCCTCCTCCAGATGTAAATGATGTGCTCTCTGATATTGCTGACATTGAGTGAGAGGTGATTGCTGTGGCGCTACTCAGCCTAATTTTAAATCTCCCTCCCATGTGAAGGTTCGTTATCACCGCTGACTCGATCAATGACAATCGTTTTGTCGGTAATCTTCATGCGGCATTGGAGCGGTTGTTAGATTCAGTTGTAAGTATAAAGTGAGTAGAGCAGGCGCTAGTAGATTGAGGCTTCCCTATCATGGACGCCATCCCGACTCTAATAAGGATACCTTCAAGAGTTGTTATCTCAAGAAACAGGAGTATATCATTGTTAGACCTTATGACCGGGAGCATGCATTCTTCTCGTCGGTACCATCGGGGAAGGAGATACCGGAGACGTGAGGCTGACATATCGAGATAGCCAAATGGCGTCTTCCTCTTCGCAATTAGATTTGTGAGCAGTATGGTGTTACTATTTTTATTTTATCATTAATAGCAATTTTAAGTTTTGCACCGTACTGCCGCTGCAGATCAACCGCTGATCTTTTCATATCAGTCACTGAAAATACAACCGATTCGATTGAATTTTCTTTTCATTAGAATCCTGACGACGGATTTCGGATCGGAACAACGATTCCAAAGATGCTGCCTGGCCTACAGAGTTCCTCCAGCATCTTAATTGTGCAACTTCTACCACGAAACATATCTTTACCTTCCCCACAATCTCTGCCCCCCTAACACCCCACCACCCTCCAGTTTCCACAGAAAAATCTCACTGCGCACTTCCCTTTTCATCCCTCGCTCCTCACTAGACTCCTCGTATTCCAGCAAACCAAAAAGTGCTACATCTTTCCTATCATCTGTTCCACATGTCCATTCAGCGCCCAAAATAGTCCATCCGGGTGATGCAACTGTTCAGCTATGAATCTGTTCGGTTCGCCTTCAGGATCTTGTACATCGGTCTGGGATTTCCTACGTTATTGACGCCCCATATAGACAGGGGACAGCTTTCAAAGCAAATTAATTAAAATCAAGCTTTCTTTGTCATTCAAACCATGCATTGATACGCCGATTGAAACAGCGTTCCTCTGGGGCCAATATCCATAAAAAATAATACCCACGCATTGAAAATAAAGAGAAAGCGAAAAACACACATAGTCACGTAAGGAAGCACATTTTTATTCCAAGATCCTGATGGAATTCCTCCAGTTTGAGTATTCCCTCCAGTCCAGTCTGTAACTCCACTGACCTGCACAGCAGGGAAGCAGGGTCTGGAGCGTTCATCCTCAACAGAATCGGTCGCACTGGTACAATGGAAGTCCGAGGACTGAGGCGTAGTCCTCTCTACAGACGACACAACACTGCTGCCTCGCCCCCCGTCTCACCATCAGACAAGGAAAGCAATCGGCAATCAATGTCCAACAGAGTTTTGCAACCGCAAAGCAAACGCCCAAGACGGTCTCACAATACGTCACCTTTGCTCCAACTCCGGTGCTTCCTTGGAGCAGGCGGAAGCCTGGTCCGCACATAGGTCAACTCTTCCGATTCCAATTGAGCACGTTCTGCAGCCCTGCGGCCCGACTGCCGGGATTCGACACCTTCGGCCCGACGGCCAGACCGGCGTTCTCTAATTCACCGGCCAGCTGTTACGATACCCCGGTCTGCTGCTCCGAAGAACGAGCAGCTCTCGTATGCAGCACACGTGAGGTGTCCATTCAAGAATAGTGTTACTCTGCAATGAAACACATTTAACAACGTTTTTAAAAAGGAGTTTTGAAAAGATCTACTAGAATATCACAGAGAAAGGTTGAACAAGTTGGGTCTTTATTCTTTGGAGCGCAGAAGGTTGAGGGGGGACTTGATAGAGGTATTTAAAATTATGAGCGGGATAGATAGAGTTGACGTGGATAGGCTTTTTCCATTGAGAGTAGGGGGATTCAAACAAGAGGACGTGAGTTGAGATTTAAGGGGAAAAAGTTTAGGGGTAACATGAGGGGGAACTTCTTTACTCAGAGAGTGGTAGCTGTGTGGAACGACCTTCCAGCAGAAGTGGTTGAGGCAGGTTCGATGTTGTCGTTTAAAGTTAAATTGGATAGATATATGGACGGGAAAGGAATGGAGGGTTATGGGCTGAGTGCAGGTCAGTGGGACTAGGTGAGAGTAAGAGTTCGGCACGGACTAGAAGGGCCGAGATGGCTTGTTTCAGTGCTGTAATTGTTATATGGTTATACGGTTATATATGAGCCCGTGAGTCCGCCGCCAGGATATGCGCTGTGCCAAATTAGCGGAAGCTGCTTTGTCGTAATGCTCTATACATCAACCACTCTCTGTCATAAATACAGCGATATACTCGCCTGTAACATCACCACTACTGTGATTGGAGTGATTGTCAGCCTTAGCTTGAACGGGAGTCACTATTGCCAAGTTCAATACCTTCAACCGCTGGTGTACAGGGAGACGTAGATCAGCAGGGTCCAAAAGTGGAAAAGACCAGAGACAAGGTGGAATTGAACGAAGAGTATTTACACCTGCACTGGTTTACAAAGAAATAAAAAAAATAGCGAACACAGAATAAGATCTACTCAATCTCCACACACACAGCAGGAGATAATAGGAGAAACGTCTTCTGTGCATGCAATCACATTACCAGTTCTGAGTGCTCCTCAACCAAGATCACATTTCGCATTCTAACAAGGCTCAGCTGCTGAAGAAAATGATTGTTGTTAATATGATTCTGGTCTCGGCCACGTTATATCCCAAAAGCCCATCTCTTCTTTCCTTCGCTTACCCACTCAACAAGTGCGTCTCTGGTCTGTGACATGAAAGCACTGTGGTCACTTTCATTTGCCACCAGCCAACACTTGGCTTTGGACCTGCTGCCCGCAACTTTCCATGTTCAAAGTTTAAAGTTCAAATTGCATTTATTGTCAAAGTACAATTGCATTACACATCCTTGCGGTTTGTCTCCTTACAAGTGAACAATTCCTTACCTGTGCCTGTAGCTGCTAAGTGGAGCATGGCCACCGATGGTGTCCCCATCGCAATGCTTTTTAAAGTGGATGGTACGCTTGGAGTTCATCAACGTTTGTACAGTTTGTTACGTCTTCGCGGCCGTTACCTGTTTCCATTTCTCAAAATGGGGACATAGCTTTGGACTTTGAGAAGCCTACAATGTCACAGCGTAGCAGTTTTACCCGAGTTTCTCAGGTAGTCAGCCCGAGGCCACTGATGCCGCCTCTATCTCAGTGGTCCCCAACCACCGGGCCGCGGACCGATACCGGGCCACAGCAGGCATGCGCTACCGGGCCGCGAGGAAACGATATGAGTCAGCTGCACCTTTCCTCATTCCCTGTCACGCACTGTTGAGCCATTACCCGCGCGTCATCCATGTCAGCGCGGGAAGGAGATCAACTCCTCGAGCTTGCAAATGACGACGGACTGAAAAGTCTGTTTGACATAACATCTCTGCCGGCATTCTGGATCAAAGTCAAGGGTGAATATCCTGAGATAGCCACGGAAGCACCGAAAACATTGCTTCCATTTCCAACATATCTCTGTGATGAATGGAACAAAAACTAAATTGCGGATTAGACTGGACATAAGGAACCCCGTTCGAGAATCGCTGTCCCCTAACACCCCTCGATAGGACCGTCTTGTTGCAGGAACGCAAGCCCAGGGCTCCCACTGATTCAGCGATATTGGTGCGTTGCAATGAATTTATAAGTTCACACGGGGATAATATGCGCTGTGTTCAATATCCAAACGTTACTTAAAATGTTATGATGCTATTGACTTATGTAACCATATAACAATTACAGCACGGAAACAGGCCATCTCTGCCCTTTTAGTCCGTGCCGAACGCTACTCTCACCTCGTCCCACCGACCTGCACTCAGCCCATAACCCTCCATTACTTTCCTATCCATATACCTATTCAATTTAACTTTAAATGATAATATCGAACCTGCTTCTGACACTTTTACTGGAAGTTTGTTCAACAATTACTTCAAGCTCCCCTGTCCTCCCCTGATAAGTGACTTATCGCTATATTCATGCGAGGAAAATGCGCTGTGTGTTTAATATAAAATTCCTTAGATAAAGCCTTTTAGAAACGAAATTGAGTGTATTAGCCACTTATCACCGATATTCCGGTCGTGATTAACACACTCCCCCGCGAACGGAATCGCCAAAAACGATTTGTAGGAAATAATCGACAGGAGCGCGCATGCGCAAATAACGCATAGGCACCGGTGCCCGCGCAAGGCTTCATGGTCATTGTAGTCTTTCCTGGGTAAACGCAACGTATTTGATTGTTACTCTTGTCCGTTGGCAACCATTCTGCACCCGCCACCCCCCCGGTAGGCCGGTCCGCTGGTCCGCAAGAATATTGTCAACATGAAACCGGTCCGCACTGCAAAAAAGGTTGGGGACCCCTGCTCTATCTGATTCTACAAATTTCGTTAAGTTCCAAAGGAGATATGGAACGTCTGGGATGATGAAGCAGCCAGACCGAATTCGTGGAAAGAGCAAGCGAGGAAAGCTTGCCAGTTACTCTTGCCTCCCTTCAGAACGCCCGGAAGCGATGTTGTTTCTTCGGCACTATTAAATAAAATATGAGGTTCCGAGATCGACAGAGCGAGAGAGACCTTATTCACCGTAAAAGGACTATATGCTACACACTCACATGGTACATGCAAACGATAGACCGACACACACGATCCATTTTCGGCAGCGGCGAGAGATCCGTCATAGCGGCGATCAAGAAGCAAATATGCGACGCTGAACCTTTGCTCGCCTTTAGCTTTCTCCTCTATACTTCCATCTTCCTCGACTGCTTAATTGGCGATAAGTGGACACTTTAATCGGCAAAATAAAGTCGATCGTGGGCTCGCTCGCAGTTCTATGCTTCCGTGCCTCGATGCCGCTCGCCTTTGCACTTGCTTTCTGGAATCTTCTAGAAACAACGAAGCGCATAGATCCCTCACTCCAAGTTGTAATTCTGCATCGGTTCGAGGTAACAATTATTTCGTTCTCCTTTATATTTGTGTGCTGGACGTGAGATGAAGCAATTTTTTTCCTGACTTTCAATGTCACAACATTTAAAGGGCATTTGGACACGCGCCTGCTGTGGAAAGGTTTACGGGGACCGGAACCATGGACAGGCAAATCGTAAAAGATAAAGAAGGCCACTTAGTCAGTGGAGACAAGAAGGACTAATTGGTCTATAACGTGGTGTACATCACGCTGCCTTGTCCAGTCCAGATACGCACGTGTTTCGCCATTTTTTCTTAAATATGTTTCCTCATACGGTGCAGCCCATATCACCTCGTTCTTTCTTTCTTTATAAATTCTTCGTAAGGTCCCCTTAAGGTTTTACGTTTTACTGTTATTGTTTCATTTGTATCGTATCCTAGCTTTCTCTCCAGATATAACTCTTCGGGAATAGCTCGGGATTCTTTCTTCTTGCTTCCATATTTATTGGCTTCAAATATCCCGCGCTCTGTGCTTTCGGGATTTTCTAGATCTAAAGAATACTGTAAGGTAGCCAGCCATGCAATCGCTCGTTCCACCAAGACTTCCTTCAGTAGTAGCTTAAAACCCACTACCCGAGAAATGAATCCAGCCCTTGACAGAGTGTTGCATCAACAGTGTAGACGAAACAGGGTTCAATGAGAGGCAAAAAGAAGACACCATATCGGGCACAGACATCTGCTTCCACAGTATTACTGCAGGCGGCACTCAGAACTTTCACCTGGACTGAATCACATTCAGCTGCTTCAGCAATGATTCCATGGCATTCTCAACGTCATCAGTGGAGATATTAGCTGTGATCTATCAAGAAGCAATTGATTCTGGTATGGTCCCGGAGGAATGAAAAAAAAATGCAAATATCACCCCACTCTTCACGAAGGGAGAGGGACGGAAGAAACAAAATACTAGGCTAGTTGGACTTACCTCTGTGTTTGGATTGGAGGGGTATTGGAGCTCAATGCAAAGGATGGAATTGCGGGGTACTTGGAGGTACATGATTAAATATGTCGATCTTTCCTGACAAAAATTGAGATTTTTAAACATATAACAAATCGGATAGACAAAAAAAATTATTGGATATTGTACAGTGGGTTATCAGAAAGCCTTTGACAAGGTGCCACACATAAACATATTTTACAATGTAAGAGCCCACAGAATTACAGGAAGTATCCGAGCATGGATAGAACATTGAATGATTCGCAGTAGGCAACGAGGTGAATAAAGGGAGCCTTTTCTGATTGGAATCTGGAGACTAGCGGGTTCCACAACGGTCTACGTTAGAACAGTTTTCTTACATTATATAGGAATACTTTGAATGACAGAATTCATGTCTTGGTAGCCAGCATTGTGTGCGATACGAAGGTAGGTGGAGTAGCTGCTAGTGTTGAGGAAGTGGAGAGGCCGTCAGAAGAGTTTAGAGAGATTAATGATTGGAAAGTTAAGTGGTAGATGACAGACAGTGTCTGGAAACTTGGAAGTGTAGGACTTGCCCTTTGGTCTACGAAAGAAAAGCGTAGAGTATTTTATACATCAACAGAATTTCAAAAACAAAAAAAGAACGGAGCTGAAAACGAAGGTGCGTGTCCTCGCTCAGGATTCGCTGAAAGATTAACTTGCAGGTTGTGTCGCTGGTAAAGAAGTCAAATGCAATGTTACCATTCATTTCGAGAGGACTGCAAAATAAAAGCAAGGATTTAATTTTGAGACTTCATAAGGCGCTGTTGAAGCCTCAGTTGCAATATTTTGAGCACTTTTCTGCCGCTTAAGGATGAGCTGACACTGAGGAATGTTCAGAGGAGTTTCAGTAAAATGATGCCCAATTTAATATGAGGAGCGATTGATTATTCTAGGTCAAAAATCAAAGTAATCCAGAAGAATGGAGATGTGGCAGATCTCACTGGAACCTATCGTAAGTAGAAAGTCGTCAAATGAGTGGATATGGAGAGAATATTTTCTATGTTTGGAGATTCAAAGGTCAAGGAGTTTGCCTCAGTATCTAGGGACACCTATTCCGAATGGAGACGGGGAGGAGTTGCTTGACCCAGAGTCTGGTGGATCTGTGGAACTCGTTGTGTTAGGCATTTTCGCTGGCCAAGTCGTTGGGTATATTTAAGGCAGAGTGCGATAAATTGTTCATTGGTCGGGACATTAAGGGATAATGGGGTAAAGCAGAAGATTGGAGCTGACAGACAATTTGAATCAGGCATGATGAAATGGCGGAGGAGACTCGATGGACCAAATAGTCCATTTCTGCTCCTGTAACGGTTTGCCTGAATGCCAGCAGCTTCAGTTTCATTTCTCTTTCCCCGAGAAATAAATCATGCCTTGCCAGCATGAGCAAAGACGTTCAAGGGTTTGTAGACCGTTTTCAAATAATACTCTTCCAACAAGGGTTGCAAGCAATGCCGATCTCCAGTAACACATGGTAGAAAAATCTACCAACTCTTTCCATTAATTCTATTATCGTCAGTAATGTATTACCAGAGAGCTCGGAGACCTTTTCAGCTGTATTGTCATCTGCCGAGGCCGGGAGTGATGATTCATGTCGTCACTACTGTATTACCAGAGAGCTCGGTGTCCATTTCAGCAGCCAGCCTTTATTATCATCTGGAGAGGGCGCGAATGAGGATTTATGTCGGCTTTAAATGCATTAAATTGAAGAATAAGTTCTTCGACTTCTCTTGTGTAGAGTTTTCAAAGATATCGACTGACCAGCCGAATACCTCCAGCACTGTGTAGCTTTGGATTTCTAGCATCTGCAAATTCCCTCCCTTCCCCCCCCCCCCCCCCCCCCCGTTTCTCCAGCTCATCAGTTACCGAGGTTCTAACTGTCGGTTTACTGGGTGTTGAGCAACTCTTATTATTTGGAGTGTTGATACGTCGAGGTTGGAACAGAAAATGCAACGAGGTCTGACAAGACGAGGTCAGACTGCTTCTTGAGCCAGGCACTTCTCTTTCTGTCAAGTTGTTGTGAAAAGTTTGAGCACTCGTTCCTTTTAAAGTTATTGGAGTCCAAATGTAATTTGTTATATTTTAAATGCATTACATTAAACTACAGAATACATAAAAATCGCCATCTCTGCAATTGTGCGCTTTAATTGCGAGAAAAATAATATATAATACAAAAGAAACCCAAATTTGCGATCAATTTACAACGGAGCCATTTCTCTAAATCTGATCAGTATGGAATTCCATAATGATCAATTTCCCTGGTAAATCTAAGAATGTATTATTACAGCTGCCCGATCTAATGTTATCCCGGGTTCTCACAGATAACAATGACGCATGCAGTCGTGTCTAGGTGATGTGTTAATGTCGAGAGAAGTTGCCTGTGCAGCGTTCTCTGTGTGCTTTACCCCGTGGATTCTATCCAACCCAATCCTCCATTCCAATAAGAACTCGGTGCCTTTCTTCTGTACAAAACGGTGCCCTCTCTTCATTCATTATCTCATTCACCGTTCCTGCACAACATGATAATGCTGATTTTATATTATTTTTGTGATAGGACCACAAGGCATAGCAGCATAATTCTGCCATTTGAAACATTGTTTGCGCTACCATTCCTGCATATTTGATTTATCACGTCTCAACTCATTCTCGTGTATACCAGCTAACCTTTGAAATGCATTGTTTTTCACGCCTCAGACTCATTTCGGATACCATCCCCATTCAGTAAACTTCTAAAAATGACCCGTATGTGTCAGAGTAAGTCTTTGCTTGTCAGTTGTTTTAACTTTCGTGATGGAGGTGACCGCGCCTAAATTAATATCGGGATCTTCACCAGACATATGGACGATACTGAAATTTATTTCAACTCCCATCTAAGCTTACAATATCACTTCCGGTTTATTTTCAAAGTCGGCAGTATAACGGAACGACATGCTTGACTGCATTCTTCAGCTGCTGCCTGAATTTCCGTTGGGACAGAGTGTAGATACACGTGTTCGTGCAGGTACAAAGAAACTGCAGCATGTACCCAAACTGTTGCAGGATGTACTTCGGGGTAGTCAAGTACCTGTCAGTGTAGAAGTAATTCTGTATTTGCCAGTTAATAGCATATGTAATATAGGGGATCCATAACAATATGAAATTTGCTGATAGGGCGAACAACAAAATCATTGACTTTCTCCTGTTCTCCACCTCCGTATCCTTCTTATTCTCTGTGCTGTTCCTGAGACCCCAACGGACTTTGTTAGCTGCTATAATATGACTGATTGTTAAAACATTAAAAAGTAGAATCAATCCGATTGGCAGTAAAGGTGTAGTGATAGTGTTAAACAACTGGAATTTTCTCCACATTGATAAATTAAGGTAATCCGCTTTGACAGTGCACCGCCAAGGTACGTTTTCAATGATAAGGTAAGGTTCTACCGCAAAGTACAACGGAACACGCCTCGCACAACTTCCCAAACCCACAATTACTATCACTGTAGTCGCCGTTCTCTCGGTGCAGTATTGCTCCCGCAGCTTTCGACTACAGATTGCAATACACCGATCGAACGTGAAAGCCACAGTAAACCAAACAGAGCTGTCCATGGCTGCGAGCCTCAGCACAAGTGTCACGGCGCAAATCGGGGTAATGAGCAGAGGCAGGGCATAAAGATAAATGCTATTGATCTGATCGAGTACAACAGCAATGATAACGCACGTTAAATCAGCTGCTGCCATCCCGACCAGGTAACGGGAGATGCATTTAGAGAGTCCACACTTTCCAAGAGAGAGGATCACAATCGCCATCACATTAACTGCAAGGAAGCAACGAAGAGTTAGTTACAAGTGCAAAATCCCTGATCATTTAACTTGAAATTGATGCGCAGAAATGCTTTGAACGTTCCTGACTGAATATCATTCGTCTGACTCAATTCTGCGTCAGGCTGTCTTCAATTTCAAGAGTGGAGGAATAGTTTGTACAGGCTCCGGCCACGACGCTGCGTTTGGAGAACAATGGCAGTGCCGTATGACAGCGGAGTCCAGTTGGCGGCAGGGATACCATTCGGAGGCTTATCGACCCAGTGATTCAGACGGACCACCTCATTGTAGCTGAAAGTGCCGAAGGTTGTATTTATAACTGGAATAATTTCAACTGTGGGAGACTGTATCTCCGAACATCACATATGGAGGAGAAGAACAGCTGAGCTAATTTTTGATGGGAAGCAAACGTAAATCCTGAAAGTTAAAATTAAAACTGGCCGGAGCAGTTTATACTGCAAGACTCAACAGATCTGTACGTTTCTGAGGCGATGTCAAAAACATTTAGACAAATAACAAGAAACATCGTCTTCTCTTGTTGCATGACGAGGTAAAAGAATATACCTCGTGTTACTGATCAACCAGGGAGCCAGCAGATAGAGAGGCAGAGTCGAGAAATATTTTCTTTCTATTTTTAGAAAGGTTTTCGTTTTTATATTGATTCAGCATCTGATTTAGAACAATATATGCCCTTTAAGCTTTAGAAGGTTCAGCATGGTAAAATACTGGAAAAGTATAAATTACTGATAGTGACTAAAGAATCGGATGTAGAAAACGATTAACAATGCCAGCTAAAAATAAAATGAGGATATGGTTGACCTGGACGGGGTAAAAACACTCATCAGATGAGGCATCATCTGTAATGAGTTTTACGGTGACAATGATTTCAAGCAGAAGATTTATTAAGTTGAACAACTCACAAATGCAATAGCCAAACCCCAGTTACTTACCAGGGATACCAACTGCAGCCAATACAGGGTAATAAGTACTCGCTATGTAGAAAATTGCAGGATATCCCATCTTCTGCGCCTAGCCACGATCGATTTAACCGCCGGTATCCACTCTTGATTGCTTTCTAACTTTTATACGGGAGGGGAAAATGCACTCTGACAATGAACCATGCCAACTAATTAAACGCATCAGGGACACCCTACTGAACATGAAATTCAGGAGCACCTGAAAATCGCTCCCCGGAGAAACCACAAAATAACAATGATGCTCAATTCTGCTTACTTCCTCTTTTAAATGAGCATGTTGTGTTTTCATTCTCAATGAGACAGCTCGCAACTTTCAAATAAAACAATGCTTTGTCTCAATATATTTATAACATGCAAGGTCACCCTAAAATATTTATCATTTTTAATTGTAGGCGCAACATATTAAGGTTCTTAAGTTAAGAAAGACTCCCCCACTACTGGAAACATCCTCTCCACACCCACTCTATCTCAGCTTTTCAATATTCATTAGGTTTCAGTGAGATCCCCCTTCATTCTCCTAAACTCTAGTACAGAGCCAGAGCCATCAAACGCTCCTCATATGTTAACCCTTTCATTCATGGGATGAGACTGGTGAGCTTCCTCTGGACCCTCTCCAGTATCATGATGATATATAGTGGATGATAAGGTAGGTAGGTAGGTAGGTAGGTTTTCAAAGCTTGCAGAGAGATTTAGGCCAGTTAGAAGAGTGGGCTTAAAGATAGCAGATGGAGTTTAATGCTGATAAGTGTGAGGTGCTACATTTTGGTAGGAATAATCAAAATAGGACATACATGGTCAATGGTAAGGCATTGAAGAATGCAGGAGAACAGAGGGATCTAGGAATAATGGTGCATAGTTCCCTGATGGTGAAATCTCATGTGGATAGGGTAATGAAGAAAGCTTTTGGTATCGTGGCCTTTATAAATCAGAGCATTGGGTATAAGAGTTGGGATGTAATGTTGAAATTGTATAAGGCATTGGTAAGGCCAAATTTGGAGTATTGTGTACAGTTTTGGTCACCGAATTATAGGAAAGATGTCAACAAAATAGAGAGAGTACAGAGAATATTTACTAGAATGTTACCTGGGTTTCATCACCTAAGTTACAGAGAAAGGTTGAACAAGTTGGGTCTTTATTCTTTGGAACGTAGAAGGTTGAGGGGGGACTTGATAGAGGTGTTTAAAATTATGAGGGGTAGAGATAGAGTTGACGTGGATAGGCTTTTTCCATTGAGAGTAGGAGAGAATCAAACAAGAGGACATGAGTTGAGAGTTAGGGAGCAAATGTTTAGGTGTAACATGGGGGGGTGTGCAGCTTAAGTAAGAGAGTGGTAGCGGTGTGGAACGAGCTTCCAGCAGAAGTAGTAGAGGCAGGGTCGATATTGTCATTTGAAGTAAAATTGGATAGGTATAGGGACAGGAAATGAATGGAGGGTTATGGGCTGAGTGCAGGTCGGTGGGTGATAGTAAGCGTTCGGCAAGGACTAGAAGGGCCGAGATGGCCTGTTTCCGTGCTGTACTTGCTATATGGTTATAAAAACCTCCATAGATGTAAAGATAGAGCATTTTGACAGGCCGCATCACTCTCTGGTAATGGGGGTGGGTGTCGTGCTACTTCACTGGACAGAAAGAAGCTACAGTGGGTTGTAAATCTAGTCGCTTCCATCATGGGTACCAGCCAACAAAATATCCAAGTATTCTTCAAGGAGCGGTGACTCAGAAAGGCAGTGTCTATTATTAACGACCTCCAGCACTGGGGCACACCCGTTTTTCACTTTTGGCATCAGCTGGGAGGTACAGAAGCCTGAAAGCACGCAGTCAGCGATACCGTAACAGCTTCTTCCCCTCTACCATCTGATTCCTAAATGGACATTGAACCCGTGGACAGAACCTCACTTTTAAAAAAAATATACAGTATTTCTGTTTTTTTGCACGACTTTTAATCTATTCAATATATGTACACTGTAATTGATTTACTTATTTATTATTATTATTATTTTTATTTCATATTTTGCTTCTATATTATGTATTGCATTGAACTGCTGCTGCTGCTAAGTTAACAAATTCCACGTCACATGCCGGTGATAATAAGCCTGATTCTGATGCTGTTCTACAACTGTCGCTTCACGCATGTTGAATCTGTCGATTATTTCTCAACTGCCAGCTTTATATCCGTGATGGATGGAATAAGATCTACCAACAAAGATCAGGTAGAGGTGAGCCGTGATTTTTCTTTCCGTGATAGAAACTCCATTGAGTTGCATCGAAATGCATGAACACCTTGCTGATCATGTTTCGTTCTGAGACTGTTCAGTACCAATTCCCAGCACGGTCGTTTCAGTGACGTGTTAATCTCCTGTGAAATCTTTCAACTCCCAGTTTCAGTTTGATTTATCTGCTGCCCATGGCGTTACTCTCTTTTTCCTTCCTGAGTAAAGATGATTCCACATGATCCCGGGCAACATCAATGTTTTAATCTCCATGAAAGGGACGATATTCGAAATGCTGGCCTCTGATGTGTTCTAACACGCTTCAGCACGATGAAACCAGTCGTTTTCCTTTAATTAGCGTCAATTTCACCTCATAATTTATGACCTCATAATTTCCAACTGATATTTAATTAATAAATATCACGGGCAATCCGAATCACTGTCATCGCCTTCAGCTGCATAGCTGTCGAAAATGTCCGTCTTCCTTTCGGGACCGTTACTGGCTACTTGTTGTGATAGACAGTCACAAGAACTCTCGCTGCTTTGCCTTCGAAGCCCCTGACATTTAGTCATCGTCTGTATCAGATCAAGTGTTGTGATGAAATATCGCTGGCTCTGGCCTATCTGGCTAGCATGAGTCAGACTTCCACTGGCTCTGATCCAGGCAGTATTACTTTATTACACTTCTCATAGTTGACAACTTCTAATTAATATTTTGATGTTCTGAGTCAGAACAGGTCAGCAAATTACTCAGGTGAGACATAGCCTGTCGTATTTACAAATCTGCGTGTCCCATCATACGAAGGACCATTTCGAAAATAACTTCTTATTAATCCAGTTCAGGAGATTATCAGGAACCTACTGTGTCTAATTTCAGCAACACACACAAAATGCTGGATGAACTCAGCAGGCCAGGCAGAATCTATGGAAAAGAGTGAGGAGTTGACTTTTCGGTCTGAGGCACTTCATCCGGATTAATGAATTGTCTGGGCCCAAAACGTCGACTGTTCACTCTTCCATAGACGCTTGAGCATTGTGTGTGTGATGCTTCGATTTCCAGCATCTGTAGATTTTTTTCTTGTTTGTGACAACCTTAATTTGCCATGATGCAGCTATTCCTGAGTGATACTCGTTCAAAAGGCAGCTGTAATAATGAAAATATTCGAGACAGCTGATCAGTTTTACGACATGACGAACTGCATTCCTTCAACCACGTGGCAAGAAAAAAAGTCATTTTGTTTGCACCTTCGCAAGCGAAAAGTTATGCAGTATGTTATCCTGCATATTGTAAATTACTCCGTGGCTAGCAGATTTCCCAGTTTGTTCCTTCGTTTTTTTATAGCCAGTCTCATTTGAAAAACCAGATACATACTCCACCGCTTGATAATAATCATGGACTTTCTAATCCGTTAATTACAATACCAGGAAATAACTTGTGTATGATGATCGCAGGGCGTTACGTGTTAGTAGTATGCCGTGTGTTGAGCTTCCAGTCCTCCTCATGGTTCAGTCGATGCTCCGGAACGGCCTCTATGAACCAGATACTGCCCCCTTCCCCCACTCTCCGGAATTTGCTAATATATATATAAAATTAATAGATCACCTTGCATGTGTAATGTCCTGAAAATTAAACACAGCTGAAAATTCAACATTTTTTCAAATGTCCCTGCCTACTAACCAGATGAAACGTTTTCCCAAGCTACGAATTAGATTCTTTCACCTGAGGACCCAATTTTTCCTAGACACCGCTTCTTGCACTTGCACATGCTCGATACAACAACTACCGTCACTGACACCAATGGAATGAACATCGACGTAATGCCCATTGTTCTAAACAACTGTGTAGGTGTGCAGTCGAAAAGTTGGAATCCTTGTGATCCTCGACATGTTGGCATTTGGTTCCAAACCTTGTTGCTGCATGAAGCACTCTGTGATGACACAAGCCTGCGATTCAACAATTGACACCAATTTGAGTTCATTGCCAAAAGCAACGAGGCAGTAAGTTTGATGCGCCGTTTTCTAGGTACCATTAAATCTTTAACTATTTATGGCAATGTAAAATGAAGCCCATCGTTTGGCGCACCTTTAAACTTTAATTTCCCTTACTACGGGTACAGAAGCGGCATGTGTAACCATCGTCCAGGCAGCGCCTCCAAAATCAAGAACAGTGATTGGAACAGTCATTGTACATGGACGGACACTTCAGTTCCTGCCGGCTCCCTTGCGAGTGATCTTCTGTCTTTATCTGGATTACATCACCGGTACTCATTTGCTCTAAATCTTTCCAGCCACTGTTTTCTAACAGGAAATTAGAAATTGCTAGTAACTGATACTTCCGTGGTAATGTCCATATCAGAATCATAATCGGAATCAGGTTTAATATCACCGACAGATCTCGTGAAAATTGATAACGTTGTGATAGAACTGTGCATTTCCAGTCCGGACAACATCCTTGTAAATCTCCTCTGCACCCTTTCCATAGCTTCCACATCCTTCCTATAATGAGGTGACCAGAACTGAACACAATGCTCCAAGTGTGGTCTCACCAGAGATTTGTAGAGTTGCAACATGACCTCTCTACTCTTGAACTGAATCCCCTATTAATGAAGCCTAGCATCCCATAGGCCTTCTTAACTATCCTATCAACCTGTGCAGCGACCTTGAGGGATGTATGGATTTGAACCCCAAGGTTCTTCTGTTCATTCACACTCTTAAGTAACCGACTATTAACCCTGTACTCAGCCTTCTGGTTTGTCCTCCCAAAATGCATCACCTCACACTTACCCGGATTGAACTGCATCTGCCACTTTTCAGACCAAATCTGCATCCTGCCTATATCCTCTTGTAACCTTCGACAACCTACAGCTCCAGCCACAACTCCTCTAATCTTTGTGTCATCCGCAAATGTACTCACCCATCCTTCCGCCTCTTCATCTAGGTCATTTATAAAAATCACAAAGAGCAGGGGTCCGGAGACAGATCCTTGCTAGTGGCACTCCACTAGTCACCGACCTCCAGGCAGAATATTTTCCTTCCATTACTACCCTCTGCTTTCTTCCTTTAAGCCATTTTTTCCCCAAAGAGCCAAGGTTCCAGTAATCCCATGCCTCATGACTTTCTGCATGAGTCTCTCGTGGGGGACCTTGTCAAATGCCTTGCTAAAATCCATGTAGACCACACCTACCGTCCTACCTTCATCAATTGCTTCTGCTACCTCTTCAAAAATCTCAATTAGGCTCGTGAGGCACTACCTTCCCTTCACAAAGCCATGTGCACAAAGTAATGTGCACACAATGTTGGAGCTCACACAGTTCAGTAGTTCTTCTTCTACCATCACTCTCCTACAAGCGTTGCCGACCTTAGGACCCCTGCTCTGAGTCCACCCCGTCCGGTGGTCTACCAAATTTCTCCATTCGCGTCTTCTCTCTTCAGCTCTCTCTCCGCCCCCCCCCCTCTCTCTCTCTCTCTCCCTCTCGCATAATTCAGCGAAAACAACTGCTTCCACAATCACAAGACACAGCAAAAGTCTTTTATTGGCTAGCCACTGAATTCCAAAGTCCCGTTATCTCTAGTCATAACCCAAACAGTACTGCTACAGGGAAACCATTACCATAACACTGGAACAAGATAGATAAACTATTCCAATAGCCTTAACAGTGAAACCTTACACGTAGAAATATAGAAACATAGAAAATCTACAGCACAATACAGGCTCTTCGGCCCACAAAATGTGGCGAACATATCCTTACCTTAGAAATTACCTAGGACTACCCAAAGCCCTCGAATTTTCTGAGCTCCATGTATCAGTCCAGGAGTCTCTAAAAAGACCCTATCGTATCTGCCTCCACAACCGTCGCCGGCAGCCCATTCCACGCACTCACCACTCTCTGCGTAAAAAAAAACTTACTCCTGATAGCTCCTCTGTACTTACCTCCAAGCACCTTAAAACTGTGCTCTCTCGTGCTAGCCATTTCAGACCTTTATCAGATCATCTCTCATCCTCTGTCTCTCCAAGGAAAAAAGACCGAGCTTTGGGGCAGATTTTGGGAGTTGGAATGCGACGAATCTCTAAGTTGGATTCATGACAAAGGGCACCTAAAAATACGGCAGGAGCAAGCGGAGCTGCCAGTCTTGGAACAACTGTTGCTGTGAGTGGGTAGTGTGTTGGCTTTGTCTCACCAGGTTTGGCTAGGGCGTGATCAGCTTTGGGCGAGATAATTACCTGTTTTCCCCCGTTGTCCCTTTATTAGCTCACAGTTAGTGAAGTGAGAATGTCTGCAGGGACAGTGTTATGCTCTGGTTGTTCGCTGTGGGAATTTTAGAAAAAAACCTCAGCGTCTCGGATAACCACAACTGCACCAGGTGCACCGACCGGCGACCTTTCAGAGTGGTGAATCTGTGAAACTCCTTGCCACGGGAAGCTGCGGAGACTAATTCTTTATGCATGTTTAAAACAGAGTGATAGAATCTTGAACGATGAGGATTCAGAGGGATACGGAGAGAAGGCAGGAGCTTTTGGCTGAGTGAAAATTGGATCATCCATGATCCCATGGCGTGGTAGGTTCCAAACGACAAAGTTCTACTCCCATGTTGTTTGACATCATGGTATTAAGGAAATAGGACTGCAGCTCGATGACCTGCACCTCATCAAGAAGAATAAGGAGATGATCGATATGGGTTGCAGGATGCAGGAATCTGGGTGGCTGGCAGGAGAAGGAAGGGAAATCGGAAACCAATGCAGACTATCCCTGTGGCCTATCCCTTCAATAATAAATGTAACAGTTTGGTTACTGTTGAGGGGGCGCCTTACTGGGGGACCTTTGGCTCTGAAAAGAAGCCAAGAGAAGATAAGATTGGCGGTGATCGGAGATTCTAAAGGATCTGAGGTGAAATTATTTTGGCGTGATGGAGGCACTTGGGTCGTATGTTGCCTCACAGGTGCCAAGGTCAGAAATGTCTCTGATCGTGTCTGCGGCATTCCGAAGGGGGAGGGTGAGAATCCAGAATTTGTGGTACTGAGAATGCAAGCAAGGAGAGACTGGTGATAGCGAAAATTGTCAAAAGGCTTTTGACGAAGCTACGCATGAGGATGTTTACAAAGTGAGGAAGGTTTTCAAAGCTTGCAGAGGCATTTGGACCAGCTGGGAAAATTGGCTGAAAAATGGCAGATGGAGTTTAATACAGACAAGTGTGAGGTATTGCACTTTGGAAGGACAAACCAAGGTAAAACATACAGGGTAAATGGTAAGGCACTGAGGAGTGCAGTAGAACAGAGGGATCTGGGAATACAGATACAAAGTTCCCTAAAAGTGGCGTCACAGGTAAATAGGGTCGTAAAGAGAGCTTTTGCCACATTGGCCTTTATTAATAAAGGTATTGAGTATAAGAGCTGGAACGTTATGATGAGGTTGTATAAGGCATTGGTGAGGCCGAATCTGGAGTATTGTGTGCAGTTTTGCTCAGCAAATTACAGGAAGGATATTAATAAGGTTGAGAGAGTGCAGAGAAGGTTTACAGGATGTTGCCGGGATTTGAGAAGCTCAGTTACAGAGAAAGGTTGAATAGGTTAGGACTATATTCCCTGGAGCGTAGAAGAATGAGGGGAGATTTGATACTGGTATATAAAATTATGATGGGTATAGACAGAGTGAATGCAAGCAGACTTTTTCCACTGAGGCAAGGAGGAAAAAGCAGAGGACATGGCTTAAAGGTGAAAGGAGAAAAGTTTAAAGGGAACATTAGGGGGTGCTTCTTCACACAGAGAGTGGTGGGAGTATGGAATGAGCTGCCAGACGAGGTGGTAAATGCGGGTTCTTTTTTAACATTTAAGAATAAATTGGACAGATACATGGATGGGAGGTGTGTGGAGGGATATGGTCCGTGTGCAGATCAGTGGGACTAGGCAGAAAATAGTTCGGCACAGCCAAGAAGGACCAAAAGGCCAGCTTCTGTGCTGCAGTTTTTCTGTGGTTTCTATAAAAAGTTAAAAGCACATGGCACTACACGAACTTTATTATCATAGAGCATTGCCTGAGCGGTAGGAGCCAGCGGGTGTGAATAAAATGATCTTTTTTACTGGTTTCATACCAGTGACTACTGGTTTTCCGCTGGCATCTTTTTTGGGACCGCTTCTATCAACGCTGTATATCAATGATTCAGATGATGAAATATAGATGGCTCCGTTACCAAGTTTGCAGACAGTACGAAGAAGGAGGAGGAGCCAGTATACTTGAGGAAACAGGTAGGCAGCAGAAGGATTTAGACAGATTGGGAGACTAGGCCCTAAGGTGGCAAGGACAGACAATACTGGAAAATGGTAGGCTTTGGTATAATAAATAAATGTGCAGACAGTTCTCTAAACGGGGAGTAAACCCAGAAATCGGAGATGCAAATGTACTTGGAAGTCTTTGTGCAGAACACACTGAAGGCGTACTTGCAGGTTGAGTCGGTGGTGCGTCGACAAAGGCAATTTTTGCATTGTTTCAAGAGGTCTAGAATATAAGAACATGGAACGGATGCTGAAAATTTATAAGGCACTGGTGAGTCCTCGTCTTGAGTATTCTGAATAGCTTTGGATTCTCTAAATAAGAAAAGATGTGCTTGCATCGGAGAGGGTTCAGAGGAGATTCACAACGTCGATTACGAGAGACAAAGGCTTGTATATGAGGAAAGGTTGATGGCTCCCTGTCTGTACGGACTCAAATTCAGAATAATAAAGGCATCCGTTAGTCTTACGAGACCATGGATCTGCGCCTGGAAAGTCTTCACTCTCCAGGGCGCAGGCCTGGGCAAGGTTGTATGGAAGACCAGCAGTTGCCCATGCTGCAAGTCTCCCCTCTCCACGACACCAATGTTGTCCAAGGGAAGGGCATTAGGACCCATACAGCTTGGCACCAGTGTCGTCGCAGAGCAATGTGTGGTTAAGTGCCTAGCTCAAGGACTCAACACGCTGCCTCGGCTGGAGTTCAAACTCACGACCTTCAGGTCGCTAGTCCAATGCCTTAACCACTTAGCCACGTGCCCACTCAGAATAATAAGGGGGGATCTTATTGCAACGTTTTTGAATATAAAAAGACCAAGAACGAGTTGACGTGGAAAGGATCTTTCCCATGGTAGGGAAAGAGGGTACGGCCTCAGGGTAGAGGGGCGCTCACTGATAACAGAGGTGCTGAGAAATTTACTTAGCTTCTGAGTGGTGCGTCTGTGGCACTTGTTACATGAGGCAGCTGCGGGGGCTAGGTCGGTGGCTTTATATAAGGCACATATAGGAAGGTTCCTAATTGGCCCGACTCCGGGGCCATTTGTGTGTGTGTGTGTGTGTTGATCTGAAGATAGCGGCATTGACAATGACATCCAGAGTCGCATTAAACAGGAATCAGCTGCCTTTGGGCGACTTCGGCGTAGAGTCTTTCAAAACAGGAGCCTTCGTCCCTCCACAAAGGTCGTTGTATGCCAAGCGGTCGGTGTCACCACCCTCCTTTATAGCTGTGAAGCTTGGGTAACCTACAGCGGTCACATCAAGTCCTTGGAGCGCTTCCACATAAGCTGCCTTCTGCGCATTCTGGGAATTACCTGGCCTCACACTGAAATACTTGTAAAGACAAACTGCAGGAGTATTGAGGCCACGATCACCCAGCATCAGCTGCAGTTGATGGCTCTCTGATGAGGATGATAAGGATGCCCCCATGTCGGCTACCCCGCAGAGTGTTATACGGCCAGCTACATCATGGTCGACGCTCAGCTGGAGGGCCGAAGAAGCGCTGTAAGGATCAGATGAAGAATGCTTGAAGGAAGTGCAAGATCAGACACGAGGACCTGGAGGATGTTGCTGCTGACCGTACCACTTGGCGACAGCTGTGTAGGGACGGGGTTCGTATTCTGGAGATGGAAAGAACAACCAGAAGACAGCGGAAGAGAGCCAGGAGAAATGCAGCCATGGTTGCCACGACTACCACCACCACATATACATGTCCCACCTGCAGCAGAGCTTGTGGGTCCAGGATAGGACTGTATGGTCATCAAAGATCTCAGCGTTAAAGGAGTAGACGTCTCACCGGGTTTCGATGGACAACCGAAGAAGAAGAAGAAGAAGAAGAAGAAGAAGAGGGGTGGGTAAGAGGAGGGAGGGTTCTTACCAACTAAGGAAAAATATCTGGTAACTCATATTTAGATTTCGGAAAAATGTTCCCTCTATGCTGTCACCAGTTGCCTTTGAAATAGCAAGGTTGCATTTTCTGTTGTGAATACTTACCTTCGTCATATGTCACATGGTATATTACTTTTATATATTTGCAAATATCCCCGTAGTGGGAAAATGCAAATGTGTGTTTCATTCACAGATACATGTCTCGGAGAATGGCGCGAAAGAAAGAGCGAAGATACACGACTGGAAAATCCCCACAGCAGATCTTTGAAACCACTTCGGACGTTTGGCATTCATCGGGTACAAGTCCAGACGGTGTCTTCTTATATTGTTTTGGAGGTCCATGAAGAAATGAACAAAAAGGGGAAGTGTTTTACAGAGAGATGAGCATGAGTATATCAGTGGCACGTGAAATTTACTGAAAGAGGAAGGCAGATACTCTGAAGAGTTACACGGCTGAAGGATCAATGGTAGACCGGTGATGGTGAACAATTGAGTACCGAATAAGAATTTAACTTCATAGCACTGATGGACAAGAAGTGGAGAGAGCATTGAAGAGGAATGAGAAGATGTCTCGAGTTGGAGGCAATGGGATCACAAGGAACTATCATCCAGACGATCTCCTTTTATGGAGATTACAACCGTGAGGGTGATCTGATGTGAAATCATCATTGCTCGGGAAAGGTGGTGTGGATGAGGAGAAGATCAGTAGATAAATAAACAACGGCGGGACTACAGGAAGGACCTCTCACTGGTGGATTTTGTGCTTTGTAAAATCTGCAAAACTAAGGGGGATAAATACAGCGAGAATATATGAAAATAATACAACTGCAAAAAGTGACACAAAACGACAATAGTGGGAAACCAAACGAGAGCTAGAAAGCTAGTGTGAGAAATCCGGGTGCAAGCCCGAGGCATGAACAACCCCTTCCCGGGAAAAGATTCTTCAGTTTAATAGCCAAACTATGTGCCCGTTTATCGTAAGAATCTTTTTACGCTACGCCTACTGTCACAAACAATAATTATTTCATGATGATCCTGCATGTTGTAAATATACTGGGACAAAGCATTGCTTCATTTGAAACGTGGAAATTCTGACATAAAGAATGATTATGTAACTTTCTCATTTCAGTATAAAAATAAACACAATGAAACATAATTGTTATTTTGACATTTCTCCGAGGAGCGATTTTCAAGTTTTCTTGAATTGTTTGTTCAGTGGGCTGTCACTGACGTGACCAATTAGGTGACATGACTAATTGCCTGAATGCACTTTCTTCTACTGTATAAGATCGTACAGAACAATCAACAATAAATATCGACAGCTGGATCATTTTGAATCTGTCACTGATTCACACGGAAAATGGGATATCCTGCAATTTTCTATATAGCAAGTATATACTATCCTGTATTGGCAGCGTTTGGTATCCCTGGTAAGCAATCAGAGCCGTTTATTACATGAGTGTGCTGTTCTACATAGTTTATCTGCTGCATGAAATCAATTAAACCGTAAACCGTTTTTTTAAAGGATGCTACACCTGACGCGTGTTGTAATTCGGTACAGGCTAAGTTAGTCGCCGTTTTATTTTTCACTGGTATTCTCAATCGTTCCTTACGTCCTATTCTTTTTGTCAATACTAGGAAATGATTCAGTGTTTACGCTGTGACTCTACCAGCATTTCACCTCTCTGGACTTTTCAAAGCTTAAGCGGCATATATTGACCCATATCAGCTTCTGCACCCAAGTAAATTAACGGAAAATATTTCTCGTCGCTGCCGCGATCTACCCAGCGTATCCGTCACTCAATGGATTTTCATTTCCCCTCATTGTGCCACAAAAAGGGGACACATTGCGTAAATGATTTTGAATTTAGCACGATATTGTACAGACAGGCTAAATTTTGTCCTTTCGCCTTCTCTGTGGAGTTGTAAATTTGAAATTCAAACTTCAAATTTACTTGCCATCTAAACGTATATTAAGCTTTGTGGTTCTTCTATTCCAATATGTTCTGTCCGAACAAACAGTCCCCGGAGTTTAACCCTTACATACTGTTCAGGTCAAATTTGACCCGTTTTCACCATTCACAGCAGTACAAACACCCTGAATTTCATTTTTTAGCCGAAATTCGGTCACTTTTCCTAAAGTGACCCAAAATGCGCAAAAATTAAATATTTTAAAATTTTATACTTTTGTACAGGCGCTACAAATTTTTGCACTTTGAGGCTGTTCCGGGTCAAATTTGACCCGTATCTATTGAAATGGATATTAAATCTTTGAAACATGAATTAAGGATTAACGTGCATTGAACTGTTTAGAGCCATAGAACCACTGAATACTTCAGCACAGAAAACAGTTTATTCGGCCCCTCTAGTCTGTGCCGAAACTTTATTCTAGTCTGTGCTGAAACATTATTCTGCTAGTCCTATTGACCTGAACCCAGTACATAACCCTCCAGACCTCTCCCATCCATCTATCTATCCAATTTATTCTTAAAACTTAAAAGTGAGCTGGCATTTACCACGTCAGTTGGCAGCTCGTTCCACACTCCCACCACTCTCTGAGTGAAGAAGTTCCCCCTAATGTTCCCTCTAAACCTTTTCGCCTTTCAACCTAAAGTCATGTCCTCTCGTATTTATCTCTCCTAATCTAAGTGGAAAGAGCTTACTCGTATTTACGCTGTCTATACCCCTCATAATTTTGTAAACCTCTATCAAATCTCCCCTCATGCTTCTACGCTCCATGGACTAAGGTAATAACCTGTTCAATCTTCCCTTGTAACTCAGCACTGGCGGGAAAGACAGCAGAGCAGCAGTGGCTGGAGGTTATGCGAGAAGTGAGGAAGGTGCAAGACAGGTATATTCCAAAAAAGAAGAAATTTTCGAATGGAAAAAAGATGCAACCGTGGTTGACAAGAGAAGTCAAAGCCAAACTTAAAGCAAAGGAGAGGGCATACAAGGAAGCAAAAATTAGTGGGAAGACAGAGGATTGGGAAGTTTTTAAAAGCTTACAAAAGGAAACTAAGAAGGTCATTAAGAGGGAAAAGATTAACTACGAAAGGAAGCTAGCAAATAATATCAAAGAGGATACTAAAAGCTTTTTCAAGTATATAAAGAGTAAAAGACAGGTGAGAGTAGATATAGGACAGATAGAAAATGATGCTGGAGAAATTTTAATGGGAGATGAGGAGATGGCAGGAGGAACTGAACGAGTATTTTGCATCAGTCTTCACTGAGGAAGACATCAGCATTATATCGGACACTCAAGGGTGGCAGGGAAGAGAAGTGTGCGCAGTCACGATTACGACAGAGAAAGTACTCAGGAAGCTGAATAGCCTAAAGGTAGATAAATCTCCCGGACCAGATGGAATGCACCCTCGTGTACTGAAGGAAGTAGCTGTGGAGATTGCAGAGGCATTAGTGATGATCTTTCAAAAGTCGATAGATTCTGGTATGGTTCCGGAGGACTGGAAGATTGCAAATGTCAGCCCACCATTTAAGAAGGAGGCAAGGAAGCAAAAAGGAAATTATAGACCTGTTAGCTTGACATCGGTGGTTGGGAAGTTGTTGGAGTCGATTGTCAAGAATGAGGTTATAGAGTACCTGGAGGCATATGACAAGACAGGCAGAACTCAGCATAGATTCCTTAAAGAAAAATCCTGCCTGACAAACCTATTACAATTTTTTGAGGAAATTACCGGTAGGCTAGACAAGGGCGATGCAGTGGATGTTGTATATTTGGATTTTCAGAAGGCCTTTGACAAGGTGCCACACATGAGGCTACTTAACAAGATAAGAGCCCATGGAATTACAGGAAGGTTACATACGTGGATAGAGTGTTGGCTGATTGGCAGGAAACAGAGAGTGGGAATAAAGGGATCCTATTCTGGTTGGCTGCCTGTTACCAGTGGTGTTCCACAGGGATCAGTGTTGGGGCCGCTTCTTTTTACATTGTACATCAACGATTTGGATTATGGAATAGATGGCTTTGTGGCTAAGTTTTCTGACGATACGAAGATAGGTGGAGGGGCGGGTAGTGCTGAGGAGACGGAGAGTCTGCAGAGAGACTACGATAGATTGGAATAATGGGCAAAGAAGTGGCAAATGAAATACAATGTTGGAAAGTGTATGGTTATGCACTTTGGCAGAATAAGTAAACGGGCAGACTATTATTTAAATGGGGAGAGTATTCAAAGCTCTGAGATGCAATGGGACTTGGGAGTCCTCGTACAGGATACCCTTAAAGTTAACCTCCAGATTCAGTCGGTGGTGAAGAAGGCGAATGCAACTTTGGCATTCATTTGTATGGGAATAGAGTATAGAAAATAGAACAGAGAATAGTACAGCGCAGTACAGGCCCTTCGGCCCACAATGTTATGCCGACCTCAACAGGAGCAGGGATGTGATGTTGAGGCTCTATAAGGCGCTGCTGAGACCTCACTTGGAGTACTGTGGGCAGTTTTGGTCTCCTTACTTATGAAAGGATGTGCTGACGTTGGAGAGGGTACAGAGAAGATTCACTAGAATGATTCCGGGAATGAGCGGGTTAACATATGAGGAACGTTTGTCCACTCTTGGACTGTATTCCTTAGAATTTAGAAGAATGACTGAAGACCTCATAGAAACATTTCGAATGTTGAACGGCATGGACAGAGTGGATGTGGCAAAGTTGTTTCCCATGGTGGGGGAGTCTAGTACGAGAGGATTGAAGGGCGCCCATTCAGAACAAAAATGCGAAGAATTCTTTTTAGTCAAAGGGTGGTGAATCTGTGGAATTTGTTGCCACGGGCAGCAGTGGAGGCCAAGTCATTGGGTGTATTTAAGGCAGAGATTGATAGGTATCTGAGTAGCCAGGGCATCAAAGGTTATGGTGAGAAGGCGGGGGAGTGGGACTAAATGGGAGATTGGATCAGCTCATGATAAAATGGAGGAGCAGACTGGATGGGCCGAATGGTCGACTTCTGCTCCTTCGTTTTATGGTCTAACTCCTGAAGACCCGGCAACATCCTAGTAAATCTTTTCCGCACTCTTTCAATCTTACTGGTTCCTTCCTGTAGTTAGGTGACCAGAACGGCACACAGTAGTCCAAGTTTGGCCCTACCAATGTCTTATACAACCTCACCATAACATCCCAACTCTTATACTCAATACTTTAGAACATAGAATATAGAACATAGAATAGTACAGCATATTACAGGCCCTTCGGCCCACAATGTCGTGCCCACCCTTAAACCCTGCCTCCCATATAACCCCCCCCACCTTAAATTCTTCTATATACCTGCCTAGTAATCTCTTAAACTTCACTAGTGTATCTGCCTCCACCACTGACTCAGACAGTGTATTCAATGCACCAAACAGTCTCTGAGTAAAACACCTTCCTCTAATATCTCCCTTGAACTTCCCACCTCTTATCTTAAAGCCATGTCCTCTTGTATTGAGCAGTGGTGCCCTGGGGAAGAGGCGCTGGCTGTGCCCTCTATCTATTCCTCTTATTATCTTGTACCCCTCTATCACTTCTCCTCTCATCCTCCTTCTCTCCAAAGAGTAAAGCCCTAGCTCCCTTAATCTCTGATCATAATCCGTACTCTCTAAACCAGACAGCATCCTGGTAGATCTGCTCTGTACCCTTTTAAATGCTTCCACATCCATCCTATAGTGAGGCGACCAGAATTTGACACAGTACTCCAAGTGTGGCCTAACCAGAGTTTTATAGAGCTGCATAATTACATCGCGACTCTTAAACTCTATCCCTCGACTTATGAAAGCTAACACCCGATAAGTTTTCTTAACTACCCTATCTACGTGTGAGGCAACTTTCAGGGATCTGTGGACATGTACCCCAGATCTCTCTGCTCCTCCACACTATCAAGTATCCTGCTATTTAATTTGTACTCTGCCTTGGAGTTTGTCCTTCCAAAGTGTACCACCTCACACTTCTCCGGGTTGAACTCCATCTGCCACTTCTCAGCCCACTTCTGCATCCTATCAATGTCTCTCTGCAATCTTCGACAATCATGTACACTATCTACAACACCACCAACCTTTGTGTCGTCGTCTGCAAACTTGCCAACCCACCCTTCCACCCCCACATCCAGGTCGTTAATAAAAATCACGAAAAGTAGAGGTCCCAGAACAGATCTTTGATTTATGAATGCCACGATGCTAAAAGCCTTTTTTATAACCTTGTCTACCTGTGACGCTACTTTCAGGGATATATGTACAGTATCTGAACTCCCAGATCCCTTTGTTCATCGGCACTTCTCAGTGCCCTACCATTTACTGTGCATGTCCTATCTTGATTTGTCCTTCCAAAATGCAGCACCTCAAATTTTTCTGCATTGAATTCTATCTGCCATTTTCTGGCCCATCTTTCAAGTTAGCTCAGATCGCTCTGCAAGCTTTGAAAGCCTTCCTCGCTGTCCACAATACCTCCAATCTTAGTGTCATCAGAACGCTTGCTGATCCAATTTACCACATTATCATCGAGGTTATTGATATAGACAACAAACAACAGTGGTCCCGGCACAAATCCCTGAGGCACCCCACTAGTCACAGGCCTCCAGTCTGAGAAGCAATCATCCACTACCACTCTCTATCTTCTCCCACACAGCCAATTTCAAATCCAGTTTACAACGCTCCATGGATACCTGGTGTCTGAAACTTCTGAATTAACCTCCCATGTGGGACCTTGTCAAAGGCCTTACAAAAGTCTGTTACATCTCTGAAACATTAATTACGGATCAATCACTCATTTATTAATGTCATATTGGCTATTTATACATTCTAAATAGCTCTGTGGTTTAATATTTGGTATTGACACTTGTTATGAGGGGATTCGCGGGCCGGGTCAAAACTGACCCAGACCATACTGTAAAGGTATAGAATATGAAATGTATGTAAAGGTTAAGTTTATCCCCGCTGTAAACACAAGCCTCAGCATTCTCAGCTACAATGAGCGGGTGGCTGTAAATGAATCCGTCGATAAGACGCCGAGAGATGTTGCTGCTGTCAAGTGAATTGTTGCAGCTCCACATCTTCCAGTCGAAGGACGAGTGACGGAGCCTGTACGAAGTATTGTTCCACTATAAGAATTCAGATTACTGAGGTTATGTCGGCCGGATCAACACACTTCTGCGCATTAACTTCAAGTAAAGATGCTTAGGAATTGTTCGCTTGAAACTAAATCTCCTTTGCTTCCTTGCAGTTAATTTGATGGCGATTGTGATCCTCTCTCTTGGAAAGTGTGGACTCTCTAAATGCATCTCCCGTTATCTGGTGGGGATGGCAGCAGCTGATTTAATGTGCGTTGTCATTGCTGTTGTACTCGATCAGATCAATAGTATTTATCTTTATGCCCTGCCTTTGCTCAATACCCCGACTTGCGCCGTGACACTTGTGCTAAGACTCGCAACCATGGACTGTTCTGTTTGGTTCACGGTGGCTTTCACGTTCGATCGGTGCGTCGCAATTTGTAGTCAAAACCTACGGGAACGATACTGCACCGAGAGGACAGCAACTATGGTGATAGTAATTGTAGGATTGGGATGTTGTGCGAAGCGTGTTCCATTATACTTTGCTGTAGAAACTTACCTTGTCATTGACAAGATAACCTGGCGATGCACTGCTAAAAGTGATTACCTCAATTTACCAGTGTGGAAATCTTATCAATTGTTTAACACTATCACTACACCTTTATTGCCCATCGGACTGATTCTAATTTTCAATGTTTTAATAATCAGTCATATTATAGCAGCTAACAAAGTCCGCCGGGGGCTCAGGAACAGCAGGGAGAATAAGAAGGACGCTGTGGTGGAGAACCGGAGAAAATCAATGATTTTGTTATTCTCCCTGTCAGCCAATTTCATATTGTTGTGGATTCCCTTCATTATATATGCTGTAAACTGGCAAGCTCAGAATTACTTTTATACAAACAGATATCTGAGTACCCCAACATATATCCTGCAACAGTTTGGGTTCATGTTGCAGTTTCTCTGTACCTGCACGAACACATGTATCTACACTTTGTCACAAAGGAAATTCAGGGAACAGCTGAAGAAAGGAGGCAAATATCTAGTTGCGTTATACTGCCGGCTCTGTAGATACATCGCAAATCGAATTATACTCTCTGAGTTCAAATAAATGCTCACATCATTTATATATTTGGCGAATGGGCTTGTATTCATGTCGGCAGGTGAGTGAATGTTAGTCGCCTGTCATATCCAATATTAGCAGCAAAATTAACGCAACTCAGGGCAGCTTTAGCGACGAAGAATGAGGCGCGGATGTGCTCGTTACCTGTGAATAAATTGTCTTCGGGACTTTATATTAATGCGGTAATGTGGGCCAAAGAACTACATGATAACAGTATGACATTTTTAAAAATATATTTCGATTGACTGGATCCTCGAGTGTTCTTGGGATATATTTGACAACTGGAGAAATTTGCATGGGACGTGAATATTTGGGATCAGTTAAATTGGTACACCTATAATTTCCATTGTACTAAAATTTAAAAAAACCAAAGTGATCAGGTTGCCTTTTTTCTCTGAAAGTGCGCGGTCCCTTTCAAAGCAGAAGGTGAAAACGACTGAGAAACGAGCCCGAGTCTGACACATAAAGAAACACGTCCTACTGAAAAGGGATATTATCAGAAATGCCACGGTGGCGTGAAATCCAATGCTTTTCATGGTTAGGGAGAAAGTAAGAGAATGGGATGAGCAGGATAATAAATCAGACACGATGGAATGGAGGTGCAGACGATGGGTCAGATGGCAAAATTATGCTCCTTTGTTTTCTGGTCTTATCGGAGAAATTAGATCCAGACAAAGAACAATCAGATGGTGCAGAGAGGATGAATGAGGTACTGAAGTAAGAGTGCACAACGGTTTCTGCGGAGAAACGGGGCTAAAGCTATATTAGAAAGGAGGATGGCGGCAGGATGGATAGAATCCACGATGCAAAATAAACAGAAACAGTCCTAAGCAGACGACGTTGCTCGATGTAAACTCATCATCTGAAAGTGTTTGTTTGGGTCAGTGTCGTCTGTGTTAAACTGCAATGCCATTGGATCGGGCGGCTGTAATCCTGGATCCCATTCAACCTATGCAGCTGCCCTCTTGCCATATCTTTTGCTGCCCTGACCGATCAGAAAATAATCACCATCCGCCTTCAATATACTCACGGAGTTTTCTACCGTAGTGTCTGGCAGAACATTCCACAGATTTTATCGTCGCTGGTTAAATGAAATCTTCCTTACTTCTGTTCTAAAGGGTCGCTACTCAATTTTGAGGCTGTACCCAAATAGTGCTGGATGCCCCCACCTGTCACAATGGGGCGCTGGAGGCGGACCCAAATGCAAGACACAGGCACCGAAATACAAGGAACAGGACTTGACTAGAGTAGAGACGTGACAGGATACAAACAACGACCAGGGACAAGAACGCAGACTAGGGCTAAGGAAAGTAGGACCAGGACTAGAACCCCATGGACTTGGAGACAAGGCTTCGAATCCGACCTCGAGACTGGACAAGGACCCAGAACCTGGGTCTTGCCTCGGGCTCGGACCCCAGAACGAGGCAAGGACATGACATGGCTTCAGGCCAGGACGTTCTGGGGTCTAGAGGTCTGAGCTTGGAGACAGGCTGGGGTTTTGGGTCTTGAGCTTGGCTGCAGGCTGGGGTCTTGGGTCTTCAGCTTCGAGGTTGGGACTTCAGGCTTGGGTTCTTGGAGCTTGCCTTGGGATCCTCGAGTCTAGTGTTCTTGGAGCTTGCCTTGGGATCCTCGAGTCTAGTGTTCTTGGAGCTTGGCTTGGGATCCTCGAGGCTTGGGTTCTTGGAGCTTGGCTGCGGGATCTTCGTTTTGAAATGCAGAGGCTGATAACTCGGAGGCTGGAGCTGAGAGACCGACTGGGAACTGACATCAACATAGAGCCGGGACTTGTCCCTCGAAAAGCCGGGACTCAGCTTTAACTCGACACTAACATGAGACTGGACAGTACATAGACATAGAGCCGGGACTCATCCATAGACAAGCCGGGACTCAACTTCATCTCCACACCAAGGTGGGACAGGTCCACCTGTTGGGTAACGGCAGAAAGGCCGGACTTACCCAACGGAGGCAAAGACAAGACAAGACAGGAGCATCCCCCCCCCCCCCCCCTCCCGGCAGGGCAATGGCAGAACGGCCTGGCTTACCCCACGGAAGCGAAGACAAGAAGAGACAAACACCAAAGAACGACTGACAGTTCCAGCTCTGCTTCGGGGTAGCTCCGAGTCTCAGTTCAGCCAGCAACCTCAGCTGGCTACGGAAACAGCCGAATCCCTACCTAGCTCAGAGTAGCCGGCAGCCATTCATCTGGCCCGGGAAATAGCCGAATGCATACCGCAAAGACAGCTCCGACTACTGACAGCAAAGGTCCATGAGGGGATGGTTCCTCTACGCGGCCTAAAGATGGCAGTTGGCTGCTCTAGCCTTCCACCGGCAGGTTGCTCCCAGTTGATCTTGACAAAACAAACCAGCAGCCCACACTCAACCCCAAGGCTACTTATATTCCAAGCCCCAAGATGGGAATCAGGTGCCTATGATTAACTCAAACAAAACAAGGGACAGCTGGAAGATCCGGAGTCCTGAGTCCACAGAACGGACCATGAACCGGAATGCGGACTTCATGGACCGGACCATAACACCACCAAAGGAAATACCCTCTCCACATCCACCATATACAGTCAACCTTCGGTTGGTTACAGTGCGACCCCTCCGCATTAAGTGAGTAGAAGCCCAAGGTTGCCAAACGTTCATCGTATGTTAACCCCTTTATTCCCAGAATCAACCTCGTGTTCCTCCTCTGCACTCACTCCAGTGGCAATGCATCCTTTCTGAGATATTGGGCCCAAAACAATTGAAAATATTCTAAGTGCGGCCCGATTCGTATTTTTTTAAAGGCTCAGCATTATCTCCTATGTATGTTCTATTCCCCTTGAAATTAGACCATAAGACCATAAGACAAAGGAGCAGAAGTAGGCCATTCGGCCCATCGAGTCTGCCTCGCCATTTTATCATGAGCTGATCCATTTTATCCTATTTAGTCCCACTTCCCCGCCTTCTTACCATAACATTTGATGCCCTGGCTACTCAGATACCTATCAATCCCTGCCTTAAATACACCCAAAGACTTGGCCTCCACTGCTGCCCGTGGCAACAAATTCCATAGATTCACTACTCTCTGACTAAAAAAATTTCTTCGCATTTCTGTTCTGAAAGGGCGCCCTTCAATCCTGAAGTCATGCCCTCTCGTACTAGGCTCCCCCATCATGGGAAACAACTTTGCCACATCTACTCCGTCCATGCCTTTTAACATTCGAAATGTTTCTATGCGGCCTCCCCTCATTCCTCTAAACTCCAAGGATTAAAGTCCAAGAGCGGACAAACGTTCCTCATATGTTAACCCTGTCATTCCAGGAATTATTCTAGTGAATCTCCTCTGAACCCTCTCCAACGTCAGCACATCCTTTCTTAAATAAGGAGACCAAAGCTGCCCACAGTACTCCAAGTGAGGTCTCACCAGCGCCTTATAGAGCCTCAACATCACATCCCTGCTCCTATACTCTATTCCTCTAGAAATGAATGACAACATTGCATTCGCCTTCTTCACTACTGACTCAACCTGGAGGTTAACTTTAAGGGTATCCTGTACGAGGACTCCCAAGTCCCGTTGCATCTCAGAACTTTGAATTTTTTCCCCATTTAAATAATAGTCTGCCCGTTTATTTTTTCTGCCAAAGTGCATAACCATACACTTTCCAACATTGTACTTCATTTGCCACTTCTCTGCCCATTCTTCCAATCTATCCAAGTCTCTCTGCAGACTCTCCGTTTCCTCAGCACTACCGGCCCCTCCACCTATCTTCATATCGTCAGGAAACTTAGCCGCAAAGCCGTCTATTACATAATCCAAATCGTTGATGTACAATGTAAAAAGAAGCGGCCCCAAAACTGATCCCTGTGGAACACCACTGGTAACCGGCAACCAACCAGAATAGAATCCCTTTATTCCCACTCTCTGTTTCCTGCCAATCAGCCAACGCTCTATCCACGTATGTAACTTTCCTGTAATTCTATGGGCTCTTATCTTGTTAAGTAGCCTCATGTGTGGCACCTTGTCAAAGGCCTTCTGAAAATCCAAATATACAACATCCACTGCATCGCCCTTGTCTACCCTTGTAAGCCATGAGTAGCCCCTCTAATCTCTCGGGTCGATCCCTCCTTCATTCGGATCCCAGGTGCTGCGATTTTCCGTCTGTCGGAACGGCGCGACATCTACTGGTCAGTTTAGGAACTGCAACAGAGTGCGGCATGATCCCTCTCAGAAAATGCTAATCGAGTTACAGAATCTTATAGCACAAGAGACCATTCAGTAACCGAATGTCATTTGCATCATGGGTCGATGGTGATGAGCATCGCTGCTTCCCAAGCAGTTCACACGTTCGATTCCTGCCATTGTATGTTACATGTTTAGACGATAAAAAATAACCTCTTAAAGTTCACTATGAAACAGATCTCGTGGAGCCAAGTATTCGACTCACTGTAATTCATGACAATTTGCTGTGAGTGTAAGCGTTTTTATTAATTATCATTCTACTTTATCAGATGGATCTATCATGTACGATGGTGGTCCCTCATGTAGGATGAAGTCAACTGGACACCAACTGAATGATCGAGGACGCCAATTTAAATGCAAAACAGAACATTGGACCCAGGAAGTCCGTTACATCTTTCCAGAATCTGTCTCCCTATCTGCTCCTCGATGTCCCTGTTACTATTGAGTGGTATATAAAAATACCCAATACGGTTAGTGACCCCTTCTTGTTCCTAACTTCCACCCACCCAGACTCAGTAGACAATCCCTCCATGGCTTCCTCCTTTTCGGCAGCCGTGACTCTATCTCTAATCATCAGTGCAACGTCACCACTTCTTTTGCCTCCTTTCCTGTCCTTTCTGGAGCATTTAAAGTCTGGCACTCTAAGTAGTCATTCCTGCCCCTGAGCCATCCAATTCTCTGTAATGGCCACAACATCATAGCTCCAAGTACCGATCCATGCTCTAAGCTCGTCCACGTTGTTCATGATACTCCTTGTATCATTCTGAGGCCATCAGTCTCAAAACATCAGTCTGAGCATGTCCCTTATCTATCACTTCCCTCTCTCACTGCCTACAAACTTTCTCTATTTGTGAGCCAACCACCCCTTCCCTTTGGCTGAACCGCTTTGCTGTACACCTACGCTCTGTCCGCCAGAGAAAGCAGGATCTCCCAGTGGCCACACATTTTAATTCTACATCCCATTCCCATTCTGACATGTCTACCCACGGCCTCCTCTACTGTAAAGATGAAGCCACACTCAGGTTGGAGGAACAACACCTTATATTCCGTCTGGGTAGACTCCAACCTGATGGCATGAACATTGACTTCTCTAACTTCCGCTAAGGCCCCACCTCCCCCTCGTACCCCATCTGTTATTTATTTTTATACACACATTCTTTCTCTCACTCTCCTTTTTCTCCCTCTGTCCCTCTGACTATACCCCTTGCCCATCCTCTGGGTTCCCCCCCCCCTTTGTCTTTTTGTCTTTCTCCCTGGGCCTCCTGTCCCATGATCCTCTCATGTCCCCTTTGCCAATCACCTGTCCAGCTCTTGGCTCCATCCCTCCCCCTCCTATCATTTTGGATCTCCCCCTCCCCCTCCCACTTTCAAATCTCTTACTAGCTCTTCTTTCAGTTAGTCCTGACGAAGGGTCTCGGCCCGAAACGTCGACTGTACCTCTTCCTAGAGATGCTGCCTGGCCTGCTGCGTTCACCAGCAACTTTGATGTGTGTTGCTTGAATTTCCAGCATCTGTGGAATTGCTGTTGTTCACCCCTTCCCCGGTCTTTTCAGTTCGATTCCCATCCGCCAGAGATTCCAGTTTAAACTCTCCCCAATAGCCTTAGCAAACTTCCTCGCCAGGATATTGGTCCCCCTGGGATCCAAGTGCAAACCTTTCTTGTTGTACAGATCACGGTTGCCCCAAAAGAGGTCCCAATGGTCTAGATATCTTAATCCCACCACCCCGCTCCAAACCCTCAACCAAGGCTTTATTCTCCACGTCACTGTATTCCTCCTCTCTCTCCAGATGAATAATTATACAACATAAAGTTGAAATCTGTAAACGTCGATGCACCGTGACAAAACTCAGTCTTTGTAATTAGAGTTACTGGCCTTATTTCCACCAGAGTCACTGGTGAGGTTATGGCCAAAAATATCGATGTATTTGTCTTCAGTCGGCCCAATTTTTGCATCAGAGACAATGATGTTGAATTAAATTGTTTGTTCAAGTATCTGTAACTGAGAAAGTTAGTGAGGTATGTAACTGCATCTCTGGAGACTGATCCTCTCTATAAATCACGGCCGTTGTGAAGTATCCACCCAGATACCCAGATCCACACCACCCACCCAGCCAACAGACTTTTCGTCCCTCTTCCCTCCGGGAGAAGGCTCAGGAGCTTGAAGACTAGTACGGCCAGATTTGGGAACAGCTTCTTTCCAACTGTGATAAGACTGCTGAACGGATCCTGACCCAGATTTGGGCCGTATCCTCCAAATATCCGGACCTGACTCTCGGGTTTTTTTGCACTACATTACTTTCTATTTTCTATTTTCTATTTATGATTTATAATTTAGATTTTTAATATTTACTATAAAATATTTTTAATATTTACTTCTGCGGGAAGCGCAGATCAATGATTGTACGTTCTAGTATCAATTGTTTGGCGACAATAAAGTATAAAGTGTAAAGTATCAGCTCAGTGACTGGCAGATCGGTGAGTTCAGAAGTAACGTAAATCACAGCTACTCACTGAAATGGTGCATCCAGTCATCAAGCGGATACAAGAAGTTTACTATCCTTTTATTTCAACTTTTGGAATCCCAGGTAAGCCAGAAAAGTCAGTCGCCGTTGCTGGGTAATGATTTTTAATTTAATGTTGTGATTGTTTCTGTCGCTCGCACATTCCAGACCCAGTCTTTGGTATTTAAGGGATGGAATGGAAACACCAGGATTGTGAATTCTGAGATTTGGACCTAAAATAACCAACCACTGCAGGAATTCAGCGAATCACCCAACACCTGTAGATCTGAGCGAGTGAGGCAGCATTCTTCCAGTGGTTTGTGGTCAATAATTAGATGTTCGAGTCTCTGTGATTTTGGTCTTGTAGCAGCTGCATTTCATTCGCAAATAACAAGCAACACACATCAAAGTTGCTGGTGAACGCAGCAGGCCAGGCAGCATCTCTAGGAAGAGGTACAGTCGACGTTTCAGGCCGAGACCCTTCGTCAGGACTAACTGAAGGAAGAGTGAGTAAGGGATTTGAAAGTGGGAGGGGGAGGGGGAGATCCAAAATGATAGGAGAAGACAGGAGGGGGAGGTATGGAGCCAAGAGCTGGACAGGTGATTGGCAAAAGGGATATGAGTGGATCATGGGACAGGAGGCATTTTCATTCAATGTTTCAATATTTCAATATTTTCATTCGCAAATATTGTGTTTATACAGCCCGCATCTCTCTTTGACCTATTGTCTGTGTTTGGTGCAACAATCAAACGTTCGACTGGTAGTAACGCTTAAACAAATGGGAGGATTTCTGTGCTGTAGCACGAAATGTTGTGGCTATTGAATAAATGGTGTGCGATATGACTCAATAGAAAGCAGATGATGAAATATTTTCTAACCCAATTAACATAACCGTCTTGGTGCTTCCTGGTTACCAAGACAGTGAAATGAATTCAGTGAAATGGCAGGATACTTGGTAGTGTGGAGGAGCAGAGGGATCTGGGGGTATATTGCCACAGATCCCTGAAAGTTGCCTGACAGTTAGATAGGGTTGTTAAGAAAGCTTATGGGGTGTTAGCTTTCATAAGTCGAGGGATAGAGATTAAGAGTCGCGACCTAATGATGCAGCTCTATAAAACTCTGGTTAGGCCACACTTGGAGTACTGTGTCCAGTTCTGGTCACCTCACTATAGGAAGGATGTGGAAGCATTGGAAAGGGTACAGAGGAGATTTACCAGGATGCTGCCTGGTTTAGAGAGTACGGATTATGATCAGAGATTAAGGGAGCTATGGCTTTACTCTTTGGAGAGAAGGAGGATGAGACGAGACATGATAGAGATGTACAAGATATTAAGAGGAATAGATAGAGTGGATAGCCAGCGCCTCTTCCCCAGGGCACCACTTTTCAATACAAGAGGACATGGATTTAAGTTAAGGGGTGGGAAGTTCAAGGGGGATATTAGAGGAAGGTTTTTCACTCAGAGAGTGGTTGGTGCGTGGAATGCACTGCCTGAGTCAGTGGTAGAGGCAGATACACTAGTGAAGTTTAAGAGACTACTAGGCAGGTATATGGAGGAATTTAATGTGGGGGGTTATATGGGAGGCAGGGTTTGAGGGCCGGCAAAACATTGTGGGCCGAAGGGCCTGTAATGTGCTGTAATATTCTATGTTCTATGTTCAATGTATTATATCTACATCTGACACTGTTAAAGAAATCTGACTATTGCACAGAATCTGCTGCTGGACGTTGAATTTTTCCCTGTGATGAGTTCAGTGGGAGGCGTCCTGTCTCTCTGTGATGTTGTGTCCGACTGCGCGGTATCTGTAGGAATCAGTCAATGTTCTGTTGTAAAGACAGTGATGTGGCAAATGCTGGAATAGGAAACAAACTCGGTGAATGTTGGAGCATTAAGCCCCAAGCAAATGGTATGGAAAGAGAAATCAGTTAGCTCTCATGTCAGGGGTCTCTCTGAGAGCAGTTCTGAGGAGAGATACTTCAGCTGCTTTTTCCCATATATTCTGTTGGGCTTGGATGAGCGTTTCCAGCATTTCCTGTTTTTGTTCCGTCCATTGGCTGTTCTGTCGGTGACAGAGAACGCTGTGGAAGTTGATGATTGTCTAATGGAAGAATCCCGCCATCAGCGTCCAAATTTATTCATTTCATCCAGACGAGATGCTGAAGGCGCCGGACAAAATGTCCCTTCCATTATTGACTCTGAGGAGGTACATAGTTAACAAATTTTAGTTTTCCGCTGCCTCTTAGCATTTCTGTCATCAGTAAAGACACTGCAAACACAAAGTAATCTGCAGATGCTGTGGTCAAAACAACACTCGTAACACGCTGGAGGAACTCAGCAGATCGGGCAGGATCCATGGAAACGATCAGTCAACGTTTCAGGCCGGAACCCTTTGTCAGGACTGAAGAGGGAAGGGGCAGAGGCCCTATAAAGAAGGTGGGGGGAAGGTGGGAAGGAGAAGGCTGGTAGGTTCCAGGTGAAAAACCAGTAAGGGGAAAGATAAAGGGGTGGGGGAGTGGATGCAGGGAGGGGATAGGCAGGAAAGCTGAAGAAGGAATAGGGGAAAACACAATGGGTAGTAGAAGGAGGCGGAACCATGAGGGAGGTTATAGGCAGCTGGGGGAGGGGGGAACGTGAAACTGAGATGGGAGAAGGGAGGGGGAGGGAATTACCGGAAGTTGGAGAATTCTATGTTCATATCAAGGGGCTGGAGACTACCCAGACGCTATATGAGGTGTTACTCCTCCAACCTGGACATATCCGAATGGGAATGTGAAGCAGAGTTGAAGTGGGTGGCTACTGGGAGATCCTGTCTGTTGTGGCGGACGGAGCGGAGGTGCTCGACGAAGCGGTCCCCCAATCTGCGTCGGGTTTCACCGATGTAGAGGAGGCAACACTGGGAGCACCAGATGCAATAGATGACCCCAACAAACTTACAAGTGAAGTGTTGCCTCACCTGGAAGGACTGCTTGGGGCCCTGAATGGTGGCAAGAGAGGAGGTGTAGGGACAGGCGTAGCACTTACGGTTACAGGGATAAGTGCCGGGTAGGAGAACCGTGGGGAGGGACGTGTGGACCAGGGAGTCGCGGAGGGAACGATCACAGCAGAAAGCGGAGAGGGGTGTAGAGGGAAAGATATGCTTAGTAGTGGAGTCCTGTTGAAGATGGCGGAGTTTGCGGAGGATAATGTGTTGGATCCGGAGGCTGGTGGGGTGGTACGTGAGGGCAAGGGGAGCTCTGTCCCTGTTGTGGTGGCGGGAGGATGGAGTGAGGGCCGAAGTGTGGGAAATGGAGGAGATGCGGGTGAGGGCATCACTGATGACGGCAGAAGGGAAACCATGATCCTTAAAGAAAGAGGACATTTGAGATTTCCTGGAACGGAAAGCCTCATCCTGGGAGCAGGTGCGGTGGAGACGGAGGAACTGGAAATAGGGATGGGCATTTTTGCATCTTGCATGGTGGGAAGAGGTATAGTCGAGGTAGTTCTGAGAGATAGTGGGCTTATAAAAGATGTCAGTGGACAGTCTGTCTCCAGAGATGGAGACCGAGAGGTCGTGAAAGGGGAGAGAAGTGTCCTTGATGGACCAAGTGAATTTGAGGGCTGGGTAGAATCTGTATTCATATTGATTTTACTTTACAGTGTAAACTGCTTCTAAGTCCCCGCCAGGTCTGCGCCGTCTCTCGACCCTTCCAACGCTTAATGCAACAATAAAGTGGAAATATTACAGGATGCGCTGTTTTGGCTTCTGCTCAGTATTTTCTCAACTTGCTGTTCCCTGTCTCTCTTCCAGCGAACTTGGTGGCGATTGTGATCCTGTCCCGGGGAAAGTGCGGTCTCTCCAAATGTGTCACTCGCTACCTGGTGGGAATGGCAGCGGCCGATCTCCTGGTCGTTATCTCGAATCCGCTGTTGAAGCGGACTATTCGGATTTACTTTCCCGGATCATTCCTGCTAATCACCCCTTTGTGCAGACTCGGTGAATGGTTGATTTATGCGAGCACTGCGGCCTCAGTCTGGCTGACTGTCGCTTTCACCGTTGATCGATTTGTGGCTATTTGCTGTGAGAAGCTGAAAACAAAATATTGCACCGAGAGAACGGCGGTTGTGGTTATCTCGACAGTGAGTGTGCTGGCCTGTTTGGAATGTGTCCCCTCGGGCTTTATGCACGAACCTGGAGAAATAATTAAGGGTTTTCCCTGGTATTGTGTTCTCACACCGAGCTACAGAAGTTCTCCCTTATGGACGGCATATTCGATATTTCACCGCATTTTAGTCCCTTGTGTCCCATTCCTTCTGATGATTCTGTTTAATATTTTGACTGTTCGGCGGATTCTAGCGGCCAGTCGAGCCCGCAGGGGGCTCCGGGGACAGAAGAGCAGAGAGAATGACAAGGACCGGGAGATGGAGAACCGACACAAATCTATCGTTTTGCTCTTCAGCATAACCGGTAGTTTCATATTGTTGTGGGGAATACTGGTGGTATTTTCTATCTATACACGAATTTCAATGAGATTCGTTTACTCTGTCACGGATCCCCGTCACATCACAGTACACACAGCGACAATGCTGCAGATTCTCAGTTCCTGCACCAACACGTGTATTTACGCCCTGACTCAGAGCAAATTCCGAGAAGAGCTGAAGAATGCGGTGAAATACCCGCTGAATCGGATTTTGAAACTCATGAAACATTAGAAATAAACGCTGTAAAGAATTACAATTCAGTTGCCTTCATGCTCCCTATTCTATCTCCCACTTGTGGGTAAATGGAAACGATGTGATGCACAGAGTTACAAGACAAACACGAGAAAATCTGCAGATGCTCGACGGACAAAACAACACTGACAAAATTAGATCCTGATGAGGGGTCTCGGTCCGAAACTCCGACTGTTTACTCTTTCCAACAGACAACATGCTGGAAGAACTCAGCAGGGCATGCAGCATCCATGGAAACGAGTAAACTGTCGACATTTCGGGCAGAGACCTTTCATCAGAGTTCTGCCTATTGTTTACTCTTCCCCATTCTGTGCGTGTTGGCGCAGAGTTACAGCTCATCCTGATGGCATCTCTGGCCTCACCATCCCAGAGAAATCGCCTTTGCACCTCACGTCCCGCCCTGTTAAAGTGAAGCTTGAGATGAACCTGTTACCCCTGCTTAATAGTTCTGACAAAACTACCTGGTCTGGGAGTATACTTACGCCGGTGATGAAAGCGCACAAAAATTTTGAAAAAATAGCTGAGTTAACTTCTCCATATGTAACATTATGTACGCAAATGTGGTCTGACCTATTGAATACTTTATATTCGGTATTTAATACTCCCACTATTGTGATTACTGTGTTATCAGAGAGCTCGGGCTCATTCTCAGCATCCGACCTAATATTGTTATCCGTAGTAGCAGGAAGTGTAGATTAACTTCAGTGCGAAATGCAGACCATTGAAGAGACCAGACATTGAATTCTTCTCTGATATGAGTTAAATAAAACTCTATTTACAGATCATCAGGTATTGAGGTGCCGGCTACCGGCTGACTGTCTACTGGCCAACTCCTGCTGTTTGGAGTTTGAAGACACAAATGGATGAAACAGGAAATGCAAGGAGAGTGCACATTGCTCTGACAAGAAGCAGTCGGACTGCTCCTTGACTCCCACGTGTTTTTTTCTCTTGTGTTGTACTGTTACAGCATGCAGCAGCCAGACCTTTTGGACTGACGGTCTGTACTGCTTCCAGACCATCCTAAATCGCGAGTTTTAAAATTTATTACATTAGAAAGTGCAAGACATTAGATTCACCGCTTCAGCAGAGTGGTTCTTTTAATAATGAGCAAAACTTAGACAAAAACAATTAACGTTCACTCTATTGATTATGTGTTTTTGTTTACATCTGCATTGTCCGTTGCTCGAAGAGGGATATTTTTAAACAACTTGAAAACTGCGAGATGCGCATCAAACAACTATTAGGCAGTATCCTTGTAAACCTCTGCAGCACCCTCTCCAAACCTAAACCCCTTTCCTCTAACGGGGCGAGCAAACCGTTTGCAAAGCTCCAGCTGTGGTCTCAACAGGGTTTTTTAAAGTTGACTTTTGAATAATGCCTCTACTTATAAAATCAAGCATTCCATGAACTTTCTCAAACACCCTAACGAACTGTGCAGCCTCTGACAAAGTGCAATGAATCAGGAGCCTAATGTCCATCTGCACAGCAACATTGTTAAGGATCTCGTTCCCAACAGTGCACTGTAGTTTGCATTTGCACTGCCGAGGGGCTACACCTCCCATCTCTCTGGATTAAACTCCATGTGACATTTCTATGCCTATATCTGCAACTGATCTACATCACACTGTATTCTGTGCCAGTCCTCTGCACCACCCACAACTCTAGCAGTCTCGGTACCATCAGCAAACTTAAACCACCCATCTGCATATTCAACCAAGCCATTTACATACGAGGGGTGATTGATAAGTTCGTGGCCTAAGGTAGACGGACGTGTTATTAACTTCAAACCTTCTGCATTTTCACTACACGTGCATGTAACGAGAGCTGCATAACTCATTTCCTTCTACCTTAGGCCACGAGCTAATCAATAACCCCTGCTGTGGGCCACTTCTGTAAAGAAGGGATCCGTATGCTCTACCACCGCTGGACTAAGTGTGTACATGTATGAGGGGACTAGGTTGAAAAATAAATATGCTAGGTTCTCTAAAATTGACTCCTTCTACCTTAGGCCACCAATTTATCAATCACCCCTCGTACATCATGAACAGGCAGATGGCCAAACATATATCACTGCGGAAAACCACTAATTACAAACCTCCGCTTCAAACACTTCCCTCTGTCCTCTCTGCGCAAGCGAGTTCTGAATGCAAGCGGCCAATTCAACGCTGCCCCGATTAATCCAGTTTAATCTTCTGGATTAGCCTTCTAAAGGGCAATTGTTAAATTATCTAATAAATTCCATGTAAAGAACTGCGCTACTGTTATCAATCTCTCTCGTCACCTTGTCATAAAACTCAATTAAGTTACAAATACGTGACCTGCCCCACGCAAAGCCATGCTGGCTCTCCCTAATTTGTCCATGAGTTTCCAAATGCTCATATATCCTATCACGAATAATTTTCTCAAGCAAATTCCTACAATTTAGGTAAGACTCACTGTTCTGTAGATCCCAGGATGTTCCCTTGTTCCTTTCCTATATTGAGCTACAACTTCAGCCAGTCGCCAGTCATCTGGTACTTCGCCTATGCTTAAAAAAGATATAACGGTACTGATCAAGGCCCCAGCAATCTGGTTGTTTCCCTCCTTCGATAACTTGTGGTGTATTCCCGTCAGGGTATGCGGATTTATCAGGTTAATACTCATTGGGAAGACAAACACTGTTTCCTCCTTAACCTCTAAATGCTCCAACAGATTCACATACTCAACACTGATTTTCTGGTCTTCCATGTCAATATGTTTGGAAATGGTGAAACAAAGTACTCGGTATGTACTTCAGTCATTTTCTCCGTAATCCAGCAAATGTTCTCTTCTTTATCCTTAAGTGGTCGGAATAGATTTCCTCTTTCTCTTGATGCATGTGGGAGATCTCATTATAATGTAACGAATATTAACAATCTGATCCAGGGTGAATATGGAGAGGATGATTTGTCTGCCGGATTCATCTAGAAGCAAAGGGTACGGCCACAGAATAGAAAGATATCCTTTTAGAACAGAGATGAGGAGAAATTTCTTCAATTGGTGAGTCTGTGGAATTCTGCAGAGACGAGGAAAGGCATTTTTAGAGGAGACAGGGTGGGAAGAGGTATCATCAAGATAGCTTTGAGATTCAGGATGTTCATAAAATATGTCACTAGAGGGCCTGACTCACAGTTGGAGACTAAGACTCTGAGAAATGAGAGTGAGGTGTTAGAATTAAACCAAATAAATTTTAAACAGGGTAGAGGATGTAGGCAAAGCTGATGAAATTGAAGAACTGATCATGGGGCATAAGCAGCACAAATGAACTCCTCAGGGCAGCACGGAAAGAACTGAAGAGATTTTCCAGTGAAGGATGAAACATGGATTAATTCATGTAGACAACGCAAAGGCAGGCATATCTGGGATCCATGCCTGTTTGTTATTCCGACCTTTATCACTAACCCATCCACCTTGCCCCTCATTTGGTTTCACCTATCACCTGCCAGCTTGTACCTTCGCCGCTTCCAACCTTCTGATTGTAGCATCTTCCCCTTTGCTTTCCAGTCCCGGTCCGACACGCTGACTGTTTGTTGCTACTTGCCTTGCTGAGTTCCTGCAGCTTGCTGTATGTGTTGCTCTGGGTTTCCAGTATCTGCAGATTCTGTTGGTTTTCTGATGGCCGTGTACAGCTTTGTTCAGCCTGTTATAGGAAAGATATTATAAAACTAGGGCGGGAAAACATCTACCAGAATTTTGAATGGACTTTGCAGCTAGAGATGGTAGGAACTGTTTTGTAGACAAGAATTTTATACCCTGAAGCATTGAAATTGAATAGTGACCTGATTGAGGAAAGTGATAAAAGCATGGAAGTAAAAGACAAGATGGCCCTTCTCCAGCCGTGTATCCCTTTGGCCAAACAACTTCCCAGCTCTTGGCTTCATCCCTTCCTCTCCTGTCTTGTCCTATCATTTCGGATCTCCCCCTCCCTCTCGCACTATTAAATATCTTACTATATCTTTTTTCCGTTTCTTCTGACGAAGGGCCTCGGCCCGAAACGTCGACTGTACTTCTTCATATAGATGCTGCCTGGCCTGCAGCGTTCCACCAGCAATGTGTGTGTGTTGATGGAATACCATTGTATTTTCCCCAGGGACAGCTGTTGAAATAGAAGGGCAAAGCTTTAATTTGAGGAACAAAGAATTTAAAATGGACATCAAGCGAAGTTTCTTCACACAAAGTTTAAACAGTCGATGATTGAGACAGACACCCTTCTTTATGACTAGAAAGGAGGGGGGATCAGTCAGTTTAAAATTTGTGGGGACAGAAAGGTTTGCTAGAATGTGATGTGTGAAGCCATGTGAGCAGTAAAAGTAAAGTGCTTGCGATGAAGGAATCTCCACCAAGTGAATGGACCAGAGGAACAAGGGAATTAAGAGGAGCACTAGCAGGAAGAGATAGGCGGGTAAGAAGATGTAATCAGCCAGAGAATAGAAAAAAGGGGGAAGGGGTGGAATTTTTACAGGAAGCAGAAGTCGACATTCATGCAATCATGTTGGAGGCTACCCAGATGGAATATAAGGATATGCTCCTCTACCCTGAGGATGACCTCTTTGTGGCCCAGCAGGAGGCCATAGACCGATATGTCGGGAAAGGAATGGGGATCAGAATTTTGGTGGATCGAGTGCAGGTGTTCGACGAAACTGTCCCCCAATTTACGACCGGTATCAACAGTGTAGAGGAGGCCGCATCAGGGACACCAGACATACTTAATGACTCCCGGAGATTCACAGGTGAAGTGTTGCTCCACCTCACAGGACTGCATGAGGCCGAGAATGGAGGTAAGGAAGCATGTGGCAACTCGTCCTTCAATTCAGCACTCTCGGCTACCTTCCCCTTCCCTACAGACGGCCCATGATACTGCGTCTCCCGGAATCCCATTGCTACCAGGCAGATCCACTCTCGTTACGTCAGTGTCCTCTGAACTAACATTGCACCTTCCCCTTGATATGGTGAATTTGCCGCTCTTTGATCGTAACTTATCCTAATTATTTAACTGTGCTTAACCAGTACATACCGTTTGGGTCAAATTTGACCCGTTTTGACATTTGACAGCAGTAAAAACACCCTAAATGCCATTTTTGAAAATATTTGATGATGTTTCCGAAAGTGACCCAAAATGGGCAAAGATTAAAATATTTAAAAATTTATACTTTTGTGCAGGTGCTGCAAATAGTTGTACATTGAGGTTGTTCCGGGTCAAATTTGACCGTATCTATTGAAATGGATTTCGATCCACCAGTGTGGATCAAATCAAGGAAAATCGGAATCTTGAAATTGTGAAACTGTACATGCTAAGTCTGTGCATTTTTTTAATGGGACAGCAGTGAATGAGTTGAAGGGGGACCTTGACACTGCCACGAGAACTGCCTGTGTTCCCACCACATTTGCCCAGGTTCCCACCGAGACAGGCACCCGTTGGTCTTTGAGGTGTCATGGGGGAATCTCGAAACAGTGAAAGAGTAAAACAGCATAAGCATGATCATATATGGTACACATAAGGAACAGAGGTCATAGGGTGTGTTAGAAACTGCAACGTTTTCAAATAAACCAGCAGCAAGAGATTTCATATTCAATCGGGTTTTAATGTTAAAACCATTATCTTTATGAGCATCTACTTATAATATCGTAACTTAACCAAGATAAACAAATGTTGACAGTGTTATGTGTATATATGTGTGTAATATCGCTCCCAAACTATGTTAAGCTTGGGAAAACAAAGCTTAGAGTTTTGAGATGGCAAAGTAGGAAAGTTCAGTTCATTCACGGAAGGAATGATGGGAGAGAGATATTTGTAATCTAGTGTGAAACGTAGAGAGAAGGCAATTGCGTCAAAAATCACAGGTTCCACATTGGTAATTAATAAATATCAGTTGTCGAAAATCCTCCGTTCCAAATCCACATACGAATTAGCAACAGAGTGATCTGTATCAGGGATGCCGTCTTCAAAGTGGTTACTACATAACATACCCAGTCACGGGTTAACTTCGAGTGGTCATTCAGGACATTCCTGAAATCACTCCTATGGATTATACGAAGTGACAGCCACACATTCGATGTGCACTGGATCGATAATCACCCCGCCCTTGTGGGTGTAGCAGAGTTCCAAATCCCCAGCTTCCACAAGCTGGAGCTGCCACCCTTTTCCAGGTTCTCTCCTGTCCCTCTCCCTTCTGACTTCTGACTGTGACTGTCTGTGTCCTTGTTTGAAAGGTAAGCAAGCTGCCAGTCAGTCAGTGAACAACATCACAGTCCTGACTCTCTGAAACGCTCTTTTAAAGTGACAGGCCGCAGTAAACGAAACCTCTGGGTTCGTAGCAGGTGCCTTGACACTGTCGCGAGATCTGCACCTGCAATATTACAAAATAACCTCAAAATAAACAAATTAAAAGTCATCATTTCCCAGCTAACCAACAGAGATCAAAAGAGGCGTTGAGGGGTTCAGAAGACTGTAAAGGTACGTGAGCTGCCATTTCAGTGACTGAGACTATGGCAGCAAGACTTAGTGTCCAAGATGTCATTGATCTGGTCTTCCAAGATGAGCAGGCAGACAGTGATTTGGAGGAGGATGTCTCAAAGCAGGAGGGCAAAGCAGAGGAAAACTCTGACTGCTGCCCCTCAGATGAAGATGACTCTGAGAGAGAGGAGCAGGCAGCAAGGGAGACATTTATATCCAAGGACAACACAATCAGTTGGTCCTCACCTCCACATCAGGTTGCAGGCAGGATGGCAGCGGAAAATATCATTCGAATGACTGCAGGACCCACAAGACTGGCTACATTATTAGATTCGATTCGATTCAACTTTATTGTCATTGTGCCGAGTACAGATACAAAGTCAATGAAATGCATTTAGCATCTGACCAGAAATGCAAAGAATAGTGTTATTTAAAAAATAACTGCGAATAAAAAAAAGTGCTACAGCACACAAATATAAAAGTACTGAGACAGTACAATACGGATGCAATACTGCTTAGCGCTGTGATGTGAGGTTCAGCAGCGTCACAGCCTCAGAGAAGAAGCTCTTCCTGTCCCTGCTGATTGTGATATCAAATGATTTCCTCGTTTTTGTGTTTTTGCAGGTCACCGTCCTTTCCAACAGTACAGGCCTAGCAAGCCAGGAAAATATAGAATAAAGTTATGGGCAGCCTGTGATTCATGCTCCAGGTATGCTTGGAGTATGCAAGTATATACTGGCAAGCCAGCTGGGGGAGCCCCGGAGAGCAAACAAGGCATGCGCGTCGTGTTAGAGATGACGGAAGGGCTAAGAGGACACAACGTGACTTGCCACAACTTCTTCACGTCTCATGAGCTTGGTCAGGAGCTCATGAAGAAGAAAATCACAATGGTGGGCACTGTGAGGCGGAACAAACCTGAGCTGCCACCTGCAACCAGGGCGAGAGAGGTCTTTTCTAATAAGTTTGCTTTCACCCATGACACCACAGTTGTCTCGTATATGGCAAAAGAAGAACAAGAATGTCATCCTTATGAACACATTGCATAAGGTTGCAGAGGTCAGTGCTCAGGGGAACATAAAACCAGCCATGATCCTCGACTACAATGCCAACAAAGGAGGAGCGGACACCCTTGACAAAGTCACAGGCACATACACCTGCAAGAGGAGAACAGCCCGCAGCCTCTCGCCGTATTCCACAAGATCATTGACATATCGACGTACAATGCCTTTGTCATATGGAGTGAGCTGAACCCTACCTGGAAGGCAAGCATGAGGAACTGGAGGAGGTTCTTCTTGGAGGAGCTTGGAAAGGCCCTTGTGACTCCTTCTATGCAAAGATGACACCGCATAGAAGGAGTCACAAGGGCCTTTCCAAGCCTCAACAGCAGTGGTAAGGGCAGTGCAGCGATCTGAACCGGGTTCTGATCAACAGCAAGTCCCACAAGAAGCCGACACAACGGGACAGAAGAAAGGACTGCAAAACAGGGACAACTTGCTGCAAATGTGGGAAACACATATACTTTATACTTTATTGTCGCCAAACAATTGGTACTAGAACGTACAATCATAACAGCGATATTTGATTCTGCGCTTCCCACTCCCTGGATTACAAATATTATTACCAATATTAAATATTTAAAAAGTTAGAATTATTAAATATTAAAAATTTAAATTACAAATCAGAAATAGAAAATAGAAAAATGGGAAGTAAGGTAGTGCAAAAAAAAACCGAGAGGCAGGTCCGGATACTTGGAGGGTGTGGCTCTGACATCAATTGCTATGAAGAGCTTCGAGAGATTGGTTATGACACACATCAACCATAGCCTGCCGGTCAACCTAGACGCTGTGCAATTCGCCTACCACAGCAACAGGTCAACGGCAGATGCCATCTCTCGGGCCCTACACCTGGAGAATAAAGACGCATACGTAAGGCTCCTTTTCCTTGACTACAGCTCTGCCTTTAATACCATCATTCCAAATAAACTGATTCCTAAGCTCCGGAACCTGGGCCTTAGCACTCAGATCTGCAGCTGGATCTTCAACTTCCTCACAGACAGGACCCAGGCTGTAAAAATAGGGGACAAGCTGTCCTCTACAATCACTCTGAGCACCGGTGCCCCACAAGGCTGTGTACTCGGCCCCCTGCTGTACTCACTGTACACCCATGATTGTGTAGCCAAGTTTCCATCAAACTCAATATGCAAGTTTGCTGATGACACAACAATTGTAGTCTGTATCTCGGGTAATGATGAGTTTGAGTACAGAGAGGAAATTAAGAACCTGGTGGCATGGTGCGAAGACAATAATCTATCCCTCAACGTCAGCAAGACGAAGGAATTGGTTGTTGACTTCAGAAGGAATAGTGGACCGCACGACCCAATTTACATCGGTGGTGCGCAAGTGGAACAGGTCAAAAGCTTTAAGTTCCTCGGGGTCAATATGACAAATGACCTGACTTGGTCCAACCAAGCAGAGTTCAATGCCAAGAAGGCCCACCAGCGCCTTTACTTCCTGAGAAAACTAAAGAAATTTGGCCTGTCCCCTAAAACCCTGACTAATTTTTATAGATGCACCGTAGAAAGCATTCTTCTAGGGTGTATCACAACCTGGTATGGAAGTTGTCCTTGCAAGGGCCACACACGCATGGTTTCCTACCACTGCTTTTGAATGGGAAGACTAGTTTGCAAACAGCAATTTGTTTTGTTTTGTTTTGTTTGTTGGTTATATGTTAGTTAATGTTGAAACAATAGTTAATAGTTATAATTATACAGTAGTTATGAGGTTCTTTTCTGATACAGCAGTGAGGACAGTGTTTGATAGTTGTAATGGCTATAAATGGTTCTATAATTAACCCCACAGTTCCAGAATGTTCTTCCCATTTTCAGTTTCAATAACATGCATTTAAATCATTATGGCTGTTTTGTTTTCATTTCTTAGGTAAAATAGGATATGATATGGTGTAATAGTAGATATTTTTCTCCATAAGTGAGTGGTGTAAAACATAAAAGTACACTGTCCCTGCTATCTGAAACACTAATTAAGGGTTAATGTCAGAGAGGCTATTTATACATTCTAAATAGATCTGTGGTTCAGAATTCGGTACAGACGCTTGTTATGAGGGAATACTTGGGCCGGGAAAAAATTCACCTGGACCATACTGTGAAGGTTAGGGTTAGGGACAGTACGTAAGGTTAAAACCCTAATCAACAATTCATCTGGCCTGCCTATATCCACCCCACTTATAGTACAAGCATTAGATACAAGTAATCTCTTTGTATCGCGCCATCGCTTAAACACTGCGGCATCCATAAATGCGTTTCTTAATCACTTTCCCGGATAATAGTTCAACACAGAAATAACTACAAAGCACTTAATCAATCCTTAGGACATCATATCAGCGTTCAATGAGTTCAATCGCAGGACCATAGCCCCCCACAAAGAAACCCCGCTTACTGGGCGACTCTGGAAATGCGGTTTCCACGCCCCTCGCTTACAGCCACCGGATTCCGCGGCGAGAACACTCCTTTCTCCGGGCTTCCAACGTCGAGGATATATGATATTGGTGCCGGCAAATCCATGTGGTCGGAATGTCTCTCCCACCCAGTCCTCGCTTTGTGTGAATGCTGTGTGATTTACTGCCCTGCAATTGCCGGTCAGCATGAAATGACAGATGACACCGCGCATACAATTACAAAGAAGTCTATTTGTGAACGTTAAATTAACCAAAGTGATAGTAAAATAAATAAAGAAAAAATGACCTATTATAATTAAAAGGGGAAATATGCACAGAGCTGAGCTCAAATCTTCCAAAAGACATCATCACCGATTCTCGGCAGAACTCCGCGCCCATTGAATCCTGTGACCGTTTGTGTGTGTGTGTGTGTGTGTGTGTGTGTGTGTGTGTGTGTGTGTGTGTGTGTTCGCCCAGGAGGGAGCTGAAGGATTGTAGTACTTTGGGAAAGTCCTACAAGATGGGAAACTGCAGGAACAGCAGGTAGGGGTCAGTCAGTGTCACTAGTCTCCGTAAAAAGATGAATAATTAGCCAACAAAATGATGAAATCTGTAAATATAATTGCAGTGTGCCGAGGCTCAGTCTTTGTAATTAAAACTAATGGTCTTGAATATTTTCACCATGCGCCCTGCTGAGGTAAGACCCATTAACTTTGATGCATTTGTGTGTAATCTGCCCAACATTTACACCTGAGGAAATGGTGTTGAATTAAAGTGTTTGTTCAAGTGACTGTAACTAGGAAAGTTATTGAGGTGTATAACCGTATCTCTGGAGACTGATCCTCTGTATAAATAAGGGCAGTTTGGAATGCCTCAGCTCAGAGTGTCTGTCGGAGTTGTGAATTCAGGAGCAACAGAAATCACCGACTCTCCGTGAAATGGTTTACCCCGTCATCTGGCGGATACGAGAAGTTTACTATCCTTTTATTTCAGCCTTTGGAATTCCTGGTAAGGCACGGCGTTAGCCTCCGTTGGCGGGAAATGATGTCAATGTCGCGGTTGTTTCTGTCGCTGGTTTCCATTGTCACATGTCTATTCCTAGGATTCTGCATAATAGGAATGCAAGACTTGCAGCCTGGGATCTGGATATAAATACAAACTGCTGCAGGAATTTGGTGAATTCGCCAACATCTGCAGAGCTGAGCGAGTCAGGCAGCGTTCTTCCAGCGGTTTGTGATCAATGATGGGATGGCCGGGTTTCTGTGGTTTTGGTCTTGTCGCAGCTGCACTACATTTGCAAATATTGTGTTTACAACTTCCGCGGAGATTACACCAATTGATTGTCTGCATTTATATGAGAGCGATTGTTTGAGTTAGGTGCAACAATCAAACTATCGATTGGTCGTAACACTTTAGCAAATGTAAGGAGTTTCCTGTTGCAGCACGGAACTGTTGTGGATTTTAATAAATGTCTGTGACATGACTGAATACAGAGCAGTTGATGGACAACACAGTGAAGTCGCTGCTGATTCAATTAACACAACCGATGTGGTGCTTCATAGCTATCTACACTGTGAAATGTATTCTATTACATCTACGCTGACTCCGTTGCAGACATCTGACTACTGCGCCGAGTTTGCTGATGGGTGAATTCCGCTCCACTCCGTCCCTGTGACAGATTCAGTGGGAGGTGTCATGTCTGTCCGTGAGGTTGTGTCAGACTGCGCTGTATCTGTTGCAATCAGTCAATATTCTATTGTAAAGTTCAGTGAGGTGGCAAATGATGGAATAGGAAACAAAGGAGGGAAACGTCCTTCGGCAGCTCTGTTGCTGACAGGGAGCACCTGAAAGGTAAAGGATGTCTAATGGAAGAATCCAGCCAGATGAAAATATTCCATCCAGTACTGACTCTGAGGAGGTATTTACCCAGTTTTAGCTTTCCGCTGTGACTTCACATTTCGGAACTCAGTAAAGAATTCATACTCAGATCATATTGACTCTATTTTATAGTGTGAACTCCTGCTGGGTCCGACAGCTCTGCGCCCTCTCTCGACCGCGAAGTACAACAATAAATTTGAAATGCTGTATTACAGGATCACCTCAAACCGCTGTATTGGCTTCTCCTCAGTATTTTCTCATCTTGCCGTCACCTGTCTCTCTTCCAGCGAACTTGGTGGCGATTGTGATCCTGTCCCGGGGAAAGTGCGGTCTCTCCAAATGTGTCACTGTCTACCTGGTGGGAATGGCAGCGGCCGATCTCTTGGTCGTTATCTCCGATCCGCTGCTGAGGTGGACGGCTTGGATTTATTTTCGCCAATCTTTCTTGTTCATCACTCCTGTGTGCCGGCTCGGTTTGTGGTTGGTTTATGCGCGCACTGCGTCCTCTGTCTGGCTGACTGTCGCTTTCACTATCGATCGATTTGTAGCTATTTGCTGTGAGAATTTGAAAGCAAAATATTGCGCCGAGAGAACGGCGGTTGTTGTTATAGCGACAATAAGTGCGCTACCTTGTTTGGAGAGTGCCCCCCGATATTTTGCATACAAGCATAGAGAAATAATTGTTGGTGTTCCCTGGGATTGTGTTCTTACACCCAGCTTTAAAAAACCCTCCCGCATGGGCAGCATTTCACGTGTTTCACCGCGTTTTAGTGCCATGTGTCCCATTCTTTCTGATATTACTGTTAAATATTCAGACTGTCAGGCGGATTATAGCGGCCAGTCGAGCCCGCAGGGGGCTCCGGGGACAAAAGAGTGGGGGGAATGACAGGGACCCGGAGATGGAGAATCGACGGAAATCCATCGTTTTGCTTTTCAGCATAACTGGTAGTTTCATATTGTTGTGGATAACACAGGTGGTATTTTCTGTCTACAGACGGATTTCAATGAGTTATGCATATTCTGTCACGGATCCCCGTTACCTCACACAACAGGCATTCTGTCACGGATCCCCGTTACCTCACACAACTGGAATGTTGCAGCTTCTCAGTTCTTGACCAACACGTGTATTTACGCCCTGACTAAGAGGAAATTCCGAGAGGAGCTAAAGAATGCGATGACTTACCCACTGAATGGGATGCTGAAACTCATTCAACGTTCTCAATAAATAAATAAATGCTTTAAAGTATTACAATTCAGCTGACTTCGCAATCCCTATTTTATACCTGTAACGGTGGGTAAAAGGCTCTTTATGATTTTTCAAAATAACATGAAAGTGGAAATTAACACGGGGTTGGTAAGTTTGAGGATGTCATTGGGCTACAAGGGCCCGTTCCGAGCTGCAGCTCTAAATGAATTAATGAAAGGAAGGGTGGTGCTGCTGTGTATAGTGCAGAATATGTTCATAGGTTACGACGGGACATAGACGCGGTGCTCAGCTGGGACGAAAAGAGGCAGATGAAATTCTTTCCAGAAATGTGTGAGGTGAAACACATAGAAAATAGAACAGAGAACATAGCAAACCTACAGCACAATACAGGTACTTCGGCCCACAAAGCTGTGCCGAACATATCCTTACCTTAGAACAGTGGTGGAGGGAGATGCACAAGTGACATTTAAGGAACTACTAGACAGGTATATGGAGGAATTTAAGGTGCGGGCTTATATGGGAGGCAGGGTTTAAGGGTCGGCACAACATTGAGGACCGAAGGGCCTGTTCTGTGCTGTACTATTCTACGTTCTATATTCAATGTACCTGGGCTTACCCATGGCCCTCTATTTTTCTAATCTGCACGTACCTATCCAAGGATATCTTAAAAGACCCTATCGTTTCCGCCTCCACCACCGACGCCGGCAGCCCATTCTACGCACTCATCCCTCGCTGCTTAAATAAAACTTACCCCGACAACTCCTCTGAACCTACTTCCAAGCACCTTAAAACTATGTCCTCTCGTGCTAGCGATTTCAGCCCTGGGAAAAAGCCTCTGACTATCCACACGAACAATGCCTCTCATTATCTTGTACACCTCTTTCAGGTCACCTCTCATCCTCAGTCTCTCCAAGGAGAAAAGGCCGAGTTCACTCAATCTATTCTCATAAGGCATGCTCCCCAGTCCAGGTAACATTCTTGTACATCTCTGCACCCTTTCTATGGCTTCCACGTCCTTCCTGTAGTGTGGAGACCAGACCTGAGCACAGTACTCCAAGTGTGGTCTGAGCAGGTTCCTACATAGCTGCAACATTTCCTCTCGGCTCTCAAATTCAATCCCACGATTAATGAAGGCCAATGCACCATATGCCTTCTTAACCACAGAGTTAACCTGCGCAGCAGTTTTGAGTGTCCTGTGGACACGGTCCCCAAGATCCCTCTGATCCTCCACACTGCCAAGAGTCTAACCATTAATGCGATATTCTCCCATCATATTTGACCTACCAAAATGAACCACCTCACACCTATCTGAGCTGAACTCCATCTGTCACTTTCCAGCCCAGTTTTGCATTCTATCAATGTCCCCACTGTAACTTCCGACAGCCCTCCACACTATCCACAACACACTCAAACTCTGTGTCACCTGCAAATTTACTGACCCATCCCTCGACTTCTTCATCCAGGTCATTTATTAAAATTAGGAACAGTAATGGTCCCAGAACAGAACCATGAGGCACACCACTGGTCACCGACCTCCATGCAGTATATGACTCGTCTGCAACCACTCTTTGCCTTTTCTGGGCAAGCCAGTTCTGAATCCACAAAGCAATGTCCCCTTGGATCCCATGCCTCCTTACGTTCTCAATAAGCCTTGCATGGGGTACCTTATCACAAATCTTGCCGAAATCCATATACACTACATCTACGACTCTACCTTCATCAATATGTTAAGTCACATCTTCAAAAAATTCTATCAGGGTAGTAAGGCACAACCTGCCTTTGACAAAGCCATGCTAACTATTGCTAAGCATATTATGCCTCTCCAAATGTTCATAAATCCTACCTCTTAAGATCTTCTGCATCAACTTACCAACCACCGAAATAAGACTCACTGGTCTATAATTTCCTGTGCTATCCCTAATCACTTTCTTGAATAAGCGAACAACATCCGCAACCCTCCAATACTCCAGAACCTCTTCTGTCCACATTGATGATTCAAAGAATATCGCTAGAGGCTCAGCAATATCCTCCCTCGCTTCCCACCGTAACCCGGCGTAGATCCCATCCGGTCCCGTGACTTATCCAACTTGAAACCTTCCAAAAACTCCAGCACATCCTCTTCCTTCATATCTACATGCTCAAGCATTTCAGTCCGCTGCAAGTGATCCCTACAATCGCCAACATCCTTTTCCGTAGTGAATACTAAAGCAAAGTATTCATTAAGTATCTGCTATCTCCTCCAGTTCCATACACACTTTTCCACTGTCACACTTGATTGGTCCTAATCCCTGGGGCCTTCTCTTCTTGCTCTTCACATACTTCCAGAATGCCTTGAGGTTTTCCTTAATCCTGTACACGAATGCTTTCTCATGGCCCCTTCTGGCTCTCCTAATTTCATTCCTAAACTCCTACATTGTAGCCTTATAATCTTCTATATCTCTATCATTATCTGAATTTTGAACCTTTTCGTAAGCTCTTCTTTTCTTCTTGAATAGATTTACAACAACCTTTGCACGCCACGGTTGCTGTACTCTACCATCCTTTCCCTGTCTCATTGGGACGCACCTATGCAGAACCCCGCGCAAATAGCCCCTGAACATCTGCCACATTTCTTCCGCACACAATGAAAAATCAAATTGGATTGCAGAGTACAAACGGTATCTTTTATCGCAGAGTGGACGTACTGGGAGATCGTGCGATGCCAGTCCACAGATTTTCCACGCAAGTTAATTGGGTGCCTCAGAATGATTATGAAGTGTTGGCCTTCATTGGTCGAGGGACTGAGTTCAAGATCTGCAGGGTAATGTTTCAACTCTGTAAAACTCTGATTAGACCATACTTGGAGTATTGTGTTCAGTTCTGGTTACCTCATTATAGGAAGCACATGGAAGCTTTAGAGAGAGTGCAGGGGCATTTGCCAAGATTCTGCCTGAATTAGAGAAATGTTTAGCTTTCAATAGGTACATTTAATTTCAGAGAAATGTAACCAATATACAACCTGAAATTCTTTAATTCTTTTTATTCGCAAATACCGACGAAAACAGAGAAGTGCCCCAAAGAATGAATGACAGTTAAATGTTTGAACCCCAAAGCCCACCCCACCCCCCCAGCTCCCACCCTTTCACGCAAAAGCAGCAGAGAGTACAACTCGCTGATTGATGTTGTCCCCGTTTCACAGCGGGAGGGGAGACAAAACAAAACAACTCGCCGTTGCGTCGCTTCTTCCGAGCTCTTTGCCCAAAGAACTCGTGTGCCTGGGCACACAGCCAGCAGCCAGCTCCCTGCTTTCGATCTTCCATCTCCTACGGTATACCAGTTTTCTGCGGCGGTGTCAACCTCGAGTCCAGCCGCTTCCAGGTTCACGAAATTCCGGCATCCTGAAGACGTGATAGTCTTCTAGGGCACGTCCTTGACAAATCGAATAGCGGCCAGACGTCAGACTGCAAATAACAGAAGTTAGCGTGTAATTCCATGTCAGGGTATTCAAAAGAACACTGAAAGAGAAAAATAAGGAAAATAAAGATAGAAATAGTGAATTTTACGAAGATGCACACAGAGGAGTCCCCTTTAGGCACAATCGTCCTCTTCAGATGATGAGGGAAAAGTTGAGCAACGTGGGGCTTTTTATTTTTGGAACAAAGCAGGATGAGAAGAAACTTGACAGAGCTATATAAGAGAGAAAATTAGATTATATTATTAGATTATTAGGACACGCAGTCCTTTTTCATTGCCATTTGGTAATGCATGCAGTAAGAAATGATACAATATTCCTCCGGTGTGATATCACAGAAACACAGGACAGAGCAAGACTGAAAAACTAACAAAAACCACATAATAATAACATTTAGCAACAACAGTGCAACAATACCATAACTTGGTGAAGAACAGGCCATGGGCACTGTAAAAAAGTTCAAAGTCTCTCGAAAGTCCCACATCTCACGCAGACGGGAGCAGGAAGAAAACTCTCCCTGCCATGCCCGACCACAGTCTTACTCTGAGTCGTCCGAAAACTTCGAGCTCCCATCAGCCCTCCGACACCGAGTACCGAGCACCAGCTCTGCCGAACGCTTCGACCCCAGCCTCGGTCGCCAGCAGCAGGCAAAGCCGGGGATTTTTGGGGCCTTCCCTCCGGAGATTCTCGATCGCACAGTAGCAGCGGCAACGAACCGGAAATTTCAAAAATAAAGATAAATAGTTTGGACACCCAGCACCGAAAAAACGGGGTGGCAATGACGACACGACAGGACATACCTTTCAAGTAGCTGGAGGAAATTATAGGGGGAGGGGCGTCAGAAGCAGTTTTATTCTGCTCAGAGAGTGTCGAGTATTTGTGACGTCCTGCCAGGGCGGTGCTGTAAGGAAAGAGTTAACTGTGATTTCTCCTCGCGTTATGCTGAAACAAAGTGGACGTCTGTAAAGACAAAACAGTATTAGCTTGGAGTGGCAACACACATCAAAATTGCTGGTGAACGCAGCAGGCCAGGCAGCATCTCTAGGAAGAGAACATCTCAGGCCAAGACCCTGAAACGTCGACTCTACCTCTTCCCAGAGATGCTGCCTAGCCTGCTGCGTTAACCAGCAACTTTGATGTGTGTTGCTTGAATTTTCAGCACCTGCAGTATTCCTGTTGTTAGCTTGGAGTGGAATTGTTCTGAGAAAGTACAAGACAACCAGTCTACAACAATGACTTCAGAATATCAGGGAAGTACAAGATTGCCGCCATACTAGTTGAAGAGGTGCAAAATGTGTCTGTCTGGGCTGAAGGACGTAAGAGATCGGGTCGGTGCAGCTGGTCCCATCAAGAAGGAAACATATAGGCGGGAGGAAAGAGAGCAGCGTACCGCGCGCGTGCGCAGCCCTCCGGTGAAAAATGATATCGAATCTGTTAAATAGGGGCTGTGAACAATTCTGATTTGATGGAGAATGGACGTGAAAGCACACAGGAACATCTGGAGAAATTTCTGAAACGCTCGTTCGCTGCTGTCGTTACTGCGTGGTCGGGAATCTTTTGAAGGGTAGGCTCAAAATCACTGGCTTTGCCTGCTGTTGGCGACCGAGGTTGAGGTCCAATCGTTCGGACAGAGATTGCGCTCAGTACTCGGTGTCGTAGCTCGAATTTTCCGGATGACTGAGAGTCAGACTGTGGTGGGGAATGGCAGGGAGAGTTTTTCATCCTTCTCCCGTCTGTGTGAGATGTGGGACATTTAAGAAACTTTGAACTTTACTGTGCTCATGGACTTCTTCATCAAGTTATGGTATTGTTGCACTGTTGTAACTATATGTTATAATTATGTGGTTTTGTCAATATTTTCAGTCTTGGTCTGTCCTCTGTTTTTGTGATATCACATTGTATCATTTCTTAATGCATGCATTACCAAATGAGAATAAAAGAAGACTACGTATCTTCATAATCTAAAAGTGTAAGCAATTTGAAGGGTATAAAAATGGGTACGTTCTTTGGTGCATGGGGAGAGTTTGCTGTCAGCTTAGACTACAGCTGGGAATGATATAGGGAATAGTATGTTGAGGATGTGTGTGCATCTGTGTGTGTGTGTGTGTGTGTGTGCGTGTGTGTGTGTGTGTGTGTGTGTGTGTGGTTGTCTGAGTGTGAGTGTGTGTACGTGTGTGTGTGTGTGTGTGTGTGTGTGTATGTGAGAGAGTGTGTGTGTGTTTGTGTGTGTGTGTGTGTGGGAATGTGGGTGGGAGGGTGTGTGTGTGCATGTGAGAGAGAGTGCAAAGAGGGAGATAGAGCCAGAAGCCAGAAGGGGAAAGGAGAGAGAGAGAGCAAGAGAGAGAAAGAAAGAATGTGAAATGAAAGAGTGAGAGAAAGAGAGGGGGAGAAAGAGAATGAGCAAGAAAGGGAGAAAAGAGAAAGAACACGACAGACAGAGAGATAAAGAGAGATGGGCAGCTAGACAGAGATACCAAAAGATTCAAAGAAAGAGAGAGTGAGAGAGATAGCAAGAGAGAGAGAAAGGAGGAGAAGGTGGCAGAGTGACGCAACGTGCGCAGACTCTCCGGTGAATGAAATCTCTTATTTGTCAAGTAGGGGACCGTGTACAATTCTGATTTGATGGAGACAGATGTAAGAGTACAGAGGTACATCTGGAGAAACTTCTGAAATGCCCGCTTCGCTGCTGCTATTACTGTGTGGTCCAGAATCTCCGGAGGAGAAGGCCTCGAATCCTTGGCTTTGCTTGTTTCGGCGACCGGGACGAGGTCGAAGGCGCTCGGGAAGCTGTATCGAAGGGGCTGGTCGGAGGCTGGAAGTTTTTGGACGGACGGACCCAGTGTCGGCTGTGGTCTGGTGCCTCCAATGCATCGGCAGTTGTCGGCGCCTGGAGGTTTATGGCAGGAAGTTTCTCCCTTTGCCGCCTGATATGGCGGACCATCAGGAATCGATCGGCTTTGGACTTTGAGACTTTTTTTTTACCGTGCCCATGGTGTGTTCTTTATGAAATTATGGTATTGCTCTGCACTGCTGTAACTATATGCTATAATTATGTGGATCTGTCAGTGTCAGTCTTTGGTTTGTCCTGTTTTTCTGTGATATCACTCTGGAGAAACATTGTATCATTTCTTAATGCATGTATACATTTCTAAATGACAATAAAAGATGACTGAGTGTTCTCATAATCTAAAAGAGATCAAGAGACAGGAAAAGAAAAAATCGGCGAAAAAGAGTAAGAGAGAGACAAAGGGAGAGACGGAGCAACAAAGATCGAAGAGAAAGGTAGAGACAGAGAGCCAGACAGACAGACATACAGACGCAGAGACTGTCATGGTCCGGTCGGTGAAGTCCGCATTGCGGTTCACGGTCCAGTCCGTGGACTCAGGACTCCGGGTCTTCCAGCTGACCCTTCTTTGGGTTGGGTTAATCATAGGCAGCTGATTCCCATCTTGGGGCTTGGAATATAAGTAGCCTTGGAGTTGAGTGTGGGCTGCTGGTTTGTCTTGTCAAAATCCCGTGGGAGCAACCTGCCGGTGGAAGGCTAGACCGGCCACTTGCCATCTTAAGGCCGCGTTGAAGAACTATCGCTTTATGGAGCTTTGCTGTCGGTAGTCGGAACTGTCTTTGCGGTATGGATTCGGCTGTTTCCCGGGCAGCTCAGTGGCCGTCAGCCACTCCGAGCTAGGTAGGAATCCGGCTGTTTCCGTAGCCAGCCGAGGTTGCTGGCCGTAACTGCGACTCGGAGCAACCCCGATGCAGAGATCGAATTGTCTGTCGTTCTTCAGTGTTCTTCTCTTCTTGTCCTCGCCTCCATGGGGTAAGTCAGGCCGTTCTGCCGTTACTCTACGGTTGGATCTGTTCCATCTTGTCCTCGCCTCCGTGGGGTAAATCAGACCATTCTGTCGTTACCCGACGGAAGGACCTGTCCCACATTGGTGTGGAATAAAGTTGAGTCCCGTCTTGTCCAAGGACAAGTCTGGGCTCTATGTTGAAGTACAGTTCCCAGTCTGTCTCCGAGCTCCAGCCTCCGAGTTATCAGCCTCCGCATTTCAAGACATCAGCCTCCAGCTTCCAGCCTCAAGCCCTAGTTCCTAAGACCCCAGCTTCCAGCCTCAAGCCTCAAGACCCCAGCCTCCCGCCACAAGCCTCAAGACCCCAGCCTGCAGCCTCAAGCCTCAAGGTCCCATCCTGCAGCCTCAAGTCTCAAGACCCCAAACCTGTTGGGGAGAGTGTAATTTATCCCCTCTGCTTCAAAAACCTGATCGTTGAATGGTAATAGCTTTTCCTGAATCTGGTGCTGTGGGGCCTGAGGCTCCTGTTACTCCTTCTTGATGGCAGCACGGAGAAGCAGCATCAGCTGGATGATGGGTTGATGATGGCTGCTGCTCTCCCGTCACAGTGCTTCTTGTAGGTGTGCTCAGTGGTGGAGAGGACTTTACCTGCGATGAACCGGCTGTATCCACAACTTTTCACACCAGAAACAAGGGTCAGCTGGAAGACCTGGAGTCCTGAGACCACGGACCGGACCGTGAACCAGAATGCGGACTTCACGGACCGGACCATGACAGTCTCTGCGTCTGTATGTCTGTCTGTCTGGCTCTCTGTCTCTACCTTTCTCTTTGTTCTTTATTGCTCCGTCTCTCCCTTTGTCTCTCTCTTACTCTCTTTCGCCGTGTTTTTTCTTTTCCTGTCTCTTGATCTCTTTTAGATTATGAGAGCAGTCAGTCTTTTTTTATTGTCCTTTAGAAATGTATACATGCATTAAGAAATGATACACTGTTCCTCCAGAGTGATATCACAGAAAAACAGGACAAACCAAAGACTGACACTGACAGATCCAAATAATTATAACATATAGTTACAACAGTACAAAGCAATACCTTAATTTCATAAGGAACAGACGATGTGCACAGTAAAAAAAAGTCTCAATGTCCAAAGCCGATCGATTCCCGATGGTCCCCGATATCAGGCGGCAAATAGAGAAACTTCCTGCCATAAACCTCCAGGCACCGACAACTGCCGATGCATTGGAGGCACCAGACCACAGCCGACACTGGGTCCGTCGGTCCGAAAACTTCCAGCCTCAGACCAGCCCCTTCGATACAGCTCCCGAGCGCCATCCGCTACCGAGCGCCTTCGACCTCGTCCCGGTCGCCGAAACAAGCAAAGCCGAGTGTTCGAGGCCTTCTCCTCTGGAGATTCCGAACCACATAGTAACAGCAGCAGCGAAGCGGGCATTTCAGAAGTTTCTCTAGATGTTCCTCTGTACTCTTACGTCTGTCTCCATCAAATCAGAATTGTACACGGTCCCCTACTTGACAAATAAGAGATTTCATTCACCGGAGAGTCTGCGCACGTTGCGTCACTCTGCCACCTTCTCCTCCTTTCTCTCTCTCTCGCTATCTCTCTCACTCTCTCTTTCTTTGAATCTTTTGGTATCTGTCTAGCTGCCCATCTTTCTTTATCTCTCTTTCTGTCGTGTTCTTTCTCTTTTCTCCCTTTCTTGCTCGTTCTCTTTCTCCCCCTCTCTTTCTCTCACTCTTTCCTTTCAAGTTCTTTCTTTCTCTCTCTTGCTCTCTCTCTCTCTTTTCTTCCCTTCTGGCTTCTGGCTCTATCTCCCTCTTTGCACTCTCTCTCACATGCACACACCCACCCACACACCCACACACATTCACACACAAACACACACACACTCTCACAGACACACACACACACTCACAAACACTCACACACAGACACACACAAACACACACACTCACACACACAAACACACACAGACGCACACACATCCTCAACATACTGTTCCCTGTATCATTCCCAGCTGTAGCCTAAGCTGACACAAAACTCTCCCCATGCACCAAAGAACGTACCCATTTTTATACCCTTCAAATTGCTTACACTTTTAGATTATAAAGATACGTAGTCTTCTTTTATTCTCATTTGGTAATACATGCATTATGAAATGATACAATGTGATATCACAAAAACAGAGGACAGACCAAGACTGAAAAAATTGACAAAACCACATAATTATAACATATAGGTACAATAGTGCAACAATACCATAACTTGATGAAGAAGTCCATGAGCACAGTAAAGTTCAAAGTTTCTCAAATGTCCCACATCTCACGCAGACGTGAAAAGGAAGAAAAACTCTCCCTGCCATACCCGACTGCAGTCTGACTCTGAGTCATCCGAAAACTTCGAGCTCTGATCAGCCCTACGACACCGAGTACTGAGCGCCATCTCTGTCCGAACGATTGGACCTCAACCTCGGTCGCCAACAGCAGGCAAAGCCAGTGATTTTGAGCCTACCCTTCGAAAGATTCCCGACCACGCAGTAACGACAGCAGCGAACGAGCGTTTCAGAAATTTCTCCAGATGTTCCTCTGTGCTTTCACGTCCATTCTCCATCAAATCAGAATTGTTCACAGCCCCTATTTAACAGATACGATATCATTTTTCACCGGAGGGCTGCGCACGCGCGCGGTACGCTGCTCCCTCTGCTCGCGCCTATATATTTCTTTCTTGATAGGACCAGCTGCACCGACCCGATCTCTTATGTCCTTCAGCCCAGACAGACACATTTTGCACCTCTTCAACTAGTATGGCTGCAATCTTGTACTTCCCTGACATTCTGAAGTCATTGTTGTAGACTGATTGCCTTGTGCTTTCTCAGAACAATCCCACTCCAAGCTAACAACAGGAATACTGCAGGTGCTGGAAATTCAAGCAACACACATCAAAGTTGCTGGTGAACGCAGTAGGCCAGGCAGCATCTCTAGGAAGAGGTAGAGTCGACGTTTCAGGGTCTCGGCCTGAGATGCTCTCTTCCTAGAGATGCTGCCTGGCCTGCTGCGTTCACCAGCATCTTTGATGTGTGTTGCCGCTCCAAGCTAACACTGTTTTGTCTTTACAGACGTCCACTTTGTTTCAGCATAACGCGAGGAGAAATCACAGTTAACTCTTTCCTTACAGCACCGCCCTGGCAGGACGTTACAAATACTCGACACTCTCTGAGCAGAATAAAACTGCTTCTGACACCCCACCTCCTATAATTTCCTCCAGCTACTTAAAAGGTATGTCCTGTCGTGTCGTCTTGCCACCCTGTTTTTACGGTGCTGGGTGTCCAAACTATTTATCTTTATTTCTGAAATGCCCCGTTCGTTGCCGCTGCTACTGTGCGATCGAGAATCTCCGGAGTAAGGCCCGCAAAATCCTCTGCTTTGCCTGCTGCTGGCGACCGAGGCTGCGGTCGAAGCGTTCGGCAGAGATGCTGCTCGGTACTCGGTGTCGGAGGGCTGATGGGAGCTCGAAGTTTTCGGACGACTCAGAGTAAGACTGTGGTCGGGCATGGCAGGGAGAGTTTTCTTCCTGCTCCCGTCTGCGTGAGATGTGGGACTTTCGAGAGACTTTGAGCCTTTTTATAGTGCCCATGGCCTGTTCTTCATCAAGTTATGGTATTGTTGCACTGTTGCTGCTAAATGTTATAATTATGTGGTTTTTGTAAAATCTGCAGAGAGATAGCAGGCAACTGCAGGAAACATGAAGTTGTGGTGGTAGGGGATTTTAATTTTCCATACATTGATTGGGACTCCCATACTGTTAGGGGTCTAGATGGATTAGAGTTTGTAAAATGTGTATAGGAAAGTTTTCTAAACCAATATATAGAGGGACCAACTAGAGGGGATGCAATGTTGGATCTCCTGTTAGGAAACGAGTTAGGACAAGTGACGGAAGTCTGTGTAGGGGAGCACTTTGGTTCCAGTGATCATAACACCATTAGTTTTAACTTGATCATGGACTAGGATAGATCTCGTCCTAGGGTTGAGGTTCTTAAATGGAAGAAGGCCAAATTTGAAGAAATGAGAAAGGATCTATAAAGCGTGGACAGGTTGTTCTCTGGCAAGGATGTGATGGGTAGGTGGGAAACCTTCAAAGGAGAAATTTTGAGAGTGCAGAATTTGTATGTTCCAGTCAGGATTAAAGGCAAAGTGAATAGGAATAAGGAATCTTGGTTCTCAAGGGATATTGCAACTCTGATAAAGAAGAAGAAGGAGTTGTATGACATGAATAGGAAACAGGGAGTAAATAAAGTGCTTGAGGAGTATAAGAAGTGCAAGAAAATACTTAAGAAAGAAATCAGGAGGGCTAAAAGCGAACATGAGGTTGCTTTGGCAGTCAAACTGAAGGACAATCCAAAGAGCTTTTACAGGTATATTAAGAGCAAAAGGATTGTCAGGGATAAAATTGGTCCTCTGGAAGATCAGAGTGGTCAGCTATGTGCGGAACCAAAGGAAATGGGGGAGATCTTAAATGGGTTTTTTGCGTCTGTATTTACTAAGGAAACTGGCATGAAGTCTATGGAATTAATGGAAACAAGTAGTGAGATCATGGAAACTGTACAGATCGAAAAGGAGGAGGTCCTTTCTGTCTTGAGCAAAATTAAAGTGGATAAATCTCCGGGACCTGATAGGGTGTTCCCTCGGACCTTGAAGGAGACTAGTGTTGAAATTGCAGTGGCCCTGGCAGAAATATTTAAAGTGCTGAGATTGTTGGGGGTCTTTGTTCCTCCATTCTGTCCACCTCTGAGTCATCAGTAATCCCTGTTGTTGTATTAGAGTCTCACTGGCCAAGGCTGAGCTTTGGCATTTCTGTGTGCTTGGTATGCATTGCCAGTGTTTTTATAGAGCATGTCCTTATTTCAGAAAAAATACCTTGTACACCCAGGTAATTTAGAAGTTTGCTGGAGATAGATTGGGACTTGCAGAACTTTAGTGGGCACAGGATCATAGTGGGAGAGCTGACACTATTCAACGTATCATGTCGATCATGCTGACCATCAAGTCTAGAGTACAACATTCCCACTGTCCCTTTCTTCATTCTCTTTCCACAGCTCGGCAGTGTTATTTTCCATAAGGACCTATACTCTTTGAACAATTTGACTGCTTGTCTCCACCACTCCTGCCGGCAGTATGTCCCAGATGAGAACCACAAATAATTTTGAAATAAGAACTTAATCACAGGCCCCTTGGCCCCTTTGATCGTTTGCTCACCGGGTCTCAAATCATTGCCTAAAGAGTGATCAATATGGCACATGAACAATTCCCACAGCTCACTGTGCGTTTGTTGACCATGATGGCAGTTCAAACTGTTTGTTTGCTGCATGTGGTCTGTGAACCCCAATGGGCCAAATCCCACAAAATATTTACCCATTTTAATACTCTTGGAGAGACTCTCTATCACCTCGCAGTTTGTATCAACACGTCTGAAAATATCAACAAACCCGCTTCCCAATCTCGCTTTCCTCCATGTCCATCTCCTTAGTGAACACTAATGCAAAGTATTGATTTTGGACGTCGCATGCTAACTCTGTCTCCTGCCGTAACCTCCCACGTTTATCCTTGGGTGGTCCTGTCCTCTCTATTTTTTTTTTACTGTCTACATAAAATGCCTCGGATATTCTCTGTGATCTTCCTCACTGATGACATATCCTGGTTACTCTTCACTCTCCTGATACACAGAGTCACTTGTTTCTCGCTCCCTGTGTGTTCCTCTAAGAAGCTGTTCAATTTCACCTTCCTGAACCTGATATAACTTCTCTTACTCTATTAACTAAATGCAACGTTTCTTATCAGCCTAAGTCTCTGAACGTCCCCGTGGTGTTGAATTAAAGTGCTGTTTAAGTAAGTATAACTGTAACTGTAATTGAGAAAATTAGTGAGGTGCATAACCGTATCTCTGGAGACTGATCCTCTGTATAAATGAGAGCCGTATGAAGCATCAGATCAGTGTGTGCCGTCGCTGTGAATTCAGGAACAACAGAAATCGCGGATACTTACGGAAATGGAGTATCTAGTCATATGGCGGATACAAGACATTTACTATCCATTTATTTCAGCCTTTGGAATTCCCGGTAAGCGGCAGTGAGAGCTCCTGTGGTCGGGGGAGGGAGTGGAGTTGAAGTTTCATTCCAATGTTTTGATTGTGCCTGTCGCTGCCACATTCCAGTTCCAGTATTCCCCATTTCAGGTCTGGCATGGAATCACCGGGACTCCGGATTCTGGGATCAGGATCTAAAAACACACCGCTGCAGGATATTCGTGAGTCCGTCAACATGTGTGGAACTGAGAGGGTGGGTAAGCGTTCTTCCAGCGGGTTGTGATCAATAACGGGACGTTCGAGTCTCTGTGCTTTAGGTTTTGTAGCAGCTGCACTGAATTTGCAAATATTGTGCATTTACTGTCCGCGAAGATCATACCAGTTGATTATCTGAATTGTATAAAGCAGTTCATGGTTAACCGAAAGAGATAATTACTGAACGACTCACCGCAACCGACGTAGTTCTTCACATTTCTCAATACTGTGAAATATATTCTATTATGTGTACAGCAGATACCGTTACAGACATCTGAATATGGTTGCGACTTTGCTGTTGGATGTTGAGTTCCTCTCCCAGGCCTCCCGGTGATGGATTCAGTGGGAGGCGTCATGTCTGTCTGTGAGGTTGTGTCAGACTGCGCTGTATCTGTTGGAATCAGTCAATGTTCTGTTGGAAAGTCAGTGAGGTGGCAAATGGTGGAATAGGAATGCCGGAAACAGTAAACCTCAAGCAGCTTGTATTAAAAGACAAAGCAGTTAACATTACTGTCAGGGGTGTCTCTGAGAACAGTTCCGAGGAAAGATGCTTTAACTGTTTTTCCACATATTCTGATTTACCTATCCAGTACTGACTCTGAAGAGGCAGTTACCCAGTTTTGGCTTTCCGCTGTCACTTTACAATTTGGTTATCAGTCTTGCGAGAGCATGGATAAAGGCATCCGTTAGTCTTGTGAGACCATGGATCTGCGCATGGAAAGTCTTCACTCTCCAGGGCTCAGTCCTGGGCAAAGTTGTATGGAAGACCGGCAGTTGTCCATGCTGCAAGTCTCCCCTCTCCACGACACCAATGTTGTCCAAGGGAAGGGCATTAGGACCCATGCAGCTTGGCACCGGTGTCGTCGCAGAGCAATGCGTGGTTAAGTGCCTTGCTCAAACACACAACACGTTGGGCCTCGGCTGGGGCCCGAACTCACGATCTTCAGGAGCTAAACCAATGCCTTAACCACATGCCCACAACTGGTTATCAGTAAGCAATACGTATTCAAATCATATTGATTGTATTTTACTGTGTAACCTCCTTCTCTCTCTCCCCCTGCTCTGCCTCCTCTCTCGACACTTGCGCTGCTAAATGAAACAAAAAAGCGGAAATATTACAGGATCCCCTTAACCCTTACATACTGTTCGGGTCAAATTTGACACGATTTGACATTTGCCATTTTTTTAGCAGAAATTTGATGATCTTTCCTCAATAAACCCAAAATGCGCAAAAATGAAAATATTTAAAAAAATATATACTTTTGTACATGTGCTACAAATGTTTGTGCATTAAGGTTGTTCTGGGTCAAATTTGACCCGTATCTATTGAAATGGATGTTAGATCTCTAAACCATTATTGAAGGATTAATCACCCAATTATTAATGTCAGATTGGCTATTTATGCATTCTAAATATATCTGTGGTCCAGTCTTTGGTATAGACTCTTATTATGAGGGGATTCTTGGGCCGGGTCAAAATTGACCCGGTACGTGAAGTATAGAATATGAACAGTATGCAAGGGTTAAACGGCTGCATTGGCTTCTGGTCGGTATTTTCTCAACCTGCTGTTCCCTGTTCTCTTCCAGCGAACCTGGTAGCGCTTGTGATCCTGTCCCGGGGAAAGTGCGGTCTCTCCAAAAGTGTGACTCGCTACCTGGTGGGAATGGCAGCGTCCGATCTCTTGGTCGTTATCTCGAATCCGCTGCTCAGGATGACTGCTGTGATTTATTTTCCCCGGTCATTCCTGCGATTCACTCCTGTTTGCAAATTCGGTCTATGGTTGGTGTTTGCGAGCACTGCGGTCTCAGTATGGTTGACGGTCGGCTTCACCATCGATAGATTTGTGGCTATTTGCTATGAGAAGTTAAGGACAAAATATTGCACCGAGAGAACGGCGGCTCTGGTTATCGGGACAGTGAGTGTGCTGGCCTGTTTGGAGACTGCCCCCTGGGGCTTTGTATTCGGACCCAGAGAAATAATTAATGGTGTTCCCTGGGACTGTAAACCTCTGCCTAGCTTTATAAACTCTCGCGCATGGGCGGCATTTGAAATGTTTCACCGCCTTTTAAACCCTTGTGTCCCTATCGTTCTGATGTTACTGTTCAATATTGTGATTGTCAGGCAGATTTTAGTAGCCAGTCGACTCCGCAGGGGGCTCCGGGGTCGAAGGAGTGTAGAGAATGAGAAGGACCAGGAGATGGAGAACCGACGCAAATCCATCGTTTTGCTCTTCACCATAACCGGTAGTTTCATATTGTTGTGGGGAACCATGGTGACATTTTCTATCTATAGACGAATTGCAATGATTTCTTTTAAATCTGTCACGGATCCCCTTTACCTCATACAACAGGTATCGGTAATGCTGCAGGTTCTCAGCTCCTGCACCAACACGTGTATTTACGCCCTGACTCAGAGGAAATTCCGAGAGGAACTAAAGAATGCGGTGATATACCCCATTAACCTGATTTTGAATCTCATAAAAAGTTAGAAATAAATGCTGTGAAGATTTACAATTCAGCTGCCTTCAACCTCCTATTACTATACCTCCACTTGTGGATCAATGGAAACAATGTGATGCACAGAGTTACAAAATAAACACGGGAAAATCTGTAGATTATCAAAATACAAAACAACACACACAAAGTCAGATCCTGATGAAGGGTCTCGGCCCGAAACATCGACTGTTTACTCTTATCCACACACAAAATGCTGGAAGAACTCAGCAGGCCAAGCAGTAGCTATAGAAAAGACTAAACTATTGACGTCTCGGGCCGGGACCTTTCATCAGAGTCCTGTCGACTGTTTACTCTTTGCCGTGTTGCGTTCGTGCTTCAAAACATGTTTACAGCTGATTCCTATGTTATCACTGGCCTGACAATCCCAGAAAAATCTACTTTGCTCCTCACCTTTGACCACTGTTGCCCTGTTAAATTAAATCTGATTCGCCTGCGTCCCAATTCTGACCAGAGTGCCTGACCTTGGAACATAGTTTCTTCTGTATCAGACACTCCTGCTTCCGTCATAACCGATTATTCCCTTCACCGTCTTTTCATTCTCTTCCGTTCTTGTCGGTTCTGCTTCTCTCTGCCGCTTTTAACTATCTTTATGGAACAGAATTTTAACATTTTCACAACTGAGGAGTAAGTGCCATTACGTGCGCTTATAGCTCTATGAGTTATATAGAGATAGAGGTGCAGAGTGAACGAGAGAGAGTGAGAGAGACGAAGCCATCGCGAGGGAGTGAGCATGAGAAGGAGACAGTCCGAGGACTGAGGGTGCGAAGGAGGGACAGAGAGCACGAGTGAGACATCGCGAGAAAGAGGCTGCGAGGGAAATCACGAGAGGGAGAGCGCGCGAGGTAAACGGCACCGGGGAAATGACGCGAGAATAAGCACCAGGGAAAGGTCGTGTGGGAGAAGATGCGAGTGAGGATGAGCGCGAGGGAGAGCAAGAGAATGAAACATTGCAAGGGAGAGCGTGAGGGTGAGAGGGAAAGAGAGAATGTGCGAGAGAAAGATAGCGGGAGAGAGAGATAGTGAGAGGCGAATGGGACATGGCTGACGTCGGTTATTTGCGGGAATGGGAACTACTCTCAGGGTTTCACGACTGCTAGGTGCTTGGCCTGTGAGTTAGGTTCGCCTTTGGAGGCCAAGGATCTCGGGGCTCTGGAGACGGGCGGATTGAAGATCGGTGTTCCGACAGACCAATGTATTGTGGGAGCCGAACGATCTCTGGATGTAGGCCAAGAGACATGAGACCTTTAGGCACAGAGCTCGGAGAAAGCAACGCAACGGAATTTTAACATCGTAATGCAGCCAGTTGTTTGTTATGTCTCCCCTCTTGCTATGAAACGGAGACACCTCTTTCCCCTCTATTAGGGAGAGAGAGAGCCTGTGGTATGTCGAATACCGGGTGAAAAGCGGTCTTGGAATACTGCAAGTCTGTGTCTTTGTTGCTAATTTTGCTGCACGCTTGAGTGCTTGTTGGTGGGTGCCGATAATTAGTTTTGAATGGAGGCGAGTCGTTGCTTGCTGCTGGTTACATGCGGGAGGGATCGGAGCTGGGTGGGACTTTGGGATTCTAGTATTTAATTGTCGTTCATTCTTTGGGGCACCCCTCTGTTTTACTGGATGGTTACGAAGAAAAAACATTTCAGAATGTATATTGTATACATTTCTCCAATATTAAACGTAACTTTGATATCTCTGAAACTTCTGAGAGAGCAACTGATATATCTTCAGGTTATGCATAGATATAAAGCAATAGAGAGCTGTAGCGTGTGAATAATCACCACAGAATGACTGCGACTCCCTTATCACATGAGGGATGAATAGTGCATTATTTGATAGGTGTTTTCACGATGGTTTCCTGAAACGATATTCAGGTAGTCCACCAGGGAGGGGGAAATAGTTGGGAAATACGCCTAGCGAGATGATTGGATGCTCACTGGGTAAGATTTAAGGACTACTTTTCTGGAAATTTTCAGATGATTATTGAAAATGATTCGACTGGACCTGCAGGTGGACGAATGCGAATTTAGGGAATGTAAATTACAGCAGATTTGGGCAGTAATCGCAAAAATTAGTCTTGGAGCCGAAATTACTGGTAAGTCTATGTCTGACATGTGTGAGTCGTTTACAGTGCAGCCGGTTAGAATTCAGGACTTTATCGTCCCTGTGAGGAAGTCAGAGAAAGACAGGTACGCGTAGGTCTTTGAATGAAGAGAGATATTGCATTTACTTATGTAGCATATAACAAGTGAGGACATATAAAATTTAGAAAGCTGAAATTGAACAGGGTCTTGGAGAAACATACAGAAAGCAAGAAACAAGTAACTTTGTGAATCAGGCGAGTGAAATATCCTCAGTGAGGAGGGTCAACAAAAACAACAGGACTCTTTATGCACTGAAAACAGCAGTATACTGGGGAGAGGAAGGGCCACTCAAAGCCGAAGAAGGGAGATTATGGCTGGAGTCTGAGTTATCACGCGTGATAATGAATGAATGAATGAATGAATATTTTCCATTCATTGGTGTTTTCAAAGCAGGAGGACATGGAGGAAAGCGACATCAGGAAGTAGGTATTGTGATATACTCAAACGTTTTGATACTAAGGAGAAGGCTAACTATGAGGGGTGATTGATAAGTTCTTGGCATAAGGGGGAAGGAGGCACTTTTAGAAAACCTAGCACATTTATTTTTCAACATATTCCCCTCCTACATTTACACACTTCTTTCTATAAGTCGGCGACTTGGACCTCCTGGAGTGGTCCACATCCGGGGTCATTGATAGGTTCGTGGCCTATGATAGAAGGATATGAGTTATACAGGTCTCGGTACGTGCACAAGCAGTTCAACTCTTTGAGTGAAAATGCAGAAAGTTTGAAGTTAATAACTCATCTCCTTCCAGCCAGGCCACGAATTTATCAATCACCACTGCAGTAGACCACTTTCTGGAGGTTCAAGACACCAACTTGGACAAAGAAGGGATCCGTATGCTCCACGACCGCTGACTAAGAGTGTAAATATAGGAAGGGACTATATTGAAAAATAAATGTGCTAAGTGTTCTAAAATTGACTCCTACAACCTTAGGCCACGAACTTATCAATCACCCCTCCCAGGTCTGTATATGAGTATTAAGATAGGTAAAACGTTTGGAGATTTTGTCCATTAGGAGACCCAGAACACATTCAGATAAACACTCAGATTCAAATAGCCTCATGGTCAACACACACACAGGGAGCTGTGGGGACTCTTCGTGTACTGTAAAGTTCACTGCTTATAGGTCAATTATTTGAGGCCCAGTGAGAAATGGATCAAAGGGGCACACGTCAAAAAATATTTCTACAATAACTGTGGTTCATCTGGTACGTTGGGAACAACCAGTCAGAGTATTCAAAGAGTAATTGGACATGTACGTCAGGGGGAAAGACCTGCCGAGCCGTGGGAAAAGAGTTCTTAACGAGACAGTGGGAATGTTGTAACTGGAACTAGAAGAGACTTGATGGTTTGAATGATGTTTCCAATCTTTCAATGATCCTCTGCGCACTAATAATACCAAAACCTCAGAATACTCTGTGGATCATGTAAACCATCAAACACTTCCCTCCCACATGGCATCTTTCAGGATGTAACGGAATGTAGATAAAGGAAAACATCAGATATCTTGTGCTTCAATTTACAAACGTTTTTGTAAATCCAGCAGGAGAAAGTGCAACAGAAATGTAGGCAGATTATGACAAGTTGTGAAAACAACCGAGTGGTGTGCGTCTTTAATTTCCCCAATATCGAATTGCATTTTCGTGTGGAGGCTGAGAGCATCCTGGAAAGATTTACCAGCCTTTACAGCCAGTACCATGTAGGTTTGTAGCAGATTGAACATATCTAACACTTTGACAAACTTCCATCCATATACAGATATATAAACATAGGAATCAGCTGTAAACATGTTTTGAAGCACGAACGCAACATGGCAAAGAGTAAACAATCGACAGGACTCTGATGAAAGGTCCCGGCCCGAGACGTCGATAGTTTAGTCTTTTCTATAGCTACTGCTTGGCCTGCTGAGTTCCTCCAGCATTTTGTGTGTGGATAAGAGTAAACAGTCGATGTTTCGGGCCGAGACCCTTCATCAGGATCTGACTTTGTGTGTGTTGTTTTGTATTTTGATCATCTGCAGATTTACCCTGTTACGTAAACGGCAACAATGAATATCAATCGAGACAGGTTATATGAAAACAACCAAACATATATTAAACACGTATAAAGGTTAAGAAATAAACAAACGAAAACTTTAACCGGAAGTTAACTGATATGCAGCCGTTCACCAACTCGCCGCTCGGCTCTAGTTCTTTAAGCGTTAAATGCGAAAACAATTCTTAAAGCGATAAATTCAAATATAGTTCTTAAAGCGATAACTTCGAAAGTCCAACAGATTTACACATTCAATTGGGAGAGACTTCTCTGGAGAAGCATTTCTTCACGGACGCAACTTTACTGCAGGTTCTGTCCACAGGATTCACGATTCCGAAAATAAACAGTTTAAATCAACTGACCTTAAATTCCTTTAGAGAGAGAGAGAGAGAGAGAGAGAGAGAGAGAGAGAGAGAGAGAGAGAGAGAGAACCTTTTTGCATGAACTCCTTGCTCTTTTTGGCAAGACTTATCTCGATGCAGGTAGCTGTTCCTCCAACGAAGACACAAGAAGGTCGATCCATTACTAAACTGCCAAACGATGCCGACTTCTCTCGATCCTTCGGTCCTGTCCTTCGATAAATTCTTCACTCTCTCTTCAACTGTCGGAATTGGGTAAATCAACACATTTAGCAAAAATTTTCAGTCCAATAATTATGGTAACTTGCAACAGAACACAAAACCGTTGTAAAAATGAAACTGCGTCACAAAAACAAACACACAACAGAAACGGAGTCACAGCACGTTCTACCTGGAAATCTACAAACTAAAACACCCACTGCGTCACCTGGGTCTACCCTTATATGGTCATGGGTCACATGTCATGACATGACCTCACATCGGCGGGAAAATCAAATCGGATGACCTGCAAAAGACCATTACATCATTCTCACAAAAAAAAACAGATCTCTTTGAGCGTGTAACAACCCGTCTTTGTTTTGTAATTCTGTTCCTCACATTGTTTCCATTGATCCACAAGTGGAGGTATAGTAATAGGAGGATGAAGGCAGTTGAATTGTAAATCTTCACAGCATTTATTTCTAACGTTTTATGAGACTCAAAATCAGATTCAGTGGGTATTTCACCGCATTGTTTAGTTCCTCTCGGAATATGCTCTGAGTCAGGGCGTAAATACACGTGTTGGTGCAGGAACTGAGAACCTGCAGCATTACCGATGCCTGTTGCGTGATGTAAAGGGGATCTGTGACAGAATTAATAAAAATCATTGTAATCCGTCTATAGATAGAAAATATCACCAGTGTTCCCCACAACAATAGAAAACTACCGGTTATGCTGAAGAGCAAAACGATGGATTTGCGTCGGTTCTCCATCTCCCGGTCCTTGTCATTCTCTCCACTCCTTTGTCCCCGGAGCCCCCTGCGGAGTCGACTGGCCGCTAAAATGTGTCTGATAATCAAAATATTGAACAGCAACATCAAAACAAAGGGGACACAAGGGTTTAAAAGGCGGTGAAATATTTCAAATGCCGCCCATGCGCGAGAGTTTGTAAAGCTAGGCGGAGGTTTACAGTCCCAGGGAACACCATTAATTATTTCTCTGGGTCCGAATACAAAGCCCCAGGGGACAGTCTCCAAACAGGCCAGCACACTCACCGTCCCGATAACCACAGCCGCCGTTCTCTCGGTGCAATATTTTGTCCTTAACTTCTCACAGCAAATAGCCACAAATCGATCGATGGTGAAGCCGACCGTTAGCCAAACTGAGGCCGCAGTGCTCGCAAACACCAACCATTCACCGAATCTGCAGACAGGAGTGAATCGCAGGAATGATCGGGGAAAATAAATTACAGCAGTCATCCTGAGGCACGGATTCGAGATAACGACCAAGAGATCGGACGCTGCCATTCCCACCAGGTAGCGAGTGACACACTGGGAGAGACCGCACTTTCCCCGGGACAGGATCACAATCGCCACCAAGTTCGCTGGAAGAGAACAGGGAACAGCAGGTTGAGAAAATACCGACCAGAAGCCAATGCAGCCGTTTAACCCTTGCACACTGTTCATATTCTATACTTTACTCAATTTTGACCCGGCCCAACAATCCCCTCGTAATAAGTGTCTATACCAAATTTTGAACTACTAATATATTTAGAATGTATAAACCGCCTATCTGACACTAATAAGTGTGTGATTAATCCTTAACTAATGTTTCAGAGATCTAAAATCCATTTCAATAGATACGGGTCAAATTTCAGGCGGAACACCCTCAATGCACAAAAATTTGTAGCACCTGTACAAAAGTATAATTTTTAAAAATATTTTCATTTTTGCTTATTTTGCTTCAGTTTAGGAAAGGCCATCAAATTTCTGCTAAAAATGGCATTTAGGGTGTCTTTACTGCTGTCAAATGTCAAATCCTGTCAAATTTGACCCGAACAGTATGTAAGGGTTAAGGGGATCCTGTAATATTTCCCCTTCTTTGTTTCATTTAGCAGCGCAAGGGTGGAGAGAGGAGGCAGAGCTGGAGGAGAGAGAGAAAGCGGTTACACAGTAAAATAGAATCAATATGATCTGAATACGTATTGCTCACTGATAAACAAATTATAAAGTGACAGTGGAAATCTAAAACTGGGTAACTACCTCTTCAGAATCAGCACTGGATAAGCAAAACAGAATATGTGGAAAAACAGTTAAAGTACCTTTCCTCGGAACTGTTCTCAGGGAGACCCCTGACAGTAATGTTAACTGGTTTGTCTTTTCAAACAAGCTGCTTGAGGCTTGGTATTCCCGGCATTCTCACAGTCTGTTTCCTATTCCAGCATTTGCCACCTCACCGACTTTACAACAGAACATTGACTGATTCCAACAGAACTGCGGAGTCTGACACAATCTCACAGACAGACATGACGCCTCCCACTGAATCCATCACAGGGAAGCAGGAGAGAGGAACTCAACATCCAACAGCGACAGGAACAATCAAAACACAGGAATCAAACTTCCACTCCACGCCATCCCCCCCACGTCCATCACCACCACCACGGGAGCTGTCACTGCCGCTTACCGGGAATTCCAAAGGCTGAAATAAATGGATAGTAAATGTCTCGTATCCGCCATATGACTAGATACTTCATTTCCGTAAGTATCTGCGATTTCTGTTGTTCCTGAATTCACAGCGACGGCACCCACTAAGCTGATGCTTCACACGGCCCTGATTTGTACAGAGGATCAGTCTCCAGAGATACGGTTATGCACCTCACTAATTTTCTCAGTTACAGTTACATTTATAGTTACTTAAACAGCACTTTAATTCAACACCACGGGGTCGTTCAGAGACTTAGGATGTTAAGAAATGTTGCATTTAGTTAATAGAGTAAGAGAAGTTATATCAGGTTCAGGAAGGTGAAATTGAACAGCTTCTTAGAGGAACACACAGGGAGCAAGAAACAAGTGACTCTGTGTATCAGGAGAGCGATGAGTAACCAGGATATGTCATCAGTGAGGAAGATCACAGAGAAATCCGAGGCATTTTATGTATACAGTAAAAAAAAATAGAGAGGACAGCACCACTCAAGGATAAACGTGGGAGGTTACAGCAGTAGACAGAGTTAGCATGCGACGTCCAAAATTAATACTTTGCATTAGTGTTCACTAAGGAGATGGACATGGAGGAAAGCGAGATTGGGAAGGGGGTTTGTTGATATTCTCAGACGTGTTGATACAAACAGGGAGGTGATAGAGAGTCTCTCCAAGAGTATTAAAATGGGTAAATATTTTGTGGGATTTGGCCCATTGGGGTTCACAGACCACATGCAGCAAACAAACAGTTTGAACTGCCATCATGGTCAACAAACGCACATTGAGCTGTGGGAATTGTTCATGTGCCATATTGTTCACTCTTTAGGCAATGATTTGAGACCCGGTGAGCAAACGATCAAAGGGGCCAAGGGGCCTGTAATTAAGTTCTTATTTCATAACTAGTTGTGGTTCTCATCTGGGACATACCGCCGGCAGGAGTGGTGGAGACAAGCAGTCAAATTGTTCAGAGTATAGGTCCTTATGGAAAATAACACTGCCGAGCTGTGGAAAGAGAATGAAGAAGGGGACAGTGGGAATGTTGTACTCTAGACTTGATGGTCTGTAGTATCGACATGATACGTTGAATAGTGTCAGCTCTCCCACTATGATCCTGTGCCCACTAAAGTTCTGCAAGTCTCAATCTATCTCCAGCAAACTTCTAAATTACCTCGGTGTACAAGGTATTTTTTCTGAAATGAGGATATGCTCTGTAAAAACACTGGCAATGCATACCAAGCACACAGAAATGCCAAAGCTCAGCCTTGGCCAGTGAGACTCTAATACAAGCGCACGGATTACTGATGACTCAGAGGTGGACAGAATGCAGGAGCAAAGGCCCCCAAGAACCTCAGCACTTGAAATATTTCTGCCAGGGCCCCTGCAATTTCAACACTAGTCTCCTTCAAGGTCCGAGGTAACACCTTGTCAGGTCCCGGGGATTTATCCACTTTAATTTTGCTCAAGACAGCAAGGACCTCCTCCATTTCGATCTGTACAGTTTCCATCATCTCACTACTTGTTTCTCTTAATTCCATAGACTTCATGCCAGTTTCCTTAGTAAACACAGACGCAAAAAAACCATTTAAGATCTCCCTCATTTCCTTTGGTTCCGCACATAGCCGACCACTCTGATCTTCAAAAGGATCAATTTTATCCCTTACAATCCTTTTGCTCTTAATATACCTGTAAAAGCTCTTTGGATTGTTCTGCACTTTGACTGCCAAGGCAACCTCATATCCTCTTTTAGCCCTCCTGATTTCTTTCTTAAGTATTTTCTTGCACTTCTTATACTCCTCAAGCACCTTATTTACTCCCTGTTTCCTATACATGTCAGACAACTCCCTCTTCTTCTTTATCAGAGTTGCAATATCCCTTGAGAACCAAGGTTCCTTATTCCTATTCACTTTGCCTTTAATCCTGACAGGAACATACAAATTCTGCACTCTCAAAATTTCTCCTTTGAAGGTTTCCCACCTACCCATCACATCCTTGCCAGAGAACAACCTGTCCCAATCCACGCTTTTTAGAGCCTTTCTCATTTCTTCAAATTTGGCTTTCTTCCAGTTAAGAACCTCAACCCTAGGACGAGATCTATCCTAGTCCATGATCAAGTTAAAAATAATGGTGTTATGATCACTGGAACCAAAGTGCTCCCCTACACATACCTCCGTCACTTGTCCTAACTCGTTTCCTAACAGGAGATCCAATATTGCATCCCTTCTAGTTGGTCCCTCTATATATTGGTTTAGAAAACTTTCCTGAACACATTTTACAAACTCTAAACCATCTAGGCCCCTAACAGTATGGGAGTTCCAATCAATGTATGGAAAATTAAAATCCCCTACCACCACAACTTTATGATTCCTGCAGTTGCCTGCTATCTCTCTGCAGATTTTACAAAAACCACATAATTATAACATTTAGCAACAACAGTGCAACAATACCATAACTTGATGAAGAACAGGCCATGGGCACTGTCAAAAGGTTCAAAGTCTCTCGAAAGTCCCACATCTCACGCAGACGGGAGCAGGAAGAAAACTCTCCCTGCCATGCCCGACCACAGTCTTACTCTGAGTCGTCCGAAAACTTCGAGCTCCCATCAGCCCTCCGACACCGAGTATCGAGCACCAGCTCTGCCGAACGCTTCGACCCCAGCCTCGGTCGCCAGTAGCAGGCAAAGCCGAGGACTTTTGGGGGCCTTCCCTCCGGAGATTCCTGATCGCACAGTAGCAGCGGCAACGAACGGGGCATTTCAGAAATAAAGATGAATAGTTTGGACACCCAACACCGTAAAAACAGGGTGGAAATGAGAGGACATACCTTTCAAGTAGCTGGAGAAAATTATAAAGGGAAGGGTGTCAGAAGCAGTTTTATTCTGCTCAGAGAGTGTCGAGTATTTGTAACGTCCTGCCAGGTCTGTGCTGTAAGGAAAGAGTTAACTGTGATTTCTCCTCGCGTTATGCTGAAACAAAGTGGACGTTTGTAAAGACAAAACAGTATTAGCTTGGAGTGGCAGCACACATCAAAGTTGCTGGTGAACGCAGCAGGCCAGGCAGCATCTCTCGGAAGAGAGCATCTCAGGCCGAGACCCTGAAACGTCGACTCTACCTCTTCCTAGAGATGTTGCCTGGCCTGCTGCGTTCACCAGCATCTTTGATGCGTATTGCTTGAATTTCCAGCACCTGCAGCATTCCTGTTGTTAGCTTGGAGTGGAATTGTTCTGAGAAAGTACACGACAACCAGTCTACAACAATGACTTCAGAATGTCAGGGAAGTACAAGATTGCAGCCATACTAGTTGAAGAAGTGCAAAATGTGTCTGTCTGGGCTGAAGGACATAAGAGATCGGGTCGGTGCAGCTGGTCCTATCAATATGGAAATATATAGGCGGGAGGAAAGAGAGCAGCGTACCGCGCGCGTGCGTAGCCCTCCGGTGAAAAATGATATCGTATCTGTTAAATAGGGGCCGTGAAAAATTCTGATTTGATGGAGAAAGGACGTGAAAGCACAGAGGAACATCTGGAGAAATTTCTGAAGCGCTCGTTCGCTGCTGTCGTTACTGCGTGGTCGGGAATCTTTCGAAGGGTAGGCTCAAAATCACCGGCTTTGCCTGCTGTTGGCGACCGAGGTTGAGGTCCAATCGTTCGGACAGAGATGGCGCTCAGTACTCGGTGTCGTAGGGCTGATCAGAGCACGAAGTTTTCGGATGACGCAGAGTCAGACTGTAGTCGGGTGTGGCAGGGAGAGTTTTTCTTCCTTCTCCCGTCTGCGTGAGATGTGGGACATTTGAGAAACTTTGAACTTTACTGTGCTCATGGACATCTTCATCAAGTTATGGTATTGTTGCACTGTTGTAACTATATGTTATAATTATCTGGTTTTGTCAATTTTTTCAGTCTTGGTCTGTCCTCTGTTTTTGTGATATCACATTGTATCATTTCTTAATGCATGCATTACCAAATGAGAATAAAAGAAGACTACGTATCTTTATAATCTAAAAGTGTAAGCAATTTGAAGGGTATAAAAATGGGTACGTTCTTTGGTGCATGGGGGAAGAGTTTTGCGTCAGCTTAGACTACAACTGGAAATGATATACTGATCAGTATGTTGAGGATGTGTGTGCGTCTGTGTGTGTGTGTGTGTGTGTGTGTGTGTGTGTGTGTGTGTGTGTGTGTGTGTTTGTGTGTGTATGTGTGTGGGTGTGTGGGTGGGAGGGTGTGTGTGTGCCTGTGAGAGAGAGTGCAAAGAGGGAGATAGAGCCAGAAGCCAGAAGGGGAGAAAAGAGAGAGAGAGCAAGAGAGAGAAAGAAAGAATGTGAAAGGAAAGAGTGAGAGAAAGAGAGGGGGAGAAAGAGAACGAGCAAGAAAGGGAGAAAAGAGAAAGAACACGACAGACAGAAAGAGAGATAAAGAGAGATGGGCAGCTAGACAGAGATACCAAAAGATTCAAAGAAAGAGAGAGTGAGAGAGATAGCGAGAGAGAGAGAAAGGAGGAGAAGATGGCAGAGTGACGCAACGTGCGCAGACTCTCCGGTGAATGATATCTCTTATTTGTCAAGTAGGGGACCGTGTACAATTCTGATTTGATGGAGACAGACGTAAGAGTACAGAGGAACACCTAGAGAAACTTCTGAAATGCCCGCTTCGATTCTGCTGTTATTGTGTGGTCGGGAATCTCCGGAGAAGGACTCGAATCCTCAGCTTTGCTTGTTTCGGCGACCGGGACGAGGTCGAAGGCGCTCAGTAGAGGATGGCGCTCGGGAAGCTGTATCGAAGGGGTTGGTTGGAGGCTGGAAGTTTTCGGACGGACGGACTCAGTGTCGGCTGTGATCTGGTGCCTCCAATGCATCGGCAGTTGTCGGTGCCTGGAGGTTTATGGCAGGAAGTTTCTCTCTTTGCCACCTGATATCGGGAACCATCGGGAATCGATCGGCTTTGGACTTTGAGACTTTTTTTTACCGTGCCCATGGTCTGTTATTTATGAAATTATGGTATTCCTTTGCACTGCTGTAACTATATGTTATAATTATGTGGATCTGTCAGTGTCAGTCTTTGGTTTGTCCTATTTTTCTGTGATATCACTCTGGAGGAACAGTGTATCATTTCTTAATGCATGTATACATTTCTAAAGGACAATAAAAGAAGACTGACTGCTCTCATAATCTAAAAGAGATCAAGAGACAGGAAAAGAAAAAACACGGCGAAAGAGAGTAAGAGAGAGACAAAGGGAGAGACGGAGCAACAAAGAACAAAGAGAAAGGTAGAGACAGAGAGCCAGACAGACAGACATACAGACGCAGAGACTGTCATGGTCCGGTCCGTGAAGTCCGCATTCTTGTTCACGGTCCGGTCCGTGTACTCAGGGCTCCAGGTCTTCCAGCTGACCCTTGTTTCGGTTGGGTTAATCATAGGCACCTGATTCCCATCTTGGGGCTTGGAATATAAGTAGCCTTGGAATCAAGTGTGGGCTGCTGTTTTGTCTTGTCAAAATCCCCTAGGAGCAACCTGCCGGTGGAAGGCTAGACCGGCCACTTGCCATCTTTAGGCCGCGTTGAAGAACTATCGCTTTATGGAGCTATGCTGTCGGTAGTCGGAACTGTCTTTGCGGTATAGACTCGACCGTTTCCTGGGCAGCTGAGTGGCCGTCAGCCACTCCGAGCTATGTAGGGATCCGGCTGTTTCCGTAGTCAGCCGAGGTTGCTGGACGTAACTGCGACTCGGAGCAGCCCGATGCAGAGATCGAACTGTATGTCGTTCTTCGGTGTTTGTCTCTTCTTGTCCTCGCCTCCATGGGGTAATCAGGCCGTTCTGCCGTTGCCTTGCGCGAGGATCTGTTCCTTCTTGACCTCGCCTCCGTGGGATAATTCAGACCATTCTGCCGTTACCCGAGGGATGGACCTGTCCCACATTGGTGTGGAATAAAGTTGAGTCCCGTCTTGTCTAAGGACAAGTCTGGGCACTATGTTGATGTACAGTTCCCAGTCTGTCTCCGAGCTCCAGCCTCCGCATTTCAAGACCCCAGCCTCCAGCTTCCAGCCTCAAGCCTCAAGACCCCATCCTGCAGCCTCAAGCCTCAAGACCCCAGCCTGCAGTCTCCAGCCTCAAGACCCCAGCCTGCAGTCTCCAGCCTCAAGACCCCAGCCTGCAGTCTCCAGCCTCAAGACCCCAGCTTCGAGCCTCAAGCCTCAAGACCCCAAGCCTGCAGGCTTAAGTCTCAAGACCCCAAACCTGTTGGGGAGAGTGTAATTATCCCCTGTGCTTCAAAAACCTGATTGTTGAGTGGTAATAGCTTTTCCTGAATCTGGTGCTGTGGGGCCTGAGGCTCCTGTTACTCCTTCTTGATGGCAGCACGGAGAAGCAGCATCAGCTGGATGATGGGTTGATGATGGCTGCTGCTCTCCCGTCACAGTGCTTCTTGTAGATGTGCTCAGTGGTGGAGAGGACTTTACCTGCGATGAACCGGCTGCATCCACAACTTTTTACTGCCTATCGCAGCGGCATTGGTGCTTCTATGCCACAGCATAATGCAAAGAGTCAGGATATTTTCAACTGTATACCGATGGAAGTTTGTCAAACTGTTAGATATGTTCAATCTTCTACAAACCTACATCGTACTGGCTGTAAAGGCTGGTAAATCTTTCCAGGATGCTCTCAGCCTCCACACGAAAATGCAATTCGATATTGGGGAAATTAAAGACGCACACCACTCGGTTGTTTTCACAACTTGTCATAACCTGCCTACATTTCTGTTCCACTTTCTCCTGCTGGATTTACAAAAACATTTGTAAATTGAAGCACAAGTTATCTGATGTTTTCCTTTATCTACATTCCGTTACATCCTGAAAGATGCCACGTGGGAGGGAGGTGTTTGATAGTTTACATGATGTACAGACTATTCTGAGTTTTTGGTATTATTAGTGCGCACAGGATCATTGAGAGATGGGAAACATCATTCAAACCATCAAGTCTCTTCTAGCTCCAGTTACAATATTCCCACTGTCTCGTTAAGAACTCTCTTCCCACGACTCGGCAGGTTATTCCCCCTGACGTCCATGTCAAATTACTCTTTGAATACTCTGACTGGTTGTTCCCAACGTACCAGATGAACTACAGTTATTGTAGAAATATTTTTCGTCGTGTGCCCCTTTGATCCATTGCTCACTAGACCTCAAATAATTGACCTATAAGCAGTGAACTTTACAGTATACGAAGGGTCCCCACAGCTGCCTGTGTGTGTGTTGACCATGAGACTATTTGAAACTGAGTATTTATCTGAATGTGTTCTGGGTCTCCTGATGGCCAAAATCCCCAAACGTTTTACCTATCTTAATACTCATTTACAGACTTACGAGGGGTGATTGATAAGTTCGTGGCCTAAGGTTGAAGGAGTCAATTTTAGAAAACCTAGCACATTTATTTTTCAATATAGTCCCCTCCTACATTTACACTCTTAGTCAGCGGTCGTGGAGCATACGGATCCCTTCTTTGTCGAAGTCGGCGTCTTGAACCTCCAGAAAGTGGTCCACTGCAGTGGTGATTGATACATTCGTGGCCTGGGTGGACGGAGATGAGTTATGAACTTCAAACTTTCTACATAATCACTCAAAGAGTTGAACTGCTCGTGCACGTACCGAGACCTGTATAACTCATATCCGTCTATCATAGGCCACGAACTTATCAATCACCCCCGCTGCGGACCACTCCAGGAGGTCCAAGTCGTCGACTTCAAGAAAGAAGTGTGTAAATGTAGGAGGGGAATATGTTGAAAAATATATGTGCTAGGTTTTCTAAAAGTGGCTCCTTCCACCTTATGCCACGAATTTATCAATCACCCCTCGTACATTAGCCTTCTCCTTAGTATCTAAACGTCTGAGTATATCACAATACCGACTTCCTGATCTCGCTTTCCTCTATGTCCTCCTCCTTTGAAAACATTAATGAATGGAAAATATTCATTCATTCATTCATTATCACGCGTGATAGTTGTTTTCGTTCACCCTCCTCACTGAGGATATTTCACTCGCCTGATTCACAGTGTTACTTGTTTCTTGCTTTCTGTATGTTCGTCCAAGACGCTGTTCAATTTCATCTTTCTAAATTTTATACGTCCTCACTTGTTATATGCTATATAAGTAAATGCAATATCTCTCATCATTCAAAGACCTACGCGTACCTGTCTTTCTCTACCTTCCTCACAGGGACAATAAAGTCCTGAATTCTAACCGGCTGCACTCTAAACGACTCACACATGTCAGACATAGACTGACCAGTAACTTCGGCTCCAAGACTAATTTTTGCGATTCCTGCCCAAATCTGCTGTAATTTACATTCCCTAAATTCGCATTCGTCCACCTGCAGGTCCAGTCTTATCATTTTCAATAATCATCTGAAAATTTCCAGAGAAATAGTCCTTAAATCTTACCCAGTGAGCATCCAATCATCTCGCTAGGCGTATTTCTCAACTATTTCCCCCTCCCTGGTGGACTACCTGAATATTGTTTCAGGAAACCATCGTGAAAACACCTATCAAATAATGCACTATTCATGCCTCATGTGATAAGAGAGTCGCAGTCATTCTGGGGTGATTGTTCACACGCTACAGCTCTCTATTGCTTTATATCTATGCATAACCTGAAGATATATCAGTTGCTCTCTCAAAAGTTTCAGAGATATCAAAGTTACGTTTAATATTGGAGAAATGTATACAATATACATCCTGAAATGTTTTTTCTTCGTAACCATCCAGTAAAACAGAGGGGTGCCCCAAAGAATGAACGACAATTAAATACTAGAATCCCAAAGTCCCCTTCCCCGCCCCCAGCTCCGTTCCCTCCCGCGTGTAACCAGCAGGAAGCAACGAGTCCCCTCCATTCAAAACTAATTATCAGCATCCACCAACAAGCACTCAAGCGTGCAGCAAAATTAGCAGCAAAGACCCAGACTTGCAGTATTCCAAGACCGCTTTTCACCCGGTATTCGACATACCACAGGCTCTCTCTCTCCCTACTAGAGGGGAAACAGGTGTCTCCGTTTCATAACAAGATGGGAGACATAACAAACGACTGGCTGCTTTACGATGTTAAAATTCCGTTGCGTTGCTTTCTCCGAGCTCTGTGCCTAAAGGTCTCAGGTGTCTGGGCACACATCCAGAGATCGTTTGGCTCCCACAACACATCGGTCTGTCGGAACTCCGATCTTCAATCCGTCCGTCTCCAGAGCCACGACATCCTTGGCCTCCAAAGGCGAACCTAATTCACGGGCCAAGCACCTAGCAGTCGTGCAACCCCGAGAGCAGTTCCTATTCCCGCAAATAACCGACGTCAACCATGTCCCATTCGCTCTCACTATCTCTCTCTCCCGCTGTCTTTCTCTCGCACATTCTCACTTTCCCTCTCACCCTCACGCTCCCCCTTGCAATGTTTCATTCTCTCGCTCTCCCTCGCGCTCATCCTCACTCGCATCTTCTCCCACACGACCTTTCCCTAGTGCGTATTCTCGCGTCATTTCCCCGGTGCCGTTTACCTCGCGCGCTCTCCCTCTCGTGATTTCCCTCGCAGCCTCTTTCTCGCGATGTCTCACTCGTGCTCTCTCTCCCTCCTTCGCACCCTCAGCCCTCGGACCGTCTCCTTCTCATGCTCACTCCCTCGCGATGGCTTCGTCTCTCTGACTCTCTCTCCTTCACTCTGTACCTCTATCTCTATATAACTCATAGAGCTATAAGCGCACGTAATGGCACTTAATCCTCAGTTGTGAAAATGTTAAAATTCTGTTCCATAAAGAGAGTTAAAGGCGGCAGAGAGAAGCAGAACCGACAAGAACGGAAGAGAATGAAAAGACGGTGAAGGGAATAATCGGTTATGACGGAAGCAGGAGTGTTTGATACAGAAGAGAATATGTTCCAAGGTCAGGCACTTTGGTCAGAATCGGGACGCAGGCGAATCAGATTTAATTTAACAGGGCAACAGTGGTCAAAGGTGAGGTGCAAAGTAGATTTTTCTGGGATTGTCAGGCCAGTGATAACATAGGAATCAGCTGTAAACATGTTTTGAAGCACGAACGCAACACGGCAAAGAGTAAACAGTCGACAGGACTCTGATGAAAGGTCCCGGCCCGAGACGTCGATAGTTTAGTCTTTTCTATAGCTACTGCTTGGCCTGCTGAGTTCCTCCAGCATTTTGTGTGTGGATAAGAGTAAACAGTCGATGTTTCGGGCCGAGACCCTTCATCAAGATCTGACTTTGTGTGTGTTGTTTTGTATTTTGATCATCTACAGATTTGCCCTGTTACGTAAACGGCAACAATGAATATCAATCGAGACAGGTTATATGAAAACAACCAAACATTTATTAAACACGTATAAACGATAAGAAATAAACAAACGAAAACTTTAACCGGAAGTTAACTGATATGCAGCCGTTCACCAACTCGCCACTCGGCTCTGGTTCTTTAAGCGTTAAATGCGAAAAAAGTTCTTAAAGCGATAAATTCAAATATAGTTCTTAAAGCGATAACTTCGAAAGTCCAACAGATTTAAACATTCAATTGGGAGAGACTTCTCTGGAGAAGATTTCTTCATGGACGCAACTTTACTGCAGGTTCTGTCCACAGGATTCACGATTCCAAAAATAAACAGTTTAAATCAACTGACCTTAAATTCCTTTAGAGAGAGAGTGAGAGAGAGAGAGAGAGAGAGAGAGAGAGAGAGAGAGAAAGAGAGAGCACCTTTTTGCATGAACTCCTTGCTCTTTTTGGCAAGAGTTATCTCGATGCAGGTAGCTGTTCCTCCAACGAAGACACAATAAGGTCGATCCTTTACTAAACTGCCAAACGATGCCGACTTCTCTCGATCCTTCGGTCCTGTCCTTCGATAAATTCTTCACTCTCTCCTCAACTGTCGGAATTGGGTAAATCACCACATTTAGCAAAAATTTTCAGTCCAATAATTATGGTAACTTGCAACAGAACACAAAACCGTTGTAAAAATGAAACTGCGTCACAAAAACAAACACACAACAGAAACGGAGTCACAGCACGTTCTACCTGGAAATCTACAAACTAAAACACCCACTGCGTCACCTGGGTCTACCCTTATATGGTCATGGGTCACATGTCATGACATGACCTCACATCGGCGGGAAAATCAAATCGGATGACCTGCAAAAGACCATTGCATCATTCTCACAAAAAAAAAAACGGATCTCTTTGAGCATGTAACAACCCGTCTTTGTTTTGTAATTCTGTTCCTAACATTGTTTCCATTGATCCACAAGTGGAGGTATAGTAATAGCAGGATGAAGGCAGTTGAATTGTAAATCTTCACAGCATTTATTTCTAACGTTTTATGAGATTCCAAATCAGATTCAGTGGGTACTTCACCGCATTGTTTAGTTCCTCTCGGAATTTGCTCTGAGTCAGGGCGTAAATACACGTGTTGGTGCAGGAACTGAGAACCTGCAGCATTACCGATGCCTGTTGCGTGATGTAAAGGGGATCTGTGGCAGAATTAATAAAAATCATTGTAATCCGTCTATAGATCGAAAATATCACCATTGTTCCCCACAACAATAGAAAACTACCGGTTATGCTGAAGAGCAAAAAGATGGATTTGCGTCGGTTCTCCATCTCCCGGTCCTTATCATTCTCTCTACTCCTTTGTCCCCGGAGCCCCCTGCGGAGTCGACTGGCCGCTAAAATGTGTCTGATAATCACAATATTGAACAGAAACATCAGAACGATAGGGACACAAGGGTTTAAAAGGCGGTGAAACATTTCAAATGCCGCCCATGCACGAGAGTTTGTAAAGCTAGGCGGAGGTTTACAGTCCCAGGGAACACCATTAATTATTTCTCTGGGTCCGAATACAAAGCCCCAGGGGACAGTCTCCAAACAGGCCAGCACACTCACTGTCCCGATAACCAGAGCCGCCGTTCTCTCGGTGCAATATTTTGTCCTTAACTTCTCACAGCAAATAGCCACAAATCGATCGATGGTGAAGCCGACCGTCAGCCAAACTGAGGCCGCAGTGCTCGCAAACACCAACCATTCACCGAATCTGCAGACAGGAGTGAATCGCAGGAATGATCGGGGAAAATAAATCACAGCAGTCATCTTGAGGCACGGATTCGAGATAACGACCAAGAGATCGGACGCTGCCATTCCCACCAGGTAGCGAGTGACACATTTGGAGAGACCGCACTTTCCCCGGGACAGGATCACAATCGCCACCAAGTTCGCTGGAAGAGAACAGGGAACAGCAGGTTGAGAAAATACCGACCAGAAGCCAATGCAGCCGATTAACCCTTGCACACTGTTCATATTCTATACTTTACTCAATTTTGCCCCGGCCCAATAATCCCCTCGTAATAAGTGTTTATACCAAATTTTGAACTACTAATATATTTAGAATGTATAAACCGCCTATCTGACACTAATAAGTGTGTGATTAATCCTTAACTAATGTTTCAGAGATCTAAAATCCATTTCAATAGATACGGGTCAAATTTCAGGCGGAACACCCTCAATGCACAAAAATTTGTAGCACCTGTACAAAAGTATAATTTTTAAAAATATTTTCATTTTTGCTTATTTTGCTTCACTTTAGGAAAGGCCATCAAATTTCTGCTAAAAATGGCATTTAGGGTGTCTTTATTGCTGTCAAATGTCAAATCCTGTCAAATTTGACCCGAACAGTATGTAAGGGATAAGGGGATCCTGTAATATTTCCCCGTCTTTGTTTCATTTAGCAGCGCAAGGGTGGAGAGAGGAGGCAGAGCTGGAGGAGAGAGAGAAAGCGGTTACACAGTAAAATAGAATCAATATGATCTGAATACGTATTGCTTACTGATAAACAAATTATAAAGTGACAGTGGAAATCTAAAACTGGGTAACTACCTCTTCAGAATCAGTACTGGATAAGCAAAACAGAATATGTGGAAAAGCAGTTAAAGTATCTTTCCTCGGAACTGTTCTCAGGGAGACCCCTGACAGTAATGTTAACTGGTTTGTTTTTTCAAACAAGCTGCTTGAGGCTTGGTATTCCCGGCATTCTCACAGTCTGTTTCCTATTCCAGCATTTGCCACCTCACCGACTTTACAACAGAACATTGACTGATTCCAACAGAACTGCGGAGTCTGACACAATCTCACAGACAGACATGACACCTCCCACTGAATCCATCACAGGGAAGCAGGAGAGAGGAACTCAACATCCAACAGCGACAGGAACAATCAAAACTCAGGAATCAAACTTCCACTCCACGCCATCCCCCCCACGTCCATCACCACCACCACGGGAGCTGTCACTGCCGCTTACCGGGAATTCCAAAGGATGAAATAAATGGATAGTAAATGTCTCGTATCCGCCATATGACTAGATACTCCATTTCCGTAAGTATCTGCGATTTTTGTTGTTCCTGAATTCACAGCGACGTCACCCACTGAGCTGATGCTTCACACGGCCCTGATTTATACAGAGGATCAGTCTCCAGAGATACGGTTATGCACCTCACTAATTTTCTCAGTTACAGTTACAGTTATAGTTACTTGAACAGCACTTTAATGCAACACCGCGGGGACGTTCAGAGACTTAGGATGATAAGAAATGTTGCATTTAGTTAATAGAGTAAGAGAAGTTATATCAGGTTCAGGAAGGTGAAATTGAACAGCTTCTTAGAGGAACACACAGGGAGCAAGAGACAAGTGACTCTGTGTATCAGCAGAGTGAAGAGTAACCAGGATATGTCATCAGTGAGGAAGATCACAGAGAATACCAAGGCATACAAACAGTGAGATGATAGAGGGTCTCTCCAAGGGTATTAAAATGGGTAAATATTTTGTGGGATTTGGCCCATTGGGGTTCACAGACCACATGCAGCAAACAAACAGTTTGAACTGCCATCATGGTCAACACACGCACAGTGAGCTGTGGGAATTGTTCATGTGCCATATTGTTCACTGTTTAGACAATGATTTGAGACCCGGTGAGCAAATGATCAAAGGGGCCAAGGGGCCTTCGATTAAGTTCTTATTTCAAAACTAGTTGTGGTTCTCATCTGGGACATACCGCCGGCAGGAGTGGTGGAGACAAGCAGTCAAATTGTTCAGAGTATAGGTCCTTATGGAAAATAACACTGCCGAGCTGTGGAAAGAGAATGAAGAAAGGGACAGTGGGAATGTTGTACTCTAGACTTGATGGTCTGTAGTATCGACATGATACGTTGAATAGTGTCAGCTCTCCCACTATGATCCTGTGCCCACTAAAGTTCTGAAAGTCTCAATCTGTCTCCAGCAAACTTCTAAATTACCTGGGTGTACAAGGTATTCTTTCTGAAATAAGGAAATGTTCTGTAAAAACACTGGCAATGCATACCAAGCACACAGAAATGCCAAAGCTCAGCCTTGGCCAGTGAGACTCTAATACAAGCACACGGATTACTGATGACTCAGAGGTGGACAGAATGGAGGAACAAAGACCCCCAACAATCTCAGCAATTGAAATATTTCTGCCAGGGCCCCTGCAATTTCAACACTAGTCTCCTTCAAGGTCCGAGGGAACACCCTGTCAGTTCCCGGGGAGTTATCCACTTTAATTTTGCTCAAGACAGCAAGGACCTCCTCCATTTCGACCTGTACAGTTTCCATGCTCTCACTACTTGATTCCCTTAACTCCATAGACTTCATGCCAGTTTCCTTAGTAAATACAGACGCAAAAAATCCTATTTAACATCTCCCCCATTTCATTTGGTTCCGCACATAGCCGACCACTCTGATCTTTAAGAGGACCAATTTTATCCCTTACAATCTTTTTGCTCTTAATATACCTGTAAAAGTTCTTTGGATTATCCTTCACTTTGACTGCCAAGGCAACCTCATATCCTCTTTTAGCACTCCTGATTTCTTTCTTAAGTATTTTCTTGCACTTCTTATACTCCTCAAGCAACTTATTTACTCCCTGCTTCCTATACATGTCATAAAACTCCCTCTTCTTCTTTATCAGAGTTGCAATATCCCTTGAGAACCAAGGTTCCTTATTCCTATTCACTTTGCCTTTAATCCTGAGAGGAACATACAAATTCTGCACTCTCAAAATTTCTCCTTTGAAGGTTTCCCACCTACCGATCACATCCTTGCCAGAGAACAACCTGTCCCAAACCACGCTTTTCAGAGCCTTTCTCATTTCTTCAATTTTTGCCTTCTTCCAGTTAAGGACCTCAACCCTAGGACCAGATCAATCCTTGTCCATGATCAAGTTGAAACTAATGGTGTTATGATCACTGGAACCAAAGTGCTCCCCTACACAGACTTCCGTCACTTGTCCTAACTCGTTTCCTAACAGGAGATCCAATATTGCATCCCCTCTAGTTGGTCCCTCTATATATTGATTTAGAAAACTTTCCTGAACCTATTTTACAAACTCTAAACCATCTACACCCCTAACAGTACGGGAGTCCCGATCAATGTATGGAAAATTAAAATCCCCTACCACCACAACTTCATGTTTCCTGCAGTTGCCTGCTTTCTCTCTGCAGATTTTACAAAAACCACATAATTATAACATTCAGCAACAACAGTGCAACAATACCATAACTTGATGAAGAACAGGCCATGGGCACTGTCAAAAGGTTCAAAGTCTCTCGAAAGTCCCACATCTCACGCAGACGGGAGCAGGAAGAAAACTCTCCCTGCCATGCCCGACCACAGGCTTACTCTGAATAGTCCGAAAACTTCGAGCTCCCATCAGTCCTCCGACACCGAGTACCGAACACCAGCTCTGCCGAACGCTTCGACCCCAGCCTCGGTCGCCAGCAGCAGGCAAAGCCGGGGATTTTTGGGGCCTTCCCTCCTGAGATTCTCGATCGCACAGTAGCAGCGGCAACGAACCGGGCATTTCAGAAATAAAGATAAATAGTTTGGATACCCAGCACCGTAAAAGCAGGGTGGCAATGACGACACGAGAGGACATACCTTTCAAGTAGCTGGAGGAAATTATAGGGGGAGGGGTGTCAGAAGCAGTTTTATTTTGCTCAGAGAGTGTCGAGTATTTGTAACGTCCTGCCAGGGCGGTGCTGTAAGGAAACAATTAACTGTGATTTCTCCTCGCGTTACGTTAAAGCACAGAGGAACATCTGGAGAAATTTCTGAAACGCTCGTTCGCTGCTGTCGTTACTGCGTGGTCGGGAATCTTTCGAAGGGTAGGCTCAAAATCACCGGCTTTGCCTGCTGTTGGCGACCGAGGTTGAGGTCCAATCGTTCGGACAGAGATGACGCTCAGTACTCGGTGTCGTAGGGCTGATCAGAGCCCGAAGTTTCCGGATGACGCAGAGTCAGACTGTGGTCGGGTATGGCAAGGAGAGATTTTCTTCCTTCTCCCGTCTGCGTGAGATGTGGGAGATTTGAGAAACTTTGAACTTTACTGTGCTCATGGACTTCTTCATCAAGTTATGGTATTGTTGCACTGTTGTAAATGTACGCTATAATTATGTGTTTTTTTCAATTTTTTCAGTCTTGGTCTGTCCTCTAGTTTTGAGATATCACATTGTATCATTTGTTAATGCATGCATTACCAAATGACAATAAAAGAGGACTACGTATCTTCATAATCTAAAAGCGTAAGCAATTTGAAGGGTATAAAAATGGGTACGTTCTTTAGCGCATGGGGGAGAGTTTTGTGTCAGCTTAGACTACAGCTGGAGCTGATATAGGGAACAGTATGTTGAGGATGTGTGTGCATCTGTGTGTGTGTGTGTGTGTGTGTGTGTGTGTGTGTGTATGTGCGGGTGTGTGCGTGTGTGTGTGTTTGTGAGAGAGTGTGTGTGTGTTTGTGTGTGTATGCGTGTGGGTGTGTGTGTGTGTCTGTGTGCGCGTGTGTGTGTGTGTGTGTGTGTGTTTGTGTGTGTGTTTGTGAGAGAGTGTGTGTGTATTTGTGTGTGTATGCGTGTTTGTGTGTGGGTGGGAGTGTGTGTGTGTGTGTGTGTGTGTGTGTGTGTTTGTGTGTGTGTGTCTGTGTGTGAGTGTGTGTTTGTGTGTGTGTTTGTGTGTGTGTGTGTGTGTGTGTGTGCCTGTGAGAGAGTGTGTGTGTTTCTGTGTGTCTGTGTGTGAGTGTGTGTGTGTGTGTGTGTGTGTGTGTCTGTGCCTGTGAGAGAGTGTGTGTGTTTGTGTGTGTCTGTGTTTGAGTGTGTGTGTGTGTGTGTGTGTGTGTGTGTGTGTGTGTGTGTGTGTGTGTGTGCCTGTGAGAGAGTGTGGGTGTGTGGGTGGGAGGTTGTGTGTTTGCCTGTGAGAGAGAGTGCAAAGAGGGTGATAGAGCCAGAAGTCAGAAGGGGAGAAAAGAGAGAGAGAGCAAGAGAGAGAAAGAAAGAACGTGAAAGGAAAGAGTGAGAGAAAAAGAGCGGGAGAAAGAGAACGAGAAAGAAAAGGAGAAAAGAGAAAGAACACGACAGAAAGAGAGATAAAGAGAGATGGGCAGCTAGACAGAGATACCAAAAGATTCAAAGAAAGAGAGAGTGAGAGAGATAGCGAGAGAGAGAGAAAGGAGGAGAAGATGGCAGTGCGACGCAACGTGCGCGGCCTCTCCGGTGAATGATATCTCTTATTTGTCAAGTAGGGGACCGTGTATAATTCTGATTTGATTGAGACAGACGTAAGAGTACAGAGGAACATCTGGAGAAACTTCTGAAATGCCCGCTTCGCTGCTGCTGTTACTGTGTGGTCCAGAATCTCCGGAGGAGAAGGCCTCGAATACTCGGCTTTGCTTGTTTCGGCGACCAGGACGAGTTCGAAGGCGCTCGGGAAGCTGTATCGAAGGGCTGGTCGGAGGCTGGAAGTTTTTGGACGGACGGACCCAGTGTCGGCTGTGGTCTGGTGCCTCCAATGCATCGGCAGTTGTCGGCGCCTGGAGGTTTATGGCAGGAAGTTTCTCCCTTTGCCGCCTGATATCGGGGACCATCGGGAATCGATCGGCTTTGGACTTTGAGACTTTTTTTTACCGTGCCCATGGTCTGTTCTTTATGAAATTATGGTATTGCTTTGCACTGCTGTAACTATATGTTATAATTATGTGGATCTGTCAGTGTCAGTCTTTGGTTTGTCCTGTTTTTCTGTGATATCACTCTGGAGAAACATTGTATCATTTCTTAATGCATGTATACATTTCTAAATGACAATAAAAGATGACTGAGTGTTCTCATAATCTAAAAGAGATCAAGAGACAGGAAAAGAAAAATTCGGCGAAAGAGCGTAAGAGAGAGACAAAGGGAGAGACGGAGCAACAAAGAACAAAGAGAAAGGTAGAGACAGAGAGCCAGACAGACAGACATACAGACGCAGAGGCTGTCATGGTCCGGTCCGTGAGGTCCGCATTCTGGTTCACGGTCCGGTCCGTGGATTCAGGACTCCAGGTCTTCCAGCTGACCCTTGTTTCGGTTGGGTTAATCATAGGCAGCTGATTCCCATCTTGCGGCTTGGAATTAAAGTAGCCTTGGAGTCGAGTGTGGGTTGCTGGTTTTGTCTTGTTAAAATCCCCTGGGAGCAAACTGCCGGTGGAAGGCCAGAGCGGCCACTTGCCATCTTTAGGCCGCATTGAAGAACTATCGCTTTATGGAGCTTTGCTGTCGGTAGTCGGAACTGTCTTTGCGGTATGGATTCGGCTGTTTCCCGGGAAGCTGATTGGCCGTCAGCCACTCCAAGCTAGGTGGGGATCCGGCTGTTTCCTTAGCTGGCCGAGGTTGCTGGCCGTAACTGCGACTCGGAGCAACCCCGATGCAGAGACCGAACTGTCTGTCGTTCTTCGGTGTTTGTCTCTCCTTGTCCTCTCCTCCATTGGGTAAGTCAGGCCGTTCTGCCGTTGCCTTGCGGGGGGATCTGCGTTGTCTTGTCCTCGCCGCCGGGGGTAACTCAGGCCGTTCTGCTGTTGCCCTGCGGGGGGATCTGTCTTTTCTTCTCTGGTCTTTGCCTCTGTTGGGTAAGTCATGCCGTTCTGCCGTTACCCTACGGTTGGATCTGTTCCTTCTTCTCCTCGCCTCTGTGGGGTAGATCAGGCCATTCTGCCGTTACCCGACGGATGGACCTGTCCCACATTGGTGTGGAGATAAAGCTGAGTCCCGTCTTGTCTAAGGACAAGTCTGGGCACTAAGTTGATGTACAGTGCCCAGTCTGTCTCCGAGCTCCAGCCCCCGAGTTATCAGTCCCCGCATTTCAAGACCTCAGCCTCCAGCTCCAGCCTCAGGCCCGAGTTCCTAAAGCCCCAGCTTCCAGCCTCAAGTCTCAAGTCCCCAGCCTCCCGCCCCAATCCTCAAGACCCGAAGCCTCCCGCCTCAAGCCTCAAGACCCCAGCCTGCAGCCTCAAGCCTCAAGACCCCAGCCTGCAGTCTCCAGCCTCAAGACCCCAAGCCTGCAGCCTTAAGTCTCAAGACCCCAAACCTGTTGGGGAGAGTGTAATTATCCCCTCTGCTTCAAAAACCTGACTGTTGAGTGGTGATAGCTTTTCCTGAATCTGGTGCTGTGGGGCCTGAGGCTCCTGTTACTCCTTCTCGATGGCAGCATGGAGAAGCAGCATCAGCTGGATGATGGGTTGATGATGGCTGCTGCTCTCCCGTCACAGTGCTTCTTGTAGATGTGCTCAGTGGTGGAGAGGACTTTACCTGCGATGAACGGCTGCATCCACAACTTTTTACTGCCTATCGCAGCGGCATTGGTGCTTCTATGCCACAGCATAATGCAAAAAGTCAGAATATTCTCAACTGTATACCGATGGAAGTTTGTCAAACTGTTAGATATGTTCAATCTTCTACAAACCTACATCGTACAGGCTGTAAAGGCTGGTAAATCTTTCCAGGATGCTCTCAGCCTTCACACGAAAATGCAATTCGATATTGGGGAAATTAAAGACGCACACCACTCGGTTGTTTTCACAACTTGTCATATCCTGCCTACATTTCTGTTCCACTTTCTCCTGCTGGATTTACAAAAACCTTTGTAAATTGAAGCACAAGATATCTGATGTTTTCCTTTATCTACATTCCGTTACATACTGAAAGATGCCATGTGGGAGGGAGGTGTATGATGGTTTACATGATGCACAGACTATTCTGAGTTTTTGGTATTATTAGTGCGCAGAGGATCATTGAGAGATGGGAAACACCATTCAAACCATCAAGTCTCTTCTAGCTCCAGTTACAACATTCCCACTGTCTCGGTAAGAACTCTCTTCCCACGACTAGTCAGATTATTCCCCCTGACCTACAAGTCCAATTACTCTTTGAATACTCTGACTGGTTGTTCCCAACGTACCAGATGAACCACAGTTATTGTAGAAATATTTCTTGTCGTGTGCCCCTTTGATCCATTGCTCACTGGACCTCAAATAATTGACCTATAAGCAGTGAACTTTACAGTACACGAAGAGTCCCCACAGCTCCCTGTTTGTGTGTTGACCATGAGGCTATTTGAAACTGCGTGTTTATCTGAATGTGTTCTGGGTCTCCTAATGGACAAAATCCCCAAACGTTTTACCTATCTTAATACTCATTTACAGACTTACGAGGGGTGATTGATAAGTTCGTAGCCTAAGGTTGCAGGAGTCAATTTTAGAAAACCTGGCACATTTATTTTTCAATATAGTCCCCTCCTACATTTACACTCTTAGTCAGCGGTCGTGGAGCATACGGATCCCTTCTTTGTCGAAGTCGGCGTCTTGAACCTCCAGGAAGTGGTCCACTGCAGTGGTGATTGATAAATTCGTGGCCTGGGTGGAATGAGATGAGTTATTAACTTCAAACTTTCTGCATTTTCACTCAAAGAGCTGAACTGCCTGTGCACGTACCGAGACCAGTATAACTCATATCTTTCTATCATAGGCCACGAACCTATCAATGACACCGGCTGCGGACCACTCCAGGAGGTCCAAGTCGCCGACTTCCAGAAAGAACTGCATAAATGTAGGAGGGGAATATGTTGAAAAATATATGTGCTAGGTTTTCTAAAAGTGGCTCCTTCCACCTTATGCCACGAACTTATCAATCACCCCTCGTACATTAGCCTTCTCCCTAGTATCAAAACGTCTGAGTATATCACAATACCGACTTCTTGATCTCGCTTTCCACCATGTCCTCCTCCTTTGAAAACACCAATGAATGGGAAATATTCATTCATTCATTCATTCATTGTCACGCGTGATAACTCAGGCTCCAGCCATAATCTCCCTCCTTTGGCTTTTAGTAGCCTTTCCTCTCCCCAGTATACTGCTGTTTCAGTTCATAAAATGTCCTGTGGTTTTCGCTGACCCTCCTCACTGAGGATATCTCACTCGCCTGATTCACAGTGTTACTTTTTTCTTGCTTTCTGTATGTTTCTCCAAGACCCTGTTCAATTTCAGCTTTCTAAATTTTATATGTCCTCACTTGTTATATCCTACATAAGTAAATGCAATATCTCTCATCATTCAAAGACCTACGCGTACCTGTCTTTCTCTGACTTCCTCACAGCGACAATAAAGACCTGAATTCTAACCGGCTGCACTGTAAACGACTCACACATGTCAGACATAGACTGACCAGTAACTTCGGCTCCAAGACTACTTTTTGAGATTCCTGCCCAAATCTGCTGTAATTTACATTCCCTAAATTCTCATTCGTCCACCTACAGGTCCAGTCTTATCATTGTCAATAACCATCTGAAAACTTCCAGAAAAATAATCCTTAAATCTTTCCCAGTGAGCATCCAATCATCTCGCTAGGCGTATTTCCCAACTATTTCCCCCTCCCTGGTGGACTACCTGAATATTGTTTCAGGACACCATCGTGGAAACACCTATCAAATAATGCACTATTCAATCCTCATGTGATAAGGGAGTCGCAGTCATTCTGGGGTGATTATTCACACGCTACAGCTCTCTATTGCTTTATATCTATGCATAACCTGAAGATATATCAGTTGCTCTCTGAAAAGATTCAGAGATATCAAAGTTACGTTTAATATTGGAGAAATGTATACAATATACATCCTGAAATGTTTTTTCCTCGTAACCATCCAGTAAAACAGACGGGTGCCCCAAAGAATGAACGACAATTAAATACTAGAATCCCAAAGTCCCCTTCCCCGCCCCCAGCTCCGTTCCGTCCCGCGTGTAACCAGCAGCAAGCAACGACTCCCCTCCATTCAAAACTAATTATCAGCACCCACCAACAAGCACTCAAGCGTGCAGCAAAATTAGCAGCAAAGACACAGACTTGCAGTATTCCAAGACCGCTTTTCACCCGGTATTCGACATACCACAGGCTCTCTCTCACCCTAATAGAGGGGAAACAGGTGTCTCCGTTTCATAGCAAGATGGGAGACATAACAAACGACTGGCTGCTTTACGATGTTAAAATTCCATTGCGTTGCTTTCTCTGAGCTCTGTGCCTAAAGGTCTCAGGTCTCTGGGCCCACATCCAGAGATCGTTTGGCTCCCACAACACATCGGTCTGTCGGAACCCCGATCTTCAATCCGCCCGTCTCCAGAGCCACGACATCCTTGGCCTCCAAAGGCCAGCCTAACTCACAGGCCAAGCACCTAGCAGTCGTGAAACCCCGAGAGTAGTTCCCATTCCCGCAAATAACCGACGTCAGCCATGTCCCATTCGCTCTCACTATCTCTCTCTCCCGCTGTCTTTCTCTCGCACATTCTCACTTTCCCTCTCACCCTCACGCTCCCCCTTGCAATGTTTCATTCTCTCGCTCTCCCTCGCGCTCATCCTCACTCGCATCTTCTCCCACACGACCTTTCCCTGGTGCTTATTCTCGCGTCATTTCCCCGGTGCCGTTTACCTCGCGCGCTCTCCCTCTCGTGATTTCCCTCGCAGCCTCTTTCTCGCGATGTCTCACTCGTGCTCTCTGTCCCTCCTTCGCACCCTCAGCCCTCGGACTGTCTCCTTCTCATGCTCACTCCCTCGCGATGGCTTCGTCTCTCTCACTCTCTCTCGTTCACTCTATATAACTCATAGAGCTATAAGCGCACGTAATGGCACTCAATCCTCAGTTGTGAAAATGTTAAAATTCTGATTCATAAAGATAGTTAAAGGCGGCAGAGAGAAGCAGAACCGACAAGAACGGAAGAGAATGAAAAGACGGTGAAGGGAATAATCGGTTATGACGGAAGCAGGAGTGTTTGATACAGATGAGAATATGTTCCAAGGTCAGGCACTTCGGTCAGAATCGGGACGCAGGCGAATCAGATTTAATTTAACAGGGCAACAGTGGTCAAAGGTGAGGTGCAAAGTAGATTCTTCTGGGATTGTCAGGCCAGTGATAAGATAGGAATCAGCTGTAAACATGTTTTGAAGCACGAACGCAACACGGCAAAGAGTAAACAGTCGACAGGACTCTGATGAAAGGTCCCGGCCCGAGACGTCGATAGTTTAGTCTTTTCTATAGCTACTGCTTGGCCTGCTGAGTTCCTCCAGCATTTTGTGTGTGGATAAGAGTAAACAGTCGATGTTTCGGGCCGAGACCCTTCATCAGGATCTGACTTTGTGTGTGTTGTTTTGTATTTTGATCATCTACAGATTTACCCTGTTACGTAAACGGCAACAATGAATATCAATCGAGACAGGTTATATGAAAGCAACCAAACATTTAGTAAACACGTATAAATGATAAGAAATAAACAAACGAAAACTTTAACCGGATGTTAACTGATATGCAGCCGTTCACCAACTCGCCACTCGGCTCTGGTTCTTTAAGCGTTAAATGCGAAAAAGTTCTTAAAGCGATAAATTCAAATATAGTTCTTAAAGCGATAACTTCGAAAGTCCAACAGATTTAAACATTCAATTGGGAGAGACTTCTCTGGAGAAGATTTCTTCACGGACGCAACTTTACTGCAGGTTCTGTCCACAGGATTCACGATTCCAAAAATAAACAGTTTAAATCAACTGACTTTAAATTCCTTTAGAGAGAGAGAGAGAGAGAGAGAGAGAGAGAGAGAGAGAGAGAGAGAGAGAGAGAGAAAGAGAGAGCACCTTTTTGCATGAACTCCTTGCTCTTTTTGGCAAGAGTTATCTCGATGCAGGTAGCTGTTCCTCCAACGAAGACACAATAAGGTCGATCCTTTACTAAACTGCCAAACGATGCCGACTTCTCTCGATCCTTCGGTCCTGTCCTTCGACAAAAAATCTTCACTCTCTCTTCAACTGTCGGAATTGGGTAAATCAACACATTTAGCAAAAATTTTCAGTCCAATAATTATGGTAACTTGCAACAGAACACAAAACCGTTGTAAAAATGAAACTGCGTCACAAAAACAAACACGCAACAGAAACGGAGGCACAGCACGTTCTACCTGGAAATCTACTGCGTCACCTGGGTCTACCCTTATATGGTCATGGGTCACATGTCATGACATGACCTCACATCGGCGGGAAAATCAAATCGGAAGACCTGCAAAAGACCATTGCATCATTCTCACAAAAAAAAACAGATCTCTTTGAGCATGTAACAACCCGTCTTTGTTTTGTAATTCTGTCCCTCACATTGTTTCCATTGATCCACAAGTGGAGGTATAGTAATAGCAGGATGAAGGCAGTTGAATTGTAAATCATTTATTTCTAACGTTTTATGAGATTCAAAATCACATTCAGTGGGTATTTCACCGCATTGTTTAGTTCCTCTCGGAATTTGCTCTGAGTCAGGGCGTAAATACACGTGTTGGTGCAGGAACTGAGAACCTGCAGCATTACCGATGCCTGTTGCGTGATGTAAAGGGGATCTGTGGCAGAATTAATAAAAATCATTGTAATCCGTCTATAGATAGAAAATATCACCAGTGTTCCCCACAACAATAGAAAACTACCGGTTATGCTGAAGAGCAAAAAGATGGATTTGCGTCGGTTCTCCATCTCCCGGTCCTTGTCATTCTCTCTACTCCTTTGTCCCCGGAGCCCCCTGCGGAGTCGACTGGCCGCTAAAATGTGTCTGATAATCACAATATTGAACAGCAACATCAAAACAAAGGGGACACAAGGGTTTAAAAGGCGGTGAAACATTTCAAATGCCGCCCATGCGCGAGAGATGGTAAAGCTAGGCGGAGGTATACAGTCCCAGGGAACACCATTAATTATTTCTCTGGGTCCGAATACAAAGCCCCAGGGGACAGTCTCCAAACAGGCCAGCACACTCACTGTCCCGATAACCAGAGCCGCCGTTTTCTCGGTGCAATATTTTGTCCTTAACTTCTCACAGCAAATAGCCACAAATCGATCGATGGTGAAGCCGACCGTTAGCCAAACTGAGGCCGCAGTGCTCGCAAACACCAACCATTCACCGAATCTGCAGACAGGAGTGAATCGCAGGAATGATCGGGGAAAATAAATCACAGCAGTCATTCTGAGGCACGGATTCGAGATAACGACCAAGAGATCGGACGCTGCCATTCCCACCAGGTAGCGAGTGACACATTTGGAGAGACCGCACTTTCCCCGGGACAGGATCACAATCGCCACCAAGTTCGCTGGAAGAGAACAGGGAACAGCAGGTTGAGAAAATACCGACCAGAAGCCAATGCAGCCGATTAACCCTTGCACACTGTTCATATTCTATACTTTACTCAATTTTGACCCGGCCCAAGAATCCCCTCGTAATAAGTGTCTATACCAAATTTTGAAGTACTAATATATTCAGAATGTATAATCCGCCTATCTGACACTAATAAGTGTGTGATTAATCCTTAACTAATGTTTCAGAGATCCAAAATCCATTTCAATAGATACGGGTCAAATTTCAGGCGGAACACCCTCAGTGCACAAAAATTTGTAGCACCTGTACAAAAGTATAATTTTTTAAAATATTTTCATTTTTGCTTATTTTGCTTCACTTTAGGAAAGGCCATCAAATTTCTGCTAAAAATGGCATTTAGGGCGTCTTTACTGCTGTCAAATGTCAAATCCTGTCAAATTTGACCCGAACAGTATGTAAGGGTTAAGGGGATCCTGTAATATTTCCCCTTCTTTGTTTCATTTAGCGGCGCAAGGGTCGAGAGAGGAGGCAGAGCTGGAGGAGAGAGAGAAAGCGGTTTACACAGTGAAATAGAATGAATATGATCTGAATACGTATTGCTTCCTGATAAACAAATTATAAAGTGACAGTGGAAATCTAAAACTGGGTAACTACCTCTTCCGAATCAGTACTGGATAAGCAAAACAGAATATGTGGAAAAACAGTTAATGTATCTTTCCTCGGAACTGTTCTCAGGGAGACCCCTGACAGTAATGTTAACTGGTTTGTCTTTTCAAACAAGCTGCTTGAGGCTTGGTATTCCCGGCATTCTCACAGTCTGTTTCCTATTCCAGCATTTGCCACCTCACCGACTTTACAACAGAACATTGACTGATTTCAACAGAACTGCGGAGTCTACACAATCTCACAGACAGACATGACGCCTCCCACTGAATCCATCACAGGGAAGCAGGAGAGAGGAACTCAACATCCAACAGCGACAGGAACAATCAAAACACAGGAATCAAACTTCCACTCCACGCCATGCCCCCCACGTCCATCACCACCACCACGGGAGCTGTCAGTGCCGCTTACCGGGAATTCCAAAGGCTGAAATAAATGGATAGTAAATGTCTCGTATCCGCCATATGACTAGATACTCCATTTCCGTAAGTATCTGCGATTTCTGTTGTTCCTGAATTCACAGCGACGGCAACCACTGAGCTGATGCTTCACACGGCCCTGATTTATACAGAGGATCAGTCTCCAGAGATACGGTTATGCACCTCACTAATTTTCTCAGTTACAGTTACAGTTATAGTTACTTAAACAGCACTTTAATTCAACACCACGGGGACGGTCAGAGACTAAAGATGATAAGAAATGTTGCATTTAGTTAATAGAGTAAGAGAAGTTATATTAGGTTCAGGAAGGTGAAATTGAACAGCTTGTTAGAGGAACACACAGCGAGCAAGAGACAAGTGAATCTGTGTATCAGGAGAGTGAAGAGTAACCAGGATATGTCATCAGTGAGGAAGATCACAGAGAATACCAAGGCATACAAACAGTGAGATGATAGAGGGTCTCTCCAAGAGTATTAAAATGGGTAAATATTTTGTGGGATTTGGCCCATTGGGGTTCACAGACCACATGCAGCAAACAAACAGTTTGAACTGCCATCATGGTCAACACACGCACAGTGAGCTGTGGGAATTGTTCATGTGCCATATTGTTCACTCTTTAGGCAATGATTTGAGACCCGGTGAGCAAACGATCAAAGGGGCCAAGGGGCCTGGGATTACGTTCTTATTTCAAAAACAGTTGTGGTTCTCATCTGGGACATACTGCCGGCAGAAGTAGTGGAGACAAGCAGTCAAATTGTTCAGAGAGTATAGGTCCTTATGGAAAATAACACTGCCGAGCTGTGGAAAGAGAATGAAGAAAGGGACAGTGGGAATGCTGTACTCTAGACTTGATGGTCTGTAGTATCGACATGATACGTTGAATAGTGTCAGCTCTCCCACTATGATCCTGTGCCCACTAAAGTTCTGCAAGTCTCAATCTATCTCCAGCAAACTTCTAAATTACCTGGGTGTACAAGGTATTTTTTCTGAAATAAGGACATGCTCTGTAAAAACACTGGCAATGCATACCAAGCACACAGAAATGCCAAAGCTCAGCCTTGGCCAGTGAGACTCTAATACAACAACAGGGATTACTGATGACTCAGAGGTGGACAGAATGGAGGAACAAAGACCCCCAACAATCTCAGCACTTGAAATATTTCTGCCAGGGCCCCTGCAATTTCAACACTAGTCTCCTTCAAGGTCCGCGGGAACACCCTGTCAGTTCCCGGGGATTTATCCACTTTAATTTTGCTCAAGACAGCAAGGACCTCCTCCATTTCGATCTGTACAGTTTCCATGATCTCATTACTTGTTTCCCTTAACTCCATCGACTTCATGCCAGTTTCCTCAGTAAATACAGACGCAAAAAATCCTATTTAAGATCTCTCCCATTTCATTTGGTTCCGCACATAGCCGACCACTCTGATCTTCAAGAGGATCATTTTTATCCCTTACAATCTTTTTCCTCTTAATATAGCTGTAAAAGCTCTTTGGATTATCCTTCACTTTGACTGCCAAGGCAACCTCATATCCTCTTTTAGCCCTCCTGATTTCTTTCGTAAGTATTTTCTTGCACTTCTTATACTCCTCAAGCAACTTGTTTACTCTCTGCTTCCTATACATGTCATAAAACTCCCTCTTCTTCTTTATCAGAGTTGCAATATCCCTTGAGAACCAAGGTTCCTTATTCCTATTCACTTTGCCTTTAATCCTGACAGGAACATACAAATTCTGCCCTCTCAAAATTTCTCCTTTGAAGGTTTCCCACCTACTGATCACATCCTTGCCAGAGAACAACCTGTCCCAATCCACGCTTTTTAGAGCCTTTCTCATTTCTTCAAATTTGGCCTTCTTCCAGTTAAGGACCTCAACCCTAGGACCAGATCAATCTTTGTCCATGATCAAGTTGAAACTAATGGTGTTATGATCACTGGAACGAAAGTGCTCCCCTACACAGACTTCCGTCACTTGTCCTAACTCGTATCCTAACAGGAGATCCAATATTGCATCCCCTCTAGTTGGTCCCTCGAAATATTGATTGAGAAAACTTTCCTGAGCACATTTTACAAACTCTAAACCATCTACACCCCTAACAGTATGGGAGTCCCGTTCAATGTATGGAAAATTAAAATCCCCTACCAGCACAACGTTATGTTTCCTGCAGTTGCCTGCTTTCTCTCTGCAGATTTTACAAAAACCACATAATTATAACATTCAGCAACAACAGTGCAACAATACCATAACTTGATGAAGAACAGGCTATGGGCACTGTCAAAAGGTTCAAAGTCTCTCGAAAGTCCCACATCTCACGCAGACGGGAGCAGGAAGAAAACTCTCCCTGCAATGCCCGACCACAGGCTTACCCTGAATAGTCCGAATACTTCGAGCACCCATCAGCCCTCCGACACCGAATACCGAGCACCAGCTCTGCCGAACGCTTCGACCCCAGCCTCGGTTGGCAGCAGCAGGCAAAGCCGGTGATTTTTGGGGCCTTCCCTCCGGAGATTCTCGATCGCACAGTAGCAGCGGCAACGAATCGGGCATTTCAGAAATAAAGATAAATAGTTTGGATACCCAGCACCGTAAAAAAAGGGTGGCAATGACGACACGAGAGGACATACCTTTCAAGTAGCTGGAGGAAATTATAGGGGGAGGGGTGTCAGAAGCAGTTTTATTCTGCTCAGAGAGCGTCGAGTATTTGTAACGTCCTACCAGGGTGGTGCTGTAAGGAAACAGTTAACTGTGATTTCTCCTCGCGTTATGCTGAAACAAAGTGGACGTCTGTAAAGACAAAACAGTATTAGCTTGGAGTGACAACACACATCAAAGTTGCTGGTGAACGCAGCAGGCCAGGCAGCATCTCTAGGAAGAGAGCATCTCAGGCCGAGACACTGAAACGTCGACTGTACCTCTTCCTAGAGATGCTGCCTGGCCTGCTGCGTTCACCAGCAACTTTGATGGGTGTTGTTTGAATTTCCAGCATCTGCAGCATTCCTGTTGTTAGCTTGGAGTGGAATTGTTCTGAGAAAGTACAAGACAACCAGTCTACAACAATGACTTCAGAATATCAGGGAAGTACAAGATTGCCGCCATACTAGTTGAAGAGGTGCAAAATGTGTCTGTCTGGGCTGAAGGACATAAGAGATCGGGTCGGTGCAGCTGGTCCCATCAAGATGGAAATATATAGGCGGGAGGGGAGGGAGCAGCGTACCGCGCACGTGCGCAGCCCTTCGGTGAAAAATGATATCGAATCTGTTAAATAGGGGCCGTGAACAATTCTGATTTGATGGAGAATGGACGTGAAAGCACAGAGGAACATCTGGAGAAATTTCTGAAACGCTCGTTCGCTGCTGTCGTTACTGCGTGGTCGGGAATCTTTCGAAGGGTAGGCTCAAAATCACCGGCTTTGCCTGCTGTTGGCGACCGAGGTTGAGGTCCAATCGTTCGGGCAGAGATGACGCTCACTACTCGGTGTCGTAGGGTTAATCAGAGCTCGACGTTTCCGGATGACGCAGAATCAGACTGTGGTCGGGTATGGCAAGGAGAGTTTTTCTTCCTTCTCCCGTCTGCGTGAGATGTGGGACATTTGAGAAACTTTGAACTTTACTGTGCTCATGGACTGCTTCATCAAATTATGGTATTGTTGCACTGTTGTAAATGTATGCTATAATTATGTGTTTTTCTCAATTTTTTCAGTCTTGGTCTGTCCTCTAGTTTTGAAATATCACATTGTATCATTTCTTAATGCATGCATTTCCAAATGATGATAAAAGAGGACTACGTATCTTCATAATCTAAAAGTGTAAGCAATTTGAAGGGTATGAAAATGGGTACGTTCTTTGCTGCATGGGGGAGAGTTTTGTGTCAGCTTAGACTACAGCTGGAGCTGATATAGGGAACAGTATGTTGAGGATGTGCGTGCGTCTGTGTGTGTGTGTGTGTGTGTGTGTGTGTGTTTGTGTGTGTGTGTCTGTGTGTGAGTGTATGTTTGTGTGTGTGTGTGTGTGATGTGTGTGTTTGTGTGTGTGTGTGTGTGATGTGTGTGTGTGTGTGTGTGTCTGTGTGCGTGTGTGTGTGTGTGTGTTTGTGAGAGAGTGTGTGTGTGTTTGTGTGTGTATGCGTGTGGGTGTGTGGGTGGGAGGGTGTGTGTTTGTGTCTGTGTGCGTGTGTGTGTGTGTGTGTTTGTGAGAGAGTGTGTGTGTGTTTGTGTGTGTATGCGTGTGGGTGTGTGGGTGGGAGGGTGTGTGTGTGTGTGTGTGTGTGTGTGTGAGTGTGTGTGTGTTTGTGTGTGTGTCTGTGTATGAGTGTGTGTTTTTGTGTGTGTGTCTGTGAAAGAATGTGTGTGTTTGTGTGTGTCTGTGTGTGAGTGTGTGTGTGTGTGTGTGTGTGTGTGTGCCTGTGAGAGAGTGTGTGTGTGTTCGTGTGTGTATTTGTGTGGGTGTGTGGGTGGGAGGGTGTGTGTGTGCCTGTGAGAGAGAGTGCAAAGAGGGAGATAGAGCCAGAAGCCAGAAGGGGAGAAAAGAGAGAGAGAGCAAGAGAGAGAAAGAAAGAACGTGAAAGGAAAGAGTGAGAGAAAAAGAGGGGGAGAAAGAGAACGAGCAAGAAAGGGAGAAAAGAGAAAGAACACGACAGAAAAAGAGATAAAGAGAGATGGGCAGCTAGACAGAGATACCAAAAGATTCAAAGAAAGAGAGAGTGAGAGAGATAGCGAGAGAGAGAGAAAGGAGGAGAAGATGGCAGAGTGACGCAACGTGCGCGGCCTCTCCGGTGAATGATGTCTCTTATTTGTCAAGTAGAGGACCGTGTACAATTCTGATTTGATGGAGACAGACGTAAGAGTACAGAGGAACATCTGGAGAAACTTCTGAAATGCCCGCTTCGCTGCTGCTGTTACTATGTGGTTCGGAATCTCCGGAGGAGAAGGCCTCGAATACTCGGCTTTGCTTGTTTCGGCGACCAGGACGAGGTCGAAGGCGCTCGGTAGAGGATGGCGCTCGGGAAGCTGTATCGAAGGGGCTGGTCGGAGGCTGGAAGTTTTTGAACGGACGGACCCAGTGTCGGCTGTGGTCTGGTGCCTCCAATGCATCGGCAGTTGTCGGCGCCTGGAGGTTTATGGCAGGAAGTTTCTCCCTTTGCCGCCTGATATGGGGGACCATCAGGAATCGATCGGCTTTGGACTTTGAGACTTTTTTTTTACCGTGCCCATGGTGTGTTCAGTATGAAATTATGGTATTGCTTTGCACTGCTGTAACTATATGTTATAATTATGTGGATCTGTCAGTGTCAGTCTTTGGTTTGTCCTGTTTTTCTGTGATATCACTCTGGAGAAACAGTGTATCATTTCTTAATGCATGTATACATTTCTAAATGACAATAAAAGATGACTGAGTGTTCTCATAATCTAAAAGAGATCAAGAGACAGGAAAAGAATAATTCGGCAAAAGAGAGTAAGAGAGAGACAAAGGGAGAGTGGAGCAACAAAGATCAAAGAGAAAGGTAGAGACAGAGAGCCAGACAGACAGACATACAGACGCAGAGGCTGTCATGGTCCGGTCCGTGAAGTCCGCATTCTGGTTCACGGTCCGGTCCGTGGACTTAGGACTCCAGTTCTTCCAGCTGACCCTTGTTTCGGTTGGGTTAATCATAGGCAGCTGATTCCCATCTTGCGGCTTGGAATATAAGTAGCCTTGGAGTCGAGTGTGGGTTGCTGGTTTTGTCTTGTCAAAATCCCCTGGGAGCAACCTGCCGGTGGAAGGCCAGAGCGGCCACTTGCCATCTTTAGGCCGCATTGAAGAACTATCGCTTTATGGAGCTTTGCTGTCGGTAGTCGGAACTGTCTTTGCGGTATGGATTCGGCTGTTTCCCGGGCAGCTGAGTGGCCGTCAGCCACTCCGAGCTAGGTCGGGATCCGGCTGTTTCCTTAGCTGGCCGAGGTTGCTGGCCATAACTGCGACTCGGAGCAACCCCGATGCAGAGACCGAACTGTCTCTCGTTCTTCGGTGTTTGCCTCTCCTTGTCCTCGCCTCCTAGGGGTAAGTCAGGCCGTTCTGCCGTTGCCTTGCGGGGGGATCTGCGTTGTGTTGTCCTCGCCTCCGGGGGTAACTCAGGCCGTTCTGCTTTTGCCCTGCGGGGGGATCTGTCTTTTCTTCTCTGGTCTTTGCCTCTGTTGGGTAAGTCATGCCGGTCTGCCGTTACCCTACGGTTGGAACTGTTCCTTCTTCTCCTCGCCTCTGTAGGGTAAATCAGGCCATTCTGCCGTTAGCCGACGGATGGACCTGTCCCACATTGGTGTGGAATAAAGTTGAGTCCCGTCTTGTCCAAGGACAAGTCTGGGCACTATGTTGATGTACAGTTCCCAGTCTGTCTCCGAGCTCCAGCCTCCGAGTTATCAGCCTCCGCATTTCAAGACCCCAGCCTCCAGCTTCCAGCCTCAAGCCTCAAGACCCCATCCTGCAGCCTCAAGCCTCAAGACCCCAGCCTGCAGTCTCCTGAAAGTTGCAATGTGGGAGGGAGGTGTTTGATGGTTTACATGATGTACAGACTATTCTGAGTTTTTGGTATTACATCCTGAAAGATGCAATGTGGGAGGGAGGTGTTTGATGGTTTACATGATGTGCAGACTATTCTGAGTTTTTGGTATTATTAGTGCGCAGAGGATCATTGAGAGATGGGAAACATCATTCAAACCATCAAGTCTCTTCTAGCTCCAGTTACAACATTCCCACTGTCTCGGTAAGAACTCTCTTCCCAGGACTAGTCAGATTATTACCCCTGACGTACATGTCCAATTACTTTTTGAATACTTTGGTTGTTCCCAACGTCCCAGATGAACCACAGTTATTGTAGAAATATTTCTTGTCGTGTGCCCCTTTGATCCATTGCTCACTAGACCTCAAATAATTGACCTATAAGCAGTGAACTTTACAATACACGAAGAATCCCCACAGCTCCCTGCGTGTGTGTTGACCATGATGCTATTTGAAACTGCGTGTTTATGTGAATGTGTTCTGGGTCTCCTAATGGACAAAATCCCCAAACGTTTTACCTATCTTAATACTCATTTACAGACTTACGAGGGGTGATTGATAAGTTCGTAGCCTAAGGTTGAAGGAGTCAATTTTAGAAAACCTAGCACATTTATTTTTCAATATAGTCCCTTCCTATATTTACACTCTTAGTCAGCGGTCGTGGAGCATACGGATCCCTTCTTTGTCGAAGTCGGCGTCTTGAACTTCCAGAAAGTGGTCCACTGCAGTGGTGATTGATAAATTCGTGGCCTGGGTGGAAGGAGATGAGTTATTAACTTCAAACTTTCTGCATTTTCACTCAAAGAGCTGAACTGCTTGTGCACGTACCGAGACCAGTTTAACTCATATCCTTCTATCATAGGCCACGAACCTATCAATGACACCGGCTGTGGACCACTCCAGGAGGTCCAAGTCGCGGACTTCCAGAAAGAAGTGTGTAAATGTAGGAGGGGAATATGTTGAAAAATAAATGTGCTAGGTTTTCTAAAAGTGGCTCCTTCCACCTTATGCCACGAACTTATCAATCACCCCTCGTACATTAGCCTTCTCCTTTGTATCAAAACGTCTGAGTATATCACAATACCGACTTCCTGATCTCGCTTTCCTCCATGTCCTCCTCCTTTGAAAACACCAATGAATGGGAAATATTCATTCATTCATTCATTCATTCATTATCACGCGTGATAACTCAGGCTCCAGCCATAATCTCCCTCCTTCGGCTTTGAGTGGCCCTTCCTCTCCCCAGTATACTGCTGTTTTCAGTACATAAAATGTCCTGTGGTTTTCGTTGACCCTCCTCACTGATGATATCTCACTCGCCTGATTCACAGTGTTACTTGGTTCTTGCTTTCTGTATGTTTCTCCAAGACCCTGTTCAATTTCAGCTTTCTAAATTTTATATGTCCTCACTTGTTATATGCTACATAAGTAAATGCAATATCTCTCATCATTCAAAGACCTACGCGTACCTGTCTTTCTCTGACTTCCTCACAGGCACAATAAAGACCTGAGTTCTAACTGGCTGCACTGTAAACGACTCACACATGTCAGACATAGACTGACCAGTAACTTCGGCTCCAAGACTACTTTTTGCGATTCCTGCCCAAATCTGCTGTAATTTACATTCCCTAAATTCGCATTCGTCCACCTACAGGTCCAGTCTTATCATTGTCAATAACCATCTGAAAACTTCCAGAAAAATAATCCTTAAATCTTTTCCAGTGAGCATCCAATCATCTCACTTGGCGTATTTCCCAAGACGAAGTCAACTATTTCTCCCTCCCTGGTGGACTACCTGAATACTGTTTCAGGACACCATCGTGGAAACACCTGTCAAATAATGCACTATTCAACCCTCATGTGATAAGGGAGTCGCAGTTCTTCTGGGGTGATTATTCACACGGTACAGCTCTTTATAGCTTTATATCAGTCGATAACCTAAAGATATACCAGTTGCTGTCTGAAAGGTTTCGGAGATATCAAAGTAACGTTTAATATTGGAGAAATATATACAATATACATCCTGAAATGCTTTTTCTTCGCAACCATCCAGTAAAACAGAGGAGTGCCCCAAAGAATGAATGACAGTTAAATAGAAGAACATCAAAGTCCCCTTCTCCCCCCACCCCCACCCCCACACCTCCGATCCCTCACGCGCGTAACCGGCAGCAAGCAACGACTCCCCTCCGTTCACCGGCAAAAATAAGTATCGGCACCCACCACCAAGCACTCAGGCGTGCAGCAAAATTAGCAGCAAAGACACAGACTTCCAGTATTCCAAGGCCGATTTTCACCCGGCATTCGACATACCACAGGCTCTCTCTCTCTCTCCCTAATAGAGGGGAAAGATGTATCTCCGTTTCATAGCAAGATGGGAGACATAACAAACGACTGGCTGCTTTACGATGTTAAAATTCCTTTGCGTTGCTTTCTCCGAACTCTGTGCCTAAAGGTCTCAGGTCTCTGGGCCCACATCCAGAGATCGTTCGGCTCCCACAATACATCGGTCTGTCGGAACACCGATCTTCAATCCGCCCGTCTCCAGAGCCACGACATCCTCGGCCTCCAAAGGCGAAACTAACTCACAGGCCAAGCACCTAGCAGTCGTGAAACCCCGAGAGTGGTTCCCATTCCCGGAATTAACCGACGTCAGCCATGTCCCATTCGCTCTCACTATCTCTCTCTCCCGCTGTCTTTCTCTCGCACATTCTCACTTTCCCTCTCACCCTCACGCTCTCCCTTGCAATGTTTCATTCTCTCGCTCTCCCTCGCGCTCATCCTCACTCGCATCTTCTCCCACACGACCTTTCCCTAGTGCGTATTCTCGCGTCATTTCCCCGGTGCCGTTTACCTCGCGCGCTCTCCCTCTCGTGATTTCCCTCGCAGCCTCTTTCTCGCGATGTCTCACTCGTGCTCTCTGTCCCTCCTTCGCACCCTCAGCCCTCGGACTGTCTCCTTCTCATGCTCACTCCCTCGCGATGGCTTCGTCTCTCTCACTCTCTCTCGCTCACTCTGCACCTCTATCTCTATATAACTCATAGAGCTGTAAGCGCACGTAATGGCACTTAATCCTCAGTTGTGAAAATGTTAAAATTCTGTTCCACAAAGATAGTTAAAGGCGGCAGAGAGAAGCAGAACCGACAAGAACGGAAGAGAATGAAAAGACGGTGAAGGGAATAATCGGTTATGACGGAAGCAGGAGTGTCTGATACAGAAGAGAATATGTTCCAAGGTCAGGCACTTTGGTCAGAATCGGGACGCAGGCGAATCAGATTTAATTTAACAGGGCAACAGTGGTCAAAGGTGAGGTGCAAAGTAGATTCTTCTGGGATTGTCAGGCCAGTGATAACATAGGAATCAGCTGTAAACATGTTTTGAAGCACGAACGCAACATGGCAAAGAGTAAACAGTCGTCAGGACTCTGATGAAAGGTCCCGGCCCGAGACGTCGATAGTTTAGTCTTTTCTATAGCTACTGCTTGGCCTGCTGAGTTCCTCCAGCATTTTGTGTGTGGATAAGAGTAAACAGTCGATGTTTCGGGCCGAGACTCTTCATCAGGATCTGACTTTGTGTGTGTTGTTTTGTATTTTGATAATCTACAGATTTTCCCGTGTTTGTTTTGTAACTCTGTGCATCACATTGCTTCCATTGATCCACAAATGGAGGTATAGTAATAGCAGGATGAAGGCAGCTGAATTGTAAATCATTTATTTCTAACGTTTTATGAGATTCAAAATCAGATTCAGTGGGTATTTCACCGCATTGTTTAGTTCCTCTCGGAATTTGCTCTGAGTCAGGGCGTAAATACACGTGTTGGTGCAGGAACTGAGAACCTGCAGCATTACCGATGCCTGTTGCGTGATGTAAAGGGGATCTGTGACAGAATTAATAAAAATCATTGTAATCCGTCTATAGATAGAAAATATCACCAGTGTTCCCCACAACAATAGAAAACTACCGGTTATGCTGAAGAGCAAAAAGATGGATTTGCGTCGGTTCTCCATCTCCTGGTCCTTCTCATTCTCTCCACTCCTTCGACCCCGGAGCCCCCTGCGGAGTCGACTGGCTACTAAAATCTGCCTGACAATCACAATATTGAACAGTAACATCAGAACGATAGGGACACAAGGGTTTAAAAGGCGGTGAAACATTTCAAATGCCGCCCATGCGCGAGAGTTTATAAAGCTAGGCAGAGGTTTACAGTCCCAGGGAACACCATTAATTATTTCTCTGGGCCCGAATACAAAGCCCCAGGGGATAGTCTCCAAACAGGCCAGCACACTCACTGTCCCGATAACCAGAGCCGCCGTTCTCTCGGTGCAATATTTTGTCCTTAACTTCTCACAACAAATAGCCACAAATCGATCGATGGTGAAGCCGACCGTTAGCCAAACTGAGGCCGCAGTGCTCGCAAACACCAACCATTCACCGAATCTGCAGACAGGAGTGAATCGCAGGAATGACCGGGGAAAATAAATCACGGCAGTCATCCTGAGCAGCGGATTCGAGATAACGACCAGGAGATCGGCCGCTGCCATTCCCACCAGGTAGCGAGTCACACTTTTGGAGAGACCGCACTTTCCCCGGGGCAGGATCACAAGCGCTACCAGGTTCGCTGGAAGAGAACAGGGAACAGCAGGTTGAGAAAATACCGACCAGAAGCCAATGCAGCCGTTCAACCCTTGCACACTGTTCATATTCTATACTTTACGTACCGGGTCAATTTTGACCCGGCCCAAGAATCCCCTCATAATAAGAGTCTATACCAAAGACTGGACCACAGATATATTTAGAATGTATAAAGAGCCAATCTGACATTAATAATTGGGTGATTAATCCTTCAATAATGGTTTAGAGATCTAAAATCCATTTCAATAGATACGAGTCAAATTTGACCCGGAACAACCTCAATGCACAAACATTTGTAGCACCCGTACAAAAGTATATATTTTTTAAATATTTTCATTTTTGCGCATTTTGGATCTCTTGAGGAAAGATCATCAAATTTCTGCTAAAAAAAAATGGCAAATGTCAAATCGTGTCAAATTTGACCCGAAGAGTATGTAATGGTTAAGGGGATCCTGTAATATTTCCGCTTTTTTGTTTCGTTTAGCAGCGCAAGTGTCGAGAGAGGAAGCAGAGCAGGGGGAGAGAGAGAAGGAGGTTACACAGTAAAATACAATCATTATGATTTGAATACGTATTGCTTACTAATAACCAGTTGTGGGCATATGGTTAAGGCAATGGTCTCGCTCCTGAAGGTCGTGAGTTCGAGCCCCAGCCGAGGCCCAACGTGTTGTGTCTTTGAGCAAGGCACTTAACCACGCATTGCTCTGCGACGACACTGGTGCCAAGCTGCATGGGTCCTAATGCCCTTCCCTTGGACAACATTGGTGTCGTGGAGAGGGGAGACTTGCAGCATGGACAACTGCCGGTTTTCCATACAACTTTGCCCAGGCCTGCGCCCTGGAGAGTGAAGACTTTCCATGCGCAGATCCACGGTCTCGCAAGACTAACGGATGCCTTTATTCCATGCTCTCGCAAGACTGATAACCAAATTGTAAAGTGACAGCGGAAAGCCAAAACTGGGTAACTGCCTCTTCAGAGTCAGTACTGGATAGATAAATCAGAATATGTGGAAAAACAGTTAAAGTATCTTTCCTCGGAACTGTTCTCATAGACACCCCTGACAGTAATGTTAACTGCTTTGTCTTTTCATACAAGCTGCTTGAGGTTTACTGTTTCCGGCATTCCTATTCCACCACTTGCCACCTCACTGACTTTCCAACAGAACATTGACTGATTCCAACAGATACAGCGCAGTCTGACACAATCTCACAGACAGACATGACGCCTCCCACTGAATCCATCACCGGGAGGCCTGGGAGAGGAACTCAACATCCAACAGCAAAGTCGCAACCATATTCAGATGTCTGTAACGGTATCTGCTGTACACATATTAGAATATATTTCACAGTATTGAGAAATGTGAAGAACTACGTCGGTTGCGGTGAGTCGTTCAGTAATTATCTCTTTCGGTTAACCATGAACTGCTTTATACAATTCAGATAATCAACTGGTATGATCTTCGCGGACAGTAAATGCACAATATTTGCAAATTCAGTGCAGCTGCTACAAAACCTAAAGCACAGAGACTCGAACGTCCCGTTATTGATCACAACCCGCTGGAAGAACGCTTACCCACCCTCTCAGTTCCACACATGTTGCCGGACTCACGAATATCCTGCAGCGGTGTGTTTTTAGATCCTGATCCCAGAATCCGGAGTCCCGCTGTTTCCATGCCAGACCTGAAATGGGGAATACTGGAACTGGGATGTGGCAGCGACAGGAACAATCAAAACACTGGAATGAAACTTCAACTTCACTCCCTCCTCCGACCACGGGAGCTGTCACTGCCGCTTCCCGGGAATTCCAAAGGCTGAAATAAATGGATAGTAAATGCCTTGTATCCGACATATGACTAGATACTCCATTTCCGTAAGTATCTGCGATTTCTGTTGTTCCTGAATTCACAGCGACGGCACACACTGAGCTGATGCTTCACACGGCCCTGATTTATACAGAGGATCAGTCTCCAGAGATACGGTTATGCACCTCACTAATTTTCTCTGTTACAGTTACAGTTATAGTTACTTAAACAGCACTTTAATTCAACACCACGGGGACGTTCAGAGACTTAGGATGATAAGAAATGTTGCATTTAGTTAATAGAGTAAGAGAAGTTATATCAGGTTCAGGAAGGTGAAATTGGACAGAGGAACACACAGGGAACAAGAAACAAGTGACTCTGTGTATCAGGAGAGTGAAGAGTAACCAGGATATGTCATCAGTGAGGAAGGCATTTTATGTATACACTAAAAAAAAATAGAGAGCACAGGACCACTGAAGGATAAATGTGGGAGGTTATGGCAGGAGACAGAGTTAGCATGCGACGTCCAAAATTAATACTTTGCATTAGTGTTCACTATGGAGATGGACATGGAGGAAAGCGAGATTGGGAAGCGGGTTTGTTGATATTCTCAGACGTGTTGATACAAACAAGGAGGTGATAGAGGGTCTGTCCAAGAGTATTAAAATGAGTAAATATTTTGTGGGATTTGGCCCATTGGGGTTCACAGACCACATGCAGCAAACAAACAGTTTGAACTGCCATCATGGTCAACACACGCACAGTGAGCTGTGGGAATTGTGCATGTGCCATATTGTTCACTCTTCAGGCAATGATTTGAGACCCGGTGAGCAAATGATCAAAGGGGCCAAGGGGCCTGTGATTAAGTTCTTATTTCAAAACTAGTTGTGATTCTCATCTGGGACATACTGCCGGCAGGAGTGGTGGAGACAACCAGTCAAATTGTTCAAAGAGCATAGGTCCTTATGGAAAATAACACTGCCGAGCTGTGGAAAGAGAATGAAGAAAGGGGCAGTGGGAATGTTGTATTCTAGAGTTGATGGTCTGTAGTATCGACATGATACGTTGAATAGTGTCAGCTCTCCCACTATGATCCTGTGCCCACTAAAGTTCTGCAAGTCTCAATCTATCTCTAGCAAACTTCTAAATTACCTGGGTGCACAAGGTATTTTTTCTGAAATAAGGACATGCTCTGTAAAAACACTGGCAATGGATACCAAGCACACAGAAATGCCAAAGCTCAGCCTTGGCCAGTGAGACTCTAATACAAGCACACGGATTACTGATGACTCAGAGGTGGACAGAATGGAGGAACAAAGACCCCCAACAACCTCAGCACTGGAAATATTTCTGCCAGGCCCCTGCAATTTCAACACTAGTCTCCTTCAAGGTCCGAGGGAACACCCTGTCAGGTCCCGAAGATTTATCCACTTTAATTTTGCTCAAGACAGCAAGGACCTCCTCCTTTTCGATCTGTACAGTTTCCATGATCTCACTACTTGTTTCCCTTAATTCCATAGACTTCATGCCAGTTTCTTTAGTAAATTCAGACGCAAAAAACCTATTTAAGATCTCCCCCCATTTCCTTTGGTTCCGCACATAGCCAACCACTCTGATCTTCAAGAGGACCAATTTTATCCCTTACAATCTTTTTGCTCTTAATATACCTGTAAAAGCTCTTTGGATTATCCTTCACTTTGATTGCCAAGGCAACCTCATGTCCTCTTTTAGCCCTCCTGATTTCTTTCTTAAGTATTTTCTTGCACTTCTTTTACTCCTCAAGCACCTTATTTACTCCCTGTTTCCTATACATGTCATACAACTCCCTCTTCTTCTTTATCAGAGTTGCAATATCCCTTGAGAACCAAGGTTCCTTATTCCTATTCACTTTGCCTTTAATCCTGACAGGAACATACAAATTCTGCACTCTCAAAATTTCTCCTTTGAAGGTTTCCCACCTACCCATCACATCCTTGCCAGAGAACAACCTGTCCCAATCCACGCTTTCTAGATCCTTTCTCATTTCTTCAAATTTGGCCTTCTTCCAGTTAAGAACCTCAACCCTAGGACGAGATCTATCCTAATCCATGATCAAGTTAAAACTAATGGTGTTATGATCACTGGAACCAAAGTACTCCCCTACACAGACTTCCGTCACTTGTCCTAACTCGTTTCCTAACAGGAGATCCAACATTGCATCCCTTCTAGTTGGGCCCTTTATATATTGGTTTAGAAAACTTTCCTGAACACATTTTAAAAACTCTAAACCATCTCGACCCCTAACAGTATGGGAGTCCCAATCAATGTGTGGAAAATTAAAATCCCCTACCACCATAACTTTATGTTTCCTGCAGTTGCCTGCTATCTCTCTGCAGATTTTACAAAAACCACATAATTATAACATTTAGCAGCAACAGTGCAACAATACCATAACTTGATGAAGAACAGGCCATGGGCACTGTCAAAAGGTTCAAAGTCTCTCGAAAGTCCCACATCTCACGCACACGGGAGCAGGAAGAAAACTCTCCCTGCCATGCCCGACCACAGTCTTACTCTGAGTCGTCCGAAAACTTCGAGATCCCATCAGCCCTCCGACACCGAGTATCGAGCACCAGCTCTGCCGAACACTTCGACCCCAGCCTCGGTCGCCAGCAGCAGGCAAGGCCGAGGACTTTTGGGGGCCTTCCCTCCGGAGATTCCCGATCGCACGGTAGCAGCGGCAACGAACGGGGCATTTCAGAAATAAAGATAAATAGTTTGGACACCCAGCACCGTAAAAACAGGGTGGCAATGACGACACGACAGAACATACCTTTCAAGTAGCTGGAGGAAATTATAGGGGGAGGGGTGTCAGAAGCAGTTTTATTCTGCTCAGAGAGTGTCGAGTATTTGTAAGGTCCTGCCAGGGTGGTGCTGTAAGGAAAGAGTTAACTGTGATTTCTCCTCGCGTTATGCTGAAACAAAGTGGACGTCTGTAAAGACAAAACAGTATTAGCTTGGAGTGGCAACACACATCAAAGCTGCTGGTGAACGCAGCAGGCCAGGCAGCATCTCTAGGAAGAGAGCATCTCAGACCGAGACCCTGAAACGTCGACTGTTACTCTTCCTAGAGATGCTGCCTGGCCTGCTGCGTTCACTAGCAACTTTGATGTGTGTTGCTTGAATTTCCAGCACCTGCAGTATTCCTGTTGTTAGCTTGGAGTGGAATTGTTCTGAGAAAGTACACGACAACCAGTCTACAACAATGACTTCAGAATGTCAGGGAAGTACAAGATTGCAGCCATACTAGTTGAAGAGGTGCAAAATATGTCTGTCTGGGCTGAAGGACATAAGAGATCGGGTCGGTGCAGCTGGTCCTATCAAGAAAGAAATATATAGGCGGGAGGAAAGAGAGCAGCGTACCGCGCGCGTGCGCAGCCCTCCGGTGAAAAATGATATCGAATCTGTTAAATAGGGGCCGTGGACAATTCTGATTTGATGGAGAATGGACGTTAAAGCACAGAGGAACATCTGGAGAAATTTCTGAAACGCTCGTTCGCTGCTGTCGTTACTGCGTGGTCGGGAATCTTTCGAAGCGTAGGCTCAAAATCACTGGCTTTGCCTGCTGTTGGCGACTGAAGTTGAGGTCCAATCGTTCGGACAGAGATGGCGCTCAGTCCTCGGTGTCGTAGGGCTGATCAGAGCTCGAAGTTTTCGGATGACTCAGAGTCAGACTGTAGTCGTGTATGGCAGGGAGAGTTTTTCTTCCTTCTCCCGTCTGCGTGAGATGTGGGACATTTGAGAAACTTTGAACTTTACTGTGCTCATGGACTTCTTCATCAAGTTCCGGTATTGTTGCACTGTTGTAGCTATATGTTATAATTATGTGGTTTTGTCAATTTTTTCAGTCTTGGTCTGTCCTCAGTTTTAGTGATATCACATTGTATCATTTCTTAATGCATGCATTGCCAAATGAGAATAAAAGAGGACTACGTATCTTCATAATCTAAAAGTGTAAGCAATTTGAAGGGTATAAAAATGGGTACGTTCTTTGGTGCATGGGGGAGAGTTTTGTGTCAGCTTAGACTACAGCTGGAAATGAAATAGGGATCAGTATGTTGAGGATGTGCGTGCGTCTGTGTGTGTGTGTGTGTGTGTGTGTGTGTGTGTGTGTTTGTGTGTCTGTGAGAGAGTGTGTGTGTGTGTGTGTCTGTGAGAGAGTGTGTGTGTGTGTGTGTCTGTGAGAGAGTGTGTGTGTTTGTGTGTGTCTCTGTGTGTGTGTGTGTGTGTCTGTGTGTGAGTGTGTGTGTGTGTGTGTGTGTGTGTGTGTCTGTGAGAGAGTGTGTGTGTGTGTGTGCGTCTGTGAGAGAGTGTGTGTGTGTTTGTGTGTGTATAAGTGTGGGTGTGTGCGTGGGAGGGTGTGTGTGTGCATGTGAGAGAGAGTGCAAAGAGGGAGATAGAGCCAGAAGCCAGAAGGGGAGAAAAGAGAGAGAGAGCAAGAGAGAGAAAGAAAGAATGTGAAAGGAAAGAGTGAGAGAAAGAGAGGGGGAGAAAGAGAACGAGCAAGAAAGGGAGAAAAGAGAAAGAACACGACAGAAAGAGAGATAAAGAGAGATGGGCAGCTAGACAGAGATACCAAAAGATTCAAAGAAAGAGACAGCGAGAGAGATAGCGAGAGAGAGAGAAAGGAGGAGAAGGTGGCAGAGTGACGCAATGTGCGCGGACTCTCCGGTGAATGAAATCTCTTATTTGTCAAGTAGGGGACCGTGTACAATTCTGATTTGATGGAGACAGACGTAAGAGTACAGAGGAACATCTAGAGAAACTTCTGAAATGCCCGCTTCGCTGCTGCTGTTAGTGTGTGGTCCAGAATCTCCGGAGGAGAAGGCCTCGAATCCTCAGCTTTGCCTGTTTCGGCGACCGGGACGAGGTCGAAGGCGCTCGGTAGAGGATGGCGCTCAGGAGCTGTATCGAAGGGGTTGGTCGGAGGCTGGAAGTTTTCGGACAGACGGACCCAGTGTCGGCTGTGGTCTGGTGCCTCCAATGAATCGGCAGTTGACGGTGCCTGGAGGTTTATGGCAGGAAGTTTCTCTCTTTGCCGCCTGATATCGGGGACCATCGGGAATCGATCGGCTTTGGACTTTGAGACTTTTTTTTACCGAGCACATGGTCTGTTCTTTATGAAATTATGCTATTGCTTTGCACTGCTGTAACTATATGTTATAATTATATGGATCTGTCAGTGTCAGTCTTTGGTTTGTCCTGTTTTTCTGTGATATCACACTGGAGGAACAGTGTATCATTTCTTAATGCATGTATCCATTTCTAAAGGACAATAAAAGAAGACTGACTGCTCTCATAATCTAAAAGAGATCAAGAGACAGGAAAAGAAAAAAACACGGTGAAAGAGAGTAAGAGAGAGACAAAGGGAGAGACGGAGCAACAAAGAACAAAGAGAAATGTAGAGACAGAGAGCCAGACAGACAGACATACAGACGCAGAGACTGTCATGGTCCGGTCCGTGAAGTCCGCATTCTGGTTCACGGTCCGGTCCGTGGACTCAGTACTCCAGGTCTTCCAGCTGACCCTTGTTTCGGTTGGGTTAATCATAGGCACCTGATTCCCATCTTGCGGCTTGGAATATAAGTAGCCTTGGAGTCGAGTGTGGGCTGCTGTTTTGTCTTGTCAAAATCCCCTGGGAGCAACCTGCCGGTGGAAGGCTAGACCGGCCACTTGCCATCTTTAGGCCGCGTTGAAGAACTATCGCTTTATGGAGCTTTGCCGTCGGTAGTCGGAACTGTCTTTGCGGTATGGACTCGACCGTTTCCCGGGCAGCTGAGTGGCCGTCAGCCACTCTGAGCTAGGTAGGGATCCGGCTGTTTCCGTAGCCAGCCGAGGTTGCTGGCCGTAACTGCGACTCGGAGCAGCCCGATGCAGAGATGGAACTGTTTGTCATTCTTCGATGTTTGTCTCTTCTTGTCCTCGCCTCCATGGGGTAAGTCAGGCCATTCTGCGGTTGCCTTGCGGGGGGATCTGTTCCTTCTTGTCCTCGCCTCCGTGGGATAATTCAGGCCATTCTGCCATTACCCGACGAATGGACCTGTCCCACATTGGTGTGGAATAAAGTTGAGTCCCGTCTTGTCTAAGGACAAGTCTGGGCACTATGTTGATGTACAGTTCCCAGTCTGTCTCCAAGCTCCAGCCTCCGAGTTATCAGCCTCCGCATTTCAAGACCCCAGCCTCCAGCTTCCAGCCTCAAGCCTCAAGACCCCATCCTGCAGCCTCAAGCCTCAAGAGCCCAGCCTGCAGTCTCCAGCCTCAAGACCCCAGCCTGCAGTCTCCAGCCTCAAGACCCCAGCCTGCAGTCTCCAGCCTCAAGACCCCAGCCTGCAGTCTCCAGCCTCAAGACCCCAGCCTGCAGTCTCCAGCCTCAAGACCCCAGCCTGCAGTCTCCAACCTCAAGACCCCAGCCTGCAGTCTCCAGCCTCAAGACCCCAGCCTGCAGTCTCCAGCCTCAAGACCCCAGCCTGCAGTCTCCAGCCTCAAGACCCCAGCCTGCAGTCTCCAGCCTCAAGACCCCAGCCTGCAGTCTCCAGCCTCAAGACCCCAGCCTGCAGTCTCCAGCCTCAAGACCCCAGCCTGCAGTCTCCAGCCTCAAGACCCCAGCCTGCAGTCTCCAGCCTCAAGACCCCAGCCTGCAGTCTCCAGCCTCAAGACCCCAGCCTGCAGTCTCCAGCCTCAAAACCCCAGCCTGCAGTGTCCAGCCTCAAGACCCCAAGCCTGCAGCCTTAAGTCTCAAGACCCCAAACCTGTTGGGGAGAGTTCAATTATCCCCTCTGCTTCAAAAACCTGATTGTTGAGTGGTAATAGCTTTTCCTGAATCGGGTGCTGTAGGGCCTGAGGCTCCTGTTACTCCTTCTCGATGGCAGCATGGAGAAGTAGCATCAGCTGGATGATGGGTTGATGATGGCTGCTGCTCTCCCGTCACAGTGCTCCTTGTAGATGTGCTCAGTGGTGGAGAGGACTTTACCTGTGCTGATCCGGCTGCATCCACAACTTTTTACTGCCTATCGCAGCGGTATTGGTGCTTCCACGCCACAGCATAATGCAAAGAGTCAGGATATTCTCAACTGTATATCGATGGAAGTTTGTCAAACTGTTGGATATGTTCAATCTGCTACAAACCTACATCGTACAGGTTGTAAAGGCTGGTAAATCTTTCCAGGATGCTCTCAGCCGCCACATGAAAATGCAATTCGATATTGGGGAAATTAAAGACGCACAGCACTCGGTTGTTTTCACAACTTGTCATAACCTGCCTACATTTCTGTTCCACTTTCTCCTGCTGGATTCACAAAAACCTTTGTAAATTGAAGTACAAGATCTCTGATGTTTTCCTTTATCTACATTCCGTTATATCCTGAAAGATGCCATGTGGGAGGGAGGTGTTTAGAAACATAGAAACATAGAAAATAGGTGCAGGAGTAGGCCATTCGGCCATTCGACCCTGCACCGCCATTTATTATGATCATGGCTGATCATCCAACTCAGAACCCCGCCCCAGCCTTCCCTCCATACCCCCTGAACTCCGTAGCCACAACGGCCATATCTAACTCCCTCTTAAATATAGCCAATGAACTGGCCTCAACTGTTTCCGTTGGCAGTGAATTTCACAGATTCACCACTCTCTGTGTGAAGAAGTTTTTCCTAATCTCGGTCCTAAAAGGCTTCCCCTCTATCCTCAAACTGTGGCCCCTCGTACTGGACTTCCCTAATATCGGGAACAATCTTCCTGCATCTAGCCTGTCCAATCCCTTTAGGATCTTATACGTTTCAATCAGATCCCCCCTCAATCTTCTAAATTCCAACGAGTACAAGCCCAGTTCATCCAGTCTTTCTTCATATGAAAGTCCTGCCATCCCAGGAATCAATCTGGTGAACCTTCTTTGTACTCCCTCTATGGCAAGGATGTCTTTCCTCAGATTAGGGGACCAAAACTGCACACAATACTCCCGGTGTGGTCTCACCAAGGCCTTGTACAACACCAGTAGTACCTCCCTGCTCCTGTACTCGAATCCTCTCGCTATAAATGCCAGCATACCATTCGCCTTTTTCACCGCCTGCTGTACCTGCATGCCCACTTTCAATGACTGGTGTATAATGACACCCAGGTCTCGTTGCACCTCCCCTTTTCCTAATCGGCCACCATTCAGATAATAATCTGTTTTCCTATTTTTGCCACCAAAGTGGATAACTTCACATTTATCCACATTAAATTGCATCTGCCATGAATTTGCCCACTCACCCAACCTATCCAATCACCCTGCATCCTCTTAGCATCCTCCTCACAGCTAACACTGCCACCCAGCTTCGTGTCATCTGCAAACTTGGAGATGCTGCATTTAATTCCCTCATCCAAGTCACTAATATATATTGTAAACAACTGGGGTCCCAGCACTGAGCCTTGCGGTACCCCACTAGTCACCGCCTGCCATTCTGAAAAGGTCCCGTTTATTCCTACTCTTTGCTTCCTGTCTGCTAACCAACTCTCCACCCACACCAATACCTTACCCCCAATACCCTGTGCTTTAAGTTTGCACACTAATCTCCTGTGTGGGACCTTGTCAAAAGCCTTCTGAAAATCCAAATATACCACATCCACTGGTTCTCCCCTATCCACTCTACTAGTTACATCCTCAAAAAATTCTATGAGATTCGTCAAACATGATTTTCCTTTCACAAATCCATGCTGACTTTGTCCGATCATTTCACCGCTTTCCAAATGTGCTGTTATCACATCCTTGATAACTAACTCCAGCAGTTTCCCCACCACCGACGTTAGGCTGACTGGTCTATAATTCCCCGGTTTCTCTCTCCCTCCTTTCTTAAAAAGTGGGGTTACATTAGCCACCCTCCAATCCTCAGGAACTAGTCCAGAATCTAACGAGTTTTGAAAAATTATCACTAATGCATCCACTATTTCTTGGGCTACTTCCTTAAGCACTCTGGGATGCAGACCATCTGGCCCTGGGGCTTTATCTGCCTTCAATCCCTTCAATTTACCTAACACCACTTCCCTACTAACATGTATTTCGCTCAGTTCCTCCATCTCACTGGATCCTCTGTCCCCTACTATTTCTGGAAGATTATTTATGTCCTCCTTAGTGAAGACAGAACCAAAGTAATTATTCAATTGATCTGCCATGTCCTTGCTCCCCATAATCAATTCACCTGTTTCTGTCTGCAGGGGACCTACATTTGTCTTTACCAGTCTTTTCCTTTTTACATATCTATAAAAGCTTTTACAGTCCGTTTTTATGTTCCCTGCCAGTTTTCTCTCATAATCTTTTTTCCCCTTCCTAATTAAGCCCTTTGTCCTCCTCTGCTGAACTCTGAATTTCTCCCAGTCCTCAGGTGAGCCACTTTCTCTGGCTAATTTGTATGCTTCTTCTTTGGAATTGATACTATCCCTAATTTCTCTTGTCAGCCACGGGTGCACTACCTTCCTTGATTTATTCTTTTGCCAAACTGGGATGAACAATTGTTGTAGTTCATCCATGCAACCTTTAAATGCTTGCCATTGCATATCCACCGTCAATCCTTTAAGTGTCATTTGCCAGTCTATCTTAGCTAATTCACGTCTCATACCTTCAAAGTTACCCTTCTTTAAGTTCAGAAACTTTGTTCAGAAACGTCACTCTCCATCTTAATGAAGAATTCCACCATATTATGGTCACTCTTACCCAAGGGGCCTCTCACGACAAGATTGCTAATTAACCTTTCCTCATTGCTCAAAACCCAGTCCAGAATAGCCTGCTCTCTAGTTGGTTCCTCGACATGTTGGTTCAAAAAACCATTCCGCATACATTCCAAGAAATCCTCTTCCTCAGCACCTTTACCAATTTGGTTCACCCAATCTACATGTAGATTGAAGTCACCCATTACAACTGCTTTTCCTTTATTGCACACATTTCTAATTTCCTGTTTAATACCATCTCCGACCTCACTACTACTGTTAGGTGGCCTGTATACAACTCCCACCAGCGTCTTCTGCCCCTTAGTGTTACGCAGCTCTACCCATATCGATTCCACATCTTCCCGGTTTATGTCCTTCCTTTCTATTGCGTTAATCTCTTCTTTAACCAGCAACGCCACCCCACCTCCCCTTCCTTCATGTCTATCCCTCCTGAATATTGAATATCCCTGAACATTGAGCTCCCATCCTTGGTCACCCTGGAGCCATGTCTCTGTGATCCCAACTATATCATAATCATTAATATCAATCTGCACTTTCAATTCATCCACCTTATTACGAATGCTCCTTGCATTGACACACAAAGCCTTCAGGCGCTCTTTTACAACTCTCTTTGCCCTTATACAATTATGCTGAAAAGTGGCCCTTTTTAATGCTTGACCTGGATTTGTCGGCCTGCCACTTTTACTTTTCTCCATAATACTTTTTGCTTCTACCCTCACTTTACACCCCTCTGTCTCTCTGCACTGGTTCCCATCCCCCTGTTGTGAACTAACCTCCTCACGCCTAGCCTCTTTAATTTGATTCCCACCCCCCAACCATTCTAGTTTAAAGTCACCTCAGTAGCCTCAGTAGCCCCCGCTAATCTCCCTGCCAGGATACTGGTCCCCCTAGGATTCACGTGCAACCCGTCCTTTTTGTACAGGTCACGCCTGCGCCAAAAGAGGTCCCAATGATCCAAAAACTTGAATCCCTGCCCCCTGCTCCAATCCCTCAGCCACGCATTTATCCTCCACCTCATCGCATTCCTACTCTCACTGTCGCACGGCACAGGCAGTAATCCCGAGATTACTACCTTTGCGGTCCTTTTTCTCAACTCCCTTCCTTGCTCCCTATATTCTCCTTTCAGGACCTCATCCCTTTTCCTACCTATGTCATTGGTACCTATATGTACCACGACCTCTGGCTCCTCACCCTCCCACTTCAGGATATCTTGGACACGATCAGAAATATCCCGGACCCTGGCACCAGGGAGGTAAACTACCATCCGGGTCTCTGGACTGCGTCCACAGAATCGCCTATCTGACCCCCTTACTATCAAGTCCCCTATCACAATTGCCCTCCTCTTCCTTGCCCTACCCTTCTGAGCTACAGGGCCAGACTCTGTGCCGGAAGCACGGCCACTGTCGCTTTCCCCGGGTAAGCTGTACCCCACAACTGTACTCAAACAGGAGTACCTGTTGTTAAGGGGCAGAGCCACCGGGGTACTCCCTATTACCTGACTTTTCCCCTTCCCCCTCCTAACCGTGACCCACTTGTCTGCCTCCCGTGGCCCTGGCGTGACCACCTGCCTGCAACTCATCTCTATCACCTCCTCACTCTCCCTGACCAGACGAAGGTCATCGAGCTGCAGCTCCAGTTCCGTAACGCGGTCCCTTAGGAGCTGCATCTCGATGCACTTGGCGCAGATGTAGACGTCCGGGAGGCTTGGAGACTCCAGGGCCTCCCACATCCGACACCGAGAACAGCAAACTGCCCTCACATTCATACTGCCCCTCTCCTCAAATAACAACAGAAAATGAATGCCAAACCTTCCTCGCCTGTTTCCGCCTAAGCCCATTGAGCCGAAGCGCTTAAGTCTTCACTCTGCTCCCGGCTCACTCCGCAGCCCGCAAACTACGCTGCCCGCTCTATGAGGCTCTGTTCCTTTTAAATCTGCCGCGCTGCACAGCCCGACGTCACACGCCTGCACAGTCCCGCCTCTCAGAACGCCGTTGGAGAAAAAAAAATAACGAAAATTTCAAAAATGTCTTTCTCGGCACTCCCACTCAGGCGGCAGTGTTAGCTGTGAAGAGGATGCTAAGAGGAAAAGTGGAGGTGCAACGAGACCTGGGTGTCATTATAGACCAGTCATTGAAAGTGGGCATGCAGGTACAGCAGGCGGTGAAAAAGGCGAATGGTATGCTGGCATTTATAGGAAGAGGATTCGAGTACAGGAGCAGGAAGATTGTTCCCGATGTTGGGGAAGACCAGAACGAGGGGTCACAGTTTGAGGATAAAGGAGAAGCCTTTTAGGACCGAGATGAGGAAAAACTTCTTCAGACAGAGACTGGTGAATCTGTGGAGTTCTCTGCCACAGGAAACAGTTGAGGCCAGTTCATTGGCTATATTTAAGAGGGAGTTAGATATGGCCGTTGTGGCTAAAGGGATCAGGGGGTATGGAGGGAAGGCTGGTGCAGGGTTCTGAGTTGGATGATCAGCCATGATCATACTGAATGGTGGTGCAGGCTCGAAGGGCCGAATGGCCTACTCCTGCACCTATTTTCTATGATTCTATGTATGTAATAAGATCATGGCTGATCTGGCCATGGACTCATCTCCACCCACCTGCCTTTTCCCCATAACCCTTGATTCCCCTACTGTGCAAAAATCTATCCAACCTTTTCTTAAATATATTTACTGAGGTAGCCTCCACTGCTTCATTGGGCAGAGAATTCCACAGATTCACAACCCTCTGGGAAAAGCAGTTCCTCCTCATCTCCGTCCTAAATTTACTTCCCCAAATCTTGAGACTATGTCCCCCTAGTTCTAGTCTCACCTACTTTACTGCCTCTATCTTATCTATCCCTTTCATAATTTTATGTTTCTATAATACCTCCTCTCATTCTTCTGAATTCTAGCGAGTACAGTCCCAGGTGACTCAATCTCTCCTCATCTCTGCAATCAACCAGGTGAACCTCCTCTGCAGGCCCTCCAAAGCCAGGATATCCTTCTTCAAGTTTGGAGACCAGAACTGCACACAGTACTCCAGGTGTGGCCTCACCAGTACCCTGTATAATTGCAGCATAACCTCCCTGCTCTTAAATTCAATCCCTCTAGCAATGAAGGCCAACATTCCATTTGCCTTCTTGATAGCCTGCTGCACCTGCAAACCAACCTTTTGTGATTCATGCACCAGCACCCCCAAGTCCTTCTGCACAGCAGCATGCTGCAATTTTTTACCATTTAAATAATAATCTGTTCTTACATTTTTCCTTCCAAAATGGATGACCCCACATTTACTAACATTGTACTCCATCTGCCAGACCCTTGCTCACTCACTTATCTATCTATATCTATATCTCTCTGCAGACTCTCCATATTCTCTGCACAATTTGCTTTTCCACTCAATTTAGCATCATCAACAAACAGATGAAAGAGCTGATTGTGGACATTGGGAAGGATAAGATGAAGGAACACATAACAGTCTTCATAGAGGGATCAGAAGTGGAGAGAGTGAGCAGTTTCAAGTTCCTGGGTGTCAAGATCTCTGAGGATCTAACCAGGTCCCAACATATCGATGCAGCTATAAAGGGGGCAAGGCAGCGACTATACTTCATGAGGAGATTAAAGAGTTTTGGTATGTCAACAAAAAGGCTAAAAACTTCTCTAGATGTACCGTGGAGAGCATTCTGACAGGCTGCTGCGATGGGAGCCCACTGCACAGGACTGAAAAAAGCTGCAGAGGGTTGTAAATTTAGATGTCTCTATTTTGGGTACTAGCCTACAAAGTACCCAGGACATCTTCAAGGAGTGGTGTCTCAGAAAGGCAGCGTCCAATATTAAGAACCTCCGGAACCCAGGGCATGTCCTTTTCTCACTGTTACCGTCAGGTAGGAAGTACAGAAGCTCCATAACATCTCTGCATAGATTTCCTCTCCATAAAGCCTGATTCCAGCAACACCGCAAATGTCTTGGTTATGGCTGATCACTACACCAGACATGTTCAAGCCTTCCCTACAAAGGGTAAGAGGACCACTGTGGCCAAAGTGTTATGGGGCAAAAGTATTTTGTTTGTCATGGCCTTCCGAGAAGGATACACAGCCACCAGGAAAGGGATTTTGACAGTACCCTCATACATGAGTTCCTGAGCAGGTTTGCAGTCGATGACTATGTCTTATCACCCTCAGTGTGAGCCCAGCCGAGAGTTTTCAATTGGATGTTGCTATAATTTTAGACATGTTTGTAGACCCCTGTTTGGGTACCGGTGGGGAAGACTTGCCACAGAAGCCCCATCTGAAGTATGTCCCGCCGACGGTTTTCAGCCAGAAGCGTCGTCTCTACCCTTTTCCATATGTGCTGCCTCGCCTGCTGAGTCCTTGCAGCATTTTGTGCATTTTGCTTGGATTTCCAGCATCCGCAGGCTTCCTCTTGTTTGTATCTTAAGTATATGTCTGACATGAGAAAGGAATTACAAAATGAACATGAACCAGCAGACGTCTCTGCTACCAAGTAAAATGAACAAAACAAGTGGAGATATGATCAAAAGATCAGGTTCTCCCAACTGAGGCCTGGAGACAGAGTTCTCATAAGGAAAGCGGTGCTTCCAGGGAAGCATACGTTGGCTGACCACTGGGTGGCTACGTCTTACACACTGGAGAGTCAGATGTCAAAGTGCCAGTTTTCCAGAAGACAAGGATGGGCCTGTTAAAATTTTCCATCGGAACCACCTTTTCGATGGAGAGGTTTGAGTTGACCCGGAGCCTGAGAAGGAACCGACATCTAGTAGGAGGTCCAGAAACTTAGAAACATGGAAAACCTGCAGCTCAATACAAGCCGTTCAGCCCACAATGCTGTGTGGAGCATGTTTCTGTGCCGAAGTGGGAGAACAGAAAGGCAAGTTGTGGAGAGATCTGGAGAGCAAAAGATCCCAAGGTCTGCTCCAGGCTTAAGAAGCTAGAGATGCGATAAGGACGCCTCGAGAAGTCTGGAATCTCGCAGATAGGCTGGACTATGACGCGCCGGGGAACGGAGTCTTGTGTCTACCCCCTCGTGAGATACATCACCACCACTTACAAACGGATTGGAGGTCATGTCATCTCAAAGTTCCTTTAACAACTATGTTATGAAATATGGGTAAATTTGAAAGCCATGAGGAAATGACTATGTTGTTGGGGGCGTGGGTGGGGTGAGTGTGATGCCCTGTGTAAGATTATACTGCTAATATATAGGGTCTTTCAGTTCATGGCCTTCTTTTGGAGCAAGGTGTTCTGCTGGTTCTGATAGGGTTTCTGTTAAAGATAAGGGGCTGTGATGTTCTGCTTAGGAATGTTGAGTCAGCCGATTAGGATGGTGAAATTGGGAGAGGGTTCCAGAGAAAGTTGGGCAGACATTGATACGTTCTTTATAATCGCATGCTGTTATTTCTTGCCGACGGCTAATAGCATGGGGACAGTATTTACACAGATCGGGGTGCGACTGGTCGAGGCATCCCAACTTCCCGGTTTTGGTGATACCCAAGTCATACCGACACTAGGTGTACGGAGTCTGTAAAAGGTGGTTTTCCCAGCACTGAGTCCAGTGTCCGTTAGCAAGGGGCGGGCGAGCGCATCTCGAGAGACAGCCGGTGAAATGGGGTTTCATTTGTTGGTCAGGGCACTGAGTCTAGGAGCTGGGACATTATGCCGCAGTTGTGCAAGATTTTGGTGAGGCCACACTGGGAGCATTGTCTACAGCTTTGATTGGTCTGCATCGTGGAACCTGTCAGGCCGCTGGAACGGAGGAGAGGAGATTTAAAAGATCATGCCCGGACTCAAGAGCCCGAGTCTGTAGATGGAACGACCTGTCAGAGGGTGAGACATTAACATCATGTGGACAGGTACCTGGATGGGAAAGGTTCAGATCAGCGATTCCCAAACTGGGTTCCACGTACACCAGGTTTAATGGCAGGGGTTGAGATCATAAAAATGGTTATGAACCGCTGCTTTAAAGGCCAAACATTGCCAATGAGTTGGGGCATCTGGGGCAGCACAGACTGATTGGGCTGAAGGGCCTGTGCCCCTGCTGTGGATCGTTCTGAAACAAGCCATAACTCTGTATCTACAGATGAGTGAAATCCCTCGATGGTCTTGTCCTGTGTTCGATGTCCGATGTCGCTGTGCGTTGTACTGACTGGGCCCCTTCCCACAACCTCGCCTACACACCAATAACCACACATCCAGTCCGCCATCCCGGGAATAGGGCCCAGACTGAAAAAACATTACTGTTACTCACAGCGGGCAATTTATTACATACGAATGCACACCAGCTGGTTAATGTAAATATCTAATCAGCAAATCATGTGGCAGCAACTCAATGTATAAAAGCATACCAACATGGTCAAGAGGTTCAGTTGTTATTCCGATCAAATATCAGAATGGGTATGAAATGTGACCAAAGTGACTTTGGCCGTGGAATGATTGTTGCTAATAGATGGAGTGGATTGAATATGGCAGAAACTACTCATCTCTTGGGATAAAAAAAGTGCTGGAGGAACTAAGCAGGCCAGGCAGCATCTGTAGAAACCAGTACAGTTGATGAATCAGTTCCTGAAGCATTATGTGTGCGTTGCTTATATTTCCAGCATCTGCAGATTTTCTCTTCTTCTTAAACTCTTGGGATTTTCACACACAATATTCTCCCGAGTTTACAGAGAATGGGGCAAAAAAACAATTTTAAAAATCCAGCGAGAAGCGGTTCTGTGGGGTGAAAACACCTTGTTAATGAGAGAGGTCAGAGGACCATGGCCAGACTGGTTCAAGCTGACAGGAAGGTGACAGTAACTCAAATTACCACACATTACAACAGTGGTGTGTAGGAGAGCACCTCTGAACGCACAACACATCAAATCATGGAAATGAATGGGCTACAGCAGCAGAAGACCACAGACATACACTCAGTGTCCACTTTATTAGGGTTAAGAGGTTCCTAATAAAGTGGCCACTGAGTGTGACTTTGATCTCTCAAACTGCAGGGTGAATTCTATCTCCCTATGTTCTCAACGACTCCTTTAAATTCTTCCTCTGGCATTTGACACCTTCCTTTCCAGTCTCTGCTTGAAAATATGACTATTTATTCATTTCCATAGATGCTGCCCGACCTGCTAAGTTCCTACGGCATTTTGTATGTGTTGCTCTGGATTTCCAACATCTGCAGAATCACCTGTGTTTACAATTCCTTTACCCTGTGCTCCCTAGAACATTATTTTACAGTGAATGCTGTCATTAAACTTAGTTTAACAGTTCAGAATAATTAATTAAATCTTGTTGTCAACTTGTTACACATTACCGGACATCACATACAAAAGGCTGACTGTGGGTTTAGGCATCGATTGCCAGCACAGTCTGCCTCAGTACACCTGGTCTGCCCTCCTCCTGCTCAGACCATGGCTTTTGGGGACCGCCTGGAGATCGATGGAGACCTGGGGAAGTTCCAAGCCATCCACATTGCCCTACTATCAATTCCGACCTTGTTCATGTCCTGCAACAATCTCCTCCAGAACTTCGTGGCCGCTGTCCCCGACCACCGGTGCAGGGTGCGGCTGGGAGGTGAGGATTCGACGTACCTCAATGTGACGGAGGAGCCACTGAGGGCGGAGTTTCTCCGCGTGTTCCTGCCCATGGACCGGGAAGGAAAGCCGGACAAGTGCCGCATGTACACCTCCCCGCAGTGGCATCTCTTGGGCACCAACGAGACCCAGGGCAACGGGAGCCAACCTGACACACAGGAATGCACCGATGGGTGGGTGTACGACCACTCCCAGTTCACGTCAACAATCGTGACAGAGGTACGGCTGGAAATGCCCCCCTCGCTTCTGGGGGATGGTGTACTGAAGGGGGTGACTTGATGGAGTGAACAGAATGCGCCGTGACGCAACGCTTTACAGCACCAGGGACCCGGGTTCAATTCCCGACACGGTCTGTAAGCAGATTGTCTATTCTCCCTGTGACCGCGTGGGTTTCCTGCCACAGTTCAAAGACGTGTGGGTTAGTAGGGTAATTGGTCACACGGGTGTAATTGGGCGGCGCGGGGTTGCCGTGTCCTCAGTGACGGTCAGTTGTGCCCTTGTTTCGGCAGTGGGACCTCGTGTGTGATCGGAAGTCTCTGAAGCGGATGGTACAGTCCATCTACATGGCCGGACTGCTGATCGGAGCCAGTGTCCTGGGCAGACTGGCCGACAAGTAAGTTCAAGGTTCCAAGTACATTTATTATCAAAGTTTGGATGCCACATACAACGGTGACTTTCGTCGTCTTGCTGAGAGCCACAGAACACTAGAAGCACAATACAATCCACATTAAACCCCACACCACAACGACAGTCACACAGCCAAATGACTCAAAGGGCAACGTGGAGATGGTTTAACGAATAATCTCTGAATAAACTCAATGGGTAAAACAACATCGGGGGGGGGGGGGGACAGGGAAAGCAACGGCTGAACGAGAGTGTTTAAGCTGCTGTGTGATCTAACCAGAGTTTTATAGAGCTGCAATGTTACCTGGAGACACTTGAATTGAATCTTCTGCCTGCTGAAGGCCAAGCACTCTGCATCTTCTTAACCATCCTATCGACTTTGAGGGATCTCTGGATGTGGACGCCAGATCCCTATCTAAGTCTCTTAAAATGTTCCTAATATATCTGCCTCTACCACCACCCCAGGCACCGACTACTCTCTGAGTAAAATACATACCTCTGACATCCCCAGCCTGATCTTTCTTCCATTCACCTTAAAATCATGCCCCCTCATATTCGCCATTTCCATCCTGGGAAAAAGTCTCTGGCTATCCACTCGACCTATGCCTCTCATCATTTTGTACACCTCTATCAAGTCACCTCTCATCCGCCGAAGAACAAAGCTGTAACTCACTCAACCTATCCTCAGAAAACTTGCTCTCTAATCCAGGCAGAATCCTGGTAAATCTGCATCCTGCCTGAAACTTCCACCTATAATGAGGTGACCAGAACTGAACACAATACTCCAAGTGTGGACTCACCAGAGATTTACAGAGAGTAACATTACCTCATGCCTCTTTAACGCAATCTCCCGAATGATGAACCCAATACACCAAAACCCTTCCTAGCCGCTACATCAACATGTGCGGAAACTTTGAGGGATCAATGAATGTGGGGAAAACAGCTAATACCAGAGTCCAAACTCTTAGGGTGATTAGTGGGATGTATAGGGGGATACAGAAAGTATATCTTTGGGCAAAGTGTAGCACGTGCTTAGCAACCCCCACTCCCCCCAACACCGATCCGGGTTACCTGAAACCATTGGAACAGATGGTGGAGGGTCGACCGAGCAGCTGGTGCATATCACAAGTCTTGGACATGCGACCACTGACGCCAGGCAGACAATCTCCAAAGGGTATTGATAATGGCTGGGGTCACCGGTCTTATAAAGACACTGGCCAGAAGAAGGCAAGGGCAAACCACTTCTGCAGAAAAAAATTGCCATGAACAATAAAGGGCAAAGATCATGACTGCCCACTTCACACGGCTTGCCACATAATGACCGTAATGACAGGCAGGGCTGTGGATGTCGGAGGTAAGTTTTTTCACTCCGAGTGGTGGGTGAGTGGAATACATGGCCTGGGTTGGAGGTACAGGGAGACGCATTCCGGAGGTTTGAGAAACTCTTAGATAGGCACATGGATGATAGAAAAATGGAGGGCGATTTGGGAAGGAATGGTTAGATTGATCTTGGAGTGAATCAAGGGTCAGTACAACATGATGGGCTGACAGGTCTGTACTTTGCTGTAATGTTCTATGTTCTATGACGGCTCTGGAACCATTCAGACTCCTGGATAACATCAGTCGAACATCACACAGCCGTTGAAACATTAACCACATCACAAGGACCAGAGAGCCACTTACCGATACTCTCCTGTAGTCCCATGTCAACATGGGCTCCTGTTCACTGGTGCTTACCCAATGCTTCTCGCCCGTCAGGTATGGCCGCCGAACCCTGCTGCTATGGTCGCACTTCGTGATCGCTGTTTCGGGGACGTGTGGAGCGTTCTCCTCCTCTTTCCCGCTTTTCTGCTTCTGGAGATTTCTGACAGGCGTCGGCGTGTCGGGTGCCATCAACAATTGCTTATCTCTCGGTGAGTAAACTGTCGCCCAAGTGAAGAAGGACGGTGTCTTAAAAACAGACATGAGCAGGGATTTCTTCAGCCAGAGGGTGGTGAATCAATGGAATTAGCGTTCACTTCCAGAGCGCTGGAATATAAAAGCAAGTTAAAACGCTGAGAATTTATATGACGAATGCTGCGAGAATCTTGGGATCAAGAAAAGACCTGCTGGAATTGGAGAGAGTCAACAGGAGGTTCAGGAGAACGATCACAGGAATGAAAGGGTTAATGTATGAGGAATATTTGGTGGCTCTGATCTGTACTCACTTGAGTTTAGAAGAATGAGGGGGATCTCATCGAAACCTATCGAATATTGAAAGCCTGGATAGAGTGGACATGGAGAGGATGTTTCCAATAGTGGGAGACGATCTTTTTCAATATTTTTATTAATTTTCTACATAGAAGAATGCGGAGTTCAAGAAAAAAAGAAATATATCAAAAACATTATACAATCTCACATACAAACTCTTTACTCTATATTCATACAAATTGATTAATTCATAATATTGAAATATAGTAAATTAATTATATGGAAATAAAAAATCTAACCCACTACCAAGACCGAAGCTGATTAGTAAAGAAGAAAAAAAGAAAAAAAAGTGTATTATTAGCCATCATCTGTGCTTTAACGGCAAATCAAAGGTTTTGAAAATAGTTCAAAGAAGGTCCCCGCAATGTCTTGATTAGGTTCAGAAATTGAACACCGAATCTTCTCTGAATTTAAACATGACATCACATCACGCAGCCATTGAACGTGAGTGGGTGGAACTGCATCCTTCCATTTAAACAGGAGCCCTCCTAGCCATAAGAGAAATAAAAGCCAAAATGTGCAAATCAGCTTTCTCCAAAATAATATCCGTTCCTCCAACAATACCAAATAAAGCGGTCAAAGGTTTAGGCTTAACATTTACTTTAAAAAGTACCGAGAAAGTTTGAAATACTTCTTTCCAATATTTCTCAAGACTCGGACATGTCCAAAGCATATGAATGAGTGAAGCTTCTCCATTATTACATTTATCGCAATGAGGAGATATATACAAATAAAAACGAGACAACTTATACTTGGTCATGTGGGCCCTATGGACCACTTTAAATCGTAGGGGAGAATGGTGAGCACATAACGATGAAGTATTAGCCAATTTAAAAATTTCATTGCAAGTTTCTCTAGAAATTGAAGTCTGTAAGTCTTGTTCCCAAAGATTTTTAATTTTATCAAAAGGAACACTTCTCATTCCCAGCAACATATTATAAATAATAGATATAGATTCATTATAAAAAGGTTTTAAATTAAAAATTACATCTAGTAGATTCTTATCAGGACTTTTACAAAATGTACCTATTTGAGACCGTAAAAACTCTCTTATTTGTAGGTATCGAAAAAATTGACTTTTGGGTAAGCTATATTTAGCTGACAGTGGCTCAAATGGAAGGAGACTTCCCTCCACAAACAAGTCCTGGAAGCATTTAATGCCTAATCTATCCCATTCTTTTAAAGTCACATCTATCATAGAAAATTTAAAAAAAATAATTGGTGGAATCTGATAGGAGAGGAGGGTGGAGTAAGAAGTAATGGGGAGGGTGGTTGATGAGGGCAGATGTCGACAGTGTGGGGAGGGGAACTAGGGGAATGATGAGCAAGTAGAGAGGGTGGAGGAGGGGAAAGAAACGCAGACAGATTCCACTTTGATTAACACGCTGTCTCTCCCCCCATCTTTGCACCTAGCGATTGAGTGGACTCCAATCAGATTTCGAACTCTTGTTTCAATGTGTGGTTCCTTCTGTTACACGCTTGGTCAGCTCTTACTGGCCGGGATCGCCTACGGCATCAAGGATTGGCGTTGGCTCCAGCTCTCGGTCTCTGTCCCGTGCGTTGTCTTTTTCGTTTATTCCTGGTAATGTCCAACTCCACTTACCCTTGATATACTGGAATCAAAAGAACCCACTGTTAGTCTGTCATGTTTGTTTCATTTAGAGCTATGGCACGGTAACAGCCCCTTCCGGACAACGGGCCCACGAGACCCAATTACTCCCGTGTGATAAATTTACCTACTAACTGGGGAGGAAAGCCAAGGAAACACGTGCGACCCCAGGAAGAATGTACAACAGTCCTTACAGACAGCGGCGGGAATTGAACCCGGGTCGCGGGTAGTGTAATAGAGTAACGCCAACCACGACTATCGCGCTCCACTGGGAGCAGGGGCAAAGGGAGAGTTTCAGGGGCGATAGTGAAAATGGGCAATTAAACAAGGAACGATGAAGTCAGGCCGTCATTAATCCACAGTGAGATTCCACAGATCTGCTGATAATCAGAAATCCTGTCTCACTGTGTTGAATTTCAAGACCGGAGCTCAATTTCCCACACTCCCTTTAAATACCGGGGCCCCATTTCGCACCCTCTGAGTGAAGAAGCTCCCCTCCCCCTCACGTTCTCCTTAAATATATCACCCTTCACCGTTAATCCATGATTCCTGGTTGTGGTCCCACCTAAATAAGCCTGTTGGCATTTACCTTATCTATACCCCTCACAATTTTGCGTACCTCTATCAGATCTCCCCTCATTCTCCTACTCTCCAGGAAATAATGTCCTAACCTATTCAGCCTTCACCTATAACACAAGTCCCGGCAACATCCTGCACTCTTTCAATCAACCTGCAATGAGTTATCATCCTTGCTGTCACAGGTGGCTCTCGGAGTCGGCCCGTTGGCTCATCGTGAACGGCAAGGAACACACTGCTCTAAAGCTGCTGAAGATGGTGGCGAACATTAATGGTCGGGAGGCAGAAGGGGAGAGACTCACAATTGAAGTAGGCGATATTCCCGGAAACAGATCATACTGGCGTTCGTGATCCGGCACTCCACGGAACCTTAACTCCGGCACACAGCCGCTGTTTGATAGCCTGGTAGTGTAGCGGTTTGTGCAACGCTCTACAGAGACGGCGATTCAGGTTTGACTCACGCCGCTGTCTGCAGCGGTTTCCTAAGGGAGCTTCAGATTCCTCCCACATCCCAACGACGTACAGGTGTATTGTGGGTATGTTACGTTGGCACCAGTTCAGTGAAAGGCATCGTTTGCGTCAATGACCAACGCAATCAAAGCAAGTGTCGCCACGCTTCCCGTGCCAACATAGCACGCCCACAACTCACTACCACTAACCCATACTGCTCTGTAATGTGTGAAGTAACCGGAGCACCCAGAGGAAACTCCATCCATAGACGCTGCCTGACCTGCAGATTTCCTCCAACATTTCGTGTAGAGCAATGACTATGTTTGCATTTTTTGTTCTGTCTGACACCACGTGTTCCACAGATTCTCAAGGCGAGTGTGGAGAATGACCAGTTCACTGCCAAGAAACAGAGTGTGTTCGATCTGGTCCGGACACCAATAATGCGACGGATCACCTGTTGTATGATGGTGGTTTGGTGAGTGAACTTCTTTATCCTTGGACCTGGACAGTGACCACAAACACAAGAGATTCTGTAAATGCTGGAAATCCAGAGCAACACACACACAAAATGCTGGGGGAGTTCAGCAGGTGAGACAGCAGCTATGGAGAGGAATAAACAATCCATGTTTCAGGTCGAGACCCTTCATCAGGACTGAAAGGATGTGGGAAGAAACCAGAATAAGATGGTAGGGGGTGTGGAAACTGTAAGAAGCTGGATGGTGACTGATGGAGGAGGTGAAGGGATCAAGAAGAAGGAATCTGATAGGAGTGGCGTGTGGACCATGGGTGTTATGTATTGAACAATGGTGATTAGGGAACTTAAGGTAAAAGTACCCTTAGGAAGCAGTGATCACAATATGACTGAATTGGATAGGGTAAAAGTGAAGTCTGATACAGGAGTATTTCAGTGGGGTAGAGGAAATTACAGCGGGATGTGAGAGGAGCTGGCCACAGCAAAATTGGAAAGGGGAGCTGGCAGCGATGACAGCAGAGCAGCAATGGCGTGAGTTTCTGGGAAAGATGAGAACGGTGCAGGATAGATGATTCCAAAACTGAAGAAATATTCAAATGACAATATACCAATTTCGTGGCTGACAAGGAAAGTCAAAGCTAATGCAAAAGAAGAAAACCCAGCATACAACAAAACAAAAAATAGTGAGCAGACAGAAGATTACGAAGCTTTTAAGCCCTACAGAGAGAGACAAAAATATTCATAAGGGAGAACAATATGAAAGCAAGCAAGCAAACAATTTCAAAGTGGATAGTAAAAGCTTTATGAAGTATGTAAAAAAAAAGGAGATGAGAGTGGATAAAGGACCATGAGAAAATGAAAGCGGAGAAAAAAATAATGGGAGAACAAGGAGATGGTAGGTGAGCTAAATGAATGCTTTGCCGAGTATTGTGCCAAATGTTGAAGGCTGCGAGGGAAGAGGACTGCATGTAGTTACTATTACAAAGCTCAAAAAGCTGAAAGACTGAAAGGTACAGAAGTCACCCGGAGCAGATTAACAGCACCGCAATGTTCTGAAAGAGGTAGCGGAAGAGATTGAGGAGGCATTCGTAATGATCTTTCAAAAATTATTGGACTCTGGTAAGGAGCCAGAGAACTAGAAAATTGCAAATGCTACTCCACTCTTTAAGAAAGGAGGAAGGCAGCAGAAAGGGAATTACGGACCAGTTAGTCTGATCTCAGTGGTTGGGAAGATGTTGGAGTCAATTGTTGAGGATGAAGTTGTGGAGTACTTGATGACACAGGACAAGGCAGGACAAAGTCAGCATGGTTTGCTAAAGGGAAAATCTAGCATGACGACCCTCTTCAAATTTTTTGAGAAGATTACATGTCCGATAGATAGATGGGATGTAGTGGATGTTGTGTATTTGGACTTTCAGAAGGCCTTTGACAAGGTGCCACCCAGGAGGCTACTTATCAAGTTAAGAGCCCGTGTTATCACCAGGAGTTTACTGGCATGGTTAGAGCATTGGCTGATTGGTAGGCGGTAGCGCATAGGAATAAAATGATCCTCCTCTGTTCGGCTGCCAGTTCCATAGGGGTCAGTATTGGGAACACTTATTTTTATGCTGTATATCAACGATTTAGATGATGGCTTTGTAGTGAGACTTGCAAATGATGCAGGGATTGAGGAAACGGTTAGGCTGCAGAAAGACATAGACAGATTAGAATAATGGGCAATAGAGTGGCAAATGAAAGTCAATGTTGTAAAATGTATGGTCATGTAATTTGATTGAAGTCTGGCCGTATGGGAGAGTTATTATTGGAGGCTATAGGCCTCGGAACGCCTTGTACCAAACTCTCTTTTACCTAACCTACATCTTCGTCTGCTTTTTTGGCGAACACATACGGGGAGAAGGCAAGGGAGTGGGGATGACTGGAATAATAGGGTCAGCCCGTGACTGAATGGCAGAGCAGACTTGTTGGGTCGAATGGCCTACTTCTGCTCCTATATCTTATGGTCTTATATTGCTTTTATAGTTTCAGGTCTGGAGCTTGTTTGCACACACTGCCGGCCACTTTTCCACAGTCATGGTTGTGCCTTGCAAATGCCGCTGAGCTCTGTGCAATAATACAAGACAGCCTTGCATTCTCCATATATGGCTGAGGAGTTGGTGTAGGGAGCAGGGTTTTAAATTTCTAGGTCATTGGGATCTCTTCTGGGGAAGGTGGGACCTGTACAGATTGGATGGGTTGCACCTGAACTCGAGGGGGAGTAATATCCTTGCAGGTAGGTTTGCTAACATGGTTCGGGAGGGTTTAAACTAATTTGCGACGGGGATGGAACCCAGAGCGATAGAGCAGTGAAAGAAGTGCATGGAGTAAAGCCAGATCTAACATACAGAGAGGCTTTGAGTAAAGGGAAGCAGAATAAACGGTGTAAAGACAGTAAGGTAGAAGGGCTGAAATGTGTGTAGCTCAATGCAAGAAGCATCAGGAGCAAAGGTGATGAACTGAGAGCTTGGATACATAACATGGAATTATGATGTAGTGGCCATTACAGAAACTTGGCTGGCACCAGGGCAGGAATGGATTCTCAATATTCCTGGATTTCAGTGCTTTAAAAGGGATAGAGAGTGTGGAAAAAGGGGAGGAGGGGTGGCATTACTATTCAGGGATACTATTACAGCTGCAGAAAGGGTGGGTAATGTAACAGGATCCTCTTTTGAGTCAATATGGGTGGAAGTCAGGAACAGGAAGGGAGCAGTTACTCTACTGGGGGTATTCTATACGCCCCCTGGTAGCAGCAGAGATACAGAGGAGCAGATTGGGAGGCAGATTTTGGAAAGGTGCAAAAATAACAAGGTTGTTATCATGGGTGACTTTAACTTCCCTAGTATTGATTGGCACCTGATTCGTTCCAAGGGTTTAGATGGGGCAGAATTTGTTAAGTGTGTCCAGGATGGATTCCTGTCAAAGTATGTGGACAGGCCAACTGGGGGAATGCCATACTAGATCTAGTACTAGGTAATGAACCGGGTCAGGTCACAGATCTCTCAGTGGGTGAGCATCTAGGGGACAGTGACAACCGCTCCCTGGCCTTTATAATTATCATGGAAAAGGATAGAATCAAAGAAGACAGGAAAATTTTTAACTGGGGAAAGGCAAATTATGAGGCTATAAGGCTAGAACTTGTGGGTGTGAATTGGGATGATGTTTTTGCAGGGAAATGTACTATGGACATGTAGTCGATGTTTAGAGATCTCTTGCGGGATGTCAGGGATAAATTTGTCCCGGTGAGGAAGATAAAGAATGGTAGGGTAAGGGAACAATGGGTGACAAGTGAGGTGGAAAATCTAGTCAGGTGGAAGAAGGCAGCATACATGAGGTTTAGGAAGCGAGGATCAGATGGGTCTATTGAGGAATATAGGGAAGCAAGAAAGGAGCTTAAGAAGGGGCTGAGAAGAGTAAGAAGGGGGCATGAGAAGGCCTTGGCGAGTAGGGTAAAGGAAAACCCCAAGGCATTTTTCAATTATGTGAAGAAAAAAAGGATGACAGTAGTGAAGGTAGGACCGATTAGAGATAAAGGTGGGAAGATGTGCCTGGAGGCTGTGGAAGTGATTGAGGTCCTCAATGAATACTTCTCTTCGGTATTCACCAATGAGAGGGAACTTGATGATGGTGAGGACAATATGAGTGAGGTTGATGTTCTGGAGCATGTTGATATTAAGGGAGAGGAGGTGTTGGAGTTGTTAAAATACATTAGGACAGATAAGTCCCTGGGGCCTGACGGAATATTCCCCAGGCTGCTCCACAAGGCGAGGAAAGAGATTGCTGAGCCTCTGGCTAGGATCTTTATGTCCTCGTTGTCCATGGGAATGGTACTGGAGGATTGGAGGGAGGCGAATGTTGTTCCCTTGTTCAAAAAAGGTAGTAGGGATAGTCCGGGTAATTATAGACCAGTGAGCCTTACGTCTGTGGTGGGAAAGCTGTTGGAAAAGATTCTTAGAGGTAGGATCTATAGGCATTTAGAGAAGCATGGTCTGATCAGGGACAGTCAGCATGGCTTTGTGAAGGGCAGATCGTGTCTAACAAGCCTGATAGAGTTCTTTGAGGAGGTGACCAGGCATATAGATGAGGGTAGTGCAGTGGATGTGACTTATATGGATTTTAGTAAGGCATTTGACAAGGTTCCACACGGTAGGCTTATTCAGAAAGTTAGAAGGCATGGGATCCAGGGAAGTTTGGCCAGGTGGATGCAGAATTGGCTTGCCTGCAGAAGGCAGAGGGTGGTGGTGGAGGGAGTACATTCAAATTGGAGGATTGTGACTAGTGGTGTCCCAGAAGGATCTGTTCTGGGACCTCTACTTTTCGTGATTTTTATTAATGACCTGGATGTGGGGGTAGAAGGGTGGGTTGGCAAGTTTGCAGACGACACAAAGGTTGGTGGTGTTGTAGATAGTGTAGAGGATTGTCAAAGATTGCAGAGAGACATTGATAGAATGCAGAAGTGGGCTGAGAAGTGGCAGATGGAGTTCAACCCGGAGAAGTGTGAGGTGGTACACTTTGGAAGGACAAACTCCAAGGCAGAGTACAAAGTAAATGTCAGGATACTTGGTAGTGCGGAGGAGCAGAGGGATCTTGGGGTACATGTCCACAGATCCCTGAAAGTTGCCTTGAAGGTGGATAGGGTAGTTAAGAAAGCTTATGGGGTGTTAGCTTTCATAAGTCGAGGGATAGAGTTTAAGAGTCGTGATGTAATGATGCAGCTCTATAAAACCCTGGTTAGGCCACACTTGGAGTATTGTGTCCAGTTCTGGCCACCTCACTATAGGAAGGATGTGGAAGCATTGGAAAGGGTACAGAGGAGATTTACCAGGATGCTGCCTGGTTTAGAAAGTATGCATTATGATCAGAGATTAAGGGAGCTAGAGCTTTACTCTTTGGAGAGAAGGAGGATGAGAGGAGACATGATAGAGGTGTACAAGATAATAAGAGGAATAGATAGAGTGGATAACCAGCGGCTCTTCCCCAGGGCACCACTGCTCAATACAAGAGAACATGGCTTTAAGGTAAGGGGTGGGAAGTTCAAGGGGAATATTAGAGGAAGGTGTTTTACTCAGAGAGTGGTTGGTGCGTGGAATGCACTGCCTGAGTCAATGGTGGAGGCAGATAACTAATGAAGTTTAATATGGAGGAATCTAAGGTAGGTAGGGGCTTATATGGGAGGCAGGGTTTGAGGGTCGGCACAACATTGTGGACCAAAGGGCCTGTACTGCGCTGTACTATTCTATGTTCTATGTTCTAATCACTCCCCATTATATGTTCCTGCTCCCTAGGTAAATCCACCAACACTATTGAATGTCCCAATGCTATGGCTCCTATCCTTACTACCAATGGTGCACTCACATGTCCTACTTGTTAATGTCCTGTGAATCCACTTAAGATAACGTTACCTTATATCTCCCAAATTGCATTATTTATATTAGTGTTCCTGACGGAGGTTCGGACTCCCCCAGTATCCCACAAAAAGGTAACGGGGCGGCCCGTGACTCTACCACTTACTGGAGTTCTTCCGGTTTCATCTCACCTTGTGTCACACACCAATGTTGGCGAGGCCTGACTCCATCATTGAAGCTCAGGATTTAATTCCCTGGATGGTGGTGTCTTCACCATGTTACTTTGCCGTTGCCTGACATTCAATAAGCATTACCTTCCCACTATAGTTTAGTTGTCCTTTGTATCTCCTTTACCCCTGCTCCACGCATTGTCCTCCGTACCCATACCTCAGTGTGTGTAGGTTCAGAAAGATCAAACATTTCCAATGCTTTTTAGAGTCTTTGGTACAGTGAGACACCAGCGTTCTCAACCATCCATTTGAGGGTTCTGGTATTTAATTGTCCCGCTGTAATGCTGTTCCATAAACCCTTCAGAACACAGTCCAAAATCGGGATACCAATGCAGTGGGATGTTCACCTCTCCTCTGATAACATTTGGCCAGCTCATCTACCGGGTCCCCCTTTGTTAAAACTCATAACAATCTAGAAACATAGAAAACCTACAGCACAATACAGGCCCTTCGACCTACAGAGTTGTGTAAATATCAGTCATTGCATTTTTTTCAGTTTCCCCCTTGTTCCCCCACAATGTCGCTGCATATCTGGCAAAGCTGAGTGTCTAATTGGGTGTGAATACATTATAATCAATCTCCTTTCCTTGGAGTCATCTAGGGCGTGTACTAATCCCTGATGACTAGTTGCTTGGAAAAGCTCTCCAGGATCGTCTTCAAGCACACATGTCCCAATATCCTTATCAATATCTCTAAGCTACTGTACGCCGAACGGTGTAGTGTATAGAAATATAGAAACATAGAAACACAGAAACCCTACAGCACATACAAGGCCTTCGGCCCACAAAGTTGTGCCGAACATGTCTCTACCTTAGAAATTACTGACTTACCTAGAGCCGTCTATTTTCCTAAGCTCCGTGTACCTAGCTAAAAGCCTCTTAAAGGACCCTATCATATCCGCCTCCAGCACCATTGCCGGCAGCCCATTCCACACACTCACCACTCTCTGGGTAAAAAAGTTAACTCCTGACATCTCCTCTGTACCTACTCCCCAGCACCTTAAGCTTGTGTGCTCCTGTAGCAACCATTTCAGCCCTGGGAAAAAGCCTCTGACTATCCACACGATCAATGCCTCCCATCATCTTATACACCTCTATCAGGTCACCTCTCATCCTCTGTCGCTCCAAAGAGAAAAGGCCGAGTTCACTCAACCTATTCTCATAATAGGTTGAATAGGTTGGGAATAATCCTCCCCAATCCAGGCAAGATCCTTGTAAATCTCCTCTGCACCCTTTCTATGGCTTCCACATTCCTCCTGTAGTGAGGCGACCAGAACTGAGCACAGTACTCCAAGTAGGGTCTGAACAGGGTCCTATATAGCTGCAACATTCCTGTCAGCTCTTTAACTCAATCCCACGATTGATGAAGGCCAATACACCATACACCTTCTTAACCACAGAGTCAACCTGCGCAGCTGCTTTGAGTGTCCTATGGACTCCGACCCCAAGATCCCTCTGATCCTCCACACTGCCGAGAGTCTTACCATTAATACTATATTCTGCCATCATATTTGACCTACCAAAATGAACCACTTTACACCATATCTGGGTTGAACTCCATCTGCCACTTCTCAGCCCAGTTTTGCATTCTGTCAATGTCTCGCTGTAACCTCTGACAGCCCTCCACACTATCCACAACACCTCCAACCTTTGGTCATCAGCAAACTTACTAACCCATCCCTCCACTTCCTCATCCAGGTCAATTACTGTATAAAAATCACTGAGAGTAAGAGTTCAGAACCGATCCCTGAGGCACTCCACTGGTGACTGGCCTCCATGCAGAATATGACCCGTCTACAACCATGTATGTGATATTCTGATTTTGATTTGCTCCCATCTCTCTGATGGTAACTAGGGGTGCCAATGGTGCAGATGGTAGTACCAGTTCCTGTTGGTAGCATATCGGGTGCAGTTGCTCAGGAAATGGTGCTACGTAATTATCGTAACTGTATCTAGTAGTTCCATCTGGAAAATCATGGCAATCAATATCTCCATATTCACTTTCCTCCCCTTGTTCAGATACTTAAGCACATGTTATTCCTCGCTTGGAGGAAGTTTGTCTTGAAGTTTTTGAATATGCTTTAAACACTTTGTATGATCGCCAATGTTACTCTTCCTTACCAATGCTGATTTCTGAATCACATTCATAGTCGTCTTTAAATCACTGCCCTGTTTCCTTAATTCTTCCACTTCATCCTTCGCTAGTTCGGCTCCCTCCTCTGGTTCACATTTTTTCTTTAAGTAATTTCTCATGCCTCAAACTGAAACTGCTTTATATGCATCAAATCAATATGTATACCTCTGTGACCCTCTAAATCCGTAGTCCTCTCTTTAAAGGTTTCGACTCATTTTGGAGCCTTCTGTGTTCCCTTCTAACCTATCTCGCTCGGCTTCAGCTTTCTGCCGACATTCGATTTCCGTTTCTAATCTGCGCCGTTCTGCATCGGCAGTCTGTCGTAATTCTAGCAAATCTGCAATTAAACAGGCAACTGTAATTGGTTCTTGTAATTGTTTAAACTTCCTGCCCGACAGCTTCCCTTGGGTGATTTTCCAGAGGGAAAACCCAATCAGTTTTCCCTTCACAGCCAAAGTGACCAGCCAACTCCTTTCTTTCCCAGCTTAATTTCTCTATCATCATTGTGTCTGTTTGAGAGCTTCTTGACTGCCACTAATGTATCTGCCTCTTCCACTACCCCCGGCAGGCCGTTCTGCACATCCACCACTCTGTGTAAAAAACAAGACCTACCGGTTATATCCCGCACCCTCCCCATGCTTTCCACCAACCTCTCTGTTCCCCTTGCACCTGAGTGCTACCACACTCTGCTCCAATCTGCTGATCAGCCTTATTTCTAGAGATGACAAGCCAGCATACAGAGGCGAGGTTATTATACTGACGAAGTGGCGCCAAGATAACAATCTCTTCCTTAATGTCCAAAAGTAAAAGAGCTGATTGTGGATTCTGGCAAACGCTACCACAGCACTAAAGCCAGGACCAACAGGCTACGGGACGCCTTCTTTCTACAAGCCATTACACATATAAATTCACATGTCTGTACATTGCGATAGAGTCATAACGCTAAGATTTTAATCCTTCACGTTGTCGGACGGATTTAAGATTTAAATAAATTCTAAATTCCAAATCACATTAAAATTCCGCCTCCTTGTATTAGCCATTTCCACCCTGGAAAAATTCCTTGGCTGTCCACTCCACCTATCCCTCTTATCATCTTGAACACCTTTACCACATCACCTCTCATCCTCCTTCGCTATAAAGAGAAAAGCCCGAGCTCACTCAACCTATCTTCATAAGACGCGCTCTCTAATCAGACAGCATCCTGGTAACTTTCCACTCTGCACATTTTGTGTTTTGTTTTCGTGTTAACAGGTTTTCAACGAGTTTCGTTTATTACGGGCTGTCCATCGACCTGCAAGGGTTCGGAGTTGACATCTACCTCATCCAGCTCATCTTTGGAGCCGTGGACATTCCGGCGAAGATCGTGGCCTTTTTGACGCTGAGACTGATCGGGAGAAGGTTCACACAGGCCACCTCACTTACACTGGCAGGGTCTACAGTGCTGACAAACGCCATTATTCCTAAAGGTAGGAGTTCGTCTGTAAAGTCCGACTGCCCTCTCAACAGGAAGGACGTAAGTGTTTGCGCTTTCACAATCCAGACTCCGAGCTCTCTATTTGGAGCTCAAGGGTTTCTTTATCAATCTCCCTTCAATGGAAATTCCAGTCAAGGAGGCGCCAAGCTCCGTTCTCCGGAGAAATTGTGTCTCTCAATTAGATGCTTTTTTATTTCTGTAGGGATGGTTTTGAACTGTGATAATCAATAAACCATTGTTTGGAATCAAACAACCTTGCCCGGTGTCTCAGGGCTTGGGGTGTCTTCACCTGTGACGCCACCCCGCGCCCCCCCCCCAACCTCCACCTCCACCGCCCCTGGCCTTCCTTCTCTGCCACCTGTCCGACACACCATTCCCAACATCCTTTGCTCCCGCCTTAGTTACGAACTCGATATCCGCCCCATGTTGACAAATACAGTAATATGCAAAGATCTTAGGGACCCGAGCTACCTCAGATATTGCACAGTACTATATGTGCAATTGTTTCGTATGCCCCCTAGTGGTTACCTCTGAATGATTCTGGACAGTCCCGATGCTTCTCCTGGTGTTGTGTAATCTGAATATCGGGTTTCTGATTGGCTGACTTATCTGCAAATCAGAACTGAATGTTTCTGATCGCTGTGTATGAAAAGCTGACCACGAGGCAGCGGCCTCTTCTCTCTCTTTCTTTTGCCTCTCCCTCTGCACTCTACCACCGTCTTTGTTCTATCAACACTTCATAGAACGGCGGTGAAGCAACACGTTTTGTGCCTTTTTCCTCACTTCTGAAAGAACCTTGGATCAAAAGCATCAGAATCCACTCTGGTTTAGGAACAGCGATATGGAGGTGTTTAAAGGACAGGCCGCCCGTTCAGCACTCGAGGTCTAGTGATGTAGACTGGTGGCAAAAGACATCTGTGGACGTTGGGCTGTCCGGGTCCGTGGGTCCTGAGATTGGACGTCCAGTGTGAGCAGGAGGTCAGCCGGCGAGCTCGAGGTTCGAGCCTGGAGTTCAGAGTTTCAATATCAGATTGTCGAGCGGTCGATATCTAACAGCGAAGGCCACTGGACAATTAGAATTCTGAAAATCGAAGCTTGATCGCCAAAACCGGGAGCCTAGGGACAGGAGGCTCGTCCTGGAGTCGGTGGCCTGTCCTAATGACTGGTGGTCTATCCTGGAAGTTCCGCCTGCAGGAGGCTTTATAAGGCATGAGTCAGGCCACACTTGTGTATTGTCAACAGAAATGGGCCCGAAAGGTTGTGTTGTCAGTGGAGAGAGTCCAGATGAGGTTCACGAGGATGATGCTGGGAATGAAGGGGTTAACATATGAGGAGCATTTGGCAGCTTCTGGACTGTACTCACTGGAATTTAGAAGAATGCGGATGGATCTTATGGAAACCTACTAAATGTTGAAAGGACTAGATAGGATGGATGTGGACTGGATGTTTCCTATGGTGGGGACACCCTGAAGTAGAACACAAGGCTCAAAATTGAGGGGTGTCCTTTTAGAACAGAGGTATGGAGGAATTATTTTTTTCCAGAGAGTGATAGACCCGTGGAACGCTCTGCCACAGACTGCGGTGGAGGCCAAGTCCGTGCGTATATTTAAGGTGGAATTTGATCGTTTCGTGATCGGTCAGGGCATCAAAGGATATGGCAAGAAGGCAGGGAAATGGAGTTGAGTGGGATCCAAGATCAGACATGAAGGAACAGCGAAGAAGACTTGATGAGCTGAATGGCCTAATTCTGATCCTGTGCCTTAAACTAACTGCTCCTCCGACTGTTTTACGTGTTTCAATGCCTTAAGTGAGCTTCCTGCCATTTGAAAGTGGAATCTATTGCCCTTGTAGACCTGCAGACTGTCCGGACCTCGCTCGCTGCCTTTGGCAAGGGATGTCTTGCAGCCACCTTCACCTGTTGCTACCTTTATGGAACTGAACTTTACCCAACGGTGAGTACTCCCTTTTCACAAAAGTATAAAAGTTTTCTTAGAACGCAAATATACAGGGTACAGACATACAATATCGAGACAATAAGTATACTTAAGTTAAAATATGGTTACTACCGTGTATAAAATAGTCAATTTTCCCGGGGCGGGGGCGCTCCCGGAATGCGCCCATTGCAACCTTGTACTCCCTCTCAAAGGACAGCCGGACACAAACGTATCCAGGGAAAAGGGGTAGTCAGTCGGCCCGGGCAGCGCTCCACACTTTCCGCCGCTGTCATGTGTCCAGCAACAATGGATAAGAAATTGAGTCAGATTCTATAAACAAACAACGATATTTATTCACCTCTGCTCAAAACATCGAAAAGTAAACGAACGACTAACTTAACCAGAAATTAACAGTGAGGCAACTGCAGCCTCCGGTGAAAATGATATCGTATCCGTTAACTAGGGGCCGTGGACAATTCTGATTTGATGGAGACAGACATGAAAGCACAGAGAAATATCTGGAGAAATTTCTGAAACGCCAGTTCGCTGCTGTTGTTACTGCGCGGTCGGGAATCTTCCGGAGAGAAGGCCTCAAAATCCCTGGCGTTACCTGCTGTTGGCGACCGAGATTGCCGTCGAATCGTTCGGGCAGAGAAGGCGCTCAGTACTCGGTGTCGGAGAGCTGATCGGAGGCTCGAAGTTTTCGGATGACTCAGAGTCGGACTGTGGTCGGGGATGGCAGGGAGAGTTTTTCTTCCTTCTCCCATCTGCGTGAGATGTGGGACATTTGAGAGACTTTGAACTTTTTACTGTGCTCATAGACTTCATCAAGTTACGGTATTGTTGCACTGTTGTAACCATATGTTATAATTATGTGGTTTTGTTAGTTTTTTCAGTCTTGGTCTGTCCTGTGTTTTGTGATATCACACCAGAGGAAATATTCTATCATTGCTTAATGCATGCATTACTAAATGACAATAAAAGAGGACTGCGTGTCTTCATAATCTAAACTGTTCTTAAAGAGTTCTTATTCAAGCACAGACTTAAAGTGGTAAATTCAAAAGTCCATGTGATTTATACAATCATTGAGAGGCCTGGATCCGATGAGAACATTGCGTGGTGGTGCAGCTAGAACTCCTACACTTCCTCGTGCCTTTCCTGAATCCACCGTGATTGGATCGGGACCAGACCCCACCAGGCAGCGACAGCACCGTCCAACAACACAGGATCACATTGTCTGGATGAGGCCAGACGCCATACCTTCCTCAGTTCCCGGTAGAGGCGGGGTGGATCCTTCAGAGTGGCGTGGCAGATTCCGTCCAGTGGGATTCCCGTGACCTCCTGCACGCAGCGTCCCCGGCAGAGAAAGTGCGTCCCCAGCCCACGCCACCTCCGCAGCAAGCAGCCACCTGGGTGTTGCACGCAGGACCGTCCGCCCTCCGCGATCGGGAGACTCGTTGCCGCTGCAGAGACCCAGAGAAGAAGAAGGAGGAGAAGGAGAAGGCACAGAAATAGCTCCATGCAGCCCAAGTGCAGAGGTCCCGGTATGGGACACCGCTGGCTCACCCCATTCCGAAGCCCAAAGGCTCCGTGAAGATCCCGGTCATCTTCGCCAGGCATTCCGCCGCGGCGTACAGCAGTCAGACGCGGGACACAAACTGTTGCCCGAACCCAGATGCGGTGCGTTTCTGGGTCTTTGCTCGGTGGGAGAGATGTGCTCGAGCCGGAGAGGGTACAAGAGAGATTCACTAAGACATTCCCTCGTGTGGAGAGGTTCAGTAATGATGAGAGACCGTAGAGGGTGTCGAGGAGATTGACCAAGATATTCGCTGGGATGGAATGGTTCAGTTATGAGGAGACACGGGACAGGGTGCAGAGGAGATTCATCAAGATATTCCCTCGGATGGAAAGGTTTGGTTATGATGAGAGACCGGAGAAGGTGCACAGGAGATCCAGGGGATGGAGGGGAAGATGCTGTTCCTAAAACTTTTAGTGTGTGTCTTCAGGCTCCTGTACCTCCGCCCCGATGGTAGCAGCGAGAAGAGGCCATGTCCGGAGGGTTAGGCAACTTAGTGATGGGTGAGATATGTGATAGTCGTAATGAGCAGGTTATTTTTCTTTCTCTGTTTAGAGCCATGAAGAGAAGAGCCAGCAAATTGAGGAATGAAGATATCGCACTACAGGAAGCTCATGCGTCGCTCCTGACACAGAAAGTTGAAGCACACCCTATCCAGATTCCGTCGCACCCTGTGGCCACTTGAAGGCAGGTCGGCCAAAGTGGTATTGACTGGACATACCGGACAGTTCCCCCTTCTGTTTCGGATGTTGTGATGTGGATGTGCACGGAGATTATCTCATAAAACAATCAATAAAAGGAACTGTAGCTCTAATTTCTCTGAAGTGACGTTGAACTTGAGATTTTCATGACTATGACGGAAATGTAAACAGACCAGATTCATGTCAAATCAGATTCACACACAGAATTCTGGAGGACGTCAGCAGGTCAAACAACATCTATGAAGGAGAACGAACAGTCGGTGTTTCGGGCTGAGAGTCTTGAAGAAGAGTCTAGGCCAAAATATTGACTCTTCCTTCGTTTCCAAATGATGAATCCCTCCAGCATTTTGTGTGTGTCCCTCTGGATTTCCAGCACCTGCAAACTCTCTTGTGTTTATGTCGGGTGGCACTGTATTGTAGAGGCTAACACAACACTTTACAGTACAGGTGACCAGGAACAATTCCCAATGCTGTCTGTAAGAAGTTAAAACGTTCTCCCCATGACTGTGTGGGTTTCCTCCTGGTGCTCTGTTTCCCTCCCACAGCCTTAAGTGTTAACGATTGGTAGTTTAATTGGTGATTGTAAATTGTCCCATGATTAGGCAAGGGTGGAATTGGGGGTTACTGAGCGGCGCGGCCCAAAGGACAGGAGGGGTCGACTCCACTCTATATAAATGATGGTGAGTTTCATCGGTTCATAGCTCGGAAATCTGATGGCAAAGGGGAAGAAGCCGTTCCTGGAGTTTTGATTGGGGGTGTGGGGGGCGGGGTTCAGGCTCCCTTACCTCATCCCTGATGGTATTAAAGAGAAGAAGGCATGTCCTGGGTGGTGAGGTTTCTTCATGGTGGATGCCGCCTTCTTGAGGAACTTGGCTTTGAAGATGTTCTCGAAGGTGAGGAGTTTTGTGCCTGTGATGACACAGGTCAGTCAGCATCAATGGAGACGAATAAACGGTTGAAGGTTCTCTGACCAAAACATCCGCTCTTCATTTCTCCCTTTCCTTTCCAGTCCTGCAGAAGGGTCTCAGACATAAATGTCAGTTGTTTCCATAGATGCTGAGTTCCTCCAGCGTTTTGCATGCGTTGCTCTGGATTTCCAGCGTCTGTCGATTCTCTTGTGTTCAGATTCACATTGATTAATTTACCAAGTGTACATTGAAACATGCAGCGAAATGCGGCATTAAAATTAACGGTAAACCATAAGCCAGAGGAGCAGAATCAGGCCATTCAGCCAATCGCCTGCTCAACCATCCCATCATGGCCAATTTATTAGCCCGCTCTACCCGAATCTCATCCCTTCTGCCTGTAACGTTTGACAATCTGACTAACCAAGAACATAGAAACATAAAAACGTAGAAAACCTACAGCACATTACAGGCCCTTCGGCCCACAAAGTTGTGCCAAACATATCCATACCTTAGAAGTTACTAGGGTTACCCAGAGCCCTCTATTTTTCTAAGCTCCATGTACCTACGCAAAAGTTTCTTAAAAGACCTTATCGTATCCGCCTCCACCACTGTTGCCGGCAGCCCATTCCATACACTTATCACTCTCTGCGTAAGAAACTTACCCCTGACTTCTCCTCTGTACCTACTCCCCAGCATCTTAAACCTGTGCCCTCTTGTGGCAACCATTTCAGCCCTGGGAAAAAGACTGACTATCCACACGATCAATGCCTCTCATCATCTTATACACCTCTAACAGGTCACCTCTCATCCTCCATCGCTCCAAGGAGAAAAGGCCGAGTTCACTCAACCTGTTTTCATAAGGCATGCTCCCCAATCCAGGCAACATCCTTGTAAATCTCCTCTACACGCTTTCTCTGGTTTCCACATCCTTCCTGTAGTGAGGTGACCAGAACTGAGCACAGTACTCCAAGTGGGGTCTGACCAGGGTCCTGTATAGCTACATTACCTCTTAGCTCCTAAATTCAATTCCAAGATTGATGAAGGCTAATACACCGTATCCCTTCTTAACCACAGAGTCAACCTGCGCAGCAGCTTTGAGTGCCCTATGGACTCGGACCTTACGATACCCCTGATCCTCCACACTGCCAAGAGTCTTAGCATTAATACTATATTCTGTCATAATATTTGACCGACCAAAATGAACAACTTCACACTTATCTGTTTTGAACTCCATTTGTCCACTTCTCAGCCCAGTTTTGTGTCCTATCAATGTCCCGCTGTAACCTTTGACATCCCTCCACTATCCACAACACCCTCAACCTTTGTGCCATCAGCAAATTTACTAACCCATCCCTCCACTTCCTTATCCAGGACATTTATAAAAATCACGAAGAGTAAGGGTCCCAGAAGAGATCCCTGAGGCACACCACTGGTCACCTACCTCCATGCAGAATATGACCCTTCTACGACGATTCTTTGCCTGCTGTGGGCAAGCCAATTCTGCATCCATAAAGTCATGTCCCCTTGGATCCGAGGCCTCCTTACTTTCTTAATGAGCCTTGCATGGGGTACCTTATCAAATGCCTTGCTGAAATCCATATACACTACATCTACTGCTCTACCTTCATCAATGTGTTTAGTCACATCCTCAAAACCTATCAACCCCTGCTCAAAACACTGTATACCCAATGATCTGGCCTCCACAGCCATCCGTGGCAACGAACTCCAGAGATTTCCCACACTCTAGTTAAATAATTAGTAATTGGAACATCAAACGAAACGAATCCCTTCTGACTGCACAGCGTCCACATCCCTCTGTTCTGAGCACATTGAAAAATTGGTTTGCGATTGTCACACACACTAAGGTGCAGTGAAAAATTTGTTGCACACGATCCATTCAGGTCATATCATAAACCAAAGTATATTTTTTATCAAAGTATGAATGCCCTGCACAACCCCGAGATTCGTCTTCCCCACAGACAGCCACGAAACAAAGGAACATAGAAAAATAGAAAAACATTGGGAAAATAGAGGGACATAGAAACATAGAAACATAGAAAATAGGTGCAGGAGTAGGCCATTCGGCCCTTCGAGCCTGCACCGCCATTTATTATGATCATGGCTGATCATCCAACTCAGAACCCCGCCCCAGCCTTCCCTCCATACCCCCTGATCCCCGTAGCCACAAGGGCCATATCTAACTCCCTCTTAAATATAGCTAATGAACTGGCCTCACTGTTTCCTGTGGCAGAGAATTCCACAGATTCACCACTCTCTGTGTGAAGAAGTTTTTCCTAATCTCGGTACTAAAAGGCTTCCCCTTTATCCTCAAACTGTGACCCCTTGTTCTGGACTTCCCCAACATCAGGAACAATCTTCCTGCATCTAGCATGTCCAATCCCTTTAGGATCTTATACGTTTCAATCAGATCCCCCCTCAATCTTCTAAATTCCAACGAGTACAAGCCCAGTTCATCCAGTCTTTCTTCATATGAAAGTCCTGCCATCCCAGGAATCAATCTGGTGAACCTTCTTTGTACTCCCTCTATAGCAAGGATGTTTTTCCTCAGATTAGGGGACCAAAACTGCACACAATACTCCAGGTGTGGTCTCACCAAGGCCTTGTACAACTGCAGTAGTACCTCCCTGCTCCTGTACTCGAATCCTCTCGCTGTAAATGCCAGCATACCATTCGCCTTTTTCACCGCCTGCTGTACCTGCACGCCCACTTTCAATGACTGGTGTATAATGACACCCAGGTCTCGTTGCACCTCCCCTTTTCCTAATCGGCCACCATTCAGATAATAATCTGTTTTCCCATTTTTGCCACCAAAGTGGATAACTTCACATTTATCCACATTAAATTGCATCTGCCATGAATTTGCCCACTCACCCAACCTATCCAATCACCCTGCATCCTCTTAGCATCCTCCTCACAGCTAACACTGCCACCCAGCTTCGTGTCATCTGCAAACTTGGAGATGCTGCACTTAATTCCCTCATCCAAGTCATTAATATATATTGTAAACAACTGGGGTCCCAGCGCTGAGCCTTGCGGTACCCCACTAGTCACCGCCTGCCATTCTGAAAAGGTCCCGTTTATTCCCACTCTTTGCTTCCTGTCTGCTAACCAATTCTCCATCCACATCAATACCTTACCCCCAATACCATGTGCTTTAAGTTTGCACACTAATCTCCTGTGTGGGACCTTGTCAAAAGCCTTTTGAAAATCCAAATATACCACATCCACTGGTTCTCCCCTATCCACTCTACTAGTTACATCCTCAAAAAATTCTATGAGATTCGTCAGACATGATTTTCCTTTCACAAATCCATGCTGACTTTGTCCGATCATTTCACCGCTTTCCAAATGTGCTGTTATCACATCTTTGATAACTGACTCCAGCAGTTTCCCCACCACCGATGTTAGGCTAACCGGTCTATAATTCCCTGGTTTCTCTCTCCCTCCTTTTTTAAAAAGTGGGGTTACATTAGCCACCCTCCAATCCTCAGGAACTAGTCCAGAATCTAACGAGTTTTGAAAAATTATCACTAATGCATCCACTATTTCTTGGGCTACTTCCTTAAGCACTCTAGGATGCAGACCATCTGGCCTTGGGGATTTATCCATGTAAGGTTAATATTTTCAGACGTAGGGACATGTTCGGCACAACTTTTTGGGCCGAAGGACCTGTATTGTGCTGTTGGTTTTCTGAGTTTCTATGGTCCTAAACACCCTGGAGCCCGTTCAAAGAAAACCTCGGACACCAAATGCAGAAAAACTGAACAAATCGCGCAAAAAGGAAACAAATGAGTGAAAGACAGCGAAAATAAAACATTGAACCGCAGAGTCATTGAAACAGTCTCCAATGTTCTGTCCTGTTTAGTTCAGTTCAACTTAGCGCTGTGTCGTTCACAGTGCTCATACGACCATCCACCACCTGCTCCCACGGCTTCACATGATCCTGATCGGATGACTAAACAGGTGCTACACTTTGTCCAAGGGTGATCTGCAGGCTAGTGGAAGGAAGGGATGCCTTACACCTCCTTTGGTAGGCACCGTATCTCCACCCCACCTCCCAATAAATAGGTAGGTTAGCCTGCATGGGTAGACTGACTGTATGTCTCACAGCAGAAGTGGTTGAGGCAGGTTCGATGTTGTCGTTTAAAGTTAAATTGGACAGCTATATGGACAGGAAAGGAATGGAGGGTTATGGACTGAGTGCAGGTCGGTGGGACGAGGTGAGAGGAAGAGATGGGCTGAGATGGCCTGTTTCCATGCTTTAATGGTTATATCATGGTGCAGCAGGCTGAGGGTAGCAGACACCAACAGAATTAACAAACTCATTCATAAGGCCAGTGATGTTGTGGGGATGGAACTGGACTCTCTCACGGTGGTGTCTGAAAAGAGGATGCTGTCTAAGTTGCATGCCATCTTGGTCAATGTCTGCCATCCACTGCATAAATGTACTGATTGGGCACAGGAGTACATTCAGCCAGAGACTCATTCCACCGAGATGCAGCACAGAGCGTCATAGGAAGTCATTCCTGCCTGTGGCCATCAAACTTTACAACTCCCCCCTTGGAGGGTCAGACACCATGAGCCAATAGGCTGGTCCTGGACTTATTTCATAATTTACTGACATAATTTACATATTACTATTTAAGTATTTAGGGTTCTATTACTATTTATTATTTATGGTGCAACTGTAATGAAAACAAATTTCCCCCGGGATCAATAAAGTCTGACTATGACTATGACTATGACTATATGGTTATATAGTATCCATTGAGAGTACTGCTGCTACTCCAGTCATCCCCTAGGCGCCTCGGAAGTAAGATCAGTGCCCTCAGTGCCGCTTCATCGCTGTAGCCTGCGGCCACCTTCTCTCCCCTCAGCCCTGAGCTGACTCTGGCTGTACACTCACTTTCAGGGGACACTGCGGTTCATGTTTTGTGTTCTATTCACTTACATTTCAAAACTTGTTTACACAATTTGTTCTTTATTTTCTGGAGGCTTGCAAGAAGTTGAATATCAAGTTCAATGTGCATTAATTATCAATGTATGTTTAAAGTTTACATAAATGCACTTTGAACTTTGGGGCAATGTCATCAGTCCCATTCCCTCCCTTATCTCCCTGAGGCACGGCATCTCAATCTCACTCATGTTACGCCCTTCCACTGAAAGTCAAAGTCAAGTTCATTGTCACATCCACATGTATGTTTATGTACAGGGACGATGACACACAGCTCCAAAACACAACTTTCAGAAGTAGTGCAAGATAACATTTTAAACTGAGGTTAGTTCATTTGTCAAGAATATCACAAGATGCAGTGAAATGTGGAGTATCAATGTAAAAGACATGCTTGCATAATATTGTATACCTCGATCAATCTTCTCCTGATTCTCCTATGCTTCACGAAATAACATCCCACCGCATTCAACATTTCCCGATAACTCAGGTCCTCAAGTCCCGGTAACATCCTTGCAAATTTTCTCTGCACTCTTTCAATCGTATTGAAACACCAACGCCTTTGAACAGAAAATCCTCCAAAAGGTAGTGGATCTGGCCCAGTACATTACGGGTAAAGCTCTCCCAACCCTTGAGCATATCTACATGAAAAAGTGTCACAGAAAAGCAGCACCCACCACCTTGGCCATGCTCTCTTCTCACTGCTGCCATCAGGTAGAAGGTACAGGAGCCTCAGGACTCGCACCGCCAGGTTCAAGAACAGCTCAACCATCAGGCCCTGGATAACTATTCACTGGGTGCATAGTCAGAAGCTTTTCCCCAGGGTTGAAATGGCTGACACGAGAGCGCACAATTTTAAGGTGCTTGGAAGTAACTACAGAGGAGATGTCAGGGGTATTTTTTTACGCAGCGAGTGGTGTGTGCGTGAAATCTGCTGCAAGTGAGGGTGGTGGAGGCAGATATGATTGGGTCTTTTAAAGGACTCCTGGATAGGTAGATGGAGCTCAGAAAAATAGAGGGCTGTGGGCAACCTTAGGTAATTTCTAATTAAGTACTTGTTCGGCACTGCAATGTGGGCCGAGGAACCTGTAGTTTGCTGTAGGTTTTCTATATTTCTACGTTTCAAACTACACTCCCTTGCCCATCCATTGAGATGCTCCCATAACCAATAATCTCACTTTAAGGACTCTTTTTTCTCACCATCTTATGTTCTCATTATCTATTGCTATTTATTTACATCTGCATTTGCACAATTTGTTGCCTTCTGCACTCTTTCATTGATCCTGTTATACTTACTATTCTATAGATTTGCTGAGTATACCCGCAAGAAAATAAATCTTGATGTACTTTTGTGATAATATTTACCTTGAATGTTGATGAATAAACTTGAATCTTAATGTCAAAAAAGGCCTCTTTCTTCCAGAATGGTGGCAAAACGTAATATTTTATTAGAAAATGAACTATGCTTTGAGGCAAATACTTCCAGGTAGATAATTAAAAACGGCGTCTTTCGAATGGATAAACAAGGTTAGTGTTGGTTACACCTTTGACCGAGAACTTTCTCGATGGTTTGGACTTCAGAGTTCAAAGGGAATTTATCTATCACCTATTCTTGACTGTAGTTAATCAGCGACTTTCAGGTTCGTCAAAGATACACTGTAAGTGATCAGCCTCATTATGCACATAACCATCATTAACCATCCTTCCATAGGTCATGTGCAACCATGGGGTTCGCCGATATCTTGGAGATCGTTGGAAGTCATGGGAAGTTTCAAACCGCAACGTCCTGACGATAGGTCTCGGCCCGAAACGTCGACTGTACCTCTTCCTATAGATGCTGCCTGGCCTGCTGCATTCACCAGCATTTTTTTTCTGTGTGTTGCTTGGAAGTTCGAATCCATCCAGATTTTCCTGATGACAGTACCGACGTTATTCCTGGCCAGAGACAGCCTCCTCCAGAACTTCACCCTTGCTGTCCCTCAGAACCGGGGTGCTGGATGCGGCTGGGAGACTATGTTCGAGGTAACTTAATGTGATTGAGAAACCTCGGGGGGAGGAGATTCTCCAGGTGTTCCAGCCCATGGACTGGGAAGGGAGGTCGGACAAGTGCCGCATGTACACCTCCCCACAGTGTCATCTGCTGGGCGCCAAAGAGGTGCAGGGCAACGGGAGCCCACCTGACTCACAGGCGTGCACCTGCGGGTGGGTGTACGACCACTCCCAGTTCACGTCGACCATCAGGACAGGGGTACGGCTGAAAATGCCCATTTTATTAATGGGTTCAGTGACCTGCTCGGTGACGCGCGGTCATGACGTGCACGGTGGGAGGGACACTAGTATATAGAGCTCGCTACCCAGGTTAACTTCCCGCCGCTGTCTGCTCTCCTGGTGCTCCGGTTTCCGCCCACTCTCAAAAGACGTGCGGATTTGCGTTAGTAGGGCGAGGTTGTCTGCTGTATCTGCCGCGCCCAATGCAGCCTGCTCTACATTGTTAAAACCCGTTGTAAATTGAGGACCACTTCATTCGGGCTCCTCCGTTCCTTCTGCCGCAAGTGGGACTTCCTGCTGGCCAAATATTTTAATTCCGATTCCCATTCCTGTTCCAATGTGTTGGTTCACGGCCTCCTCTTTTGCAGGATGAGGCCGCTCTCAAGGGTGGAGGAGCAACACTTTATATTCTGTCTGCGTCGCCTCCAACCTGATGACATGAATATCAATCTCTCCTTCCGGAAAAAAAGAAATTCCTCCACCTGCCTTCTTTCTCTATTCCTCATTTTGGTCTTTTATCTCTTCTCACCTGCCTATCACCACCACCGCTCCTTCCCTTTCTCCTACAGTCCGCTCTCCCCTCCTATCAAATTCCTTCCTCTCCAGTCCTTTTCCTTTCCCACTCACCTTGCTTCACCCATCACATTCTAGCTATCCGCCTCCACACACCCAGAACCTTTTCATTGAGATGAGGCTGAGTACAGGGCTACGGTAGGAAACTTTGTCACATGGTGTGAGCAGAATTATCTGCAGCCTAATGTGAAAAAGACTAGGAGCTGGTGGTAGACCTGAGAAGAGCTAAGGTACCGGTGACCCCTGTTTCCATCCAGGGTGTCAGTGTGGACATGGTGGAGGATTACAAATACCTGGGGATACGAATTGACAATAAACTGGACTGGTCAAAGAACACTCCGGCTGTCTACGAGAAGGATCAGAGCCGTCTCTATTTCCTGAGGAGACTGAGGTTCTCTAACATCTGCCGGACGATGCTGAGGATGAGTCTGTGGTGGCCAGTGCTATCATGTTTGCTGTTGTGTGCTGGGGCAGCAGGCTGAGGGTGGCAGACACCAGCAGAATCAACAAACTCATTCGTAAGGTCAGTGATGTTATGGGGATGGAACTGGACTCTCTGACGGTGGTGTCTGAAAAGAGGATGCTGTCCAAGTTGCATGCATGGTCAATGTCTCCCATCCACTACATAATGTACTGGGTGGGCACAGGAGTACATTCAGCCAGAGACTCATTCCACCAAGATGCAACACTGAGTGTCATAGGAAGTCATTCCTGCCTGTGGCCATCAAACTTTACAACTCCTCCCTTGGAGGGTCAGACATCCTGAGCCAATAGGCTGGCCCTGGACTTATTTCATAATTTACTGGCATAATTTACATATTACTATTTAACTATTTATGGTTCTATTACTATTTATTATTTATGGAGCAACTGTAACGAAAACCAGTTTTCCCCGGGATGATGTATAACAGAGCTAAGGTGAGTGGGAAGACGGATGATTGGGAAGTTTTTAAGGAGCAACAGAACTTAACTAAAAAGGCAACACGGGGAGAAAAAATTGAGGTATGGACGCAAGCTAGCTAGGAATATAAAGGAGGATAGCAAAAGTTTTTTTAGGTATGTGAAGAGAAGGAAGATAGTTAAGAACAATGTTGGGCCCTTGAAGAATGAATTGGGAGAAATTGTTATGAGAAACAGAGAAATGGTAGACGAATTTAATAGGTACTTTGGATCTGTCTTCACTAGGGAAGACACAAGCAATCTCCCAGATGTATGGATGGGCCAAGGACATAGGGTAACAGAGGAACTGAAACAGATTGACATTAGGAAGGAAACAGTGATGAGTAGACTGATGGGACTGAAGGCTAACAAATCCCCAGGTCCAGGTGGTCTGCATCCTAGGGTACTAAAGGAGGTGGTTCTGGAAATTGTGGATGCATTGGTGATCATTTTCCAATGTTCCTTAGATTCAGGATCAGTTCCTGAGGATTGGCGAATGGCTAATGTTATCCCACTTTTTAAGAAAGGAGGGAGGGAGAAAACAGAGAACTATCGCCCTGTTACTATAACATCAGTAGTGGGGAAGATGCTAGAGTCCATTATTAAAGATGAAATAGTGGCATATCTTGATAGCAATGATAGGATTGGACCAAGCCAGCATGGATTTACCAAGGGCAAATCATGCTTGACTAATCTATTGGAGTTTTTCGAGGATGTAACCAGGAAGATAGACGCGGGAGATCCAGTGAATGTGGTGTACCTTGACTTTCAGAAGGCATTCGATAAAGTACCACCTAGGAGATTGGTGGGTAAAATCAGAGCTCATGGCATTGGGGGCAGGATATTGACATGGATAGGAAACTGGTTGGCAGATAGAAAGCAGAGGGTAGCAGTCAATGGGTGTTTCTCGGAATGGTAGGTGGTGACTAGTGGGGTGCCACAGGGCTCGGTATTGGGACCACAGCTGTTTACGATTTACGTCAATGATTTAGAAGAAGGCATTGTGAATAACATCAGCAAGTTTGCTGATGATACTAAGCTGGGTGGCAGTGTGACATGTGATGAGGATGTTAGGAGAATTCAAGGTGACTTGGATAGGCTGGGTGAGTGGGCAGAAACTTGGCAGATGGCGTTTAATGTGAATAAGTGTGAGGTTATTCACTTTGGGAGCAAGAACAGGAAGGCAGATTATTATCTGAACGGTGTGGAGTTAGGTAAGGGAGAAATACAAAGAGATCTAGGAGTACTTGTTCATCAGTCTCTGAAGGTGAATGAGCAAGTGCAGCAGGCAGTGAAGAAGGCTAACGGAATGTTGGCCTTTATTACAAAGGGAATGGAGCACAAGAGCAAGGAAATCCTTTTGCCTTTGTACAGGGCCCTGGTGAGACCACACCTGGAGTATTGTGTGCAGTTTTGGTCTCCAGGGTTAAGGAAGGACATCCTGGCTGTGGAGGAGGTGCAGCGTAGGTTCACGAAGTTAATTCCTGGAATGTCCGGGCTGTCTTACGCAGAGAGGTTAGAGAGACTGGGCTTGTACACGCTGGAATTAAGGAGATTGAGGGGGGGGATCTGATTGAGACATATAAGATTATTAAGGGATTGGACAAGATAGAGGCAGGAAATATGTTCCAGATGCTGGGAGAGTCCAATACCAGAGGGCATGGTTTAAGAATAAGGGGTAGGTCATTTAGGACAGAGTTGAGGAGGAACTTCTTCTCCCAGACAGTTGTGGAGGTGTGGAACGCGCAGCCTCAGAAGGCAGTGGAGGCCAATTCTCTGGATGCTTTCAAGAAGGAGCTAGATAGGTATCTTATGGATAGGGGAATCAAGGGTTATGGGGACAAGGCAGGAACCGGGTATTGATAGTAGATAATCAGCCATGATCTCAGAATGGCGGTGCAGGCTCGAAGGGCTGAATGGTCTACTTCTGCACCTATTGTCTATTGTCTATTGAATAAAGTATGACTATGACTATGACTATGACTATGATTCTGACTGCTTCTCCCCTTCCTTTCCACTCCTAATGAAGGGTTTCGCCTGAAGAGTTGACTGTTTACTCTCTTCCATCAACGCTGCCAGACCTGCTGAGTTCCAACGTCGCTTTCTGTCTGTTTCCTGGTTTAGTACGCTGTGGGCACGCCAGATTGGCGCCAGATGAGTGGCGATCCTTGAGGGCTGCCCCCTCCCCCCCCCCAGATCAGAACCTGGTTGACGCAAATGACGTAATTCACTGTTTCGATGTACAGGTGACAAATGAAGATCGGCAAACAGGCTCCAGCTCGGTTGGAGAATCTTACACCTAAAGTTATCATTTATCCAGGGTGGCATTTTCTTGCATGCCAGGCTGATTTTGAGAAGAGATTAACGCCGACTAATAGATTAATATCAATAATTATGGAAGTTTTAAAGGAAGAGGGGACGATTTCTATTGTTTACTGGCCTGTATTCGTTATTCTGCTATTAATAGAAGCATAACAAGATTGGTTAATTGAAAATCTGACCTCCGGTTGAAGATGGCACTATTGAGGGAGAGTGGCAACTTAATGGCCGTTTCCAAAGCAAAAAAAAATACAACTAGATGCTTTATTAATAACATTTTACGGTAAAAGTATTATGGTAAATGATCACTGCAAACCACGAAGAGGTGAGCGAAGGCGAGGCTGAGTGGAGGGTCAAAACGTGCAGTTGCAAGGCCAATCGGGCCTCGTGTCCCGGGCTCCGCAATGTTTTATTCCCATGTGCTGAACTGCAGCCGAAGCTGCTCTAGGCTTTTTGGCTAAAGACTCACTTTAGATTAAAATGCTATTTGCTTACTTTGAAAGTTTGCTCGATTTGGTCTCTCTCTCTCTGCACATTGGGATAGATAGAGTAGTGGTGGTTGGGTGTGTGGAAAGGTGGATTAGTAGGTGGAGATGTTGCTCAACCTTACCGCTTGGGGAAAGGAACTGTTTTTGAGTCTGGTAATCCTGGCGTGGATGCTAAGTAACCTCCTCCCTGATGGAAGTGGGACAAACAGTCCATGATAAGAGACAGATTGAAATGATGAAACATTGTAGAAAGCCTATTTGATAAATGATCAATATTAATGTTTTAAAAACGTACTTAGTTACCATCCCTCCTACAGGGGCATTGTCCGCTGAAAGCTGCTCACCAGAGCCCTCTGCCCTGGGCCAGTCTTTCAAGTTGTCCCCGGGTGCAGCCCATCTTTGAAGACCCTCCCTCTCCCAAGGATGAGGTCCTCGGCGCTGCTGTTGGTGTTTCTGCAGCTCTGGGCTTTTACGGGATGAGGTTGCTAGCCCCCTGTCCAACTTTCCTCGTTCACAGCAGGGCTTGAGACCATCAATGGCTGAGCTAATACTTCAAAAAGTCATTTGAAAACTAGCATCATTCCGAAATAGTAATATTACTACAGTCAGAATCAGGTTTAATATCACCAGCATACGTTGTGAAATTTGTTGTCTTTGCAGCAGCAGTACAATGCAACAAAGAATAAAAACTATAAATCACAATATATATATAAATAAATTAAGTAAGAAAAAATATTGCTTCCGGCAGGTATCAATAACGCCACACCTGTCCATTCACCTCCATTCAGGGCCCCAAACAGCCCTAACAGGTGAGGCAACACTTCACCTGAGAATCTGCTGGGGTGGTCTATTGTGCCCGGTGTTCCCGCTAAGGCCTCCTCTGCAGTGGGGAGACCCGATGTAAACCGAAGGACCTCTTTGTCGAGCACCTCTGCTCCATCCCCCAGAAAGTAGAATTTCCCGGTGGCCAGGCGTTTCAATTCGGATTCCCATTCCCATTACGATATGTCGGTCCATGTGCCTAGATGGTGCCGCCCTCAGGGTGGAGAGAGCAAGTCCTTATATTCCGTCTGCGTACCTGCCAACCTGATGGCGTGAATATCCAATTCCCTCCTTCAAATCCTCTTCTCATCAGTCTATCACCCTTCCCCCTAGGATCCCCTCTTCTTTCCCTTTCTCCTATGGTCCACTCTCCTCTCCTATCATATTCCTTCATCTCCATCCCTTACTACTTGGCTTCACCCATCACCTTGCAGCTATCCTCCTGCGCCCCATCCTTTGCAGTCCATTGAGGAGCTCACTCACTTCCACAGCCTCCAGGCACATCTTCCCACCTTTATCTCTAATCGGTCCTACCTTCACTCCTGTCATCCTTTTGTTCTTCACATAATTGAAGAATGCCTTGGGGTTTTCCTTTACCCTACTCGCCAAGGCCTTCTCATGCCCCCTTCTTGCTCTTCTCAGCCCCTTCTTAAGCTCCTTTCTTGCTTCCCTATATTCCTCAATAGACCCATCTGATCCTTGCTTCCTTAACCTCATGTATGCTGCCTTCTTCCTCCTGACGAGATTTTCCACCTGTGACGAGAATACACATAGATAAGATGTTAGCTGTCCTGTGTGATCAGCAGTTGGTCTGCCACCTGTCCTCAGGGGGGAAGGAGAGATAAGGAACAATGAAGCAGCATCTGGAGATGTGTAATGAAGGGACGGGAGAGAGAGATGTCTAGAGCGGCTCCCCCTTTGAACCCTGAACTGTTTGAAGTGATGGACAGGCGATACCCCAGCAGGGGGATAAAAAGGGACAGGTTCGCTAAGGCAGGAGACACACGACACCCGAGGTAACGAGACCCTGGAAGCGGTGCGCCTCTCACGAGTCGGTGGGAAGTACCGGACAACGCACAGGGTGGAAAGGTACGATCAGCGGGAACCCGGTGTGTGTCCGCCCTTGCTTGGGTGCCGAGTTCACTGCAGAGGATCGACCGCATCTGGAGGAGTGGTCACAGTCGGTGACCTCAGGTGACATCACCAAGGACCTGCCCAGAAGCTGCTTGTGAGCCATATCGCCGGTCTGTTAGTGGAAGCCGTGTCTGAATGATCAATCGTTCCCGTTGTCTCTCTCTCTCTCTCCCCGCAACGTTGTCCATCGCCATGGCAACGATTACTACGAACTGCACTACTAAATTGGACTGAACTTTGTGTCACTTTGAAATTGGTCATTTATCCCTAGACAACGATAGGCTTGATTGATGCTGTTATCTTAATTCTATGCACATGTGTGGTTATCATTGCTGAACTGTTGCATTTATTATCCTTTCGTTTACTGTGTTACTTGCTTCTTTAATAAAACTTTCTTAGTTCTAGTAATCCAGACTCCAACTGAGTGATCCATTTCTGCTGGTTTGGCAACCCAGTTACGGGGTACGTAACACACCTCACTTGTCACCCATGGTTCCTTCACCCTACCATTCTTTATCTTCCTCACCGGGACAAATTTATCCCTTACATCCCGCAAGAGATCTCTAAACATCGACCACATGTCCATAGTACATTTCCCTGCAAAAACATCATCCCAATTCACACCCGCAAGTTCTAGCCTTATAGCCTCATAATTTGCCCTTCCCCAATTAAAATTTCCTGTCCTCTTTGATTTTATCCTTTTCTATGATAGTACTAAAGGCCAGGGAGCAGTGATCACTGTCCACCAGATGCTCACCCACTGAGAGATCTGTGACCGGACCCGGTTCGTTACCTAGCACTAGATCTAGTATGGCATTCCCCTGGTCAGCCTGTCCACAAACTGTGACAGGGATCCATCCTGGACACACTTAACAAACTCTGTCCCACCTAAACCCTTGGAACTAATCAGGTGCCAATCAATATTAGGGAAGTTTAAAGTCACCCATGAAAACAACCCTGTTATTTTTGCACCTTTCCAAAATCTGCCTCCTCTTTACCTCTGCTGCTACCACTCCTTGTAGGTGAATTGCGCTGGACAACCTTTCTTTGGCCAATCCATTCAAGGGTTTTCATACCAGACCACGAGACAGCCAGTCAGGGTATTCTTCACTGTATATCAATAGGAATCATTCAACGATTTAGATGACATGCTAAATCTGCAAAAAAACATGAATTGTATAGGCTGTAAATGCGGTTAAATCTTTGCAGGATGCCAACAAATTCTGCTCCTCTCAGCCACAAAACTAAGGATCCCTGTCAATATTTGGGAAATTGCAGTCACAGACTACTCTGTTGCTTTTACAACTTTCCATAACTTGCCAACATTCCTCGTCGTCTTTCCTCTTCTGGCATTCTTTTTTTTTAAAAAACCAAGCTTTGGAAAATGATTAATGGCGTCTATGAATTAAAGTCCAGTGTCAGGGTTGTACAGGTCTTTGTTCTTTAAGTCCTGGGGTAGTGCTAGTGTTTAATGGTGAAGTACAGTGCTGAGTGTATACTGGTCTATGTGTCTCAGTAGTCCACTTCTGACTGCTCTTGTATGATCTCACATTCACTGTATGTTTATACCAGAGTTACCCTCTCCCCTTCCTCACCATGCTGAGTTGAAGCAGTTTCTTTTCCTCCAGTACTGTGGTTTCACATTGTCCACTTCCTTGCTCTGCATTGTTGGAGTTATACTAGGCAGTGCCCATGCAGTCCAGAACTGGTTTGTAGAGGTCCGTGTTCTCCCAGTGTTGCTGGTGTCTTGTGTACACAGTGGGATGAGTATGGCCTGTGTTCGGCTGTGAGTTTACAGTACAATGAAGTGTCGTTCATGTCTTCATCTGCACAGCAAATGGGCTAGTACTGCAAATCTGTGGCACCAGAGATCAGTGCTGAGGTTGTTGGGGGTCTTTGTTCCTCCATTCTGTCCACCTCTGAGTCATCAGTAATCCCTGTTGTTGTATTAGAGTCTCACTGGCCAAGGCTGAGCTTTGGCATTTCTGTGTGCTTGGTATGCATTGCCAGTGTTTTTACAGAGCATATCCTTATTTCAGAAAAAATACCTTGTACACCCAGGTAATTTAGAAGTTTGCTGGAGATAGATTGGGACTTGCAGAACTTTAGTGGGCACAGGATCATAGTGGGAGAGCTGACACTATTCAACGTATCATGTCGATACTACAGACCATCAAGTCTAGAGTACAACATTCCCACTGTCCCTTTCTTCATTCTCTTTCCACAGCTCGGCAGTGTTATTTTCCATAAGGACCTATACTCTTTGAACAATTTGACTGCTTGTCTCCACCACTCCTGCCGGCAGTATGTCCCAGATGAGAACCACAACTAGTTTTGAAATAAGAACTTAATCACAGGCCCCTTGGCCCCTTTGATCATTTGCTCACCGGGTCTCAAATCATTGCCTAAAGAGTGAACAATATGGCACATGAACAATTCCCACAGCTCACTGTGCGTGTGTTGACCATGATGGCAGTTCAAACTGTTTGTTTGCTGCATGTGATCTGTGAACCCCAATGGGCCAAATCCCACAAAATATTTACCCATTTTAATACTCTTGGAGAGACCCTCTATCACCTCCCTGTTTGCATCAACACGTCTGAGAATATCAACAAACCCGCTTCCCAATCTCGCTTTCCTCCATGTCCATCTCCTTAGTGAACACTAATGCAAAGTATTAACATAGGAATTTTAACATCGTAAAGCAGCCAGTTGTTTGTTATGTCTCCCCTCTTGCTATGAAAGGGAGACACCTCTTTCCCCTCTATTAGGGAGAGAGAGAGCCTGTGGAATGTCGAATACAGGGTGAGAAGCGGTCTTTGGAGTACTGCATGTCTGTGTCTTTGCTGTTAATTTTGCTGCACGCTTGAGTGCTTGGTGGTGGGTGCCGATACTTATTTTTGCCGGTGAGCGGAGGGGAGTCGTTGCTTGCTGCCGGTTACGCGCGGGAGGGATCGGAGGTGTGGGGGTGGGGAGAGAAGGGGACTTTGGTGTTCTTCTATTTAACTGTCATTCATTCTTTGGGGCACTCCTCTGTTTTACTGGATGGTTACGAAGAAAAAGCATTTCAGGATGTATATTGTATATATTTCTCCAATATTAAACGTTACTTTGATATCTCTGAAACCTTTCAGACAGCAACTGATATATCTTTAGGTTATGGACTGATATGAAGCCATAAAGAGCTGTACCGTGTGAATTACCACCCCAGAAGAACTGCAACTCCCTTATCACATGAGGGTTGAATAGTGCATTATTTGATAGATGTTTCCACGATGGTGTCCTGAAACAGTATTCAGGTAGTCCACCAGGGAGGGGGAAATAGCTGACTTCGTCTTGGGAAATACACCTAGCGAGATGATTGGATGCTCACTGGGAAAGATTTAAGAATTATTTTTCTGGAAGTTTTCAGATGATTATTGACAATGATAAGACTGGACCTGTAGGTGGACGAATGCGAATTTAGGGAATGTAAATTACAGCAGATTTGGGCAGGAATCGCAAAAAGTAGCCTTGGAGCCGAAGTGACTGGTCAGTCTATGTCTGACATGTGTGAGTCGTTTACAGTGCAGCTGGTTAGAATTCAGGACTTTATTGTCCCTGTGAGGAAGTCAGAGAAAGACAGGTACGCGTAGATCTTTGAATGATGAGAGATATTGCATTTACTTATATAGCATATAACAAGTGAGGACGTATAAAATTTAGAAAGCTGAAATTGAACGGGGTCTGGAGAAACATACAGAAAGCAAGAAACAAGTAACACTGTGAATCAGGCGAGTGAAATATCCTCAGTAAGGAGGGTCAGCGAAAACCACAGGACATTTTATGCACTGAAAACAGCAGTATACTGGGGAGAGGACGGGCCACTCAAAGCCGAAAGAGGGAGATTTTGGCTGGAGCCTGAGTTATCACGCGTGATAATGAATGAATGAATGAATATTTCCCATTCATTGTTGTTTTCAAAGGAGGAGGACATGGAGGAAAGCGAGATCAGGAAGTCGGTATTGTGAACAGTCGACGTTTCAGGGTCTCGGTCTGAGATGCTCTCTTCCTAGAGATGCTGCCTGGCCTGCTGCATTCATCAGCAACTTTGATGTGTGTTGCCACTTCAAGCTAATACTGTTTTGTCTTTACAGACATCCACTTTGTTTCAGCATAACGCGAGGAGAAATCACAGTTAACTCTTTCCTTACAGCACCGCCCTGGCAGGACGTTACATATACTCGACACTCTCTGAGCAGAATAAAACTGCTTCTGACACCCCTCCCCCTATAATTTCCTCCAGCTACTTGAAAGGTATGTCCTGTCGTGTCGTCATTGCCACCCTGTTTTTACGGTGCTGGGTGTCCAAACTATTTATCTTTATTTCTGAAATGCCCCGTTCGTTGCCGCTGCTACTGTGCGATCAGGAATCTCCGGAGGGAAGGCCCTCAAAAGTCCTCGGCTTTGCCTGCTGCTGGCGACCGAGGCTGGGGTCGAAGCGTTCGGCAGAGCTGGTGTTCGGTACTCGGTGTCGGAGGGCTGATGGGAGCTCGAAGTTTTCGGACGACTCAGAGTAAGACTGTGGTCGGGCATGGCAGGGAGTGTTTTCTTCCTGCTCCCGTCTGCGTGAGATGTGGGACTTTCGAGAGACTTTGAACCTTTTTACAGTGCCCAAGGCCTGTTCTTCATCAAGTTATGGTATTGTTGCACTGTTGTTGCTAAATGTTATAATTATGTGGTTTTTGTAAAATCTGCAGAGAGATAGCAGGCAACTGCAGGAAACATAAAGTTGTGGTGGTAGGGGATTTTAATTTTCCATACATTGATTGGGACTCCCATACTGTTATGGGTCTAGATGGTTTAGAGTTTTTAAAATGTGTTCAGGAAAGTTTTCTAAACCAATATATAGAGGGACCAACTAGAGGGGATGCAATATTGGATCTCCTGTTAGGGAACGAGTTAGGACAAGTGACGGAAGTCTGTGTAGGGGAGCACTTTGGTTCCAGTGATCATAACACCATTAGGTTTAACTTGATCATGGACTAGGATAGATCTCGTCCTAGGGTTGAGGTTCTTAACTGGAAGAAGGCCAAATTTGAAGAAATGAGAAAGGATCTAGAAAGCGTGGATTGGGACAGGTTGTTCTCTGGCAAGGATGTGATGGGTAGGTGGGAAACCTTCAAAGGAGAAATTTTGAGAGTGCAGAATTTGTATGTTCCTGTCAGGATTAAAGGCAAAGTGAATAGGAATAAGGAACCTTGGTTCTCAAGGGATATTGCAACTCTGATAAAGAAGAAGAGGGAGTTGTCTGACATGTATAGGAAACAGGGAGTAAATAAGGTGCTTGAGGAGTATAAGAAGTGCAAGAAAATACTTAAGAAAGAAATCAGGAGGGCTAAAAGAGGATATGAGGTTGCCTTGGCAGTCAAAGTGAAGGATAATCCAAAGAGCTTTTACAGGTATATTAAGAGCAAAAGGATTGTCAGGGATAAAATTGGTCCTCTTGAAGATCAGAGTGGTTGGCTATGTGCGGAACCAAAGGAAATGGGGGAGATCTTAAACAGGTTTTTTGCGTCTGTATTTACTAAGGAAACTGGCATGAAGTCTACGGAATTAAGGGAAACAAGTAGTGAGATCATGGAAACTGTACAGATCGAAAAGGAGAAGGTCCTTTCTGTCTTGAGCAAAATTAAAGTGGATAAATCTCCGGGACCTGACAGGGTGTCCCCTCGGACCTTGAAGGCGACTAGTGTTGAAAGTAAAGGGGCCCTGGCAGAAATATTTAAAGTGCTGAGGTTGTTGGGGGTCTTTGTTCCTCCATTCTGTCCACCTCTGAGTCATCAGTAATCCCTGTTGTTGTATTAGAGTCTCACTGGCCAAGGCTGAGCTTTGGCATTTCTGTGTGCTTGGTATGCATTGCCAGTGTTTTTATAGAGCATGTCCTTATTTCAGAAAAAATACCTTGTACACCCAGGTAATTTAGAAGTTTGCTGGAGATAGATTGAGACTTGCAGAACTTTAGTGGGCACAGGATCATAGTGGGAGAGCTGACACTATTCAACGTATCATGTCAATACTACAGACCATCAAGTCTAGAATACAACATTCCCACTGTCCCTTTCTTCATTCTCTTTCCACAGCTCGGCAGTGTTATTTTCCATAAGGACCTATACTCTTTGAACAATTTGACTGCTTGTCTCCACCACTCCTGCCGGCAGTATGTCCCAGATGAGAACCACAACTAGTTTTGAAATAAGAACTTAATCACAGGCCCCTTGGCCCCTTTGATCGTTTGCTCACCGGGTCTCAAATCATTGCCTAAAGAGTGAACAATATGGCACATGAACAATTCCCACAGCTCAATGTGCGTGTGTTGACCATGATGGCAGTTCAAACTGTTTGTTTACTGCATGTGGTCTGTGAACCCCAATGGGCCAAATCCCACAAAATATTTACCCATTTTAATACTCTTGGAGAGACCCTCTATCACCTCCCTGTTTGTATCAACACGTCTGAGAATATCAACAAACCCGCTTCCCAATCTCGCTTTCCTCCATGTCCATCTCCTTAGTGAACACTAATGCAAAGTATTAATTTTGGACGTCGCATGCTAACTCTGTCTCCTGCCGTAACCTCCCACGTTTATCCTTGAGTGGACCTGTCCTCTCTATTTTTTTTACTGTATACATAAAATGCCTCGGATATTCTCTGTGATCTTCCTCACTGATGACATATCCTGCTTACTCTTCACTCTCCTGATACACAGAGTCACTTGTTTCTTGCTCCCTGTGTGTTTCTCTAAGAAGCTGTTCAATTTCACCTTCCTGAACCTGATATAACTTCTCTTACTCTATTAACTAAATGCAACATTTCTTATCATCCTAAGTCTCTGAACGTCCCCGTGGTGTTGAATTAAAGTGCTGTTTAAGTAACTATAACTGTAACTGTAACTGAGAAAATTAGTGAGGTGCATAACCGTATCTCTGGAGACTGATCCTCTGTATAAATCAGGGCCGTGTGAAGCATCAGCTCAGTGGCTGCCGTCGCTGTGAATTCAGGAACAACAGAAATCGCAGATACTTACGGAAATGGAGTATCTAGTCATATGGCGGATACGAGACATTTACTATCCATTTATTTCAGCCTTTGGAATTCCCGGTAAGCGGCAGTGACAGCTCCCGTGGTGGTGGTGATGGACGTGGGGGGGATGGCGTGGAGTGGAAGTTTGATTCCTGTGTTTTGATTGTTCCTGTCGCTGTTGGATGTTGAGTTCCTCTCTCCTGCTTCCCGGTGATGGATTCAGTGGGAGGCGTCATGTCTGTCTGTGAGATTGTGTCAGACTCCTCAGTTCTGTTGGAATCAGTCAATGTTCTGTTGTAAAGTCGGTGAGGTGGCAAATGCTGGAATAGGAAACAGACTGTGAGAATGCCGGGAATACCAAGCCTCAAGCAGCTTGTTTGAAAAGACAAACCAGTTAACATTACTGTCAGGGGTCTCCCTGAGAACAGTTCCGAGGAAAGATACTTTAACTGTTTTTCCACATATTCTGTTTTGCTTATCCAGTACTGATTCTGAAGAGGTAGCTACCCAGTTTTAGATTTCCACTGTCACTTTATAATTTGTTTATCAGTGAGCAATACGTATTCAGATCATATTGATTCTATTTTACTGTGTAACCGCTTTCTCTCTCTCCTCCAGCTCTGCCTCCTCTCTCGACCCTTGCGCCGCTAAATGAAACAAAGAAGGGGAAATATTACAGGATCCCCTTATCCCTTACAGACTGTTCGGGTCAAATTTGACAGGATTTGACATTTGACAGCAGTAAAGACACCCTAAATGCCATTTTTAGCAGAAATTTGATGGCCTTTCCTAAAGTGAACCAAAATAAGCAAAAATGAAAATATTTTTAAAAATTATACTTTTGTACAGGTGCTACAAATTTTTGTGCATTGAGGGTGTTCCGCCTGAAATTTGACCCGTATCTATTGAAATGGATTTTAGATCTCTGAAACATTAGTTAAGGATTAATCACACACTTATTAGTGTCAGATAGGCGGTTTATACATTCTAAATATATTAGTAGTTCAAAATTTGGTATAGACACTTATTACGAGGGGATTCTTGGGCCGGGTCAAAATTGAGTAAAGTATAGAATATGAACAGTGTGCAAGCGTTAAACGGCTGCATTGGCTTCTGGACGGTATTTTCTCAACCTGCTGTTCCCTGTTCTCTTCCAGCGAACTTGGTGGCGATTGTGATCCTGTCCCGGGGAAAGTGCGGTCTCTCCAAATGTGTCACTCGCTACCTGGTGGGAATGGCAGCGTCCGATCTCTTGGTCGTTATCTCGAATCCGTGCCTCAGGATGACTGCTGTGATTTATTTTCCCCGATCATTCCTGCGATTCACTCCTGTCTGCAGATTCGGTGAATGGTTGGTGTTTGCGAGCACTGCGGCCTCAGTTTGGCTAACGGTCGGCTTCACCATCGATCGATTTGTGGCTATTTGCTGTGAGAAGTTAAGGACAAAATATTGCACCGAGAGAACGGCGGCTCTGGTTATCGGGACGGTGAGTGTGCTGGCCTGTTTGGAGACTGTCCCCTGGGGCTTTGTATTCGGACCCAGAGAAATAATTAATGGTGTTCCCTGGGACTGTATACCTCCGCCTAGCTTTACCATCTCTCGCGCATGGGCGGCATTTGAAATGTTTCACCGCATTTTAAACCCTTGTGTCCCCTTTGTTTTGATGTTGCTGTTCAATATTGTGATTATCAGACACATTTTAGCGGCCAGTCGACTCCGCAGGGGGCTCCGGGGACAAAGGAGTAGAGAGAATGATAAGGACCGGGAGATGGAGAACCGACGCAAATCCATCGTTTTGCTCTTCAGCATAACCGGTAGTTTTCTATTGTTGTGGGGAACACTGGTGATATTTTCTATCTATAGACGGATTGCAATGATTTCTATTAATTCTGCCACAGATCCCCTTTACATCACGCAACAGGCATCGGTAATGCTGCAGGTTCTCAGTTCCTGCACCAACACGTGTATTTACGCCCTGACTCAGAGCAAATTCCGAGAGGAACTAAACAATGCGGTGAAATACCCACTGAATCTGATTTTGAATCTCATAAAACGTTAGAAATAAATGATTTACAATTCAACTGCCTTCATCCTGCTATTACTATACCTCCACTTGTGGATCAATGGAAACAATGTGAGGAACAGAATTACAAAACAAAGACGGGTTGTTACATGCTCAAAGAGATCCGTTTTTTTTTTGTGAGAATGATGCAATGGTCTTTTGCAGGTCATCCGATTTGATTTTCCCGCCGATGTGAGGTCATGTCATGACATGTGACCCATGACCATATAAGGGTAGACCCAGGTGACGCAGTGGGTGTTTTAGTTTGTAGATTTCCAGGTAGAACGTGCTGTGCCTCCGTTTCTGTTGTGTGTTTGTTTTTGTGACGCAGTTTCATTTTTACAACGGTTTTGTGTTCTGTTGCAAGTTACCATAATTATTGGACTGAAAATTTTTGCTAAATGTGTTGATTTACCCAATTCCGACAGTTGAAGAGAGAGTGAAGAATTTATCGAAGGACAGGACCGAAGGATCGAGAGAAGTCGGCATCGTTTGGCAGTTTAGGAAAGGATCGACCTTCTTGTGTCTTCGTTGGAGGAACAGCTACCTGCATCGAGATAAGTCTTGCCAAAAAGAGCAAGGAGTTCATGCAAAAAAGTTCTCTCTCTCTCTCTCTCTCTCTCTCTCTCTCTCTCTCTCTCTCTCTTTCTCTCTCTCTCTCTAAAGGAATTTAAGGTCAGTTGATTTAAACTGTTTATTTTCGGAATCGTGAATCCTGTGGACAGAACCTGCAGTAAAGTTGCGTCCGTGAAGAAATGCTTCTCCAGAGAAGTCTCTCCCAATTGAATGTTTAAATCTGTTGGACTTTCGAAGTTATCGCTTTAAGAACTATATCTGAATGTATCGCTTTAAGAACTGTTTTCGCATTTAACGCTTGAAGAACCAGAGCCGAGTGGCGAGTTGGTAAACGGCTGCATATCAGTTAACTTCCGGTTAAAGTTTTCGTTTGTTTATTTCTTATCGTTTATACGTGTTTAATAAATGTTTGGTTGTTTTCATATAACCTGTCTCGATTGATATTCATTGTTGCCGTTTACGTAACAGGGTAAATCTGCAGATGATCAAAATACAAAACAACACACACAAAGTCAGATCCTGATGAAGGGTCTCGGCCCGAAACATCGACTGTTTACTCTTATCCACACACAAAATGCTGGAGGAACTCAGCAGGCCAAGCAGTAGCTATAGAAAAGACTAAACTATCGACGTCTCGGGCCGGGACCTTTCATCAGAGTCCTGTCGACTGTTTACTCTTTGCCGTGTTGCGTTCGTGCTTCAAAACATGTTTACAGCTGATTCCTATGTTATCACTGGCCTGACAATCCCAGAAGAATCTACTTTGCACCTCACCTTTGACCACTGTTGCCCTGTTAAATTAAATCTGATTCGCCTGCGTCCCGATTCTGACCAAAGTGCCTGACCTTGGAACATATTCTCTTCTGTATCAGACACTCCTGCTTCCGTCATAACCGATTATTCCCTTCACCGTCTTTTCATTCTCTTCCGTTCTTGTCGGTTCTGCTTCTCTCTGCCGCCTTTAACTATCTTTGTGGAACAGAATTTTAACATTTTCACAACTGAGGATTAAGTGCCATTACGTGCGCTTATAGCTCTATGAGTTATATAGAGTGAACGAGAGAGAGTGAGAGAGACGAAGCCATCGCGAGGGAGTGAGCATGAGAAGGAGACGGTCCGAGGGCTGAGGGTGCGAAGGAGGGAGAGAGAGCACGAGTGAGACATCGCGAGAAAGGGGCTGCGAGGGAAATCACGAGAGGGAGAGCGCGCGAGGTAAACGGCACCGGGGAAATGACGCGAGAATACGCACTAGGGAAAGGTCGTGTGGGAGAAGATGCGAGTGAGGATGAGCGCGAGGGAGAGCGAGAGAATGAAACATTGCAAGGGAGAGCGTGAGGGTGAGAGGGAAAGAGAGAATGTGCGAGAGAAAGACAGCGGGAGAGAGAGATAGTGAGAGCGAATGGGACATGGTTGACGTCGGTTAATTCCGGGAATGGGAACCACTCTCGGGGTTTCACGACTGCTAGGTGCTTAGCCTGTTAGTTAGGTTCGCCTTTGGAGGTCAAGGATGTCGTGGCTCTGGAGACGGGCGGATTGAGGATCGGTGTTCCGACAGACCGATGTGTTGTGGGAGCCAAACGATCTCTGGATGTGGGCCCAGAGACCTGAGACCTTTAGGCACAGAGCTCGGAGAAAGCAACGCAACGGAATTTTAACATCGTAAAGCAGCCAGTCGTTTGTTATGTCTCCCCTCTTGCTATGAAACGGAGACACCTCTTTCCCCTCTATTAGGGAGAGAGAGAGAGCCTGTGGTATGTCGAATACCGGGTGAAAAGCGGTCTTTGGAGTACTGCAAGTCTGTGTCTTTGCTGTTAATTTTGCTGCACGCCTGAGTGCTTGGTGGTGGGTGCCGATACTTATTTTTGCCGGTGAACGGAGGGGAGTCGTTGCTTGCTGCCGGTTACGCGCGGGAGGGATCGGAGGTGTGGGGGCGGGGGGAGAAGGGGACTTTGGTGTTCTTCTATTTATCTGTCATTCATTCTTTGGGGCACTCCTCTGTTTTACTGGATGGTTGCGAAGAAAAAGCATTTCAGGATGTATATATTTCTCCAATATTAAACGTTACTTTGATATCTCTGAAACCTTTCAGACAGCAACTGATATATCTTCAGGTTATGGACTGATATGAAGCCATAAAGAGCTGTACCGTGTGAATTACCACCCCAGAAGAACTGCAACTCCCTTATCACATGAGGGTTGAATAGTGCATTATTTGATAGATGTTTCCACGATGGTGTCCTGAAACAGTATTCAGGTAGTCCACCAGGGAGGGGGAAATAGCTGACTTCATCTTGGGAAATACGCCTAGCGAGATGATTGGATGCTCACTGGGAAAGATTTAAGGATTATTTTTCTGGAAGTTTTCAGATGATTATTGACAATGATAAGACTGGACCTGTAGGTGGACGAATGCGAATTTAGGGAATGTAAATTACAGCAGATTTGGGCAGGAATCGCAAAAAGTAGCCTTGGAGCCGAAGTGACTGGTCAGTCTATGTCTGACATGTGTGAGTCGTTTACAGTGCAGCTGGTTAGAATTCAGGACTTTATTGTCCCTGTGAGGAAGTCAGAGAAAGACAGGTACGCGTAGATCTTTGAATGATGAGAGATATTGCATTTACTTATATAGCAAATAACAAGTGAGGACGTATAAAATTTAGAAAGCTGAAATTGAACAGGGTCTGGGGAAACATACAGAAAGCAAGAAACAAGTAACACTGTGAATCAGGCGAGTGAAATATCCTCAGTGAGGAGGGTCAGCGAAAACCACAGGACATTTTATGCACTGAAAACAGCAGTATACTGGGGAGAGGAAGGGCCACTCAAAGCCGAAAGAGGGAGATTTTGGCTGGAGCCTGAGTTATCACGCGTGATAATGAATGAATGAATGAATGAATGAATGAATGAATATTTCCCATTCATGGTTGTTTTCAAAGGAGGAGGACATGGAGGAAAGCGAGATCAGGAAGTCGGTATTGTGATATACTCAGACGTTTTGATACAAAGGAGAAGGCTAATGTACGAGGGGTCATTGATAAGTTCGTGGCATAAGGTGGAAGGAGCCACTTTTAGAAAACCTAGCACATTTATTTTTCAACATATTCCCCTCCTACATTTACACACTACTTTCTGGAAGTCGATGACTTGGACCTCCTGGAGTGGTCCACAGCCGGTGTCATTGATAGGTTCGTGGCCTATGATAGAAGGATATGAGTTATACAGGTCTCGGTACGTGCACGAGTTGTTCAACTCTTTGAGTGAAAATGCAGAAAGTTTGAAGTTAATAACTCATCTCCTTCCATCCAGGCCACGAATTTATCAATCACCACTGCAGTGGACCATTTTCTGGAGGTTGAAGACGCCGACTTCGACAAAGAAGGGATCCGTATGCTCCACGACCGCTGACTAAGAGTGTAAATATAGGAGGGGACTATATTGAAAAATAAATGTGCTAGGTTTCCTAAAATTGACTCCTTGAACCTTAGGCCACGAACTTATCAATCACCCCTCGTAAGTCTGTAAATGAGTATTAATATTGTAAAACGTTTGGGGATTTTGTCCATTAGGAGACCCAGAACACATTCAGATAAACACTCAGTTTCAAATAGTCTCATGGTCAACACACACACGGGGAGCTGTGGGGACTCTTCGTGTATTGTAAAGTTCACTGCTTATAGGTCAATTATTTGAGGACTAGTGAGCAATGGATCAAAGGGGCACACGACATAAAATATTTCTACAATAACTGTAGTTCATCTGGTACGTTGGGAACAACCAGTCAGAATATTCAAAGAGTAATTGGACATGTACGTCAGGGGGAAATACCTGCCGAGTCGTGGGAAGAGAGTTCTTAACGAGACAGTGGGAATGTTGTAACTGGAGCTAGAAGAGACTTGATGGTTTGAATGATGTTTCCCATCTCTCAATGATCCTGTGCGCACTAATAATACCAAAAACTCAGAATAGTCTGTGCATCAGGTAAACCATCAAACACCTCCCTCCCACATGGCATCTTTCAGGATGTAACGGAATGTAGATAAAGGAAAACATCAGATATCTTGTGCTTCAATTTACAAAGGTTTTTGTAATTCCAGCAGGAGAAAGTGGAACAGAAATGTAGGCAGGTTATGACGAGTTGTGAAAACAACCGAGTGGTGTGCGTCTTTAATTTCCCCAATATCGAATTGCATTTTCGTGTGGAGGCTGAGAGCATCCTGGAAAGATTTACCAGCCGTTACAGCCAGTACGATGCAGGCTTGTAGCAGATTGAACATATCTAACAGTTTGACAAACTTCCATCGATATACAGTTGAGAATATCCTGACTCTTTGCATTATGCTGTGGCATAGAAGCACCAATGCCGCTGCGATAACCAGTAAAAAGTTGTGGATGCAGCCGGTTCATCGCAGGTAAAGTCCTCTCCACCACTGAGCACATCTACAAGAAGCACTGTGACGGGAGAGCAGCAGCCATCATCAACCCATCATCCAGCTGATGCTGCTTCTCCATGCTGCCATCGAGAAGGAGTAACAGGAGCCTCAGGCCCCACAACACCAGATTCAGGAAAAGCTATTACCACTCAACGATCAGGTTTTTGAAGCACAGGGGATAATTACACTCTCCCCAACAGGTTTGTGGTCTTGAGACTTAAGGCTGCAGGCTTGGGGTCTTGAGGCTGGAGACTGCAGGCTGGGGTCTTGAGGCTTGAGGCTGCAGGCTGGGATCTTGAGTCTTGAGGCTGGAAGCTGGAGGCTGGGGTCTTGAAATGCGGAGGCTGATAACTCGGAGGCTGGAGCTCAGAGACAGACTGGGAACTGTACATCAACATAGTGCCCAGACTTGTCCTTAGACAAGACAGGACTCAACTTTATTCCACACCAATGTGGGACAGGTCCATTCGTCGGGTAATGGCAGAATGGCCTGAATTATCCCATGGAGGCGAGGACAAGAAGGACCAGATCCCCCCGCAAGGCAACGGCAGAACGGCCTGACTTACCCCATGGAGGCGAGGACAAGAAGAGACAAACACCGAAGAACGACAGGACATGCCTTCTTCTCTTTAATATCATCAGGGATGAGGTAAGGGAGCCTGAACACCCCCCCCCCCCCCCACACCCCCAACCCCCAGTCAAAACTCCAGGAACGGCTTCTTCCCCTTTGCCATCAGATTTCCGAGCTATGAACCGATGAAACTCACCATCATTTATATAGAGTGGAGTCGACCCCTCCTGTCCTTTGGGCTGCGCCGCTCAGTAACCCCCAATTCCACCCTTGCCTAATCATGGGACAATTTACAATCACCAATTAAACTACCAATCATTAACCCTTAAGGCTGTGGGAGGGAAACAGAGCACCAGGAGGAAACCCACACAGTCATGGGGAGAACGTTTAAACTTCTTACAGACAGCATTGGGAATTGTTCCTGGTCACCTGTACTGTAAAGTGTTGTGTTAGCCTCTACAATACAGTGCCACCCGACATAAACACAAGAGCGTTTGCAGATGCTGGAAATCCAGAGGGACACACGCAAAACGCTGGAGGGATTCATCATTTGGAAACGAATGAAGAGTCAATATTTTGGCCTAGACCCTTCTTCAAGACTCTCAGCCCGAAACACCGACTGTTCGTTCTCCTTCATAGATGTTGTTTGACCTGCTGACGTCCTCCAGAATTCTGTGTGTGAATCTGATTTGACATGAATCTGGTCTGTTTACATTTCCGTCATAGTCATGAAAATCTCAAGTTCAACGTCACTTCAGAGAAATTAGAGCTACAGTTCCTTTTATTGATTGTTTTATGAGATAATCTCCGTGCACATCCACATCACAACATCCGAAACAGAAGGGGGAACTGTCCGGTATGTCCAGTCAATACCACTTTGGCCGACCTGCCTTCAAGTGGCCACAGGGTGCGACGGAATCTGGATAGGGTGTGCTTCAACTTTCTGTGTCAGGAGCGACGCATGAGCTTCCTGTAGTGCGATATCTTCATTCCTCAATTTGCTGGCTCTTCTCTTCATGGCTCTAAACAGAGAAAGAAAAATAACCTGCTCATTACGACTATCACATATCTCACCCATCACTAAGTTGCCTAACCCTCCGGACATGGCCTCTTCTCGCTGCTACCATCGGGGCGGAGGTACAGGAGCCTGAAGACACACACTAAAAGTTTTAGGAACAGCATCTTCCCCTCCATCCCCTGGATCTCCTGTGCACCTTCTCCGGTCTCTCATCATAACCAAACCTTTCCATCCGAGGGAATATCTTGATGAATCTCCTCTGCACCCTGTCCCGTGTCTCCTCATAACTGAACCATTCCATCCCAGCGAATATCTTGGTCAATCTCCTCGACACCCTCTACGGTCTCTCATCATTACTGAACCTCTCCACACGAGGGAATGTCTTAGTGAATCTCTCTTGTACCCTCTCCGGCTCGAGCACATCTCTCCCACCGAGCAAAGACCCAGAAACGCACCGCATCTGGGTTCGGGCAACAGTTTGTGTCCCGCGTCTGACTGCTGTACGCCGCGGCGGAATGCCTGGCGAAGATGACCGGGATCTTCACGGAGCCTTTGGGCTTCGGAATGGGGTGAGCCAGCGGTGTCCCATACCGGGACCTCTGCACTTGGGCTGCATGGAGCTATTTCTGTGCCTTCTCCTTCTCCTCCTTCTTCTTCTCTGGGTCTCTGCAGCGGCAACGAGTCTCCCGATCGCGGAGGGCGGACGGTCCTGCGTGCAACACCCAGGTGGCTGCTTGCTGCGGAGGTGGCGTGGGCTGGGGACGCACTTTCTCTGCCGGGGACGCTGCGTGCAGGAGGTCACGGGAATCCCACTGGACGGAATCTGCCACGCCACTCTGAAGGATCCACCCCGCCTCTACCGGGAACTGAGGAAGGTATGGCGTCTGGCCTCATCCAGACAATGTGATCCTGTGTTGTTGGACGGTGCTGTCGCTGCCTGGTGGGGTCTGGTCCCGATCCAATCACGGTGGATTCAGGAAAGGCACGAGGAAGTGTAGGAGTTCTAGCTGCACCACCACGCAATGTTCTCATCGGATCCAGGCCTCTCAATGATTGTATAAATCACATGGACTTTTGAATTTACCACTTTAAGTCTGTGCTTGAATAAGAACTCTTTAAGAACAGTTTAGATTATGAAGACACGCAGTCCTCTTTTATTGTCATTTAGTAATGCATGCATTAAGCAATGATAGAATATTTCCTCTGGTGTGATATCACAAAACACAGGACAGACCAAGACTGAAAAAACTAACAAAACCACATAATTATAACATATGGTTACAACAGTGCAACAATACCGTAACTTGATGAAGTCTATGAGCACAGTAAAAAGTTCAAAGTCTCTCAAATGTCCCACATCTCACGCAGATGGGAGAAGGAAGAAAAACTCTCCCTGCCATCCCCGACCACAGTCCGACTCTGAGTCATCCGAAAACTTCGAGCCTCCGATCAGCTCTCCGACACCGAGTACTGAGCGCCTTCTCTGCCCGAACGATTCGACGGCAATCTCGGTCGCCAACAGCAGGTAACGCCAGGGATTTTGAGGCCTTCTCTCCGGAAGATTCCCGACCGCGCAGTAACAACAGCAGCGAACTGGCGTTTCAGAAATTTCTCCAGATATTTCTCTGTGCTTTCATGTCTGTCTCCATCAAATCAGAATTGTCCACGGCCCCTAGTTAACGGATACGATATCATTTTCACCGGAGGCTGCAGTTGCCTCACTGTTAATTTCTGGTTAAGTTAGTCGTTCGTTTACTTTTCGATGTTTTGAGCAGAGGTGAATAAATATCGTTGTTTGTTTATAGAATCTGACTCAATTTCTTATCCATTGTTGCTGGACACATGACAGCGGCGGAAAGTGTGGAGCGCTGCCCGGGCCGACTGACTACCCCTTTTCCCTGGATACGTTTGTGTCCGGCTGTCCTTTGAGAGGGAGTACAAGGTTGCAATGGGCGCATTCCGGGAGCGCCCCCGCCCCGGGAAAATTGACTATTTTATACACGGTAGTAACCATATTTTAACTTAAGTATACTTATTGTCTCGATATTGTATGTCTGTACCCTGTATATATGCGTTCTAAGAAAACTTTTATACTTTTGTGAAAAGGGAGTACTCACCGTTGGGTAAAGTTCAGTGCCATAAAGGTAGCAACAGGTGAAGGCGGCTGCAAGACATCCCTTGCCAAAGGCAGCGAGCGAGGTCCGGACAGTCTGCAGGTCTACAAGGGCAATAGATTCCACTTTCAAATGGCAGGAAGCTCACTTAAGGCATTGAAACACGTAAAACAGTTGGAGGAGCAGTTAGTTTAAGGCACAGGATCAGAATTAGGCCATTCAGCTCATCAAGTCTTCTTCGCTGTTCCTTCATGTCTGATCTTGGATCCCACTCAACTCCATTTCCCTGCCTTCTTGCCATATCCTTTGATGCCCTGACCGATCACGAAACGATCAAATTCCACCTTAAATATACGCACGGACTTGGCCTCCACCGCAGTCTGTGGCAGAGCGTTCCACGGGTCTATCACTCTCTGGAAAAAAATAATTCCTCCATACCTCTGTTCTAAAAGGACACCCCTCAATTTTGAGCCTTGTGTTCTACTTCAGGGTGTCCCCACCATAGGAAACATCCAGTCCACATCCATCCTATCTAGTCCTTTCAACATTTAGTAGGTTTCCATAAGATCCATCCGCATTCTTCTAAATTCCAGTGAGTACAGTCCAGAAGCTGCCAAATGCTCCTCATATGTTAACCCCTTCATTCCCAGCATCATCCTCGTGAACCTCATCTGGACTCTCTCCACTGACAACACAACCTTTCGGGCCCATTTCTGTTGACAATACACAAGTGTGGCCTGACTCATGCCTTATAAAGCCTCCTGCAGGCGGAACTTCCAGGATAGACCACCAGTCATTAGGACAGGCCACCGACTCCAGGACGAGCCTCCTGTCCCTAGGCTCCCGGTTTTGGCGATCAAGCTTCGATTTTCAGAATTCTAATTGTCCAGTGGCCTTCGCTGTTAGATATCGACCGCTCGACAATCTGATATTGAAACTCTGAACTCCAGGCTCGAACCTCGAGCTCGCCGGCTGACCTCCTGCTCACACTGGACGTCCAATCCCAGGACCCACGGACCCGGACAGCCCAACGTCCACAGATGTCTTTTGCCACCAGTCTACATCACTAGACCTCGAGTGCTGAACGGGCGGCCTGTCCTTTAAACACCTCCATATCGCTGTTCCTAAACCAGAGTGGATTCTGATGCTTTTGATCCAAGGTTCTTTCAGAAGTGAGGAAAAAGGCACAAAACGTGTTGCTTCACCGCCGTTCTATGAAGTGTTGATAGAACAAAGACGGTGGTAGAGTGCAGAGGGAGAGGCAAAAGAAAGAGAGAGAAGAGGCTGCTGCCTCGTGGTCAGCTTTTCATACACAGCGATCAGAAACATTCAGTTCTGATTTGCAGATAAGTCAGCCAATCAGAAACCCGATATTCAGATTACACAACACCAGGAGAAGCATCGGGACTGTCCAGAATCATTCAGAGGTAACCACTAGGGGGCATACGAAACAATTGCACATATAGTACTGTGCAATATCTGAGGTAGCTCGGGTCCCTAAGATCTTTGCATATTACTGTATTTGTCAACATGGGGCGGATATCGAGTTCGTAACTAAGGCAGGAGCAAAGGATGTTGGGAATGGTGTGTCGGACAGGTGGCAGAGAAGGAACGCCAGGGGCGGTGGAGGTGGAGGTTGGGGGGGGCGCGGGGTGGCGTCACAGGTGAAGACACACCAAGCCCTGAGACACCGGGCAAGGTTGTTTGATTCCAAACAATGGTTTATTGATTATCACAGTTCAAAACCATCCCTACAGAAATAAAAAAGCATCTAATTGAGAGACACAATTTCTCCGGAGAACGGAGCTTGGCGCCTCCTTGACTGGAATTTCCATTGAAGGGAGATTGATAAAGAAACCCTTGAGCTCCAAATAGAGAGCTGGGAGTCTGGATTGTCAAAGCGCAAACACTTACGTCCTTCCTGTTGAGAGGGCAGTCGGACTTTACAGACGAACTCCTACCTTTAGGAATAATGGCGTTTGTCAGCACTGTGGACCCTGCCAGTGTAAGTGAGGTGGCCTGTGTGAACCTTCTCCCGATCAGTCTCAGCGTCAAAAAGGCCACGATCTTCGCCGGAATGTCCACGGCTCCAAAGATGAGCTGGATGAGGTAGATGTCAACTCCGAACCCTTGCAGGTCGATGGACACCCCGTAATAAGCGAAACTCGTTGAAAACCTGTTAACACGAAAACAAAACACAAAATGTGCAGAGTGGAAAGTTACCAGGATGCTGTCTGATTAGAGAGCGCGTCTTATGAAGATAGGTTGAGTGAGCTCGGGCTTTTCTCTTTATAGCGAAGGAGGATGAGAGGTGATGTGGTAAAGGTGTTCAAGATGATAAGAGGGATAGGTGGAGTGGACAGCCAAGGAATTTTTCCAGGGTGGAAATGGCTAATACAAGGAGGCGGAATTTTAATGTGATTTGGAATTTAGAATTTATTTAAATCTTAAATCCGTCCGACAACGTGAGGGATTAAAATCTTAGCGTTATGACTCTATCGCAATGTACAGACATGTGAATTTATATGTGTAATGGCTTGTAGAAAGAAGGCGTCCCGTAGCCTATTGGTCCTGGCTTTAGTGCTGTGGTAGCGTTTGCCAGAATCCACAATCAGCTCTTTTACTTTTGGACATTAAGGAAGAGATTGTTATCTTGGCGCCACTTCGTCAGTATAATAACCTCGCCTCTGTATGCTGGCTTGTCATCTCTAGAAATAAGGCTGATCAGCAGATTGGAGCAGAGTGTGGTAGCACTCAGGTGCAAGGGGAACAGAGAGGTTGGTGGAAAGCATGGGGAGGGTGCGGGATATAACCGGTAGGTCTTGTTTTTTACACAGAGTGGTGGATGTGCAGAACGGCCTGCCGGGGGTAGTGGAAGAGGCAGATACATTAGTGGCAGTCAAGAAGCTCTCAAACAGACACAATGATGATAGAGAAATTAAGCTGGGAAAGAAAGGAGTTGGCTGGTCACTTTGGCTGTGAAGGGAAAACTGATTGGGTTTTCCCTCTGGAAAATCACCCAAGGGAAGCTGTCGGGCAGGAAGTTTAAACAATTACAAGAACCAATTACAGTTGCCTGTTTAATTGCAGATTTGCTAGAATTACGACAGACTGCCGATGCAGAACGGCGCAGATTAGAAACGGAAATCGAATGTCAGCAGAAAGCTGAAGCCGAGCGAGATAGGTTAGAAGGGAACACAGAAGGCTCCAAAATGAGTCGAAACCTTTAAAGAGAGGACTACGGATTTAGAGGGTCACAGAGGTATACATATTGATTTGATGCATATAAAGCAGTTTCAGTTTGAGGCATGAGAAATTACTTAAAGAAAAAATGTGAACCAGAGGAGGGAGCCGAACTAGCGAAGGATGAAGTGGAAGAATTAAGGAAACAGGGCAGTGATTTAAAGACGACTATGAATGTGATTCAGAAATCAGCATTGGTAAGGAAGAGTAACATTGGCGATCATACAAAGTGTTTAAAGCATATTCAAAAACTTCAAGACAAACTTCCTCCAAGCGAGGAATAACATGTGCTTAAGTATCTGAACAAGGGGAGGAAAGTGAATATGGAGATATTGATTGCCATGATTTTCCAGATGGAACTACTAGATACAGTTACGATAATTACGTAGCACCATTTCCCGAGCAACTGCACCCGATATGCTACCAACAGGAACTGGTACTACCATCTGCACCATTGGCACCCCTAGTTACCATCAGAGAGATGGGAGCAAATCAAAATCAGAATATCACATACATGGTCGTAGACGGGTCATATTCTGCATGGAGGCCAGTCACCAGTGGAGTGCCTCAGGGATCGGTTCTGAACTCTTACTCTCAGTGATTTTTATACAGTAATTGACCTGGATGAGGAAGTGGAGGGATGGGTTAGTAAGTTTGCTGATGACCAAAGGTTGGAGGTGTTGTGGATAGTGTGGAGGGCTGTCAGAGGTTACAGCGAGACATTGACAGAATGCAAAACTGGGCTGAGAAGTGGCAGATGGAGTTCAACCCAGATATGGTGTAAAGTGGTTCATTTTGGTAGGTCAAATATGATGGCAGAATATAGTATTAATGGTAAGACTCTCGGCAGTGTGGAGGATCCGAGGGATCTTGGGGTCGGAGTCCATAGGACACTCAAAGCAGCTGCGCAGGTTGACTCTGTGGTTAAGAAGGTGTATGGTGTATTGGCCTTCATCAATCGTGGGATTGAGTTAAAGAGCTGACAGGAATGTTGCAGCTATATAGGACCCTGTTCAGACCCTACTTGGAGTACTGTGCTCAGTTCTGGTCTCCTCACTACAGGAGGAATGTGGAAGCCATAGAAAGGGTGCAGAGGAGATTTACAAGGATCTTGCCTGGATTGGGGAGGATTATTCCCAACCTATTCAACCTATTATGAGAATAGGTTGAGTGAACTCGGCCTTTTCTCTTTGGAGCGACAGAGGATGAGAGGTGACCTGATAGAGGTGTATAAGATGATGGGAGGCATTGATCGTGTGGATAGTCAGAGGCTTTTTCCCAGGGCTGAAATGGTTGCTACAGGAGCACACAAGCTTAAGGTGCTGGGGAGTAGGTACAGAGGAGATGTCAGGAGTTAACTTTTTTACCCAGAGAGTGGTGAGTGTGTGGAATGGGCTGCCGGCAATGGTGCTGGAGGCGGATATGATAGGGTCCTTTAAGAGGCTTTTGGCTAGGTACACGGAGCTTAGGAAAATAGACGGCTCTAGGTAAGTCAGTAATTTCTAAGGTAGAGACATGTTCGGCACAACTTTGTGGGCCGAAGGCCTTGTATGTGCTGTAGGGTTTCTGTGTTTCTATGTTTCTATATTTCTATACACTACACCGTTCGGCGTACAGTAGCTTAGAGATATTGATAAGGATATTGGGACATGTGTGCTTGAAGACGATCCTGGAGAGCTTTTCCAAGCAACTAGTCATCAGGGATTAGTACACGCCCTAGATGACTCCAAGGAAAGGAGATTGATTATAATGTATTCACACCCAATTAGACACTCAGCTTTGCCAGATATGCAGCGACATTGTGGGGGAACAAGGGGGAAACTGAAAAAAATGCAATGACTGAAAATTGCACAACTCTGTAGGTCGAAGGGCCTGTATTGTGCTGTAGGTTTTCTATGTTTCTAGATTGTTATGAGTTTTAACAAAGGGGGACCCGGTAGATGAGCTGGCCAAATGTTATCAGAGGAGAGGTGAACATCCCACTGCATTGGTATCCCGATTTTGGACTGTGTTCCAAAGGGATTATGGAACAGCATTAGAGCGGGACAATTAAATACCAGAACCCTCAAATGGATGGTTGAGAACGCTGGTGTCTCACTGTACCAAAGACTCTAAAAAGCATTGGAAATGTTTGATCTTTCTGAACCTACACACACTGAGGCATGGGTACGGAGGACAATGCGTGGAGCAGGGGTAAAGGAGATACAAAGGACAACTAAACTATAGTGGGAAGGTAATGCTTATTGAATGTCAGGCAACCGCAAAGTAACATGGTGAAGACACCACCATCCAGGGAATTAAATCCTGAGCTTCAATGATGGAGTCAGGCCTCGCCAACATTGGTGTGTGACACAAGGTGAGATGAAACCGGAAGAACTCCAGTAAGTGGTAGAGTCACGGGCCGCCCCGTTACCTTTTTGTGGGATACTGGGGGAGTCCGAACCTCCGTCAGGAACACTAATATAAATAATGCAATTTGGGAGATATAAGGTAACGTTATCTTAAGTGGATTCACAGGACATTAACAAGTAGGACATGTGAGTGCACCATTGGTAGTAAGGATAGGAGCCATAGCATTGGGACATTCAATAGTGTTGGTGGATTTACCTAGGGAGCAGGAACATATAATGGGGAGTGATTAGAACATAGAACATAGAATAGTACAGCACAGTACAGGCCCTTTGGCCCAAATGTTGTGCCGACCCTCAAACCCTGCCTCCCATGTAACCCCCCACCTTAAATTCCTCCATATACCTGTCTAGTAGTCTCTTAAACTTCACTAGTGTATCTGCCTCCACCACTGACTCAGGCAGTGCATTCCACGCACCAACCACTCTCTGAGTAAAAAACCTTCCTCTAATATCCCCCTTGAACTTCCCACCCCTTACCTTAAAGTCATGTCCTCTTGTATTGAGCAGTGGTGCCCTGGGGAAGAGCCGCTGGTTATCCACTCTATCTATTCCTCTTATTATCTTGTACACCTCTATCATGTCTCCTCTCATCCTCCTTCTCTCCAAAGAGTAAAGCTCTAGCTCCCTTAATCTCTGATCATAATGCATACTTTCTAAACCAGGCAGCATCCTGGTAAATCTCCTCTGTACCCTTTCCAATGCTTCCACATCCTTCCTATAGTGAGGTGACCAGAACTGGACACAATACTCCAAGTGTGGCCTAACCAGGGTTTTATAGAGCTGCATCATTACATCACGACTCTTAAACTCTATCCCTCGACTTATGAAAGCTAACACCCCATAAGCTTTCTTAACTACCCTATCCACCTGTAAGACAACTTTCAGGGATCTGTGGACATGTACCCCGAGATCCCTCTGCTCCTCCACACTATCAAGTATCCTGCCATTTACTATGTACTCTGCCTTGGAGTTTGTCCTTCCAAAGTGTACCACCTCACACTTCTCCGGGTTGAACTCCATCTGCCACTTCTCAGCCCACTTCTGCATTCTATCAATGTCTCTCTGTGATCTTTGACAATCCTCTACACTATCTACAACACCACCAACCTTTGTGTCGTCTGCAAACTTGCCAACCCACCCTTCTACCCCCACATCCAGGTCGTTAATAAAAATCACGAAAAGTAGAGGTCCCAGAACAGATCCTTGTGGGACACCACTAGTCACCATCCTCCAATTTGAATGTACTCCCTCCACCACCACCCTCTGCCTTCTGCAGGCAAGCCAATTCTGAATCCACCTGGCCAAACTTCCCTGGATCCCATGCCTTCTAACTTTCTGAATAAGCCTACCATGTGGAACCTTGTCAAATGCCTTACTAAAATCCATATAAATCACATCCACTGCACTACCCTCATCTATATGCCTGGTCACCTCCTCAAAGAACTCTATCAGGCTTGTTAGACACGATCTGCCCTTCACAAAGCCATGCTGACTGTCCCTGATCAGACCATGCTTCTCTAAATGCCTATAGATCCTATCTCTAAGAATCTTTTCCAACAGCTTTCCCACCACAGACGTAAGGCTCACTGGTCTATAATTACCCGGACTATCCCTACTACCTTTTTTGAACTAGAGAACAACATTCGCCTCCCTCTAATCCTCCAGTACCATTCCCGTGGACAACGAGGACATGAAGATCCTAGCCAGAGGCTCAGCAATCTCTTCCCTCGCCTTGTGGAGCAGCCTGGGGAATATTCCGTCAGGCCCCGGGGGCTTATCCATCCTAATGTATCTTAACAACTCCAACACCTCCTCTCTCTTAATATCAACATGCTCCAGAACATCAACCTCACTCATATTGTCCTCACCATCATCAAGTTCCCTCTCATTGGTGAATACCAAAGAGAAGTATTCATTGAGGACCTCGCTCACTTCCACAGCCTCCAGGCACATCTTCCCACCTTTATCTCTAATCGGTCCTACCTTCACTCCTGTCATCCTTTTTTTCTTCACATAATTGAAGAATGCCTTGGGGTTTTCCTTTACCCTACTCGCCAAGGCCTTCTCATGTCCCCTTCTTACTCTTCTCAGCCCCTTCTTAAGCTTCTTTCTTGTTTCCCTATATTCCTCAATAGACCCATCTGCTCCTTGCTTCCTAAACCTCATGTATGCTGCCTTCTTCCACCTGACTAGATTTTCCACCTCACTTGTCACCCATGGTTCCTTCACCCTACCATTCTTTATCTTCCTCATCGGGACAAATTTATCCCTAACATCCCGCAAGAGATGCTAAACATGGACCACATGCCCATAGTACATTTCCCTGCAAAAACATCATCCCAATTCACACCCACAAGTTCTAGCCTTATAGCCTCATAATTTGCCTTTCCCCAATTAAAAATTTTCCTGTCCTCTTTGATTCTATCCTTTTCCATGATAATTATAAAGGCCAGGGAGCGGTGGTCACTGTCCCCTAGATGCTCACCCACTGAGAGATCTGTGACCTGACCCGGTTCATAACCTAGTACTAGATCTAGTATGGCATTCCCCCAGTCGGCCTGTCCACATACTGTGACAGGAATCCATCCTGGACACACTTAACAAATTCTGCCCCATCTAAACCCTTGGAACTAATCAGGTGCCAATCAATACTAGGGAAGTTAAAGTCACCCATGATAACAACCTTGTTATTTTTGCACCTTTCCAAAATCTGCCTCCCAATCTGCTCCTTGGTATCTCTACTATAGAATACTCCCGACAGAGTAGCTGCTCCCCTCCTGTTCCTGACTTCCACCCATACTGACTCAAAAGAGGATCCTGTTACATTACCCACCCTTTCTGCAGCTGTAATAGTATCCCTGACCAGTAATGCCACCCCTCCTCCCCTTTTTCCACCCTCTCTATCCCTTTTAAGCACTGAAATCCAGGAATATTGAGAATCCATTCCTGCCCTGGTGCCAGCCAAGTCTCTGTAATGGCCACTACATCATAATTCCATGTTATGTATCCAAGCTCTCAGTTCATCACCTTTGTTCCTGATGCCTCTTGCATTGAGCTACACACATTTCAGTCCTTCTACCTTACTGTCTTTACACCATTTATTCTGCTTCCCTTTCCTCAAAGCCTCTCTGTATGTTAGATCTGGCTTTACTCCATGCACTTCTTTCACTGCTCTATCTCTCTGGGTTCCATCCCCCTCGCAAATTAGTTTAAACCCTCCCGAACCATGTTAGCAAACCTACCTGCAAGGATATTGCTCCCCCTCGAGTTCAGGTGCAACCCATCCAATCTGTACAGGTCCCACCTTCCCCAGAAGAGATCCCAATGATCTAAAAATCTAAAACCCTGCTCCCTGCACCAACTCCTCAGCCATATATGGAGAATGCAAGGCTGTCTTGCATTATTGCACAGAGCTCAGCGGCATTTGCAAGGCACAACCATGACTGTGGAAAGGTGGCTGGCAGTGTGTGCAAACAAGCTCCAGACCTGAAACTATAAAAGCAATATAAGACCATAAGATATAGGAGCAGAAGTAGGCCATTCGACCCAACAAGTCTGCTCTGCCATTCAGTCACGGGCTGACCCTATTATTCCAGTCATCTCCACTCCCCTGCCTTCTCCCCGTATGTGTTCCCCAAAAAAGCAGACGAAGATGTAGGTTAGGTAAAAGAGAGTTTGGTACAAGGCGTTCCAAGGCCTATAGCCTCCAATAATAACTCTCCCATACAGTCAGACGGGAAACCAGATCGTGGTTGCAGGTTGACAATAGACTATGGAGAGCTGAATAAAGCCGCTCCATTAACAGCCATAACTGTAGCAACTAACCGGAACACAGTGGTTAAACAGAATGAAAGAACACAGTGCTTCACGTTTTCGATATAAATAATGGATTTTGCTCTATCCCACTTGAATGAGAGTGTCAATACAAGTTTGCATTTACATTTCAGGGATTGCAGTATACATGGACTGTCCTACCACAGGTTTTCCATAATTCCCCATCTATATTTCACCAGAGTTCAGAGGAATGGTTAAAACAGTTTTCAAAGTCTGAGTGCTTCGTACAATACGTAGATGATTTACTTCTGCAGACTGAAAACAATTAAGAACATTACCAGCTATTGACAGAACTGCTGTAATTATTACCTGCACTGGGACCAAAGGTAAACCGTAAAAAAGCACAGGTGATGAAACAAGAAGTTAGTTATTTGGGACTGACCTTGACACCGAGTAAAAGAGAAATCAATAAGCGAAGAATAGAATTGTTTGTGAAATTGCCTATTCCCGAGACCTGAAAGGGCTGTGATCCTTTCTGAGGCTGTTGGATACTAGAAGTCCATAAGACAAAGGAGCAGAATTAGGCCATTCGGTCCTTCAAGTCTGCTCCGCCATTCAATCATGGATAATCCACTTTCCCCTCCTCACTTCCACTCCCCGACCCTCTCTCCATAACCTTTGATGTCATATCCTATCAAGGACCTATCAGCTCTGCATTAAACATACCCAATGACCTGGCCTGTGGTAATAAATTCCACCAGGTCATCACCGTCAGGTGAAGAAAATTTCTCCTTATCTCTGTTATAATGAACGCCTCTCTGTCCTGAGGCAGTTCCCTCTTGTCCTAGACTCCCCGATAGTGCAATCATCATTTCCCAGTACAGATCCACAGCTATCACACGTTCCTCATATAGTAACCCTTTGGTCCCTGAAATAATCCTTGTGTACCTCCTCTGAACCTTCTCCAATGCCAACACACCATTTCTTAAATGAGGAGTCTATACTGTTCTAAATACTCAAGGTGAGATCTCACCAGTACCTTATAAAGCCCCAGCATCACATCTCTACTCTTGAATTCTTGAAATGAGTGCTAAAATTGCATTTTCCTTCCTCACTACTGACTCAACCAACAAATTAACCTTCAGGGTGTTCTGCACAAAGACTCCCAAGTCCCTTTACATCTCAGATTTTTGGATTTTCTCCTCGTGTAGAAAATAACTTGCACATGTATTTCTTCAACCAAATTGCATGACCATACATTTTACAACATTGACTTTCATTTGCCACTCTATTGCCCATTATTCTAATCTGTCTATGTCTTTCTGCAGCCTAACTGTTTCCTCAATCTTTGCATCATTTGCAAGCCTCACTACAAAGCCATCATCTAAATCGTTGATATACAGCATAAAAATAAGTGTTCCCAATACTGACCCCTATGGAACTGGCAGCCGAACGGAGGAGGATCATTTTATTCCTATGCGCTACCCCCTACCAATCAGCCAATGCTCTAACTGTGCCAGTAACCTTCTGGTGATAACACGGACTCTTAACTTGGTAAGTAGCCTCCTGGGTGGCACCTTGTCAAAGGCCTTCTGAAAGTCCAAATACACAACATCCACTACATCCCATCTATCTATCGGACATGTAATCTCCTCAAAAAATTCGAAGAGGGTCGTCATGCTAGATTTTCCCTTTAGCAAACCATGCTGACTTTGTCCTGCCTTGTCCTGTGTCACTAAGTACTCCACAACCTCATCCTCAACAATTGACTCCAACATCTTCCCAACCACTGAGATCAGACTAACTGGTCCGTAATTCCCTTTCTGCTGCCTTCCTCCTTTCAGCATTTGCAATTTTCTAGTTCTCTGGCTCCTTACCAGAGTCCAATAATTTTTGAAAGATCATTACGAATGCCTCCTCAATCTCTTCCGCTACCTCTTTCAGAACATTGCGGTGCTGTTAATCTGCTCCGGGTGACTTCTGTACCTTTCAGTCTTTCAGCTTTTTGAGCTTTGTAATAGTAACTACATTCAGTCCTCTTCCCTCGCAGCCTTCAACATTAGGCACAATACTCGGCAAAGTATTCATTTAGCTCACCTACCATCTCCTTGTTCTCCCATTATTTTTTTCTCCGCTTTCATTTTCTCATGGTCCTTTATCCACTCTCATCTCCTTTTTTTTTACATACTTCATAAAGCTTTTACTATCCACTTTGAAATTGTTTGCTTGCTTGCTTTCATATTGTTCTCCCTTATGAATATTTTTGTCTCTCTCTGTAGGGCTTAAAAGCTTCGTAATCTTCTGTCTGCCCACTATTTTTTGTTTTGTTGTATGCTGTGTTTTCTTCTTTTGCATTAGCTTTGACTTTCCTTGTCAGCCACGAAATTGGTATATTGTCATTTGAATATTTCTTCAGTTTTGGAATCATCTGTCCTGCACCGTTCTCATCTTTCCCAGAAACTCACGCCATTGCTGCTCTGCTGTCATCGCTGCCAGCTCCCCTTTCCAATTTTGCTGTGGCCAGCTCCTCTCACATCCCGCTGTAATTTCCTCTACCCCACTGAAATACTCCTGTATCAGACTTCACTTTTACCCTATCCAATTCAGTCATATTGTGATCACTGCTTCCTAAGGGTACTTTTACCTTAAGTTCCCTAATCACCATTGTTCAATACATAACACCCATGGTCCACACGCCACTCCTATCAGATTCCTTCTTCTTGATCCCTTCACCTCCTCCATCAGTCACCATCCAGCTTCTTACAGTTTCCACACCCCCTACCATCTTATTCTGGTTTCTTCCCACATCCTTTCAGTCCTGATGAAGGGTCTCGACCTGAAACATGGATTGTTTATTCCTCTCCATAGCTGCTGTCTCACCTGCTGAACTCCCCCAGCATTTTGTGTGTGTGTTGCTCTGGATTTCCAGCATTTACAGAATCTCTTGTGTTTGTGGTCACTGTCCAGGTCCAAGGATAAAGAAGTTCACTCACCAAACCACCATCATACAACAGGTGATCCGTCGCATTATTGGTGTCCGGACCAGATCGAACACACTCTGTTTCTTGGCAGTGAACTGGTCATTCTTCACACTCGTCTTGAGAATCTGTGGAACACGTGGTGTCAGACAGAACAAAAAATGCAAACGTAGTCATCGCTCTACACGAAATGTTGGAGGAAATCTGCAGGTCAGGCAGCGTCTATGGATGGAGTTTCCTCTGGGTGCTCCGGTTACTTCACACATTACAGAGCAGTATGGGTTAGTGGTAGTGAGTTGTGGGCGTGCTATGTTGGCACGGGAAGGGTGGAGATACTTGCTTTGATTGCGTTGGTCATTGACGCAAACGATGCCTTTCACTGAACTGGTGCCAACGTAACATACCCACAATACACCTGTATGTCGTTGGGATGTGGGAGGAATCTGAAGCTCCCTGAGGAAACCGCTGCAGACAGCGGCGTGAGTCAAACCTGAATCGCCGTCTCTGTAGAGCGTTGCACAAACCGCTACACTACCAGGCTATCAAACAGCGGCTGTGTGCCGGAGTAAAGGTTCCGTGGAGTGCCGGATCACGAACGCCAGTATGATCTGTTTACGGGAATATCGCCTACTTCAACTGTGAGTCTCTCCCCTTCTGCCTCCCGACCGTTAATCTTCGCCACCCTCTTCAGCTGCTTTAGAGCAATGTGTTCCTTGCCGTTCACGATGAGCCAACGGGCCGACTCCGAGAGCCACCTGTGACAGCAAGGATGATAACTCATTGCAGGTTGATTGAAAGAGTGCAGGATGTTGCCGGGACTTGTGTTATAGGGGAAGGCTGAATAGGTTAGGACATTATTTCCTGGAGAGTAGGAGAATGAGGGGAGATCTGATAGAGGTACGCAAAATTGTGAGGGGTATAGATAAGGTAAGTGCCAACAGACCTGTTTAGGTGGGACCACAACCAGGGATCATGAATTAAGGGTGAAGGGTGATATATTTAAGGAGAACGTGAGGAGGAGGGGAGCTTCTTCACTCAGATGGTGCGAAATGGGGCCCCGGTATTTAAAGGGAGTGTGGGAAATTGAGCTCCGGTCTTGAAATTGAACACAGTGAGACAGGATTTCTGATTATCAGCAGATCTGTGGAATCTCACTGTAGATTAATGACGGCCTGACTCCATCGTTCCTTGTTTAATTGCTCATTTTCACTATCGCCCCTGAAACTCTCCCTTTGCCCCTGCTCCCAGTGGAGCGCGATAGTCGTGGTTGGCGTTACTCTATTACACTACCCGCGACCCGGGTTCAATTCCCGCTGCTGTCTGTAAGGACTGTTGTACATTCTCCCTGGGGTCGCACGTGTTTGCTTGGCTTTCCTCCCCAGTTAGTAGGTAAATTTATCACACGGGTGTAATTGGGTCTCGTGGGCCCGTTGTCCAGAAGGGGCTCTTACCGTGCCATAGCTCTAAATGAAACAAACATGACAGACTAACAGTGGGTTCTTTTGATTCCAGTATATCAAGGGTAAGTGGAGTTGGACATTACCAGGAATAAACGAAAAAGACAACGCACGGGACAGAGACCGAGAGCTGGAGCCAATGCCAATCCTTGATGCCGTAGGCGATCCCGGCCAGTAAGAGCTGACCAAGCGTGTAACAGAAGGAACCACACATTGAAACAAGAGTTCGAAATCTGATTGGAGTCCACTCAATCGCTGGGTGCAAAGATGGGGGGAGAGACAGCATGTTAATCAAAGTGGAATCTGTCTGCGTTTCTTTCCCCTCCTCCATCCTCTCTACTTGCTCATCATTCCCCTAGTTCCCCTCCCCACACTGTCGACATCTGCCCTCGTCAACCACCCCCTCATTACTTCTTACTCCACCCTCCTCTCCTATCAGATTCCACCAATTATTTTTTTTAAATTTTCTATGATAGATGTGACTTTAAAAGAATGGGATAGATTAGGTATTAAATGCTTCCAGGACTTGTTTGTGGAGGGAAGTCTCCTTCCATTTGAGCCACTGTCAGCTAAATATAGCTTACCCAAAAGTCAATTTTTTCGATACCTACAAATAAGAGACTTTTTACGGTCTCAAATAGGTACATTTCGTAAAAGTCCTGATAAGAATCTGTTAGATGTAATTTTTAATTTAAAACCTTTTTATAATGAATCTATATCTATTATTTATAATATGTTGCTGGGAATGAGAAGTGTTCCTTTCGATAAAATTAAAAATCTTTGGGAACAAGACTTACAGACTTCAATTTCTAGAGAAACTTGGAATGAAATTTTTAAATTGGCTAACACTTCATCATTATGTGCTCACCATTCTCCCCTATGATTTAAAGTGGTCCATAGGGCCCACATGACCAAGTATAAGTTGTCTCGTTTTTATTTGTATATATCTCCTCATTGCGATAAATGTAATAATGGAGAAGCTTCACTCATTCATATGTTTTGGACATGTCCGAGTCTTGAGAAATATTGGAAAGAAGTATTTCAAACTTTCTCGGTACTTTTTAAAGTAAATGTTAAGCCTAAACCTTTGACTGCTTTATTTGGTATTGTTGGAGGAACGGATATTATTTTGGAGAAAGCTGATTTGCACATTTTGGCTTTTATTTCTCTTATGGCTAGGAGGGCTCCTGTTTAAATGGAAGGATGCAGTTCCACCCACTCACGTTCAATGGCTGCGTGATGTGATGTCATGTTTAAATTCAGAGAAGATTCGGTGTTCAATTTCTGAACCTAATCAAGACATTGCGGGGACCTTCTTTGAACTATTTTCAAAACCTTTGATTTGCCGTTAAAGCACAGATGATGGCTAATAATACACTTTTTTTTTCTTTTTTTCTTCTTTACTAATCAGCTTCGGTCTTGGTAGTGGGTTAGATTTTTTATTTCCATATAATTAATTTACTATATTTCAATATTATGAATTAATCAATTTGTATGAATATAGAGTAAAGAGTTTGTATGTGAGATTCAGTACAATGTTTTTGATATATTTCTTTTTTTCTTGAACTCTGCATTCTTCTATGTAGAAAATTAATAAAAATATTGAAAAAGATCGTCTCCCACTATTGGAAACATCCTCTCCATGTCCACTCTATCCAGGCTTTCAATATTCGATAGGTTTCGATGAGATCCCCCTCATTCTTCTAAACTCAAGTGAGTACAGATCAGAGCCACCAAATATTCCTCATACATTAACCCTTTCATTCCTGAGATCATTCTCCTGAACCTCCTGTTGACTCTCTCCAATTCCAGCAGATCTTTTCTTGGTCCCAAGATTCTCGCAGCATTCGTCATATAAATTCTCAGCGTTTTAACTTGCTTTTATATTCCAGCGCTCTGGAAGTGAACGCTAATTCCACTGATTCACCACCCTCTGGCTGAAGAAATCCCTGCTCATGTCTGTTTATAAGGCACCGTCCTTCTTCACTTGGGCGACAGTTTACTCACCGAGAGGTAAGCAATTGCTGATGGCACCCGACACGCCAACGCCTGTCAGAAATCTCCAGAAGCAGAAGAGCGGGAAGGAGGAGGAGAACGCTCCACACGTCCCCGAAACAGCGATCACGAAGTGCGACCATAGCAGCAGGGTTCGGCGGCCATACCTGACGGGCGAGAAGCATTGGGTAAGCACCAGTGAACAGGAGCCCATGTTGACATGGGACTACAGGAGAGTATCGGTAAGTGGCTCTCTGGTCCTTGTGATGTGGTTAATGTTTGAACGGCTGTGTGATGTTTGACTGATGTTATCCAGGAGTCTGAATGGTTCCAGAGCCGTCATAGAACATAGAACATTACAGCAAAGTACAGACCTGTCAGCCCATCATGTTGTACTGACCCTTGATTCACTCCAAGATCAATCTAACCATTCCTTCCCAAATCGCCCTCCATTTTTCTATCATCCATGTGCCTATCTAAGAGCTTCTCAAACCTCCGGAATGCGTCTCCCTGTACCTCCAACCCAGGCCATGTATTCCACTCACCCACCACTCGGAGTGAAAAAACTTACCTCCGACATCCACAGCCCTGCCTGTCATTACGGTCATTATGTGGCAAGCCGTGTGAAGTGGGCAGTCATGATCTTTGCCCTTTATTGTTCATGGCAATTTTTTTCTGCAGAAGTGGTTTGCCCTTGCCTTCTTCTGGCCAGTGTCTTTATAAGACCGGTGACCCCAGCCATTATCAATACCCTTTGGAGATTGTCTGCCTGGCGTCAGTGGTCGCATGTCCAAGACTTGTGATATGCACCAGCTGCTCGGTCGACCCTCCACCATCTGTTCCAATGGTTTCAGGTAACCCGGATCGGTGTTGGGGGGAGTGGGGGTTGCTAAGCACGTGCTACACTTTGCCCAAAGATATACTTTCTGTATCCCCCTATACATCCCACTAATCACCCTAAGAGTTTGGACTCTGGTATTAGCTGTTTTCCCCACATTCATTGATCCCTCAAAGTTTCCGCACATGTTGATGTAGCGGCTAGGAAGGGTTTTGGTGTATTGGGTTCATCATTCGGGAGATTGCGTTAAAGAGGCATGAGGTAATGTTACTCTCTGTAAATCTCTGGTGAGTCCACACTTGGAGTATTGTGTTCAGTTCTGGTCACCTCATTATAGGTGGGATGCGGAAGTTTCAGGCAGGATGCAGATTTACCAGGATTCTGCCTGGATTAGAGAGCAAGTTTTCTGAGGATAGGTTGAGTGAGTTACAGCTTTGTTCTTCGGCGGATGAGAGGTGACTTGATAGAGGTGTACAAAATGATGAGAGGCATAGGTCGAGTGGATAGCCAGAGACTTTTTCTCAGGATGGAAATGGCGAATATGAGGGGGCATGATTTTAAGGTGAATGGAAGAAAGATCAGGCTGGGGATGTCAGAGGTATGTATTTTACTCAGAGAGTAGTCGGTGCCTGGGGTGGTGGTAGAGGCAGATATATTAGGAACATTTTAAGAGACTTAGATAGGGATCTGGCGTCCACATCCAGAGATCCCTCAAAGTCGATAGGATGGTTAAGAAGATGCAGAGTGCTTGGCCTTCAGCAGGCAGAAGATTCAATTCATGTGTCTCCAGGTAACATCTGCAGCTCTATAAAACTCTGGTTAGATCACACAGCAGCTTAAACACTCTCGTTCAGCCGTTGCTTTCCCTGTCCCCCCCCCCCGATGTTGTTTTACCCATTGAGTTTATTCAGAGATTATTCGTTAAACCATCTCCACGTTGCCCTTTGAGTCATTTGGCTGTGTGACTGTCGTTGTGGTGTGGGGTTTAATGTGGATTGTATTGTGCTTCTAGTGTTCTGTGGCTCCCAGCAAGATGACGAATGTCACCGTTGTATGTGGCATCCAAACTTTGATAATAAATGTACTTGGAACCTTGAACTTACTTGTCGGCCAGTCTGCCCAGGACACTGGCTCCGATCAGCAGTCCGGCCATGTAGATGGACTGTACCATCCGCTTCAGAGACTTCCGATCACACACGAGGTCCCACTGCCGAAACAAGGGCACAACTGACCGTCACTGAGGACACGGCAACCCCGCGCCGCCCAATTACACCCGTGTGACCAATTACCCTACTAACCCACACGTCTTTGAACTGTGGCAGGAAACCCACGCGGTCACAGGGAGAATAGACAATCTCCTTACAGAGCCTGTCGGGAATTGAACCCGGGTCTCTGGTGCTATAAAGCATTGTGTCACCATGCATTCTGTTCACTCCATCAAACCACCCCCTTCAGTACACCATCCCCTTCAGTGCACCATCCCCCAGAAGTGAGGGGGGAATTTCCAGCCATACCTCCGTTACGATTGTTGACGTGAACTGGGAGTGGTCGTACACCCACCCATCGGTGCATGCCTGTGTGTCAGGTTGGCTCCCGTTGCCCTGGGTCTCGTTGGTGCCCAAGAGATGCCACTGCGGGGAGGTGTACATGCGACACTTGTCCGGCTTCCCTTCCCGGTCCATGGGCAGGAACACCCGGAGAAACTCCTCCGTCACATTGAGGTACCTCGAATCCTCACCTCCCAGCTGCACCCTGCACCGGTGGTCGGGGACAGCGGCCACGAAGTTCTGGAGCAGACTGTTGCAGGCTATGAACGAGGTCGGAATTGATAGTAGGGCAATGTGGATGGCTTGGAACTTCCCCAGGTCTCCAACCATCTCCAGGATGTCCCCAAAAGCCATGGTCTGAGCAGGAGGAGGGCAGAGCAGGTGTACTGAGGCAGACTGTGCTGGCAATCGATGCCTAAACCCACACTCAGCCTTTTATATGTGATGTCCGGTAATGTGTAACATGCTGATAACAAGATTTAATTAATCATTCTGAACTGTTAATGTAAGTTTAATGACAGCACTCACTGTAAAATAATGTTCTAGGGAGCACAGGGTAAAGGAATTGTAAACACAGGAGATTCTGCAGATGTTGGAAATCCAGAGCAACACATACAAAATGCCGTAGGAACTTAGCAGGTCGGGCAGCATCTATGGAAATGAATAAATAGTCATATTTTCAAGCAGAGACTGGAAAGGAAGGTGTCAAATGCCAGAGGAAGAATTTAAAGGAGCCGTTGAGAGCATAGGGTGATAGAATTCACCCTGCAGTTTGAGAGATCACAGTCACACTCAGTGGCCACTTTATTAGGAACCTCTTAACCCTAATAAAGTGGACACTGAGTGTATGTCTGTGGTCTTCTGCTGCTGTAGCCCATTCATTTCCATGATTTGACGTGTTGTGTGTTCAGAGGTGCTCTCCTACACACCACTGTTGTAACGTGTGGTCATTTGAGTTACTGTCACCTTCCTGTCAGCTTGAACCAGTCTGGCCATGGTCCTCTGACCTCTCTCATTAACAAGGCGTTTTCACCCCACAGAACCGCTTCTCGCTGGATTTTTAAAATTGTTTTTTTGCCCCATTCTCTGTAAACTCAGGAGAATATTGTGTGTGAAAATCCCAAGAGTTTAAGAAGAAGAGAAAATCTGCAGATGCTGGAGATCTAAGCAACGCACACATAATGCTTCAGGAACTGATTCATCAACTGTACTGGTTTCTACAGATGCTGCCTGGCCTGCTTAGTTCCTCCAGCATTTTTTTTTATCCCAAGAGATGAGTAGTTTCTGCCATATTCAATCCACTCCATCTATTAGCAACAATCATTCCACGGCCAAAGTCACTTTGGTCACATTTCATACCCATTCTGATATTTGATCGGAATAACAACTGAACCTCTTGACCATGTTGGTATGCTTTTATACATTGAGTTGCTGCCACATGATTTGCTGATTAGATATTTACATTAACCAGCTGGTGTGCATTCGTATGTAATAAATTGCCCGCTGTGAGTAACAGTAATGTTTTTTCAGTCTGGGCCCTATTCCCGGGATGGCGGACTGGATGTGTGGTTATTGGTGTGTAGGCGAGGTTGTGGGAAGGGGCCCAGTCAGTACAACGCACAGCGACATCGGACATCGAACACAGGACAAGACCATCGAGGGATTTCACTCATCTGTAGATACAGAGTTATGGCTTGTTTCAGAACGATCCACAGCAGGGGCACAGGCCCTTCAGCCCAATCAGTCTGTGCTGCCCCAGATGCCCCAACTCATTGGCAATGTTTGGCCTTTAAAGCAGCGGTTCATAACCATTTTTATGATCTCAACCCCTGCCATTAAACCTGGTGTACGTGGAACCCAGTTTGGGAGTCGCTGATCTGAACCTTTCCCATCCAGGTACCTGTCCACATGATGTTAATGTCTCACCCTCTGACAGGTCGTTCCATCTACAGACTCGGGCTCTTGAGTCCGGGCATGATCTTTTAAATCTCCTCTCCTCCGTTCCAGCGGCCTGACAGGTTCCACGATGCAGACCAATCAAAGCTGTAGACAATGCTCCCAGTGTGGCCTCACCAAAATCCTGCACAACTGCGGCATAATGTCCCAGCTCCTAGACTCAGTGCCCTGACCAACAAATGAAACCCCATTTCACCGGCTGTCTCTCGAGATGCGCTCGCCCGCCCCTTGCTAACGGACACTGGACTCAGTGCTGGGAAAACCACCTTTTACAGACTCCGTACACCTAGTGTCGGTATGACTTGGGTATCACCAAAACCGGGAAGTTGGGATGCCTCGACCAGTCGCACCCCGATCTGTGTAAATACTGTCCCCATGCTATTAGCCGTCGGCAAGAAATAACAGCATGCGATTATAAAGAACGTATCAATGTCTGCCCAACTTTCTCTGGAACCCTCTCCCAATTTCACCATCCTAATCGGCTGACTCAACATTCCTAAGCAGAACATCACAGCCCCTTATCTTTAACAGAAACCCTATCAGAACCAGCAGAACACCTTGCTCCAAAAGAAGGCCATGAAGTGAAAGACCCTATATATTAGCAGTATAATCTTACACAGGGCATCACATTCACCCCACCCGCACCCCCAACAACATAGTCATTTCCTCATGGCTTTCAAATTTACCCATATTTCATAACATAGTTGTTAAAGGAACTTTGAGATGACACCAATCCGTTTGTAAGTGGTGGTGATGTATCTCACGAGGGGGTAGACACAAGACTCCGTTCCCCCGGCGCGTCATAGTCCAGCCTATCTGCAAGATTCCAGACTTCTCGAGGCGTCCTTATCGCATCTCTAGCTTCTTAAGCCTGGAGCAGACCTTGGGATCTTTTGCTCTCCAGATCTCTCCACAACTTGCCTTTCTGTTCTCCCACTTCGGCACAGAAACATGCTCCACACAGCATTGTGGGCTGAACGGCTTGTATTGAGCTGCAGGTTTTCCATGTTTCTAAGTTTCTGGACCTCCTACTAGATGTCGGTTCCTTCTCAGGCTCCGGGTCAACTCAAACCTCTCCATCGAAAAGGTGGTTCCGATGGAAAATTTTAACAGGCCCATCCTTGTCTTCTGGAAAACTGGCACTTTGACATCTGACTCTCCAGTGTGTAAGACGTAGCCACCCAGTGGTCAGCCAACGTATGCTTCCCTGGAAGCACCGCTTTCCTTATGAGAACTCTGTCTCCAGGCCTCAGTTGGGAGAACCTGATCTTTTGATCATATCTCCACTTGTTTTGTTCATTTTACTTGGTAGCAGAGACGTCTGCTGGTTCATGTTCATTTTGTAATTCCTTTCTCATGTCAGACATATACTTAAGATATACAAGATAAGATATACAAGAGGAAGCCTGCGGATGCTGGAAATCCAAGCAAAATGCACAAAATGCTGCAAGAACTCAGCAGGCGAGGCAGCACATATGGAAAAGGGTAGAGTCGACGCTTCTGGCTGAAAACCGTCGGCAGGACATACTTCAGATGGGGCAAGTCTGTGGCAAGTCTTCCCCACCGGTACCCAAACAGGGGTCTACAAACATGTCTAAAATTATAGCAACATCCGATTGAAAACTCTCGGCTGGGCTCACACTGAGGGTGATAAGACATAGTCCTCGACTGCAAACCTGCTCAGTAACTCATGTATGAGGGTACTGTCAAAATCCCTTTCCTGGTGGCTGTGTATCCTTCTCGGAAGGCCATGACAAACGAAATACTTTTGCCCCATAACACTTTGGCCACAGTGGTCCTCTGACCCTTTGTAGGGAAGGCTTGAACATGTCTGGTGTAGTGATCAGCCATAACCAAGACATTTGCGGTGTTGCTGGAATCAGGCTTTATGGAGAGGAAATCTATGCAGAGATGTTATGGAGCTTCTGTACTTCCTACCTGACGGTAACAGTGAGAAAAGGACATGCCCTGGGTTCCGGAGGTTCTTAATATTGGACGCTGCCTTTCTGAGACACCACTCCTTGAAGATGTCCTGGGTACTTTGTAGGCTAGTACCCAAAATAGAGACATCCAAATTTACAACCCTCTGCAGCTTTTTTCAGTCCTGTGCAGTGGGCTCCCATCACAGCAGCCTGTCAGAATGCTCTCCACGGTACATCTAGAGAAGTTTTTAGCCTTTTTGTTGACATACCAAAACTCTTCAATCTCCTCATGAAGTATAGTCGCTGCCTTGCCCCCTTTATAGCTGCATCGATATGTTGGGACCTGGTTAGATCCTCAGAGATCTTGACACCCAGGAACTTGAAACTGCTCACTCTCTCCTCTTCTGATCCCTCTATGAAGACTGTTATGTGTTCCTTCATCTTATCCTTCCCGATGTCCACAATCAGCTCTTTCATCTGTTTGTTGATGATGCTAAATTGAGTGGAAAAGCAAACTGTGCAGAGAATATGGAGAGTCTGCAGAGAGATATAGATATAGGTAGATAAGTGAGTGAGCAAGGGTCTGGCAGATGGAGTACAATGTTAGTAAATGTGGGGTCATCCATTTTGGAAGGAAAAATGAAAGAACAGATTATTATTTAAATGGTGAAAGATTGCAGCATGCTGCTGTGCAGAGGGACTTGGGAGTGCTTGTGTATGAATCACAGAAGGTTGGTTTGCAGGTGCAGCAGGCTATCAAGAGGGCAAATGGAATGTTGGCCTTCATTGCTAGAGGGATTGAATTTCAGAGCAGGGAGGTTATGCTGCAATTATACAGGGTACTGGTGAGGCCACACCTGGAGTACTGTGTGCAGTTCTGGTCTCCAAACTTGAAGAAGGATATCCTGGCTTTGGAGGGCCTGCAGAGGAGGTTCACCTGGTTGATTGCAGAGATGAGGAGAGATTGAGTCACCTGGGACTGTACTCGCTAGAATTCAGAAGAATGAGAGGAGGTATTATAGAAACATAAAATTATGAAAGGGATAGATAAGATAGAGGCAGGAAAGTAGGTGAGCCTAGAACTAGGGGGACATAGTCTCAAGATTTGGGGAAGTAAATTTAGGACGGAGATGAGGAGGAACTGCTTTTCCCAGAGGGTTGTGAATCTGTGGAATTCTCTGCCCAATGAAGCAGTGGAGGCTACCTCAGTAAATATATTTAAGAAAAGGTTGGATAGAGTTTTGCACAGTAGGGGAATCAAAGGTTATGGGGAAAAGGCAGGTGGGTGGAGATGAGTCCATGGCCAGATCAGCCAGGATCTTATTACATACATAGAAACATAGAAAATAGATGCAGGAGTAGGCCATTCGGCCCTTCGAGCCTGCACCACAATTCAGTATGATCATGGCTGATCATCCAACTCAGAACCCTGCACCAGCCTTCCCTCCATACCCCCTGATCCCTTTAGCCACAAGGGCCATATCTAACTCCCTCTTAAATATAGCCAATGAACTGGCCTCAACTGTTTCCTGTGGCAGAGAATTCCACAGATTCACTATTCTCTGTCTGAAGAAGTTTTTCCTCATCTCGGTCCTAAAAGGCTTCCCCTTTATCCTCAAACTGTGACCCCTTGTTCTGGACTTCCCCAACATCGGGAACAATCTTCCTGCATCTAGCCTGTCCAATCCCTTTAGGATTTTATACGTTTCAATAAGATCCCCCCTCAATCTTCTAAATTCCAACGAGTATAAGTCTAGTTCATCCAGTCTTTCATCATATGAAAGTCCTGCCATCCCAGGAATCAATCTGGTGAACCTTCTTTGTACTCCCTCTATGGCAAGGATGTCTTTCCTCAGATTAGGGGACCAAAACTGCACGCAGTACTCCAGGTGCGGTCTCACCAAGGCCTTGTACAACTGCAGTAGTACCTCCCTGCTCCTGTACTCGAATCCTCTTCCTATAAATGCCAGCATACCATTCGCCTTTTTCACCGCCTGCTGTACCTGCATGCCCACTTTCAATGACTGGTGTATAATGACACCCAGGTCTCGTTGCACCTCCCCTTTTCGTAATCGGCCACCATTCAGATAATAATCTATTTTCCTGTCTTTGCCACCAAAGTGGATAACTTCACATTTATCCACATTAAATTGCATCTGCCATGAATTTGCCCACTCACCTAACCTATCCAAGTCACCCTGCATCCTCTTAGCATCCTCCTCACAGCTAACACTGCCGCCCAGCTTCGTGTCATCCGCAAACTTGGAGATGCTGCACTTAATTCCCTCATCCAAGTCATTAATATATATTGTAAACAACTGGGGTCCCAGCACTGAGCCTTGCGGTACCCCACTAGTCACTGCCTGCCATTCTGAAAAGGTCCCATTTATTCCCACTCTTTGCTTCCTGTCTGCTAACCAATTCTCCATCCACATCAATACCTTACCCCCAATACCATGTGCTTTAAGTTTGCACACTAATCTCCTGTGTGGGACCTTGTCAAAAGCCTTTTGAAAATCCAAATATACCACATCCACTGGTTCTCCCCTATCCACTCTACCAGTTACATCCTCAAAAAATTCTATGAGATTCGTCAGACATGATTTTCCTTTCACAAATCCATGCTGACTTTGTCCGATGATTTCACCGCTTTCCAAATGTGCTGTTATCATATCTTTGATAACTGACTCTAGCAGTTTCCCCACCACTGATGTTAGGCTAACCGGTCTATAATTCCCTGGTTTCTCTCTCCCTCCTTTTTTAAAAAGTGGGGTTACATTAGCCACGCTCCAATCCTCAGGAACTAGTCCAGAATCTAAAGAATTTTGAAAAATTATCACTAATGCATTCACTATTTCTTGGGCTACTTCCTTAAGCACTCTGGGATGCAGACCATCTGGCCCTGGGGATTTATCTGCCTTCAATCCCTTCAATTTACCTAACACCACTTCCCTACTAACATGTATTTCGCTCAGTTCCTCCATCTCACTGGACCCTCTGTCCCCTACTATTTCTGGAAGATTATTTATGCCGTCCTTAGTGAAGACAGAACCAAAGTAATTATTCAATTGGTCTACCATGTCCTTGCTCCCCATAATCAATTCACCTGTTTCTGTCTGTAGGGGACCTACATTTGTCTTAACCAATCTTTTTCTTTTCACATATCTATCTTATCTGGGATGGCAGGACTTTCATATGAAGAAAGACTGGATGAACTGGGCTTGTACTCGTTGGAATTTAGAAGATTGAGGGGGGATCTGATTGAAATGTATAAAATCCTAAAGGGATTGGACAGGCTAGATGCAGGAAGATTGTTCCCGATGTTGGGGAAGTCCAGAACAAGGGGTCAGGTCACAGTTTGAGGATAAAGGGGAAGCCTTTTAGGACCGAGATTAGGAAAAACTTCTTCACACAGAGAGTGGTGAATCTGTGGAATTCTCTGCCACAGGAAACAGTTGAGGCCAGTTCATTGGCTATATTTAAGAGGGAGTTAGATATGGCCCTTGTGGCTACAGGGATCATGGGGTATGGAGGGAAGGCTGGGGCGGGGTTCTGAGTTGGATGATCAGCCATGATCATAATAAATGGCGGTGCAGGCTCGAAGGGCCGAATGGCCTACTCCTGCACCTATTTTCTATGTTTCTATGTTTCTATAAAAGCTTTTACAGTCAGTTTTTATGTTCCCTGCCAGTTTTCTCTTATAATCTTTTTTCCCTTCCTAATTAAGCCCTTTGTCCTCCTCTGCTGAACTCTGAATTTCCCCCAGTCCTCAGGTGAGCCACTTTTTCTGGCTGTCAGCCACGGGTGCACTACCTTCCTTGATTTATCCTTTTGCCAAACTGGGATGAACAATTGTTGTAGTTCATCCATGCGATCTTTAAATGCTTGCCATTGCATATCCACCGTCAATCCTTTAAGTGTCATTTGCCAGTCTATCTTAGCTAATTCACGTCTCATACCTTCAAAGTTACCCTTCTTTAAGTTCAGAAACTTTGTTTCTGAATTAACTATGTTACTCTCCATCTTAATGAAGAATTCCACCATATTATGGTCACTCTTACCCAAGGGGCCTCTCACGACGATTGCTAATTAACCCTTCCTCATTGCTCAATACCCAGTCCAGAATAGCCTGCTCTCTGGTTGGTTCCTCGACATGTTGGTTCAAAAAACCATTCCGCATACATTCCAAGAAATCCTCTTCCTCAGCACCTTTACCAATTTGGTTCACCCAATCTACATGTAGATTGAAGTCACCCATTATAACTCCAACGGGATCCCACCACTAAGCACATCTTTCCCTCCACCCCCTCTCTCTGCATTCCATAGGGATCACTCCCTACACAACTTCCTTGTCCATTCGTCCCCCCCATCCCTCCCCACTAATCTCCCTCCTGGCACTTATTCGTGGAAGCGGAACAAGTGCTACACATGCCCTTACACTTCCTCCCTTACCAGCATTCAGGGCCCCAAACAGTCCTTCCAGGTGAGGCAACACTTCACCTGTGAGTCGACTGGGGTGATATACTGCGTCCGGTGCTCCCGATGTGGCCTTTTATATATTGGCGAGACCCGACGCAGACTGGGAGACCGCTTTGCTGAACATCTAAGCTCTGTCCGCCAGAGAAAGCAGGATCTCCCAGTGGCCACACATTTTAATTCCACATCCCATTCCCATTCTGACATGTCCATCCACGGCCTCCTCTACTGTAAAGATGAAGCCACACTCAGGCTGGAGGAACAACACCTTATATTCCGTCTGGGTAGCCTCCAACCTGATGGCATGAACATCGACTTCTCTAACTTCCGCTAAGGCCCCACCTCCCCCTCGTACCCCATCTGCTACTCATTTTTATGCACACATTCTTTCTCTCACTCTCCTTTTTCTCCCTCTGTCCCTCTGAATATACCTCTTGCCCATCCTCTGGATCCCCCCCCCCTGTCTTTCTTCCCGGACGGACCTCCTGTCCCATGATCCTCTCATATCCCCTTTTGCCTATCACCTGTCCAGCTCTTGGCTCTATCCCTCCCCCTCCTGTCTTCTCCTATCATTTTGGATCTCCCCCTCCCCCTCCAACTTTCAAATCCCTTACTCACTCTTCCTTCAGTTAGTCCTGATGAAGGGTCTCGGCCTGAAACGTCGACTGCACCTCTTCCTACAGATGCTGCCTGGCCTGCTGCGTTTACCAGCAACTTTGATGTGTGTTGCTTGAATTTCCAGCATCTGCAGAATTCCTGTTGTTTGCATTATAACTGCTGTTCCTTTATTGCACACATTTCTAATTTCATGTTTAATACCATCCCCAACCTCACTACTACTGTTAGGTGGCCTGTACACAACTCCCACCAGCGTTTTCTGCTCCTTACTGTTATGCAGCTCTACCCATATCGATTCCACATCTTCCCAGCTTATGTCCTTCCTTTCTATTGCGTTAATCTCCTCTCTAACCAGCAACGCCACCCCACCTCCTTTCGAAGAAGGAGTCTGAGAGTCTGAGTGGGAGTGCCGAGAAAGACATTTTTGAAATTTTTGTTATTTTTTTTCTCCAACGGCGTTCTGAGAGGCGGGACTGCGCAGGCGTGTGACGTCGGGCTGTGCAGCGCGGCAGATTTAAAAGGAACAGAGCCTCATAGAGCAGGCAGCGTAGTTTGCGGGCTGCGGAGTGAGCCGGGAGTAGAGTGAAGACTTAAGGGCTTTGGCTCAACGGGCTTAGGCGGAAACAGGCGAGGAAGGTTTGGCATTCATTTTCTGTTGTTATTTGAGGAGAGGGGCAGTATGAGTGTGAGGGCAGTTTGCTGTTCTCGGTGTCGGATGTGGGAGGCCCTAGAGTCTCCAAGCCTCCCGGACGTCTACATCTGCGCCAAGTGCATCGAGATGCAGCTCCTAAGGGACCGCGTTACGGAACTGGAGCTGCAGCTCGATGACCTTCGTCTGGTCAGGGAGAGTGAGGAGGTGATAGAGAGGAGTTGCAGGCAGGTGGTCACGCCGGGGCCACGGGAGGCAGACAAGTGGGTCACGGTTAGGAGGGAGAAGGGGAAGAGTCAGGTAATAGAGAGTACCCCGGTGGCTGTGCCCCTTAACAACAGGTACTCCTGTTTGAGTACTGTTGGGGGGGACAGCTTACCCGGGGGAAGTGACAATGGCCGTGCCTCCGGCACAGAGTCTGGCCCTGTAGCTCAGAAGGGTAGAGCAAGGAAGAGGAGGGCAATTGTGATAGGGGACTCGATAGTAAGGGGGTCAGATAGGCGATTCTGTGGACGCAGTCCAGAGACCCGGATGGTAGTTTGCCTCCCTGGTGCCAGGGTCCGGGATATTTCTGATCGTGTCCAAGATATCCTGAAGTGGGAGGGTGAGGAGCCAGAGGTCGTGGTACATATAGGTACCAATGACATAGGTAGGAAAAGGGATGAGGTCCTGAAAGGAGAATATAGGGAGCTAGGAAGGGAGTTGAGAAAAAGGACCGCAAAGGTAGTAATCTCGGGATTACTGCCTGTGCCACGCCACAGTGAGAGTAGGAATGCGATGAGGTGGAGGATAAATGCGTGGCTGAGGGATTGGAGCAGGGGGCAGGGATTCAAGTTTTTGGATCATTGGGACCTCTTTTGGCGCAGGCGTGACCTGTACAAAAAGGACGGGTTGCACTTGAATCCTAGGGGGACCAATATCCTGGCAGGAAGATTAGCGTGGGCTACTGAGGTGACTTTAAACTAGAATGGTTGGGGGGTGGGAATCAAATTAAAGAGGCTCGGCGTGAGGAGGTTAGTTCACAACAGGGGGATGGGAACCAGTGCAGAGAGACAGAGGGGTGTAAAGTGAGGGTAGAAGCAAAAAGTACTATGGAGAAAAGTAAAAGTGGCAGGCCGACAAATCCAGGGCAAGCATTAAAAAGGGCCACTTTTCAGCATAATTGTATAAGGGCTAAGAGAGTTGTAAAAGAGCGCCTGAAGGCTTTGTGTGTCAATGGAAGGAGCATTCATAATAAGGTGGATGAATTGAAAGTGCAGATTGTTATTAATTATTATGATATAGATGGGATCACAGAGACATGGCTCCAGAGTGACCAAGGATGGGAGCTCAATGTTCAGGGATATTCAATATTCAGGAGGGATAGACATGAAGGAAGGGGAGGTGGGTGGCGTTGCTGGTTAAAGAAGAGATTAACGCAATAGAAAGGAAGGACATAAGCCGGGAAGATGTGGAATCGATATGGGTAGAGCTGCGTAACACTAAGAGGCAGAAGACGCTGGTGGGAGTTGTGTACAGGCCACCTAACAGTAGTAGTGAGGTCGGAGATGGTATTAAACAGGAAATTAGAAATGTGTGCAATAAAGGAACAGCAGTTATAATGGGTGACTTCAATCTACATGTAGATTGGGTGAACCAAATTGGTAAGGGTGCTGAGGAAGAGGATTTCTTGGAATGTATGCGGAATGGTTTTTTGAACCAACATGTCGAGGAACCAACTAGAGAGCAGGCTATTCTGGACTGGGTTTTGAGCAATGAAGAAGGGTTAATTAGCAATCTTGTCGTGAGAGGCCCCTTGGGTAAGAGTGACCATAATATGGTGGAATTCTTCATTAAGATGGAGAGTGACATAGTTAATTCAGAAACAAAGGTTCTGAACTTAAAGAGGGGTAACTTTGAAGGTATGAGACGTGAATTAGCTAAGATAGACTGGCAAATGACACTTAAAGGATTGACGGTGGATATGCAATGGCAAGCATTTAAAGGTTGCATGGATGAACTACAGCAATTGTTCATCCCAGTTTGGCAAAAGAATAAATCAAGGAAGGTAGTGCACCTGTGGCTGACAAGAGAAATTAGGGATAGTATCAATTCCAAAGAAGAAGCATACAAATTAGCCAGAGAAAGTGGCTCACCTGAGGACTGGGAGAAATTCAGATTTCAGCAGAGGAGGACAAAGGGCTTAATTAGGAAGGAGAAAAAAGATTATGAGAGAAAACTGGCAGGCAACATAAAAACGGACTGTAAAAGCTTTTATAGATATGTAAAAAGGAAAAGACTGGTAAAGACAAATGTAGGTCCCCTGCAGACAGAAACAGGTGAATTGATTATGGGGAGCAAGGACATGGGAGACCAATTGAATAATTACTTTGGTTCTGTCTTCACTGAGGAAGACATAAATAATCTTCCAGAAATAGTAGGGGACAGAGGGTCCAGTGAGATGGAGGACTGAGCGAAATACATGTTAGTAGGGAGGTGGTGTTAGGTAAATTGAAGGGATTGAAGGCAGATAAATCCCCAGGGCCAGATGGTCTGCATCCCAGAGTACTTAAGGAAGTAGCCCAAGAAATAGTGGATGCATTAGTGATAATTTTTCAAAACTCGTTAGATTCTGGACTAGTTCCTGAGGATTGGAGGGTGGCTAATGTAACTCAACTTTTTAAAAAAGGAGGGAGAGAGAAACCGGGGAATTATAGACCGGTTAGCCTAACGTCGGTGGTGGGGAAACTGCTGGAGTCAGTTATCAAAGATGTGATAACAGCACATTTGGAAAGCAGTGAAATGATCGGACAAAGTCAGCATGGATTTGTGAAAGGAAAATCATGTCTGACGAATCTCATAGAATTTTTTGAGGATGTAACTAGTAGAGTGGATAGGGGAGAACCAGTGGATGTGGTATATTTGGATTTTCAGAAGGCTTTTGACAAGGTCCCAC